>NC_141539.1:44899285-45529642 GCF_021556685.1 Rattus norvegicus | reverse complement strand
AAATATGGGGTAGTGTTCAGCCTCTGGTCAGGTCACTGAGGAGAAAGAAAGGAGTAATTAAAGTGGCTGGATAATGTGTCTCACTGAGAAAAAGCCTCTGCAGGCTCTGAGCAGTCAGCAGGGATGGGGCTGAGGGAAGGGAAGAGGTGATCTGGAGATGGCTCATTAGCATGGAAATGAAAGAAGAGGTGAGACACTGAATATCAACAGAAGGAGGGATCAGGTCAAGTGCAGCCAGAGAAGGTCCCACTATCCAGGGAGTAATTTGCACTTCTTAGGCTCCAATTTCAGGGCAGAATGGGAATCCCTCCTCTACTGACTCCTCTGTTGCTAGTGATAATTTCTCTACCATCATTCTGAACATTGAGAATAGAAAATGACTATCATATTTGGAATTAGCTGTTCCTTCCCCAAAATATCTGGATGAGTCACAGGGAACTTTCCCCTCAGCCTATTAGGTCAGACAGGACTCTCTCTCACTGTCAGAGATGGGTGTGGTCCCTGCTTGTCCCTGGCCAACTCCTGTCACCTCATTTACTGTGTGGTCTATGAGCTGAGGTATACTGAAGTATGGAGGAGGGTGGCTCTTTTCTATAGATTCACTAACTCACTATTCCTTTTATATTATTTGGGTTTGCCAACACAATGGGTGCCTTGATTGATGGACCACATGATGTCTGTCAGAATCACGTGCCGTGTGATTGATGTTGAAAGTTGCTCCATGGTGCACTTTTTGATTCTATATTCTTGCTGGAACTTTAGAATCTGCAGTTTTTAGCAAGCTCCAGAGGCTACACTTTTATAGGGCACACTTGTCTAATTTTTTTTCTCAGTCGTGTTTCTTCCACTCAGTCTCATCCAGCACAGATTCTATGGGTAACCTTGAGGTTCCACAGGGAACTGCCAAGTCAGCTCTTCTTTGGGACTTTTCTGCTCTGTCCCATTGCCTCTTCTACTGGAGTGAATCTCACATTTCTCTTTCCCATCTTGCTTGAGAAAACAAGCAAGGTATCTCTCTCTCTCTCTCTCTCTCTCTCTCTCTCTCCTCTCTCTTCTTACCATCTACCATTACCCTCTATCTATCATCTATTATTATCTGTCATCTATCCATCAATCACCTACCAAACATCCATTAATCATCAACATCTATCTATCTATCTATCTATCTATCTATCTATCTATCTATCTCTATCTATCCATCCATCCATCCATCCATCCATCATTGATCATTATGTATCATGCGCTAAGCCCTGAGTTCCCTCCCTATTAGCACATAAACAAAGTATGGGGGTGTATGCTTACATTCCTAGCTCTCAGGAGGTAGAAGCAGGAGGAGTAGAAGTTCAACTTTAGCTGTGAGACCTGCCTCAATATCCCCCTCATACAGAAACAAACAAAACAAAAACCAACCAACCAAACAAAGGACTCAGGTCCTCCTGATTCTTGGCTAGAAAACACATTAAACTCTACAGGAAAGGCTTAAAAAATGATGCATATAACAGATCAATCTGCTGCTTTAGTACTGGGCAGAACAGGGAGAAGAACTGCTGTAGGTGGGTATCCTGTCTCTGGGACGGTTCTCCTTGGTGGTACCTGGTAACTCTTGGCAATGAAGAGCCTGTGCTTCAGCAGGCTTCGGAGCCATCAGACTTTCCTCATTGATGCCAGGAGTGCTGCTGAGCCAAGCTATCCCAGGTGAGAAGCTGGCTGTCTGACAAGCTGTGGCTCTTGGCTCCAGCAGGTATTTTAATGTTCTTTGTGCTCTAAGAAATTAGCATCCCTGTTTTCTTCGAGTGGAGCATGGCTGCTGGGGATCCAATCAAGGCAGATGTTTCAAGTGTGTGCTATATGAAATTGCAGTCAGCAATTTGCCACCTCTTCTGATGAAAGTCTTTATCTCTTGGTGGGAAGGTGAGAACCGGAGATCAGCTTTCATGATTACAGGCAGAAACCTGGTTTGTTCATCTCTGAACTCATGGCCTGTTGCCTGATCTCCAGGTCTAAATGGAGAACAGTTCTGAGTTTCTAAAACCTTTATTTCTTTCAGGCTTGTTGATAACATATACTGAGGGTGAAACTGGGAGTTTTACAGAGACTCGAGTGTGTGGCTCGATGCCCCAGCAGGTGGGAACTGTGTCCTTCTGCCCTTCTGAAACACCAGGGGAGAATGTGCCAAGTGCCGTTTCCTTCTTTGGCTTTCTCAGTTAGTTTTCATTCCATTTTGTCTAATTCGCACAACTGTGAAATGGTAGGTGTGTATTCATGTTCCCGTTTTATAAACGAGAACACTGAGTGTTGGAGAGAATAAGTAGCTTGCTTAAGGACCCACCTGTATGATACTTTTTTAGTGGTGGAGGCTGTGCATTACTTGAGAGGATGGGGTTGTTTTGATAGAGCATGGTCAACTCTTAGTCAGGGGTCTAGTTGGCTGAGAGATGATTGTGAGGTAGCCTCTTGTTTTCTGAGTAGACTGGGTGTTTCCTGCCCATGTCACTCCAATGTTGCTAGATGGCTGCACCAGATGGTGAATGACCTCTCTGGCTCATGCTAGCTCCCCACAGTGCATTCAATGAGCAAACAATGTGAAAGGAAATATTGAGACTTGATTTCCAGTGTGAAGGGAGAAGGCCTGTATCACCTTGTTGAGAGGGAGAGCCTCAGCTGAGGGTCACATAGGCTCAGGGACTGTCACCCAGGTGAAATGATCTTTGCAGGAGTGATGTTCTTGCTCCACACTGCAGAAAATCTGGAAAGTCTAAATATAAAATATTTAAGTTTTATATAAAGTATAAAGTTAAATATAAAAATAACTTTGTCTCGGTAACTCAAGGCTATTACCAAGGGCAGGTGAAGCTTTTTTGAACAGCAACAGTGTGTACTAACCTCAATATGTCATGGTGCTGGTATTTACATCAGAGTAATTGGCACATACTATGAACCACATATAACCAAGGGCTTGTTAATTTATCTATATCAGCACATACTGGTTATAACTTCCTACCAAATTTTAGCCATGGCATATTTAATTGTCTATTTGATCCATAAGTACAAGCTTTTTCTTCAGATACTAAAACATCTTGAGCAAGTTTGGGAGAGGGGCAAGGAGCAGAGGCAGCATCGGCAGCAAATGAAGCAAGAAAAGCAAGAAAGAGAGGAAGAATGTTTCTTCAGAAGTGGGCTTTTAAGGGTAAAAAGGAGGAGTCTGTGCTAGCATGTGTGGTAAGTTCTGATTAGACATGTTAGCCAAGTATGAGTTTTGATTGTTGGCCCGTGGTGGTTTTTTCCACCAAGTGACCAAATAAGAGAATAGACCTTGAGAGCTAGCTTTAGGAATGTAATGTTTTTAGCAAGGGAGAGAACAAAGAGTAAAAGAGCAAACCCTGTCTGCAATGTTTGCCATGCTCAGGCATGTTAGAGCCCCTTCCTCCTCAGATACTTAACTGTCATGATGTGGGCAGCTGTGGGACAATCCTCAGAGTCCAGAGGAGGAGCATCCAAAAGCCCAAGGCTTACTCAAAGGTACCCTGCTGACCCAGGGTACAGACTCTTAAGAATGTGGATCTTCTAAGTGTTTATATGCCCCACCTCTTTGACTCTAATAGGATACCATCAACAAATGAGCTTAGAAATAAAATATTTTTTTCATGTTTCTGGAAGTTTCAAGGTCCAGGGTGAAGGCAGATCCAGGGTTGGTAAGGGCCTACTTCTGGCACATAGGCAATATCTCCTATTTCATCAGTGAGGAACAGCAGTTTCTCTAGGGTCTTTTAGAAAGATATTTCATTCCCATTTCCTAGGTATTTCTGAAGGGTCCCAATTGTTAAGATGCCAACATCTTAGGGACCAGTTGGAGGGGACACAAACCTCAGACCATAGTTGTTTTGTTTCTTATGTTCTTTGAAATATTTAGCAATACAGATGCTGGGAAGATGTTTGGTAGTCATTATTCTCTTTCTAGAAGGACTTTCCATGGCACCGCATTATTTTATTACGTTTTTACACAGTAAACGATTCAAACATTGAACAAGATGTTCCACAAAGGGACCAGATGAGATTTCAGTGTATGTGAAGGTGAGAGAGCAAGCCAACCTCACCACAGGAATACTCTAGGAAGGATAATGGCATGTGTCACTGGAGGGTGTGGCAAGGAGATTTTATTTGGTTAGAGAGAAAGTCTTAAATGAACCAGGACCCAAGGGCAGTAGTTACCACAAATTTCTGGAAATGGTGTGTGGAGAAGGGTGGAGTGCTAAGAAGAATCCCGAGGGAGTGTGGGCATTTAAATTTGGCATCAAAGAGGAATTTGCAATGGGGATGAAGGACCAACTAGAGAGGCAGGAAGATATTTGAAAGAGATATCTTAGATATCAAAGGAAAATGGCATTTCTAATAGGAAGTAGAAAAGGAAAGTGAAAATTTCAAGGAGACCAAGAAAAATGCAATTCAATACATCTGTGTGTCAGTCGCTATCGTCCCGCCAGCAAGAATACGCGCGGACACCAGGATCCTTCTGCAGCAAAGCGTTTATTGCATCTTGAAGAGGAGAAAGCCGAGCCCCAGAATGGCGCTGCTTATATACACCCTAGCGTGGCGCGTCCACACCTGATTGGTCGCTTACCCATGATCTCATTGGCATGCCCCGGGGTGGGCAAAGACTTGGCGCGAACACACTCTTGCACATGCACACACAGCTAGCTTCCTGAAAGGAAGTCGGGCTGGCGCAGCAGAAGCCAGCGCCATCTTGGAATGGCGAATGCTATCCCGGCTTTCCACGTGGGGCGCAGTGGAAGCCAGTGCCATCTTGTGATGGCAAATGTTATTGCGGCTTTCCACATCTGTGCTGACTAATTTTCTGTCAATGCGACACAGGACATAGGCTGGAGTCATCTGAGAGGAGGGAACATCAATTAAAAAAACACTTGCTCAGAGGAGAAGGGGAGGCCAGGTTGGGAGAAGGATTGTGGGAGGGAGTAAGTGGGAGGGGGCAGTGAGTGGGATGTAAAGTGAATAAGTAAAAAATTAATAACAATAACAATAACAACAACAACAATAATAATAAAAGAAAACACCCCCATAAGATTGGGCTGTAGGCAAGCCTGCAGGACATTTTCTTAATTAGCAATTAATGTAGGAGGGCCCAGCCTACTGTGGGTGGGGTTATTCCTGGACTGATTGTCCTGGTTTGTATAAACAAGCAATGAGAAACATGCTAGTAAGCAGCACCTCTCCATGGGCTCTTCAGGTAGTCCCTACAGGTTCCTGCCCTGTTTGTCTGTGCATTGTCCTGATTTCATTTGATGATGAACAGCGATATGGAGGTAGAAGCCAAATAAACTCTTTCCTCCTCAACTTGCTTTGGTCATGGTGTTTCATCACAGTAAAAAACACTAAGACAAGCTGGTACCAGGGAGCACGGTATTGCTGTGACAGTCCTGGGCATATTGTTTTGGAGAGGATTGTGGAAGGACTTTGGAAGTTTGGGCTAAATAGCCATTGAGTGTTGAGAGCTCAGTGGGCCGTTCCATTGGAACTTCGAAGATAAGAATGTGCAGGTGATAGAGGCCTGGCCTGTGGTGTTTTAGAGTGAAGTAAAGACTTTATTGGACCTTTTGTGTAAAGAGTCTGTGGTGTCTGTTAAGACAGAGCCTGAGAATTGGCTTATTAAGAAAAGACCAGAACCACTAAATTTAAACTTCTTTTTTACTGCGACAATTGATGCTGGTTAGTTGAGAGACCAGAATCATGGAGATGAAGTCTTCTGTGAGGAGATTCCTCAGAGTTAGCACATAGAAACTTCTGTTACAGAAGCAGCCAAGGTTGTACTATCTGTGGGCAGTCAAACCTGGTAGTGTAAGAGTTGGCCAGATGCTGAGAAACACCTAAAGACATGTTCAACATCTTTAGTCATAAGGGAAATGCAAACCAAAACAACCCTGAGATTTCACCTCACACCAGTGAGAATGGCTAAGATCAAAAACTCAGGTGACAGCAAATGCTGGCGAGGATGTGGAGAAAGAGGAACACTCCTCCATTGTTGGTGGGATTGCAGACTGGTACAACCATTCTGGAAATCAGTCTGGAGGTTCCTCAGAAAATTGGACATTGAACTACCTGAGGACCCAGCTATACCTCTCTTGGGCATATACCCAAAAGATGCCCTAACATATAAAGAAGACACGTGCTCCACTATATTCATCGCAGCCTTATTTATAATAGCCAGAAGCTAGAAAGAACCCAGATGCCCCTCAACAGAGGAATGGATACAGGAAATGTGGTACATCTACACAATGGAATATTACTCAGCTGTCAAAAACAATGACTTTATGAAGTTCATAGGCAAATGGAGGGAACTGGAAAATATCATCCTGAGTGAGATAACCCAATCACAGAAAAACACACATGGTATGCACTCATGGATAAGTGGCTATTAGCCCAAATGCTTGAATTACCCTAGATGCACAGAACACATGAAACTCAAGACGGATGATCAAAATGCGAATGCTTCACTCCTTCTTTAAAAGGGGAACAAGAATACCCTTGGCAGGGAATAGGGAGGCAAAGATTAAAACAGAGGCAGAAGGAACACCCATTCAGAGCCTGCCCCACATGTGGCCCATACATATACAGCCACCCAATTAAACAAGATGGATGAAGCAAAGAAGTGCAGGCTGACAGGAACTGGATGTAGATCTCTCCTGAGAGACACAGCCAGAATACAGCAAATACAGAGGCGAATGCCAGCAGCAAACCACTGAACTGAGAACGGGACCCCCGTTGAAGGAATCAGAGAAAGGACTGGAAGAGCTTGAAGGGGCTCGAGACCCCATATGTACAACAATGCCAAGCAACCAGAGCTTCCAGGGACTAAGCCACTACCTAAAGACTATACATGGACTAACCCTGGACTCTGACCTCATAGGTAGCAATGAATATCCTAGTAAGAGCACCAGTGGAAGGGGAAGCCCTGGGTCCTGCTAAGACTGAACCCCCAGTGAACGTGATTGTTGGGGGGAGGGCAGTAATGGGGGGAGGATGGGGAGGAGAACACCCATATAGGAGGGGTTAGGGGGATGTTGGCCCGGAAACCGGGAAAGGGAATAACATTAGAAATGTAAATAAGAAATACTCAAGTTAATAAAGAAAAAATGGGGAAAAAAAAGAGTTGGCCAGATGAAGTTGGTTTTGAAGGCATGAAGGGGTCATGGAGAGCAACTGAGGCTTGGCATTGAGAGGCCTTTGGTGAAGGTGCAGCTTCAGTATCAGTTGAAGGCCCAGGATTGAAGGGATCATGGAGAGAAGTTGAGGCTTGGTACCATGGAGAGAGTCCTGGAGAGGCTATTGGTGAAAGTGCAGCCCAGCTGCAGCAGAAGACACCAGCCCCGTGGAGATGCCAATACCGTGGGATGACCATCAGCAGCTGTGGAGTGGAGTTGACCTGAGTTAAGAACACAAGCTGTTTGTGCTGCAGAGGGCAGAACTGGAGAAGGGCCCTGTAGAGGAGCCCAGAAAACTGTGAGCAAATCCCAGATTTTGGGCACTGAATTGTTTACACTGTTGGAGTGAGGTTTTGCTTTGTTCAGATTGTGACTGCCATGGTTAGTCCCTCTTGAAGTAAGGAAGTATTTAGGTTATTCCCAATTTTACAGGAGCCCACAGTTGAGAGACTGAATTTTTAAAAGACACTTTGAATTCTAAAGGACACTTTGAATTTTTTCTCAGAGAATGAACTTTAAACATTTTTGAATTGGTAAAGTATATTTAATGTCTGCTTTATATTTTATTATTCTGAGATCTTGGGGATAAACCAAAAGAAGGAGGAGGAGAAGGAGGAGGAGGAGGAGGAGGAAAAGGAGAAGGAGGAGGAGGAGGAGGAGGAGGAGAAGGAGAAGAAGAAGAAGAAGAAGAAGAAGAAGAAGAAGAAGAAGAAGAAGAAGAAGAAGAAGAAGAAGAAGAAGAAGAAGATTATATCTTAAAAATTGTTGTGTGGTGGTTGGGGATTTAGCTCAGTGGTAGAGCGCTTGCCTAGGAAGTGCAAGGCCCTGGGTTCGGTCCCCAGCTCCGAAAAAAAGAACCAAAAGAAAAAAAAGTGTTGTGTGTCAAGTTGGCAAGGGATCAGTTATGTTGGCTAATTTTATATCAGTTTGATACAGGTTAGAATCATCTTTGAGAAGGGAACCTCAATTGAGAAAATATCTTTATAAGATCCAACTGGCTCAAAGGAAAGAAGGCCAAGGGAAATAAGGTGGCCCCAGTCTCCGCCATCATCAAGAAACAGGAGGCCAAAAAGGTGGTCAATCCTTTGTTTGAGAAAAGGCCCAAGAATTCCACCATTAGGCAGGACATTCAGCCCAAAAGAGATCTAACAAATCAAATGGCCTGGCTACATCAGGCTGCAGCAGCAAAGAGCCATCCTCTGTAAGCAGCTCAAAGTGCCTCCTGCCATTAACCAGTTCACCCAGGCCCTGGACAGGCAAACAGCTCCTCAGCTGCTTAAGCTTGCCCACAAGTACAGGCCAGAGACAAAGCAGGAGAAGAAGCGAAGGCTGCTGGCCTGTGCTGAGAAAAAAGCTTCTGGCAAAGGGGAAGTCCCAACTAAGAGACCGCCTGTCCTCCGAGCAGGGGTCAATACAGTCACCACCTTGGTGGAGAACAAGAAGGCTCAGCTGGTGGTGATTGCCCATGATATAGACCCCACTGAGCTGGTGGTTTTCCTGCCTGCCATATGTCAAAAGATGGGGGTGCCCTACTGCATCATCAAGGGAAAGGCCAGGCTGGGGTGCTAGTCCACAGGAAGACATGCACCACCGTTGCCTTCACACAGGTTAACTCAGAAGACAAGGGTGCTCTGGCTAAGCTGGTGGAAGCTTTTAGGACCAATTATAATGACAGTTATGATGAGATCCGCTGCCACCAGAGAGGCAACGTTCTGGGTCCTAAGTCTGTGGCTTGCATTGCCAAGCTGGCAAAGGCAAAGGTTAAAGATCTTGCCACTAAACTGAGTTAAATGTTTAGTGTACTAAGTTTTCTGAACATAAATATAATTATAAAATTACCTTTAAAAAAATAAGACCCAACTATAGGACATTGTCTTAATTAGTGAATGATGGGAGAGGGACAAACCTGTTATGGGTGGTTCTGTCCCTGGGATTATGATCCTGGTTGCTGTAAGATAGCAGACCAAGCAATCCATGAGGAGCAAGCCAGTAAGCAGCACCTCTCCCAGGCTTCTGCATCAGCTCTTGCCTTCAGGTTCTTACCCTGTTTGAAGTTCTGTCCTGACTTCCTTGGTGATAAACAGTGATGTGGAAGTGTAAGCCAAGTAAACCCTTTCCTCCCCAAGTTGTTTTGGTCATGGAGTTTCATCATAGCAATAGTAATCGTGACAAAAGACACCGCTTCTGAGTGTAGATGGCCCCAACTGACTTAAAGCAAACTCACTGGAGAGTGTGACTCAGAAGCCACATTAATTGGAGTGAACAGAGAAGTCATGACATTTCCATTTCCTTGACCTAGTTATTCCTTCCTTCAGGTATGTTTAATGTTACTCCTATACCTACATACTGGGAGTCCAGATGTGGTAAGCTGTGCCTCTTGCCTTCAAGGGCTTCCTAATTGTGTAACAGTGGACACAAGTAATCATCAACCTTTCTGTGTGACAGTAAAGCCAAGGGATGGGGCTTGGAGGCTTCTTTGTAATGTCAGTGAATTTATCTTTTGGCACCACTATAGATAGAATAGTATAGTATTGTATCTTTACCTCTACTGACTCTAAGTCCTGTGTTGAATGGGATGAGAACTGGCTAAGTGGCTGCCAAACAGCAGATCTGTTCCTTAAGGCCTGAATCCTGTTGGTTTATCCTTTTTTATTACCTATACATATATATCAGTATATATATGTGTATATATATGTTTTATTAGGCATAGATTATTTTCTCATGCAGTATAATCTGAATACTGTTTCCCCTCCCTCTACTTCTCCCAGTTCCTCCACACCTCTTCTCCCATACATATCCAATTACTTTTTGTCTTTGATTAGAAAAGAATAGGTTTTTTTAGAGGTGACAACAAAACTTGACAAAATAAAAAATAATGAAATCTCCCAAACAAATCTCATATTGAAGTTCAACAAGCCAAGCCGAAGAGAAGGCACAGCAGTCAGAGATCTACTTATCTACACATTCGAGAGTACCATAAAAGTACTAAACAGAAAGCTATCATATATATATATATATATATATATATATATATATATATATATATATATATGAGAGGACATGGTATAGACCCATGTAGGCCCTGTCATTACTGTTTCAGTCACTGTGATTTGTATGAGCTTTGCTATTGCTTTAGAGAACCTTGTTCACCTGCTGTTCTCCATCCTCTCTGTCTCCCAAACTCCTTCTGCAAAGCCTGATAATCCATCTTTAAGATGCCTTTCAAAACCACAGCAAGAATTGGATCTGGCCTAGAAAACTTGTCCCAATCATGGCTCTTGTCTACAGACATGTGCCAAGACCTGTGAGATCTACATATGTCTGTTTCCTTGGGTCTCTTAAGACAGAAACTGAAGAACCACTTAGAAGCCGTAGTCCCAGTCATAGATGTCTCCTATTGGATCTTCAGATAGACAGAGCTTCCTTTCAGTCCAGGGATCTACTACAGTGGGGCAAACTTACCAGGTCCTCCTCTGCTTCTTTCATGGTTTGAATGGTAAATTGTCTCCACAGTCTGATGTGTTTGAACTATCAGCCCCCAGCTGATGACACTATTTTGGAAGATTTTAGAACTTTTAGTACAGTGGTTCTCAACCTGTGGTTTACAATAACTTTGAAACCATCATGAAATACAGTTACATCATAATTCATAATAGTGGCATAATTTACAATTATAAAGTAGAAATGAAATAATTTTTATGGATGGGGGGTCACCACAAATGTAGACCTGTATTAAAAGATCTCAGCACTAGGAAGGTTAAAAGCCACTGACTTAGGAGGTGGAGGAAGTCATTAGTGGTGAGCCTTGATTTATAGTCCAGATTTATAGATTTTTATCCCATGTAGCCTTTATTTCCTGATCTGGGGTGATTTAAGAGATGGCACTGTAGGTTTTTGTCATTGTGGATAAAGCCCTGGCCTTCATGCCATCCCAGCAGTGAAGAACTGTATTACCTCAGACTGTGAGTCAAAATAAATCCTTTCTTAAGCTGATTCTTCTCAGATATATGGGTGCATCATTGAGAAAAATAAACTGCTATTCCTTCCCAGACTCCAGTCACTTTCTTGTCTGCTCCTCCTTGTTCCTCTGGCCATACCTATGATTTTGAATCCAAAATTACAACTCTAAGAAAAGAATATTTGAAAAGGGCTCTGGGGAGGACTTAGTAGATAGGAACACTTACTGTATGAGCAAAAAGACCTCAGCCAAAAGCCAAGGACACAGGTAAAGAGCCCTAGCCATGCCTATCTGCCATCCTTGTGCTTTGTGGGTAGACGGCAGGATTGCATGGGTGCCAGCTGCCAGGATATCTGTGGGTTCAGTGAGACCCTGACTTGATGATCTACGGTAGAGCAATAGAACAGGACTCTTGATGTTCACTTCTGGCCTCAATATGTATGTGCATGTGCACACACATACACAAACGACATAGAGAGAGGACACTGCTGTATTAGTTGAACAATCCTGTGTTTTTTCCTAGCTCCCCACCCCATTTTGCAGTCATCGTACCATCAGAGTCTCACAAGGAAAACCTGTGAAAGAATCATCTCTCTCTTTCATTGTACGGACAGAAGATCATATACTTGGTGGCTTGTTCAAGATCATAGAGCCAATGAGGAGAGACCCCGTTTTACTGATGTCCAGCTTCATAGCTGTTACAAATGCTATACCACTGCCTCAGGTTAGGATTTCTTCAGGAATGTCTGTTGAGTGATTGTTTAGAAGGTATTATAGTTGGTATAGGTATGGCCCCCATAGACTCATGTGTTTGAATGCTTGGCTCACAGAGAGCGACACTATTAGGAGGTGTGACCTTGATGGACTAGGTGTGGCCTTGTTGGAGGAAGTGTGTCATTGTGGAGGTGGTCTTTGAGATCTCCTATGCTCAAGCTGTGTCCACTGACACAGTCTTCTGTTGCCTGCAGATCCAGATGTAGAACTCTCAACTCCTCTAGCACCATGTCTGCCTGCACACTGCCATGCTCCCACCATGATAATGGACTGAACCTCTGAAATTGTAAACCAGCCCCAATGAAATGTTTTCCTTTATAAAAGTTGCCTTGGTCATGGTCTCTTCACAGCAACGATATTCTTACTCAGACAGAGAGCACTTATGAATGGAAAACAAAGTAAGTTTCAGGGATATCTTCTTGGGACACACTGGGAAAAAGACACAGTGTAGGCTTTGTAGTGTGTAAATTTTGAGACCTGTGAGATGTAAATTCTGTCATGAGTCTTGAGGTGCCATTTCCTTTTTTGCTTTTGAAGACCTGCCCTGCATGGGAGGTGGAGCGCTGAGGACATAGGCTGGGCCACCATACACTGGTGAGAGCAAGTCTGAACAGGCCTTTTTCTTCGGCCAGCTCCTGTGGACCAGGGAGGGAAACAAAACTGCTCAATGTTGTCTCAAACAAGTGGATGCTAGGCTAAACCCTGAAGTTACTTCCTAACCAGGCACTCACAACCCCGACAATGAGTAGTAGACACTGTCCTCCCCAACCCTGACTTTGAGCTTCTCTATTCTCCACTGTTTTCGGTTGTTCTTAGAACCTTGGGGCTTTCAGGCAGGTTTCCAAAGCTTGCCTGGAGACTGAGGATAACTACACAGAAGACTCTGAGCCCAGGACTTAACCCCAGAGGGAAAAGACGCATTGTTTTGATGGCATGGGAGCCAAGTCTCGCATCTTGTCTTTATCCAGAGCTGCGACTGACGTCAGAGCAGAGGGGTGCATGTGGGTGAGGCAGGGTGGCTACTGGGCAGATTTCAGCCAGTGGCTTCCAGGATGCTGACACAACAGAAGTGACCACTAGTTGGGTGTTCCCTTTCAGGAAACGATACACAGATTTCTCTCTGTTGTTAGCTCCCCAATTTCATTTGCACCAGGTTTCTTAGAATTGTGAGGATAGCCCCTGGGGTCCTGAGTCAGAGAGGAGGCCAGGCGAAGTTCTTTTTTATATTAATTTTGGTTACTGACAATTTTATATGCATGTACAATGCATTCTTGTTTACCATCCCCCAATTTCTCTTATTTATCCTCCACCCCTGCCTACTCCCTTCTTCCTCACAAATCTCTCCCATATTCATTATGTATTTTTTGTTTTGTTTTGTGTCCCACAGAGTTTAACTAGGGCCATCTGTGTGACCCTGGGTTTGGTTCTTTCCAGTAGAGCCTCACATGCCTCACTAGGTGCACCACCAGTTTCAGTGATTCTCCTCTCCCAGATTCTGCCAATTCCCAGTTACCTGCCAATGGATCAGCAATAATCAGTGGGGCCCTGTGAGCCTTCCTTCTGGAGGGAGGTTCTCAGTGGCTACTCATCATGGAAGGGAAAGAAGATGGGTTCATGGAGGAAGGAAGGGGATTCTGTTTTGTAAGGGGATTCCACGGAAGCCTGCCAGAACTAAAGAGGAGGAAAAGCTCATTTTCTGTGATAGAATTTTGAATAGTTTCCAAAAAATAAATAATGACCATTGCCTATAATCTTGGAGGGTGAGAGGAGGATGGTTCTATGACAGTGACTCTATATCTTGGTTTATCACAGAAGCGGGAGTACGGTGCCAGGAGCCCATCTATTCTCAAGCTTCTGGAAGCTTCTGGAAGCTTCTAAGTGATGTCCCATAGCTTCTGACATTAGCTACTTGTTTTGCTGACATAATAGTTAACCCCCAGCCCCACATAAACAATGCTTTGTGTTAAGGTCCCCTCGGACAGGGTCCTGACTCCTTCAGCACCTTGGCAAACACAGGCCATTCATGGATGATGGAAGACATTCTCCTGGTAGACAGTCCTCTTCTTTAGGGAAAAATAGCTCTCTTGATTTCCAGGAAATTCATCTTACCTTGAAAAGAAGCAGCACATGTTCATCTTCCTTTAGGTGGTATTTAGTCACAGTCCCCTTTTTATTAGCATAAACTTGTAATTTTGTTGACCCTTATTCCAAGCCTTTCTGAAGTTCTGATGGACAGGCAGGGTGTTAGCAGGGCCTTCTCCACAAGAGACTCCTTGTGTGTGTGGTGGAAGCAAAAGCAGATAGATCTTTGTGAGCTTTGTCTACATAGCGAGGTCATATCTCAGACACCAGAAAAGCAAAACAAGAGACCCCATGGTTTCTGCTCTGATTCCCAGTTTCTTATTATTACTGCTCTGGTAAAGGACTCCTGGGTGCTGGGGGTTGGTCCCTCTGGGCATTGCCTGTCTAGGCTTCCAGTTTCTCAGTTTCTCAAGTCTGTTCCAGGTTTGCCTTCCAGTTCCTTCAAATAGATTTAAACAATTTACCTCATGCAGCTGCCTTGGACGGAGGGCTGCTCTGGAATAAATGAAGGTTTTACTGCTGAAAATGAACATTTAGAAATATTAATTCAGGAAACAACAATGCTGTTTAAGAAATGGGTAGACCAGGGGTTGGGGATTTAGCTCAGTGGTAGAGCGCTTGCCTAGCAAGCACAAGGCCCTGGGTTCGGTCCTCAGCTTTGAAAAAAAAAAAAGAAAAAAAGAAACGGGTAGACCTAGACACCCATGAGGAGTGTGGAACAGGCAAAAACAACCTCATTAAATGCACATGGATTCTCTCTCTCTCTCTCTCTCTCTCTCTCTCTCTCTCTCTCTCTCTCTCCATCCATCCAGAAGGAGATGATGTCAGATCCCTGGGAGCTAGAGTTAGGTGGCTGGGAGCTGCAAGATGTGGGTGCTGGGAATCAAACTTGGGTCCTTTGCAAGAGCAACAAATGCTCTTGACTGTAGATAGACCGATGTCTCCATCCCCTAAACCCCATCTCTGAGCATACACAGCTGGAGATGGAAGGAAACATTCTTGGAACAGATACCTGGTAGCAGGGGCTTCTTAACCTTTGAGAAGGTGGGTGTGTGTGTGTGTGTGTGTGTGTGTGTGTGTGTGTGTGTGTATGGAAAATCATATTAGAGTATTAAAATGTTCAGATATTTAACATTCTATAAGTAGACACAATCTCGGTGGTTATATTACTTCACATGTGGTTGTCTATCACATTGGTATTAAAAATTTTAATGGAGTTTTCAGCTATCTCTCTGTAGTGTGTGACACAGAAGAAACTCCAGCACATGCCAGTTTAGGAGCTTGGTCTGCATACCTGTCAACTAGCATCGCTTCCAGCCTGCAATTCCGAAATTGAAGTGGGCAAGATCAGGAGCTTGTGGGCATCTCCTCATCTAGTTCTGAATGGAGACTGAGTAGCAACTAGGATGAGCTATTGGCTCTGGTTCTTGTCACCAGTCAAGCTGGGAAGCTTCTGATTTGGGGATGAAATAGTCAGAACCCCACTTCAGTAGCTGTATGACTTAGAATCTCACTTCTTGCAGTTTAACTTGAGGAATGGTTGAGACAACAATGGAAAGAACATTCACAGAGACGATTCTGTTTTTGTTTTTTTAATTAGTGGGATTTTTATTTAATACAGAAAACAATATATGGAGATGGTGGTCAAAATACAAAGTAAACAGTAATTTTATATTTATTTATTTTTTAAAATTAGTTTGTTTACATCAAACGCTGCCTTCCCTCCTGGTTCCCCCTCACACAGACCTTTCCCCTTTCCTCTTTCCCCTTCCCTTTTCCTCTGAGAAGGTGCTCCCCCACCCCTCCACCCTTGCACATCAAGCCTCTGCTAGGTTAGACACATCCTCTCTCACTGAAGCCACACAAGGCAGCCCTGTTGGCAATTGGATACCATAGTTAAGCTACAGCTTTAGGGAGAGCCTCAGCTCCAGTGGTTGGGGGGCCCACGTGAAGACTGAGCTGCATGTCTGGTACATGTGAGCCTGGGGTCTCGTTCAAGCCCTTGCATGTTCTCTGCTTGGTGACTCAGTGTCCGAGAGCTCCCAGAATGCCAGGTGAGTTGACTCTGTTGGTCCTCCTGTGGTGTTCGCATCCCCTTCAGAGCCTTCAATCCTTCCCCCAACTCTTCCATAAGAGCCTCCAACCTCTGTCCAATGTTTGGCTGTGGGTCTCTGCATCTGTTTCAGTCAGCTTCTGGGTAGAGGCTCTCAGAGGATAGTTATGCTAAGCTCCTGTCTGCAAGCATAACAGGGTAGCACTAATAATGTCAGGGGTTGGTATTGCCCTTGGATAGGTTTCAAGTTGGGCTGGTTATTGGCTGGCCATTCCTCAGTCTCTGCTCCTTCTTTGTCCCTGCATTTCTTTTAGACGGGACAAAATTTGGGTTTAAAGTTTTGTGGGTGGGTTGGTGTCCTTATCCCTCCACTGGGGATCCTGTCCGGCTACAGTAGACAGCTTCTTCAGGTTCCCACTGTTAGGCATCTCAGCTAAGGTTACCCACATTGACTCCTGGGAGCCTCCCTTTCTCAGGTCACAGAGCTGATTCTTAATAGACATCATTTGGTCTCCTTCCCAATCAGTCTCTTACTGAGTCTGCTCCTGTGTCCCACAGCCTGTTGTTTGCAAATGACCTTTATTATCCTGGATTGTCTGTAAGAACTTCAGTAAGTAGGTCTATCATCTTGTCTCCAGGATTGCCCTAGATGCGCCTTGCCCTTGTGTGCACATTTACTCAAGCTGGAAGCCAAAGGCCATTCTTGTATCCCTCCCACCACTCTTGAATTCACATTTTAGCCAATCACAAGTTTGCATAAATATGACTCCTGGAATCTAAATAAGTCTTGAGCTGTCTGCTTCACCCATGGTACCAACACCCAGTCCCTTGCTTCTCCCTCTTCTGTCCTGATTGCTGTATCAACCAATCGACTCCCAAGGAATCCTCTCTGATGCTCCTAAATTAATTAAGAACTAGGAGCAAAACTCAGTGACCATGTTAATCAGTTTCTGGCACTGTCACACACACTGAGACAGACAGACAGACACATGCATTCACACATACTTGCTTACATGTCCCACTTGTGTTTATAGAGCCAGGTGTGGTGGTATATACCTCTCATCTCAGCACTAGGGGCTTTAAGGGTGCAGAAACAGGAGGATGGCTATTGAAAGTTAGTGCGACCTACATAGTGAGTTCCAGGTTAGCCAGGGTTAGATAGTGAGACCCTGTGTCTAAGGAGGGAAAAAATGCAGTTTTCATAGCCAGTAGTGCTTCTGGCAGTGTATTTTCTATTCAATTTTTATTTTATGGAGAAAACAAGAAGCAAAGCTGGTCATAACTTGAGAGCAGGCAGTGACCTGCAGTTTGGATACTGTTAGAAATTCCCATTCTTAGTCCTCCCAGCAATCATTGGATCCTTATGTTTCTGAATTTCTTGGAAGTCCCCATGGGCTCCTCCTGTTCATGAATTATTCCAGGAAATACCTTCGCTTCACACAGCATAAGCCTTTGGTGTCATGAGGCTCTCACATCTCTCACTATTGGGCTGTAGAAACTGTTAACGAGGCATTTCGTAAAGTGTTTTCTTGGGGGTTTTGTAACAGGAGAATTTGCTTTTATTTATCTTATTTACCAGAAGAAATTGTGTTATGCTGATCACTTCCATATGTATTTGTAAAGCTTTTTGGCTGGTTTAAAATTTTATTCTTTAAGTTACAGGGCCATTGTATTCAAATGAAAGGAACAATTGTAACAGCAATAATTAGGGGTGCAACAAGTTCTGGCTTCCATGCAAATGAGCATAATTGTGAAAGGGCTGAGCGTCTGTAAATGAATTTTGAAACTTTGGTGGACAAACTTAGAAGATAAATATTCTAAAAGCTAAAGCAGATGCAGTCTGTATATGTAAATGAGATCAATTAATTTTAGCAGGCGAATGAGAAAAAAATCAATGATTTTCAAAATCCAGTAATTTGGCTAACCATTAGTTTCATTAGTCTTTCTGTTCTAAACTTAATTATTCAAATATAGAAGCAGATTGAAGTGTAATTTATGGAGAACTCATCCTTAAGTTAATTACACGCAAGCCTTCCCTGACAAATGGAGGAGCTGGCGATGAAGTTATAAACGCTCAGTGCAGAGCGTAGAATCCTTTGGTCATGGCTTGTTTGGGTTCAAGTTGGGTGACAGTGTGGAGCAAGAGTCTCCTAGCTTGGACTTAACAGAATTAACAGAATGGTTACTATAGAGTCTCTCTCTCTCTCTCTCTCTCTCTCTCTCTCTCTCTCTCTCTCTCCCCCTCCCTCCCTCTCCTCCCTTCCTCTCTCTCCCTCTCACTTCTCCCTCTCTCTCCTCTCTCTCTCCTCTCTTTCTCTCCCTCTATCCCCTTTCTCTTTCCCTCTCTCTTCCTTGCCCCTCTCTCCTCACTCCTCTCTTTGTCTCTTTATATCTGTCTCTCTGTATGTATTCAAATGTGTGCATGTTAGTGTGTGAGTGCAGCTCAAGTATGTGTGTCATGTGTGCCAGTTAGAAGATAGCCTGAAATGTTTGTTCTTATTGTCTTCCTTGTTTGAGATGGGGTCTCCCTGCCACAGTGTGTACCATGTTAAGAGGCCCATGAGTTTCCAAGACTTCTGGTTCTTCTTCCCATGCACCCATAGAAGAACTGAGATTATTACAGGCTTGAAAGCTTTCAAATATGGCTCTGCATGGGTTCTGGGGATTAAGACTCATCCTCATGCTTGCACAGTAAGTACTTTACCCAAGGAAATAGCTCAGCCTATTTTATTTTATTTTATTTTATTTTATTTTATTTTATTTTATTTTATTTTATTACAAGATCTTCCATTGACCTGGACTTACCAAGTAGGCTAGCTTGTCTGGTCCCAGAGTTCTGCCCACCTCTGCCTTCCTAAGCACTGAGATTACAAGTGAGGACCACCACACCTAAATTTTTGTCTGGGTTTTCCAAGAATGAGCTCTGGTCCTCACACTTATACAGCCACCTGAGTGGCTAACCACCTAAATCACCTACCTCCATTGGCTTTCATGGTTTCTAATTGGAGTTCTTAAGGAACTTTCTTCACTTCCAAAGAGTTTCTGTATCTATTCAGTTAGGGAATTACATGTAAACTGTGCAGCAATTATGAGGATGTGTCAAGATGGTGCGCACAGGATGCTAGCCAAGTACCTGTCACACAGAGAAGATTTTACCTACACACTGCCCCACCCTGCTTCCCCCTCCCTTACCTCTCTGGCTGCCTAGCACAGGGCTTCGGCTGAGGAAAGGTATTTCTGGAATTGCTTAAGGGGGCAGGCATGGTCTGGCTGATATTTTCCCTTTAGCTGGCAGTAATTTAATCTGATGGTGGCCTGTGGATTGCTTGCAGTATCGGTTCCATCAAAAACCAAAACTGGGTTTTTGAGGCTAAATCAGTGGGATTGCAGAAAAGGCCACAGCATGGGATGGAGCAGGGAAGACCTGGGCAGCCTAGTTTGGAGTTATTTCCTCACTGCAGTTATCCGTGATTGATTTCCCTGACACCAGGCATTTCCTTCTCTTGCTAAATGACTTCACAATGGCATTAATGATAATAACACCCATGGAGTCCATACTCTCTCTGATTTAGAGCAGATTACTGTGGACATTGTCTAGAGGAGATGCAGAGGTTTGGAGAGCTTTTGCTTGGTTTTGCTTTTCATTTTTTGAGACACAGTCTAAACCCGTATCCCAGACTGCCCTTGAATTTACAGCAATCTTCCTGCCCCATCCTCTTAACTGCTGGGATTACATGTGTGAGACACCGTTCTTGGCTTTAGAGAGGTTTAGTGGACTGCCTTGGGCCAGAAATCTCAAAAGATGTGTGGTTGAAGTTCATGTGTGCTACTGTGCAGGACTTGAGGTTTCCTCCTCTGAATCAAGGCTTTGGCAGCTCCTGACTGCCACTCCGTACCCCAGGTGACCTTGGGCAAAGGCGTGCCTTTTTCAGGGTGTCTCCTTTGGAACTTTAGGAAAGTGAATTGATTTGGCATCTGGAATTTCTTCTTTTGGAGCCTGGAAGACTGGTCAGCAAATAAAAGGTCACAAAACTGCAGAGAACAGAATCATTTGACCCAAAGGAGGGAGAAGCACTCCCTCCCCTTCTCCAAACATGATGAACCCAGGGTAGCCGGGAACAAATTGGAAAAATGGAAGCAGATTGGAGGAGGGTTTACACTAACTGATAGGAAGCAAACGCTGCCTGGTTTGTCAGGAGAATGCGTCAGCAGTGGTTTTTCATGGGATGGAATGCTATACTTTGGCAAAATGAGCTAACCAAATCCTGGAGAATCAGTGACAGTAGATCTTAAGCAAACGTGTTGCTGACTGATGAAAGCAGCGTGTCTCGGGTAGTCCAGAGTGTGCTGTGTAGCTGAGGATGACCTCCAATTCCCGACCCTCCTTCCTCCACCTCCTGGGTGCTAAGATTAAAATCATGCATCACCATACATGGTTTATGCAGCATCAGGGAAGGGATGTAGGAGCCCATCCTTTAACAATGAAACTGCATTCCCAGTGCCATAGCAAGTTTCGGAATACTCTAAACAATCAAGACTTTTTATATAAAGTCATCAAATTATTGAAGCTTTAAACATGAGCTAAATACTAATAACTTGTAATGAAAACAAGCTGCTGATAAACTCAAAATTTAGTATCACATTTCTCTTGGGACGAGGGAAGAGGCACCTGAGAGACTTGATAGAAATTGAAATAATCTAGCTATTGACATGGGCCCAGCTGGGGTCAATGATTTATAATTCTAGTTACTTCACACACGGTTTTCATATACCTTTTTTCATATGGTAGTTTTTCATAGTAAATGACAACTGGGTTTTAGAAAGTCTTACTAACATGAGTGTCACCTTACCTAGCATCCTACGTGGAAATTAAAAACAAGCTTGTGTAGAAAGAACAGAATGAACACACACACACACACACACACACACACACACACACACACACACACACACACACACACAAACGAGTCTGTAAAGGTCTTAAGAGGGTGTTTGATGCACTGGAGCTAGAGTTATAGGAGGTTGTGTGCTGCCATATGGGTGCTGGAGGCCTAACTCAGGTCATCAGCAAGAACAGTAATCTCTCTCACTCAAGCACAGACAGAAAAACATTGTACACAAATACCCCCCAAAAGAGAATGAAACTCCATAGTGTCCCCCCGGCTGGCTAATTTCATCAACTTGACACAAATTAAAGTCACTTGGAAAGAGGGAACTTCAACTGAGGCCTTCCCTCCATCAGATTGGTCTGTGGGCAGGTCTGGTGTACATTTTCTTCATTGCTGATTGATGTAGGAGGGCCCAGCCCATTATCCCACTGTGGGTGGCGCCATCCCTAGGCAGGTAGGCCTGGGTCTGTACATAAAAATAGATGAATAAGACAGGAACAAGCCAGTAAACAGCATTTTCCCACACTCTCTGCTTCAGTTCCTGCCTCAAGGTTCCTACCTTGAGTACCTACCTGTCCTGGCTTTCCTTGATATTGGATCTAAGCTGTAAACTGGAGAAATCTTTTCATCCCAGTTGGTTTTTGAACAGTGTTTTATCACAGCCACAGAAAACTAGGACAGAAGTTGGTGTCAAAGACTGGGATACTGCTGTGATATCCTGACCATGTTTTGGGGAGACTTTGTGGAAGTGTTTGGAACTTAGGGCTGGAAAAGCCGTTGAGTGCCCACAGCTTGGTGAGCTATTATTACTTAGAAGACAGCACTGAGAGAAATGCATATGATGGAGGCCTGGCTTTTGAAACCCCAGAGGAAAGTTTAAAGGATGCTATCAGGGTGAGTTAAGAATATATGGCTTTTCTTCTTTTGAGGCTGAAGAAGCTGTTGTCACTAACAAGACCATCCGCAGCAATATGAAACTTTTGCTCTCCTGGAACAATAGATGCTGGCTAGCTGGACTGAGAAATTAGCTGTGGTGAAGAAGAGACCAGCTGAGAGCTTCTGCTACTATTTCCTCAGTGTTCGCACACTGAAGTTGTGGTCCAACGGGGTCAAGGCTGTATCATAATCTGGTAGTTGAACTTGGCAATATGTAAGAGTCTCCCATTCAGTACTAAATTGAAGTCAGGAAAGGATCAAGAAGAAAAGCTAGAGCTTGGCACCATGTGGGAAAAATGGAGTCCCTGCAGAGAGACCAGAAAGACTATTGGTGAAGATGGGGCCTTAGATGCCATGGAGAACCCAAGACTAAAGTTGAAGGCAGAGTGAGAAGTCAGAAGAGACCATCGATGAAGATGGAAGGCTTAGTTGCAGTGAAGACTCCTCAGTCCTCCAACATGCTGGAGATCCCAGGACTACGAAATTATCTCCAAAAACAGGAATAGGTGTGAAATAGAGCTGGCCTGGCCCCACAGGACAAGCTATATCTGCTGTGTCTGTCAGGTCTGGAGAAGTATGGCTACCTAAGCCCTTTGGAACCCTGGAGATTGTAAGGCAGACACTAAGCTATGGATATGATTGGGCTTGGCTTCGTTTTAATCTGATTGTTGCTTTGCTCTGGTTCTTCCTTCCTGGAATAAGAAAGTTTGTGAGTTAAATTTTTGTAGGAAGTCCTCAGTTAAGAGTCTTTGGATTTTTAAGGAGAGCTTGGACTTTTGAATGTTGGAAATTCAAAGACTATGGGACCTTTAAAACCTGCGCCGTATTTTATATTATGATATTAACACAAGTTCTTGGGGATAAACAAGAAAAAGTTGTTCAATTTAGATGTTTGTATGTCAAATAGACAAGGGGCCAATTGTGTGGGTTAGAGTTACCTGGGTAGAGGCGACCTCAGTTGAAAAATTGTTCCTAAGTTCAGTGGGAATGTCTGTGAGGTGTTTTCTTGATTGATTATTGAAGTGGGATGGCCCAGACCACTGTAGGCAGTGCCATCCCCAGGCTGGCTCACCTAGGCTGTATAAGAAAAGCTCAGCTCTGAGCAAGCCAGAGTAAACAAGCCAGGAGGCAGTGTTTTTCCAATGTCTTTGCTTCAGTTCTGGTCTTAGCTTCCATTAATGGAGTACTTTAACTTGTAAGTAAAATAAATCCTTTCCTCCTCAAGTTGGCTTTGGTCAATGTTTTATTATCACAGCAACAGAAAGCAAACTAGGACACCACCCCATGACATAAAACTTTCGGTGGCTGTCCCATATGAGCACCTGGGCTGCAAAATGGAAATCCTGCTCCCTGTGCAATTTTCTTATGAACACGAGGCAATGAATAAGTCAAGAGCCACATGGTGGGATAGATAGGAAAGCTGTCTTGCAAGGAGAATACATTGATAGCTGAGTTAATATTGGCAGAGGAAGTTAAGTTTAGAGAGTCCAGGGGTGAGGTAGAATTCATAATCAAAAGCTGAGGATCGGGCTGATAAATAAGTCACAATCTTCTAGCATGAGATGAAAATTTAATTACCCTCCCAGGTAATTATCATCTAAGACAAATTGGAAGTATATATTTTTGCTCACCTGTCATTTATTTCTTTGCCAGGAGGAAAGGGGAGCCTATTTCTGGTTTCATGTTTACTGGCTGTGGCCCCTTGATGAACAGATCATCAAGATGGGTAACTTCTCTGTTTTAGTGTCCTTTTCCTGCCATCTTTACTGCATTGAAATGCTGTGACTGTTAAAGGTGAGTGCAGGCTGATGGTTGGGTATGGCGGTGGGCACTCAGGCCTGGGGGCATGTTCACATACCTAACTTAGAAACCCAACTCCCAAATTTGATGCAACCTCCTCTCTAGCACCTAGGCTTTATTTGCTTGGCCTCAATGGTCAATTTCTGCTAAAGATATGAGTGAGCTAATTTTAAGATGTTTATCTTTTGTTTTGTAAAGAATTCTAGGGTTAGGATTTAGAGCCAAGAGGCCCATTCAAGTTTTTGCAAAGAGAGAGGGCATCCATTGAGATAAAAGTAGTGAGAACCATGATCAACGTGTGAGTTTGACGACCTGTGTTTAATTCTGCAATTGTGTTAATTATTTAACCATCCCCAGCTTCAATTTCTATGCCTTTAGACATATATTCAGCCAATTAAATATCTACTACACATCATCCCTGGGGATACAACAAACAAGTTAAGGCCCTCAGCTTTATGGGACATATTGTCTAGTTAGGAAGAGGGTTCAGGAGTGATGTGATACTGTAATGATGAGGATGGCTAGGGTGTCATGAGGATGGATAGTGGAGGCATAGAGCCTCGTACTTGAAGTAGCAGACGAGGTGTATGCATATGCACATGTGTGCATGTGTGTGTGTGTATGATGCATGTATGTGCTGTGTGTGTGTGAGTGTGTGTGTGTGTGTGTGTGTGTGTGTGTGTGTGTTGTTTTAAAAGAGACTGGCCACCATAGACTCATCTGTTTGAATGCTTGGTCTATAATTGGTGGAATTGTCTGGTATGGATTAGGAGGTGTGGCATTGGTGGAGGAGGTGTGTCAATGGGAGTGGGCTTGGAGATTTAAACACCCATGCCATTCTCAGGGTCAGGCCCACCCCTACCCCAACCTCATGGTTATGGATCAAGATGTAAGTTCTCAGCTACCGTTCCAGTGTAAGGCCTGCTTGCTTGCAGTTATACTCCCTCCATGATGTTCACCAAATCCTACCCTTCAAAATCATAAGCCCCAAATTAAATGTTTTCTTTTATAAGCTGTTTTGGTCACTGTGTTTTATCATGGCAATAAAAACATAACTAAGACTGTGTGTACGTGTATATATCTGTATATAGATGAATGTATATGTCTATCTATCTATCTATCTATCTATCTATCTATCATCTATCTATCTATCTATCTACTCTCTCTCTCTCTCTCTCTCTCTCTCTGTATCTCTTTCTGTGTGTCTGTGCTTGCTGTATCACATACAGCCCTCTCAGCTATGTGAAGCTTGAGTGACATAGCATCTGTGACAATGTCAAGTGTCAACCATCACTTGTTAAGTGAGTCATCCATATTATGGTCACAAGGGTACAAAGGACTTCAGAACTAGAATAACCACTTCTAGACCATTGAAACTTTGTAGTTTCCCAGTCTGGTGTTTGGTGAAAAGCTTATTCAGTAGCAGTTTTCCTAAAACAAATTTGACTGCAAGCCAGATGCCCTAGTTGAATGTCAAAGACACAGGTGGTTGGATTTCCTCTGAGGGTTGCAGTTCATTAGGTCTTGGCTGGGAGTCTAGGTCTCTGCAGTTTTAAAGAATGTTCAGGTGCTTCTGATGCATTTCCCTTACTTGATCTACCTAGTTCTAAATTAGAAGGGAGTGTGATTTAGATTCAGGAAGGGTGAATTTGGCAACTAGAAGGCTGGCCAAGGGCACCTGGCTAGTGGAGGATGCTGTGGCATTAAGAATATGAGTCTTGGGTCAGAAGGTAGACCAGATGTCTTAGGCACACACCTCTGAGTGCTGTTTGAGAACAACATTATTTTATTTTCAGTTCCAAATGTCCTCTGAACACGCTGGGTGCTGTCACCACAGCACAGAGTGTGTGTAAAAGCATCACTGTTCTATTAGCATTTGTGGTAGAAGCCAGTTCTGGATGCAAGGGTAGGGTAGCTAGGCTGCCAGAATGACTTGGGCTTTGCTCACCCTTGGCTGGAAAGGAATTGGAAAGCTACGCTGGGAAATTGCCATGCAATCTCTTCCTTCTAATTCAATTCTGCACTGATATCCAGTGTGTCAAATCACTGTTCAGATGAAATGACAACATGGCAATTGTGTCGGTGTCACAGTCTGTTATTTTCAGATGTGTGTGAAGATCTGTAATTGTGTTGACACCCATTAGGTGTCCCTCCCAGAGCAACTCCATGAGCTGCTTGGACATGTTATAATTAGGTTTTCTTCCCCCTCCCCCTCCCATTCCTAAGGGTGCAGAGAATAATGCCTGGCTCAGCCTCCATTGCCATGGTCACGTTTGTGCAACGTTCAACCAACCAGATGTGTGCCCTTTCCCTGCCACTGTCCATATCTGGATGATTTAAAGTGACAAAGGCTTTTGGGCAAATGCCATACTCTGATTGGCTGAGAAGGCCATAAGCTATGTTTCTATGACTTCTGGCATGCATTGTGTTAACAGCTCCCATTCTTTCTGTGAGGCTGAGCTTGGACAGTTCTCTTAGTCTTGCTTGCTGAATTCGCCAAGGAGAATGACATCTGTTTTCTGTCCAACCCAACTGACAATCAGGGATTGATAAGATGGTTCAGTGGGTGAAATGCATTGCATATCTAGCAACCCAATTGCAATTCTGAGAACACACACTGTAAGAAGAGAAGTATTAAAAGTTATCCTCTGACTTCTATATACATGCTAGCATGTGTACTCCACATATTCACCCCCAAATCACACACTCTCATCCCCTGAAATAATAGAAGGCATTTTTAAAAGATAGAGAAGAGGAAAAAGAGAGGAAAGTTCATCTTGCCTTTCATTAAAGGTAGTGTGCAGCCCTATGAATCCCTTATTGTGCTTCTAAGGGATATTAACTCCAGGCCTGACCTCATCAGCCATTTCTAATGGACCATCTCTTTCCGTTTTCAAAAGAAATCTTTAAATTTCATAATGCCTACAAGTGAGGATGCTTTCTCTCCAGCTTCAACTTCATTCTCTTGAAAGAAGTTTTCATTTATTAATTTATTCACTGTACATCCTGATTGCAGCCCTCTCCCTCTTCTCTTCCAAGTTCCACCCTCACAAACCCTTCCCTGTGTCACCATAAGCAACATCTTCAAGAAGGGGAGTCCTTACCCTCTGTACTAATCTGCTCTGGGACATCCAGTCATAGCCCATCTTCTCCCACTGAGACCCAACCAGGCAGTACAGCTAGGGGTAGAACATCCAATGGCAGGCTACAGAGTCTGAGAGGGCCTCTACTCCAATTGTTAGGGGAGGGACCTACATGAAGACCAAGCTGTACATCTACTACAAATGTGTAGGGGGCATAGGTCCAGCTCTTGCATGCTCTTTGGTTGATGGTTCAGTCTTTGTGAGCCCCGATGGGCCCAGGTTAGTTGACTCTGTAAGTATTCTTGTGTTATCCTTGACGCCCTTGACTCACTTAATTCTATACCCCACTGTTCCACAGACTCCCTGAGCTCTGTCTGATGCTTGGCTGTGGGTCTCTACATCTGTTTCCATGTGCTGCTGGGTGAAGCCTCTCAGGAGACAGTTATACTAGGCTAATGTCTGCAAGCATAGCAGAGTATTTTTAACAGTGTCAGGGGTTGGCTGACACTGAGAATTTCATGCATGTATAAAATATATTTTGATCACATTCATTCTTGACACCCCCTGCCACTTCTCCCAGCTCCAACCCTGCATTTCCCTACCTTCTCAAGTCCATTATTTAAATAAGTGATACTAAAGCTATTGTGTGATTACTTCAGTTTCACAAATGTTAATAGTTTCCAAGAAGAAGCTGGCAAGACAGCTCACTGAGTAAGGACACTTGCCTGGCAAACTGAGTTTGATCCCTGGAATCTGCGTGGTGGAAGGAGGATCTACTCCTGCAATCTGTCTTCTGACCTCCAAACATGCTCCTTGGCATGTATGCCATACCTATAAATAAGATAAAATGATAAAATAAAATATTTTTCAATACACAGAACAATCTCCCCGTTCATTCCATTTCCATGATTTTTTTTGTATTTTAAAGTTTATTTATATTTGGGTAAACATTTCTTGGATCATAGGGATTTTTTTTTTATTATTAACTTGAGTATTTCTTATATACATTTCGAGTGTTATTCCCTTTAAAATGTTTCCGGGCAAACATCCCCCTCCCCCTCCCCTTCCTTATGGGTGTTCCCCTCCCCACCCTCCCCCCATTGCCACCCTCCCCCCAACAGTCTAGTTCACTGGGGGTTCAGTCTTAGCAGGACCCAGGGCTTCCCCTCCGACTGGTGCTCTTACTAGGATATTCATTGCTACCTATGAGGTCAGAGTCCAGGGTCAGTCCATGTATAGTCTTTAGGTAGTGGCTTAGTCCCTGGAAGCTCTGGTTGCTTGGCATTGTTGTACATATGGGGTCTCGAGCCCCTTCAAGCTCTTCCAGTTCTTTCTCTGATTCCTTCAACGGGGGTCCTATTCTCAGTTCAGTGGTTTGCTGCTGGCATTCGCCTCTGTATTTGCTGTATTCTGGCTGTGTCTCTCAGGAGAGATCTACATCCGGTTCCTGTCGGTCTGCACTTCTTTGCTTCATCCATCTTGTCTAATTGGGTGGCTGTATATGTGTGGGTCACATGTGGGGCAGGCTCTGAATGGGTGTTCCTTCAGTCTCTGTTTTAATCTTTGCCTCTTTCTTCCCTGCCAAGGGTATTCTTGTTCCCCTTTTAAAGAAGGAATGAAGTATTCACATTTTGATCATCCGTCTTGAGTTTCATTTGTTCTAGGCATCTAGGGTAATTCAAGCATTTGGGCTAATAGCCACTTATCAATGAGTGCATACCATGTATGTTTTTCTGTGATTGGGTTAGCTCACTCAGGATAATATTTTCCAGTTCCAACCATTTGCCTACAAATTTCATAAAGTCATTGTTTTTGATAGCTGAGTAATATTCCATTGTGTAGATGTACCACATTTTCTGTATCCATTCCTCTGTTGAAGGGCATCTGGGTTCTTTCCAGCTTCTGGCTATTATAAATAAGGCTGCGATGAACATAGTGGAGCACGTGTCTTTTTATATGTTGGGGCATCTTTTGGGTATATGCCCAAGAGAGGTATAGCTGGATCCTCAGGCAGTTCAATGTCCAATTTTCTGAGGAACCTCCAGACTGATTTCCAGAATGGTTGTACCAGTCTGCAACCCCACCAACAATGGAGGAGTGTTCCTCTTTCTCCGCATCCTCGCCAGCATTTGCTGTCACCTGAGTTTTTGATCTTAGCCATTCTCACTGGTGTGAGGTGAAATCTCAGGGTTGTTTTGATTTGCATTTCCCTTATGACTAAAGATGTTGAACATTTCTTTAGGTGTTTCTCAGCCATTCGGCATTCCTCAGCTGTGAATTCTTTGTTTACCTCTGAACCCCATTTTTTAATAGGGTTATTTGTCTCCCTGCGGTCTAACTTCTTGAGTTGTTTGTATATTTTGGATATAAGGCTTCTATCTGTTGTAGGACTGGTGAAGATCTTTTCCCAATCTGTTGGTTGCCGTTTTGTCCTAACCACAGTGTCCTTTGCCTTACAGAAGCTTTGCAGTTTTATGAGATCCCATTTGTCGATTCTTGATCTTAGAGCATAAGCCATTGGTGTTTTGTTCAGGAAATTTTTTCCAGTGCCCGTGTGTTCCAGATGCTTCCCTAGTTTTTCTTCTATTAGTTTGAGTGTGTCTGGTTTGATGTGGAGGTCCTTGATCCACTTGGACTTAAGCTTTGTACAGGGTGATAAGCATGGATCGATCTGCATTCTTCTACATGTTGCCCTCCAGTTGAACCAGCACCATTTGCTGAAAATGCTATCTTTTTTCCATTGGATGGTTTTGGCTCCTTTGTCAAAAATCAAGTGCCCATAGGTGTGTGGGTTCATTTCTGGGTCTTCAATTCTATTCCATTGGTCTATCTGTCTGTCTCTGTACCAATATCATGCAGTTTTTATCACTATTGCTCTGTAGTACTGCTTGAGTTCAGGGATAGTGATTCCCCCTGAAGTCCTTTTATTGTTGAGGATAGTTTTAGCTATCCTGGGTTTTTTGTTATTCCAGATGAATTTGCAAATTGTTCTGTCTAACTCTTTGAAGAATTGGATTGGTATTTTGATGGGGATTGCATTGAATCTGTAGATTGCTTTTGGTAAAATGGCCATTTTTACTATATTAATCCTGCCAATCCATGAGCATGGGAGATCTTTCCATCTTCTGAGGTCTTCTTCAATTTCTTTCTTCAGTGTCTTGAAGTTCTTATTATACAAATCTTTTACTTGCTTGGTTAAAGTCGCACCGAGGTACTTTATATTATTTGGGTCTATTATGAAGGGTGTCGTTTCCCTAATTTCTTTGTCGGCTTGTTTCTCTTTTGTGTAGAGGAAGGCTTCTGATTTATTTGAGTTAATTTTATACCCAGCCACTTTGCTGAAGTTGTTTATCAGCTTTAGTAGTTCTCTGGTGGAACTTTTGGGATCACTTAAATATACTATCATATCATCTGCAAATAGTGATATTTTGACTTCTTCTTTCCCGATCTGTATCCCCTTGACCTCCTTTTGTTGTCTGATTGCTCTGGCTAGAACTTCAAGAACTATATTGAATAAGTAGGGAGAGAGTGGGCAGCCTTGTCTAGTCCCTGATTTTAGTGGGATTGCTTCAAGTTTCTCTCTATTTAGTTTAATGTTAGCAACTGGTTTGCTGTATATGGCTTTTACTATGTTTAGGTATGGGCCTTGAATTCTTGAATTCTTAAATTCTTTCCAGGACTTTTATCATGAAGGGGTGTTGAATTTTGTCAAATGCTTTCTCAGCATCTAATGAAATGATCATGTGGTTTTGTTCTTTCAGTTTTTTTATATAATGGATCACATTGATGGTTTTCCGTATATTAAACCATCCCTGCATGCCTGGGATGAAGCCTACTTGATCATGGTGGATGATTGTTTTGATGTACTCTTGGATTCGGTTTGCCAGAATTTTATTGAATATTTTTGCGTTGATATTCATAAGGGAAATTGGTCTGAAGTTCTCTTTCTTTGTTGGGTCTTTGTGTGGTTCAGGTATAAGAGTAATTGTGGCTTCATAGAAAGTATTCGGTAGTGCTCCATCTGTTTCAATTTTGTGGAATAGTTTGGGTAGTATTGGTATGAGGTCTTCTATGAAGGTTTGATAGAATTCTGCACTAAACCCGTCTGGACCTGGGCTCTTTTTGGTTGGGAGACCTTTAATGACTGCTTCTATTTCCTTAGGAGTTATGGGGTTGTTTAACTGGTTTATCTGTTCCTGATTTAACTTCGGTACCTGGTATCTGTCTAGGAAATTGTCCATTTCCTGCAGATTTTCAAGTTTTGTTGAATATAGGCTTTTATAATAAGATCTGATGATTTTTTTGAATTTCCCCTGAATCTGTAGTTATGTCTCCCTTTTCATTTCTGATTTTGTTAATTTGGACACACTCTCTGTGTCCTCTTGCTAGTCTGGCTACGGATTTATCTATCTTTTGATTTTCTCAAAGAACCAACTTTTGGTTCTGTTGATTCTTTCTATGGTCCTTTTTGTTTCTACTTGGTTGATTTCAGCTCTGAGTTTGATTATTTCCTGCCTTCTACTCCTCCTGGGTATATTTGCTTCTTTTTGTTCTAGAGCTTTTAGGTGTGCTGTCAAGCTGCTGATATATGCTCTTTCCTGTTTCTTTCTGCAGGCACTCAGCGCTATGCGTTTTCCTCTTAGCACAGCTTTCATTGTGTCCCATAAGTTTGGGTATGTTGTACCTTCATTTTCATTAAATTCTAAAAAGTTTTTAATTTCTTTCTTTATTTCTTCCTTGACCAGGTTATCATTGAGTAGAGCATTGTTCAATTTCCACGTATATGTGGGCATTCTTCCCTTATTGTTATTGAAGACCAGTTTTAGCCCGTGGTGGTCCGATAGCACGCATGGGATTATTTCTATCTTTCTGTACCTGTTGAGGCCCGTTTTTTGACCAATTATATGGTCAATTTTGGAGAAAGTACCATGAGGAGCTGAGAAGAAAGTATATCCTTTTGCTTTAGGATAGAATGTTCTATAAATATCTGTTAAGTCCATTTGGCTCATGACTTCTCTTAGTCTGTCTACGTCTCTGTTTAATTTCTGTTTCTATGATCTGTCCATTGATGAGAGTGGGGTGTTGAAATCTCCTACTATTATTGTGTGAGGTGCAATGTGTGTTTTGAGCTTTAGTAAGGTTTCTTTTACATATGTAGGTGCCCTTGTATTTGGGACATAGATATTTAGGATTGAGAGTTCATCTTGGTGGATTTTTCCTTTGATGAATATGAAGTGTCCTTCCTTATCTTTTTTGATGACTTTTAGTTGAAAATTGATTTTATTTGATATTAGAATGGCTACTCCAGCTTGCTTCTTCCGACCATTTGCTTGGAAAGTTGTTTTCCAGCCTTTCACTCTGAGGTAGTGTCTGTCTTTGTCTCTGAGGTGTGTTTCCTGTAGGCAGCAGAATGCAGGGTCCTCGTTGCGTATCCAGTTTGTTAATATATGTCTTTTTATTGGGGAGTTGAGGCCATTGATGTTGAGAGATATTAAGGAATAGTGATTATTGCTTTCTGTTATATTCATATTTGGATGTGAGGTTATGTTTGTGTGCTTTTCTTCTCTTTGTTTTGATGCCAAGATGATTAGTTTCTTGCTTCTTCTAGGGTATAGCTTGCCTCCTTATGTTGGGCTTTACCATTTATTATCCTTTGTAGTGCTGGATTTGTAGAAAGATATTGTGTAAATTTGGGTTTGTCATGGAATATCTTGGTTTCTCCATCTATGTTAATTGAAAGTTTTGCAGGATACAGTAACCTGGGCTGGCATTTATGTTCTCTTAGGGTCTGTATGACATCTGTCCAGGATCTTCTGGCTTTCATAGTTTCTGGCGAGAAGTCTGGTGTGATTCTGATAGGTCTGCCTTCATATGATACTTGACCCTTTTCCCTTACTACTTTTAATATTCTTTCTTTATTTTGTGCGTTTGATGTTTTGACTATTATGTGACGGGTGGTGTTTCTTTTCTGGTCCAATCTATTTGGAGTTCTGTAGGCTTCTTGTATGCCTATGGGTATGTCTTTTTTTAGGTTAGGGAAGTTTTCTTCTATGATTTTGTTGAAGATATTTACTGGTCCTTTGAGCTGGGAGTCTTCACTCTCTTCTATACCTATTATCCTTAGGTTTGATCTTCTCATTGAGTCCAGGATTTCTTGTATGTTTTGGACCGGTAGCTTTTTCTGCTTTACATTATCTTTGACAGTTGAGTCAATGATTTCTATGGAATCTTCTGCTCCTGAGATTCTCTCTTCCATCTCTTGTATTCTGTTGGTGAAGCTTGTATCTACAGCTCCTTGTCTCTTTTGGTTTTCTATATCCAGGGTTGTTTCCATGTGTTCTTTCTTGATTGCTTCTATTTCCATTTTTAATTCCTTCAACTGTTTGATTGTGTTTTCCTGGAATTCTCTCAGTGATTTTTGTGATTCCTCTCTGTAGGCTTCTACTTGTTTATTAATGTTTTCCTGTGTTTCTCTAAGGGAGTTCTTCACGTCTTTCTTGAAGTCCTCCAGCATCATGATCAAATATGATTTTGAAACTAGATCTTGCTTTTCTGGTTGTTTGGATAGTCCATGTTTGTTTTGATGGGAGAATTGGGATCTGATGATGCCATGTAGTCTTGGTTTCTGTTGCTTGGGTTCCTGCACTTGCCTCTCGCCATCAGATTATCTCTAGTGTTACTTTGTTCTGCTATTCCTGACAGTGGCTAGACTGTCCTATAAGCCTGTGTGTCAGGAGTGCTGTATACCTGTTTTCCTGTTTTCTTTCAGCCAGTTATGGAGACAGAGTGTTCTGCTTTCGGGCGTGTAGTTTTTCCTCTCTACAGGTCTTCAGCTGTTCCTGTGGGCCTGTGTCTTGAGTTCACCAGGCAGGTCACTTGCAGCAGAAAAGTTGGTCTTACCTGTGGTCCCGAGGCTCATGTTTGCTCGCAGGGTGCTGCCCACGAGCTCTGTGTGGCGGCAGCAACCAGGAAGATCTGCGCCGCCGTTTCCGGGATCTTCAGTGCACCAGGGTTCCAGATGGCGTTTGGTGTTTTCCTCTGGAATCAGTAATGTGTGCAGAGTGCAGTCTCTTCTGGTTTCTCAGGCGTGTCTGCCTCTCTGAAGGTTTAGCTCTCCCTCCCATGGGATTTTGGTGTAGAGAACTGTTTATCCGGTCTGTTCCTTCAGGTTCCAGCGGTATCTCAGGCCCATTTCCATGATTTTTAAGTACACATTGAGTTGTTCACACTAGGGATTTTATTTTTTTGGGGGTGCTAAATTTTGGACTTCATAGTGTATGCATAGTAGGTAAATGACAGTTTCATACTACAGCTATGAGAGTGCTGGTGGTAATATTGTGACTGGCATTGTTGTTCACAGGGTGTGCTCAAAGCAAAGACAGATCTCTGAAGCTCTATGAAGAGTTTTGCATTCTCTTCTGAAGAGTTTCTCCAGGGCTATGGGAAATAGAAAAAAGATTTCAAATATGGGAGTGTCTTAGGGTTTTACTGCCATGAAGAGAGACCATGACCAAGGCAACTCTTATAAAGGACATTTAATTGGGGCTGGCTTACAGGTTCAGAGGTTCAGTCCATTATCATCAAGGCAGGAACATGGAAGCATCCAGACAGCCATGGTGCAGGAGGAACTGAGGGTTCTACATCTTCATCTGAAGGCTGCCAGCAGAATACTAGGTTCCAGACAACTAGGGTGAGGGTCTTAAAGCCTATACTCACAGTGACACATGTACTTCAACAGAGCCACACCTTCTAATAGTGCCGCTCCCTAGGCTGGGCATATACAAACCATCACAGGGAGTGACTTGGTTTCAGTTGTGACTCTGGCAGTACCTGAGGAGCCTTGTGACAGGGAGGGTAACAGTAGGTGGTTACCAAAATCCAGGTGGGAGTTAATTCTCTACTCTGCTCTGGGCTGGGAAGGAGTGTAGGCAAGAGGGTGGTCAGAGTGTGGCTTGAAGATTCAATAAACTTCCCCAGGAAGGACGGAGTAGGACTGGAGAGGGCAGAGAGGAAGGTAAGGGATGGCAGTGTCAGGTCTCTGTTCATCCCCTGCTCTTTCTGCTCTCTTTGAAAAGGAACAAAGACCTCAAAGCCTTCTGAAGCAGGTTTGTTTAGGTTGGACAAGGGGAACAAACTTGTAGAACAATCATGCACAGGAAAACCTTAGTCAAATGAGGAATAGAAGTTTTCAATTGCCAGGGCCCTTTTGGTTTTTATGATTCCATAATTAACCACTAGTTAAATAGCTGTAAGTAGCTGCCTCCTACACACAGTGTTGTGCTTCAGTGCCTCCTCCACATTCAGTTTTCTTATTAACAGCCCATTTACTACTCATCAATATGTCAAGATGTGCAGGGACCCATTGGCCACAGAGAATCTGGGAGCTTCAGTGTAGCTCCATGTCTTTTATGAACCCAGAGACGGACACCTGAGAATATGCTCTTGATGACATTACCCTTAAATGTTGTGCTGAAAACCTGGTACCTTAGATCTTTAGAGGTCTCAGGTCCTGGGGTAGAACCTGCCATTGTTATTTTCCTCAATGGCTATGCTGTCAAATTGCCTTCCAAATATTAATAGACATGGGCTAACCACATCCTTGGTTAGAGATGTATACCTGGGCAAAGTGTTGAGAAAAAGAGAAATGTCTTAAACAGGACATTTTATGAACCTGCACCTCCAGGTTTAGGGAATGTCCAAGAAGAGGAAGAAAGCATGTAAGAGCTGGTGTGCTGTGGAATGCTGATCCCCTGACATGGCCAGTACAGTCCATCACTTCATAGCAGTTGTGATTACGTGTGCAAGATCTATGCAAGATCAAGGCAGCAAAAATGCTGCTGTAGGTGGGTTAGAGGATCTCCAAGAGCTAGTGGCAGATGATAGTTTCCAGAGGGAGGAGAATCATTCTTATTTTTGAGGACATGGTAGGGTTCCTATTGTTCTAGTGAGTGACCCCACACCATATGGGCAGCACTAACTGGATTTAATGCATTAGCAACAAAACCAGAAAAAGACAAGTGGTTGGGAGAAGGATGTGTTTAGAAGTATGGGGGCCTTAGAGTGAGAGGATGGGGATGGCATATTTTATTACTTATCTGCCTGAAATCCTTGAAAATAAAGAAAAACTAAAACAGATTGTAGATTAAAAAAAAGGGATTCTCTCCCAAGGTGATTCTCTGTTGTGTCAGGTTGCCAGGTAAAACTAGCACATAATCTTACTGAATCTTACTAGAGAGATGAGACATGAGTTCAGGGAGATTGAAGTGGTCTGTATGAGGAGGTGACAGGATGTAAAAAGATGGGAAGAATTTTGGAGAGAGAATGAGACCCAGAATCTCCCCTGGTCCTATCATCAGCTTTCTCTCTTTGCAGGATTCACACAGTAGTTACAATTTTATCTGCTTTTACAAAACAATGTGTTTGTTTATTTAAAATTTGGGATGTCATCTCACTTTATAGCTGGCCTCAAACTTGTAATCCTCCTGCTTCTGCCCTCTCAGTGCTGGGAGTATATAGGCATACTTTACCTCACCTGGCTGTAATTATAGATTTTGTGATAACTTCATTCGAATAAAGATTTCTCTTGCTGCTGAGAAATTAGCTGGAAATCCTGCCACTGTCATGGTTCTTCCAGGTGGAATGGCTTACTCTTCTATACTAATCATTTCACAAGCTTCTTTCTCCTCCTCCTCCTCCTCTTCCTTTTCCTCTTCCCCCTTCTCCTCCTCCTCCCCGTCCTCCTCCCCCTTCTCCTCCTCCTTCTCCTCCTTCTCTTCCTCCTTCTCCTCCACATGTGTGCCTGAGAATGAAGGTCAGAATCTTTCCCAACCACTCTCCTCCTTATATTTTGAGATAGGGGTTTTTTTTTTTTTGGTTCTTTTTTTTCAGAACTGGGGACCGAACCCAGGGCCTTGCGCTTCCTAGGTAAGCGCTCTACCACTGAGCTAAATCCCCAGCCCCGAGATAGGGTTTTTCATCTCAACTGACCTGGAGCCCACTGATCGGCTGGGCTGATTGTGTAATGAACTCCAAGGATACTGAAGTGTCTGTCTCCCTAGCAGAGGAATTGTAAACATATGCCACCATATCTGGCTTTTTATAAGGATGCTGAGGATGGAACCTGGGTCCCCATGCTTGGGTGACAAGTGCTTTACTAAATGAGCCACTCCCCAGTCCCTCATTCAGTCTGTTTTGACTATAGCAGGATGTCCTATGGAAGGCCAGAGCATAATAAAAAGAGTTCCCAATTGCTAACTAAGTAACTTCTTTCTTTCTTTTTCCTCTTCTCACCTCCTCACCTGAAACCCTTCCTCTCTTTGCTAGTGTCTTAGAACTCATCCAACACTTTCTATCTTAAAACCTGATACATTTTACCATTGGACTGCAGTTACTGGCTCCAGGAAAACACAAAACAAGATTAACCATGGTACCCTGGCATTGGCCAAGCTGAATTCTTTGTCTCTTCTAGAATCCAGGGGGCATCAGTCTCTCTAGTTGCCACCAAGGACCACAGTGAGCAGGTGAGCAAAGCCCATCAGGAGATTAGTCTATTACCAGGACAGCCTCACTCTGGTAACTGATGGCCACTCTGGCTGGACTCGTCCATCCATCCTTCCACTTTAGTCTCATGGTCTGAGAAGAAGGATGGGGCTGCTTGGACAGCAGTGACTGTTCCTCTTTTCTCCCCACAAATGTGGTTTGCTTCTCTCAGGTGCTTATTCATTCCTCCCTTGCATCGAGGCACAAATGGTTTCCACCAGTTACTATGGCGAAATCCTGGCTGTTGGACTGGCAATAAAGCCTCTCACCCAAGGAAAGAATTTCTCACACATATCTAGCAACTGGAGAGAATGTGGGGAAAGTTCCTTGTGATGGAATGCAATCTACCCTTGAACATCACTAATGACTACTGCTGCAAAACCTCTCTCTAGAGCACACGGCCTTACAGTTCCAGGAACAAACTCCCACACGCCTGGGTAAATGGATGGCTCTACTTGTACTTACGTTTTCTTATGTCTCTCATCACTGCTTTCCTTCTAGTTATTCTAACAATGTTGGATGGAAGAATGTTTAGAAGGGGCTAAGTGGATCTGACAGAACCTGAGGCAGGGCTGCCAGAAATCATGCCCCATGATTCCAAATATCAACCTCGGGGTGCTTTGAGTCATAGCCCATGGTTTAGTGCAGTCAGAAATTTAGCACTTGAAGGTTTCTGTGTAGCCATATCCAAGAACAGACTGAACCATCATACAGGACCCTCTGATATATGAAATGTTTAGAAAAATAGGAACTGGGAAATGGCTCAATGGAGAAAATACTTACTTTGTAGACATGAGGACCTAAAACTGGATCTCCAAAACCCATGTAAAACCTAAAACCTGAAATAGTACTGCATTTCAGTAATTCCAGCTCTTCTAAGATGAGAGAGAAGGCAGAGACAGATTACCCCAAAGCTTATAGGCTGGCGTGGCACACATAGCAGAGAATGTGAGAGTCTGTCTCAAAGTAGAGTGCAAATGCCAGTGTCCTATGTTGTCCTCTTACCTCCACACACACGCTGCAGTACGTGTCTGCCTGATTTCATACTCCTGTGTGCATACACACACACACACACACACACACACACACACACACACAGACACAGACACAGACACAGACACACACATACTCTAGAGTTCAAGGATTACTCATGATGCAATTTCTGTAAGACAAAAACAGACAAGGTTAATCGATAATGGCAGAAGCCAAGAAGATGGTTGCAGCTCTGTATAGCTTTGGGACTGATCTGACTTGGGTGACAGGTATGCAACAGAAACATGTATAAAAAAGCTGGGATCAGGTGGGCCATTCATCCGTTCTGATGAACACATATCAACAGCAGCCTGGAAACTCCGTGTGTTTATTATGTACAGCACCAAGGGGGAAGAGGAGGGAGGGAGTTTAACTAATCTCTGTAGGAGGAGGGGAAAAGTCCCAGGTTGCTGTGATCCAGAGGATGTTCTTTTTTTTTTTCTTTTTCTTTTTCTTTTTTTTTTCGGAGCTGGGGACCGAACCCAGGGCCTTGTGCTTTCTAGGCAAGCGCTCTACCACTGAGCTAAATCCCCAATCCCCCAGAGGATGTTCTTGATAGTCTCTGCATATATTGGTTTTAGCTGAAGGTCAGTTATGCTCAGGTTAGGAGGCTTCACCATTCCACGAAGCCTGAACAAAGAGTTGGCCATTCCCATGGGTCTGAGGAGTTGGCCATGGTCATGTGACCTTTACTCAGACTGTATCCTATCTCCAAAGCGGGGATGGGTGGAGCAACAGAGGAAGGGTGTTAGGGAAAGTTAGGGGTTCTGTTGGTGTGATGTTTTAGGACTTAGATGTATGTTACATGGACAGATTTACTCTTTAAATATTCACCGAGAGATACACTTATGATTTGTCTACTTTTAAAGAACAGTGAGTCAGTAATAGGTGCGCGTGTGAAGGAAGGTGGTGTATGCACATGTATGCATGAGGAGGCTGGTGGAGGATAACCAGATATCACCCCCAGGGACACTGCCAATTTTATTAAGACGGGGTCTCTAACTATTTTGGAACTCTAACCAGTGATCTCCAGGGCGCTTTTGTCTCTGCCCTACCCACTACTGAGATTACAAGAACATGTTACTGCACCAGACTTTTTAATATGGATTCTACGTATGATCTCAGGTCCTTGGGCTTACATGGCTGAGCCACTTCTTCAGCCTCCAGGAATGAATTTTTATTCCTTCCCTCCTCTTTGTTATGTAGCACTTCTACAATGGCAGGTTTCAAACTCAAAAAACTTCAAAGCCTGTGTAGTTTGAATGGTTCTACTTTGCCTTCTTTGTCTAATAGGGGAAGTTTTGTTGTACCCCAACAGCTTCTTAGTCCTGTGGGCCCCTGCTGTTTGCTGAGCATCCTCTCTTAGTTTGTGGTCCCTACAGGCCTTCTTCCCATTGTTTCTGGATGAGTGGTTCAAGTGAGATCCTTGTCAGAGTTGGACAGCAGGCCCTGATTTCCTTCTCTATACTGACCAATATAGACAACCTACCAACATCTGACATTGATAATGTAATTAATATAGCCCCATGAATCTGAATTATAAGTTGTTGTTGACTTTTCTACCTGCCCTCACCTTCTAATTCACTGAGAAATGAATCCCCTTGGAGTATCTTTCATGTTTTTCCAGATATAAGATGGATACTTACATAATGGGTTCATATCCCTCAAATATAGCTACCATACTCATCTGAAACAGTTCTTGTATCCACAGGGGTCCCTGGGACCTCTGCATGGCTCTTTTTATACTACGCTATTCACCACACGACCTTCAGTTTTGTAGCAAGAAATCATGTCATGTAAGCCTTGGTTACCCTCCTAACTCACCAGGGGTCATGCCACAGCCTTGCTAATAAAAAAAGAGCCTTTGAATAATTCAAATAAAATATAAAAGTAAAAGAGAATTATTGATTTTACAATTTGTGGATTTGTTTTGGTGAATGGAAATTCCAGGGAGAGAGATTTTAGTTCCCAAGCAGAACATGTTATACTATTTTATTTCTTCTCTTACACACTACATTACAACTGCAATTTTTCCTCCTTGCACTACTCCAAGTTCCTCCACACCTCCCTTCTTATCCAGATTCACTGCTTCTCTGTTTCCCTTCAGAAAAGGAGAGGCCTCTCAGGGATATCAAAAGCATAACATTATGCAGTAAGACCAGACACAAATCCTTATGTCAAGGCTGGGCAAGGTGACCCAGAAGGAGGAAAAGGATCCCAAGTGCAGGTGAGTCAGAGACGCTCTCACATTTACTGTTTGGAGTCGCACAAAACCACCAAGCTAATAATCACAACATATATGGAGGGGACCTAGCACAGAACCATGCAGGCTCTGTGATTGATGCTTCAAGTCTCTGAGAGCCCCTAGTAGCCCTTCCAAATAGAATTTTTGACACATAGAGTCAAGGACAGAATGGGCTGCCCCATGTCGCAGTCATTTTGCTATGGGATGCCAAGTTAATGGTGTGGAAACCCATTTGGAAGACTTGGAGACAAGTCTTGACAGCCAAGCCTGGCCAGGTGACAGGAAGCACACTGTAAAACATCTATCTCTCAACTCTATTTATTTCTTTGAATCTCTCTGTATATAGGCAAAAGCAACAAATATTTCAGAAAAATATTTCTGTTTTGTTCTGTTTTATTTAATTCTTGTTTTCTTTTTTTTTTTAAATTAACTTGAGTATTTCTTATATACATTTCGAGTGTTATTCCCTTTCCCGGTTTCCGGGCAAACATCCCCCTCCCCCCTCCCCTTCCTTATGGGTGTTCCCCTCCCAACCCTCCCCCCATTGCCGCCCTCCCCCCATAGACTAGTTCACTGGGGGTTCAGTCTTAGCAGGACCCAGGGCTTCCCCTTCCACTGGTGCTCTTACTAGGATATTCATTGCTACCTATGAGGTCAGAGTCCAGGGTCAGTCCATGTATAGTCTTTAGGTAGTGGCTTAGTCCCTGGAAGCTCTGGTTGCTTGGCATTGTTGTACTTTTGGGGTCTCGAGCCCCTTCAAGCTCTTCCAGTTCTTTCTCTGATTCCTTCAACAGGGGACCTATTCTCAGTTCAGTGGTTTGCTGCTGGCATTCGCCTCTGTATTTGCTGTATTCTGGCTGTGTCTCTCAGGAGCGATCTACATCCAGCTCCTGTCGGTCTGCACTTCTTTGCTTCATCCATCTTGTCTAATTGGGTGGCTGTATATGTATGGGCCACATGTGGGGCAGGCTCTGAATGGGTGTTCCTTCAGTCTCTGTTTTAATCTTTGCCTCTCCCTTCCCTGCCAAGGGTATTCTTTTTCCTCATTTAAAGAAGGAGTGAAGCATTCACATTTTGATCATCCGTCTTGAGTTTCGTTTGTTCTAGGGATCTAGGGTAATTCAAGCATTTGGGCTAATAGCCACTTATCAATGAGTGCATACCATGTATGTCTTTCTGTGATTGGGTTAGCTCACTCAGGATGATATTTTCCAGTTCCAACCATTTGCCTACGAATTTCATAAACTCGTTGTTTTTGATAGCTGAGTAATATTCCATTGTGTAGATGTACCAAATTTTCTGTATCCATTCCTCTGTTGAAGGGCATCTGGGTTCTTTCCAGCTTCTGGCTATTATAAATAAGGCTGCGATGAACATAGTGGAGCACGTGTCTCTTTTATATGTTGAGGCATCTTTTGGGTATATGCCCAAGAGAGGTATAGCTGGATCCTCAGGCAGTTCAATGTCCAATTTTCTGAGGAACCTCCAGACTGATTTCCAGAATGGTTTTACCAGTCTGCAATCCCACCAACAATGGAGGAGTGTTCCTCTTTCTCCACATCCTCGCCAGCATCTGCTGTCACCTGAGTTTTTGATCTTAGCCATTCTCACTGGTGTGAGGTGAAATCTCAGGGTTGTTTTGATTTGCATTTCCCTTATGACTAAAGATGTTGAACATTTCTTTAGGTGTTTCTCAGCCATTCGGCATTCCTCAGCTGTGAATTCTTTGTTTAGCTCTGAACCCCATTTTTTAATAGGGTTATTTGTCTCCCTGCGGTCTAACTTCTTGAGTTGTTTGTATATTTTGGATATAAGGCCTCTATCTGTTGTAGGATTGGTAAAGATCTTTTCCCAATCTGTTGGTTGCCGTTTTGTCCTAACCACAGTGTCCTTTGCCTTACAGAAGCTTTGCAGTTTTATGAGATCCCATTTGTCGATTCTTGATCTTAGAGCATAAGCCATTGGTGTTTTGTTCAGGAAATTTTTTCCAGTGCCCGTGTGTTCCAGATGCTTCCCTAGTTTTTCTTCTATTAGTTTGAGTGTGTCTGGTTTGATGTGGAGGTCCTTGATCCACTTGGACTTAAGCTTTGTACAGGGTGATAAGCATGGATCGATCTGCATTCTTCTACATGTTGCCCTCCAGTTGAACCAGCACCATTTGCTGAAAATGCTATCTTTTTTCCATTGGATGGTTTTGGCTCCTTTGTCAAAAATCAAGTGACCATAGGTGTGTGGGTTCATTTCTGGGTCTTCAATTCTATTCCATTGGTCTATCTGTCTGTCTCTGTACCAATACCATGCAGTTTTTATCACTATTGCTCTGTAATACTGCTTGAGTTCAGGGATAGTGATTCCCCCTGAAGTCCTTTTATTGTTGAGGATAGCTTTAGCTATCCTGGGTTTTTTGTTATTCCAGATGAATTTGCAAATTGTTCTGTCTAACTCTTTGAAGAATTGGATTGGTATTTTGATGGGGATTGCATTGAATCTGTAGATTGCTTTTGGTAAAATGGCCATTTTTACTATATTAATCCTGCCAATCCATGAGCATGGGAGATCTTTCCATCTTCTGAGGTCTTCTTCAATTTCTTTCTTCAGTGTCTTGAAGTTCTTATTGTACAGATCTTTTACTTGCTTGGTTAAAGTCACACCGAGGTACTTTATATTATTTGGGTCTATTATGAAGGGTGTCGTTTCCCTAATTTCTTTCTCGGCTTGTTTCTCTTTTGTATAGAGGAAGGCAACTGATTTATTTGAGTTAATTTTATACCCAGCCACTTTGCTGAAGTTGTTTATCAGCTTTATTAGTTCTCTGGTGGAACTTTTGGGATCACTTAAATATACTATCATGTCATCTGCAAATAGTGATATTTTGACCTCTTCTTTTCTGATCTGTATCCCCTTGATCTCCTTTTGTTGTCTGATTGCTCTGGCTAGAACTTCAAGAACTATATTGAATAAGTAGGGAGAGAGTGGGCAGCCTTGTCTAGTCCCTGATTTTAGTGGGATTGCTTCAAGTTTCTCTCCATTTAGTTTAATGTTAGCAACTGGTTTGCTGTATATGGCTTTTACTATGTTTAGGTATGGGCCTTGAATTCCTATTCTTTCCAGGACTTTTATCATGAAGGGGTGTTGAATTTTGTCAAATGCTTTCTCAGCATCTAATGAAATGATCATGTGGTTTTGTTCTTTCAGTTTGTTTATATAATGGATCACGTTGATGGTTTTCCGTATATTAAACCATCCCTGCATGCCTGGGATGAAGCCTACTTGATCATGGTGGATGATTGTTTTGATGTGCTCTTGAATTCGGTTTGCCAGAATTTTATTGAGTATTTTTGCGTCGATATTCATAAGGGAAATTGGTCTGAAGTTCTCTTTCTTTGTTGTGTCTTTGTGTGGTTTAGGTATAAGAGTAATTGTGGCTTTGTAGAAGGAATTCGGTAGTGCTCCATCTGTTTCAATTTTGTGGAATAGTTTGGATAATATTGGTATGAGGTCTTCTATGAAGGTTTGATAGAATTCTGCACTAAACCCGTCTGGACCTGGGCTCTTTTTGGTTGGGAGACCTTTAATGACTGCTTCTATTTCCTTAGGAGTTATGGGGTTGTTTAACTGGTTTATATGTTCCTGATTTAACTTCGATACCTGGTATCTGTCTAGGAAATTGTCCATTTCCTGAAGATTTTCAAATTTTGTTGAATATAGGTTTTTATAGTAAGATCTGATGATTTTTTGAATTTCCTCTGAATCTGTAGTTATGTCTCCCTTTTCATTTCTGATTTTGTTAATTTGGACGCACTCTCTGTGTCCTCTCGTTAGTCTGGCTAAGGGTTTATCTATCTTGTTGATTTTCTCAAAGAACCAACTTTTGGTTCTGTTGATTCTTTCTATGGTCCTTTTTGTTTCTACTTGGTTGATTTCAGCTCTGAGTTTGATTATTTCCTGCCTTCTACTCCTCCTGGGTGTATTTGCTTCTTTTTGTTCTAGAGCTTTTAGGTGTGCTGTCAAGCTGCTGACATATGCTCTTTCCTGTTTCTTTCTGCAGGCACTCAGCGCTATGAGTTTTCCTCGTAGCACAGCTTCATTGTGTCCCATAAGTTTGGGTATGTTGTACCTTCATTTTCATTAAATTCTAAAAAGTTTTTAATTTCTTTCTTTATTTCTTCCTTGACCCGGTTATCATTGAGTAGAGCATTGTTCAATTTCCACGTATATGTGGGCATTCTTCCCTTATTGTTATTGAAGACCAGTTTTAGGCCGTGGTGGTCCGATAGCACGCATGGGATTATTTCTATCTTTATGTACCTGTTGAGGCCCGTTTTTTGACCAATTATATGGTCAATTTTGGAGAAAGTACCATGAGGACCTGAGAAGAAGGTATATCCTTTTGCTTTAGGATAGAAAGTTCTATAAATATCCGTTAAGTCCATTTGGCTCATGACTTCTCTTAGTCTGTCGACATCACTGTTTAATTTCTGTTTCCATGATCTGTCCATTGATGAGAGTGGTGTGTTGAAATCTCCCACTATTATTGTGTGAGGTGCAATGTGTGTTTTGAGCTTTAGTAAGGTTTCTTTTACGTATGTAGGTGCCCTTGTATTTGGGGCATAGATATTTAGGATTGAGAGTTCATCTTGGTGGATTTTTCCTTTGATGAATATGAAGTGTCCTTCCTTATCTTTTTTGATGACTTTTAGTTGGAAATTGATTTTATTTGATATTAGAATGGCTACTCCAGCTTGCTTCTTCTGACCATTTGCTTGGAAAGTTGTTTTCCAGCCTTTCACTCTGAGGTAGTGTCTGTCTTTGTCTCTGAGGTGTGTTTCCTGTAGGCAGCAGAATGCAGGGTCCTCGTTGCGTATCCAGTTTGTTAATCTATGTCTTTTTATTGGGGAGTTGAGGCCATTGATATTGAGAGATATTAAGGAATAGTGATTATTGCTCCCCTTTATATTCATATTTGGATGTGAGGTTATGTTTGTGTGCTTTCATTCTCTTTGTTTTGTTGCCAAGACGATTAGTTTCTTGCTTCTTCTAGGGTATAGCTTGCCTCCTTATGTTGGGCTTTACCATTTATTATCCTTTGTAGTGCTGGATTTGTAGAAAGATATTGTGTAAATTTGGTTTTGTCATGGAATATCTTGGTTTCTCGATCAATGTTAATTGAGAGTTTTGCTGGGTACAGTAACCTGGGCTGGCATTTGTATTCTCTTAGGGTCTGTATGACATCAGTCCAGGATCTTCTGGCCTTCATAGTTTCTGGCGAGAAGTCTGGTGTGATTCTGATAGGTCTCCCTTTATATGTTACTTGACCTTTTTCCCTTACTGCTTTTAATATTCTTTCTTTATTTTGTGCGTTTGGTGTTTTGACAATTATGTGACGGGAGGTGTTTCTTTTCTGGTCCAATCTATTTGGAGTTCTGTAGGCTTCTTGTATGTCTATGGGTATCTCTTTTTTTAGGTTAGGGAAGTTTTCTTCTATGATTTTGTTGAAGATATTTACTGGTCCTTTGAGCTGGGAGTCTTCACTCTCTTCTATACCTATTATCCTTAGGTTTGATCTTCTCATTGAGTCCTGGATTTCCTGTATGTTTTGGACCAGTAGCTTTTTCCGCTTTACATTATCTTTGACAGTTGAGTCAATGATTTCTATGGAATCTTCTGCTCCTGAGATTCTCTCTTCCATCTCTTGTATTCTGTTGGTGAAGCTTGTATCTACAGCTCCTTGTCTCTTCTTTTGGTTTTCTATATCCAGGGTTGTTTCCATGTGTTCTTTCTTGATTGCTTCTATTTCCATTTTTAATTCCTTCAACTGTTTGATTGTGTTTTCCTGGAATTCTTTCAGGGATTTTTGTGTCTCCTCTCTATGGGCTTCTACTTGTTTATTTATGTTTTCCTGGAATTCTTTCAGGGATTTTTGCGTCTCCTCTCTATGGGCTTCTACTTGTTTATTTATGTTTTCCTGGAATTCTTTCAGGGATTTTTGCGATTCTTTCAGGCATTTTTGCGATTCCTCTCTGTAGGCTTCTACTTGTTCTCTAAGGGAGTTCTTCATGTCTTTCTTGAAGTCCTCCAGCATCATGATCAAATATGATTTTGAAACTAGATCTTGCTTTTCTGGTGTGTTTGGATATTCCATGTTTGTTTTGATGGGAGAATTGGGCTCCGATGGTGCCATGTAGTCTTGGTTTCTGTTGCTTGGGTTCCTGCGCTTGCCTCTCGCCATCAGATTATCTCTAGTGTTACTTTGTTCTGCTATTTCTGACAGTGGCTAGACTGTCCTATAAGCCTGTGTGTCAAGAGTGCTGTAGACCTGTTTTCCTCTCTTTCAGTCAGTTATGGGGACAGAGTGTTCTGCTTTCGGGCGTTTAGTTTTTCCTCTCTACAGGTCTTCAGCTGTTCCTGTGGGCCTGTGTCTTGAGTTCACCAGGCAGCTTTCTTGCAGCAGAAAATTTGGTCTTACCTGTGGTCCTGAGGCTCAAGTTCGCTCGTGGGGTGCTGCCCACGGGCTCTCTGCAGCGGCAGCAACCAGGAAGACCTGTGCCGCCCCTTCCGGGAGCTTCAGTGCACCAGGGTTCCAGATGGTCTTTGGCTTTTTCCTCTGGCGTCCGAGATGTGTGTGCAGGGAGCAGTCTCTTCTGGTTTCCCAGGCTTGTCTGCCTCTCTGAAGGTTTAGCTCTCCCTCCCACGGGATTTGGGTGCAGAGAACTGTTTATCCGGTCTGTTTCTTTCAGGTTCCGGCGGTGTCTCAGGCAGGGGTCCTGCCGCTCCTGGGCCCTCCCCCACGGGAGCCCAGAGGCCTTATACAGTTTCCTCTTGGGCCAGGGATGTGGGCAGGGGTGAGCAGAGTTGGTGGTCTCTTCCGCTCTGCAGCGTCAGGAGTGCCCACCTGACCAGGCAGTTGGGTCTCTCTCTCACCGGGTCTGGGAGCAGAGAGCTAATTCTTGTTTTCTGATTATTGCCAAGCAATTGTGTTTGCAAATTTTATTTTTGAAAAAAACACTAAGGATGTTAGTAAGAAAAAAAGTTGAGCAGTCACAAGTAGGTCATAGTAAGACTTCTTTTTAGTGAATATTAAGAGACTTTAGCAAGTTCTTGAGCCATCTTTCCTTCATCCTGGTGACATCATCTCTTACAGCTGACAACACATCTCTTTTCGCTTTGATCGAAAACAAGCTCAGAGAAGTCTACCTCTGGCTCAGGGTTGTGGGGAGCTCAGCTATGTGAACAAACATTTCTCTTGCCTTTTATCCCTCTCATGTCCTTATTCTTACTATTTATTTAGTTTTCTCACTGACTGTATCTTCTAATAAATATTCATACCCTTTGTGGTGTGGAATCAGTTGGGGATGCAGTGACACCAACAAACACAGAGCCAGACATGTTTGGCTCTTCACTCAGTGAACTTTTCACAGTAGGCTATGAGGGAGGTGTTCTTAGGTCCATTTTGCATATAAGACCATGACTCTGGGAGGACAAGTGCTTTCATGGTGGTACAATGTGTATCTGGGAGATGTGCATTTCAATACTGTACTTCTCCCTTGGAGGTAGGTGCACTTTGAGCCTGGATGTCTATTTTCCTTTGCTACTGAGAGGTAAAGGCTGGATAGTAGCCTCAGGGGTGATACCCAGAGTCTGCATCAATTGATATAGTCAACACCAAACTCCCCCCACTCAAAGGCCCATCTAGAGTTCATCTGCTCTCACTCTTCCTTGAATGTACGATGTGGCCCCATCAGCCACCACAGTCTTTATTTAGCTAACAGTGTGGCAGTATGTGTTTGCAGATTGGGTTAGGTGGAGGTCGGTCTTACAGTTATGTCACATCTAGCTATCTGGAGCATCATCTCTGCCTCACTGTGCTTGAGCATTGATAGAATTCCAGGGCAGGGGGCTGGAGAGATGGCTCAGCAGTTAAGAGCACTGACTGCTCTTCCAGAGGTCCTGAGTTCAATTCCCAGCAACCACATGGTGGCTCACAACCATCCGTAATAAAATCTAATGCCCTCTGCAATTGTGTCTGAATACAGTGACAGTATAAATATAAATAAATAAAAATAAATAAATAATTAAAAAAAAAGAATTCCAGGGCAGAATCCATGTGTTGGCCCCATGTCTAGGGCCCAGCAGAGAAGCAACATCTGGAGAAATGGTCTCCAGTGTGTACATTACCAAGCAATGGCTGGCGACTTTTGTGATGAAAATAATAGTGAAGATGATGATGGTGCTGACAATAATGATTCTAACAGCATCTGCCTCAGTTGTATCTTGCTTTATTGTATCCTTGACTGCCAGGTGCATTGTCACTTCATGGATTTCTGTCATTGCTATCACATTAGCCTCATGTTGATGCTATCCAGACTTCTCTTTCAGACATAGAAACCCCAAGTCACAGAAGGGCCAGCTAACCAATTTGTGAACACAATCACCAAGCTTGGAGGCAAGAGAGCCAGCATTCAAATGCTAGCATGCTGGCTCCAGAATTAGGGATTTTAATTACCCAGTCTTCACTGATTCTTACCCTGTATTGCCAGGTTGGGCTTAGGGACTCAGATATTCATTAAAGTGGGCTCACACTGACCCCAGTCTGCCTATGTGCATACTGTGTGGATTAGATGCTATCCCCAGAGATCATCATTGCTTAGATTATATGGGATGCTGACAATTGGCTTGGTTTTAGTGCCCATGAAAAGACATCTCATGCCCCTGCTTTAAGTCATTTCTAGCCAGGCTGTTCCCACAGGGTGGTGCTTTCTCCATAGAAGGCAGTGATCCAGGAAGAACCTTTACCTTTTCACCAGCCAACCCTCACTCCTCCTTCAAAGGCCTATGTCAAGTATGTGCCAGATCCAGACATCAGATTCTCCTCCAACTCACACAAAGCACATAACTGGGGCAGTTTAAGCTATAGAATCCTGAGCTGAGATCAAGCAGTTAAATGCCAAAAGAAAACATTGGTCGTGAGAAAGTAAACCAGTGATGATATCGAATATCCCAGCTTGCACACTGATTTCCATTTGGATGGATCTTGATGGGGCATGATGCTTGAGTGTCCCATCTCACAAGTTTATGGTCAAAGAGGTCAGTGTTGTACACAGACCAAGCAGAACTAAGAAGTCAGATTTGGATCCAAGAAGTACCAATAGAGGGATTTTTCTATGACAAGTACTGGGGCAATTCATTTAGAGAGATCTCTATGTCCACAACTTCTCTATGTGTTATTTCTGGTCTTAGGTTTCAGATGTCAGAATGAAGTGTATTGGAGACGGAAGAAAAAGTTATGTGTGTATAAGTATGTGTAGTTGTGTTAGCATGTATGTGTGGGTAGCTATGTGTGTCTATGTATATGTATGTGTACTTGTGTTAGCATGTATGTATGTCTATGTGTATGTTTCTGTTAGCATGTATGTACGTGTGTATATCTGTGTATGTATGTATGTTTGTGTTAGCATGTAGATGTATGTGTCTGCATGTATATGTGGATGCATGTTTGTGTATATATGTGTCTGCTAGCATGCATATGTATATTAGTATGTGCGTATATGTGTTTGTGTGTATGTGTGTATATGTATATATGTTTGTGTGAATATGTGTGTTAGCATGTACATGTGAGTTAGCATGTACATGTGAGTTAGCATGTTTGTGTATGTCTGTATGTAGATATGTGTTAGCATGTATGTGTGTACATGTGTGCATATGTATATACATGTATATTAGTAGGTAAGTGTGTTTGTATGTATGTATGTGTCTACGTGTCTGTCTGTATATGTTAACATGTATGTGTGTGTGTATTTGTGTATATGTATTTGTGTGTGTGTGTTAGTATGCATGTGTAGGTCAGAGATGAATGTTGGGCATCTGTTTTGATCTGTCTTGATTCTCGATTCCTGTTTTATATATTGAGGTGGAATTTCTTTGCTCCAGAGCTCTCTACTTTGGTGAGTCTACTAGCCAGGTTGTTGGGTGATCTGGAGACTCTGGATCTCATGCTGGCATTATAGGCAGGTCTCTACCCACACCCAGCATTTGGGTATTATGGATTCAAACTCTGGTTCTCCTGTGTGCCTGGAAAGTGCTTTACTTCACTTACTGAGCCATCTCTCTAGCCCAGAAAAAAAATTTATTGATTCTAGAAAGTGGCTGAGCTCAAAATCACACCTTTTACTTCAAGTCCAGAATTTGGAATACTGTTTGCAGGTTTAAATACTACCTTTGCATTTCCTGCTAACATTTGGGTCCATGATGGAGGGTCTTGCTGGGCTGAGGGGTTGGAGGGACATAGGTGCTCTCAGGGATACTTGATACTGTGGCTCCTTATTTTGTGGATCTTCCAAGGTTATACTATCTGGGTTCTTTTGACTAGTGGCTTCAGCATGGTCCAGGGCCACATGAACATATGTGATTTGTGCAGGGACAGTAGTTTCCTGGGAAGCAGTTCAGCTTGTAGGAAGCTCATGCAGGAGTGCTGTTGGGTTTCAAATTGATTGTAGGTGCAAGGATAAGACAGGAAGGCAGAGACAGAGAGAGATGCTGAGCTATGTGGTTCTGAAGAATACAGGACTACTTGGCGTAGCCTCTTCCCCAGTGCCCATCCTTGTTCCAAGTCAGGGCAAACTGCTGGCCTTCATAGCTATGAGAATGAGCTGCTGAGCTTCAGCCAGGGAGACTCCAGAAAGGGGAAGCCTTCTGAAGAGAGCCTGCCAGCAACACTCCCAGCACCTGGGAGCAGGGCTGCCATGTTGGCAGAAGATCCAGGCAACAAACCACAGCATCTATGACACATCCAATTCTCAATCTTTGTTCCTAAGCTCCCTGCATATACCTTCCTTTCTCCATAGATTCTTTGAGCAGAGAATTCCAGGCACTTTCAGGAGGTTGGTTGGAGCCATGAGATGGCAGGAGCCTGGGTGCCCGAGTGATTACCTAGAACCTAAGTCATTATGAAATTGAAAATGCAGATGTGGGCAACCAACCAACCTTTTCTGTTTAAGCTACAAGGATTCGGAGTATGAGATAGGCATAAAGGCAAAGTGTTGGGGGTAGGAGCACAGAAGCAAATTGAAACCTGTAAAATTTTAGAACATCAGCATTAAGGGAGTGGTTTCTTAGGAAGTTGAAAGAAGAAGCAGAATGTAGATTCCTCTTCCTTCCCCTCCTTCGTGCACAGACACAGGGCCACCAAGAGCTCTGTATTAGCAGCAGCTAAAAGTATCCACTTTGTATTGGCTGTCCAGCTTTGAAATTCAATCCTATCTGTCTGTTGTTAGCTGTTGAATCTTGGCCAGCTATGAAATTACTGTCCCCAGGCAGAGATGACATGGCTTCCTGAGCCAGAGATAGGGCTCTACCCAGCTGGCATGGGGTTTATCCAGGCAGGTCAAAGCCATCAAGACTTAAGTGTTGAGAAATACCTGGCGTAGTCCTCTAGGCCTCTCTTGAACAGGCCAAGCTCATTTGGTTAGTGAAAGTTCAGCCAAAACTTTTGGTTACAGGTTCCACCAAGGATCAAGAAGACAGAATGTACTAAGGCTACTTTCCCCCCAAATGTGTTACCCATGGAAGTATAGCACAAAGTATTGATGTGGGAAGATAGGAGATTGGGTGACAAACAGACCTGAAAGGTCTCTAAATGCCATGCTAGTGAATATTTTCCTGGGACAGGGAAGGGGACAGTTGATGGTAGGTGAGAGAACCATGTCCTACTTGGTCATAGATGGGATAACTCTATCATACTCTTTCCTTGCAAAACTCAGGGAACATCACAGAAACAGATGGTTGCCTGCAGAAGACCTAGACAACATTCCAGTCAATATTCTAGCATGAAAAGGGCATGGCACAAGAGGCCCTGCCATTAACTGATGTTTTACTGGCAGTTGATGGATGTTGCAGGCAGAGAGTTGATTTCTTCTGTGGTTTGTACCCAGGGAAATTGACTATGTTCCTGTGAATGGCCCCACACCAAAGCCTCAGAAACAGAGCAGGCTAAGTTGAGGGTGTGGACCAAGGGGGGAGAGTTGGAAACTGAGAGCTGCAGAAATGCTACTGGGCACGGGAGAAAACACAAGGAAAGGAGAGCTCGGAATAGCAGCTGAGGAAGAAGTACAGAAAGTTGAGTTATGGAGCAAGGGGGAGTCCATCTTATTAGAGTGGAAACTTTTGGAAGGGAGAGGCTGGAGAGATGGTTCACTGGATAATGGTATTTTTGGTTCTTGACGAAGACCTGGGTTCAGTTCCCAGCATCATGGTGGCTCAACAACCATCTGTAACCCCGATTCCTAGGGATCTGATCTGATACGGACACCAGGCACATATGCAGTGCACACAAATGTATGAAGACTAAACACTTACACATAAAATAAATATGTAGAGTGCAAAAAGCACTCAGTGTCCCTTAGAATAGACTCTGTTTTCTCCATTCTCTGATCCACACTGGCAGCAATGGGTGGAGACAAGATGGCCTTGAGGTGTTTCTTAGCCATCTACCACTGTGCCCTGGTTTTCTCAGCAACAACTTCAGCATCTCAGTTCTTCCTCTCTTCCTCCGTTCTGCCTCATGAGCCCACCTGGCTGAAATTTCCACCATCTGACAAATATTCAAACACTGCAGCCTCTTGGGTACTATTCAAGCACAGCTCCAGGTGGCCTGGACAGTTTGACGGTTGGCTTTGGTATAGCAGTTTAAAGGACAATGACAGGACTGGGAGCAAGGCTTATCAGACACAGCAAATAAAAATGGTTGTGCCCGAATGTATCCGAAATTTGAATTTCAGGTAAAGAATGTGTGCATTCTTAGAACATATATCCACTGGATATTTTGTAAGGAACATACTTATTTGTTGTTTGCTGGAATTCAGCATTGACTGTACACTATATTTTACCTGGCATGTGCCTAGGTTCCGCTGGCCAGGTTTGGTTGGACATAGAGACCTTTGCTAAAGAGCTTTAATAAAGATGCTGCAGACTCTAGCCAGGCATGGGGCTCTCCTGACATCAGGTCTTTGATGCTTTCTTTCATTCATAAAAACCACCAAGAGGCCATGGTGATGGGGAGGACAGCTGGACCTCATTCATCACACTGCCGCTAATGAGGCTGGCACCCAGTGCATCGTGGTTCCAGCACATTAATGATCATTATAGACCTAATGAAGATTGGTGGTGCTGCCAGTGGGAGGAGGCTCTCAGCCCATTGTTTTGTCATGTGGATAGGAGGGGTGCCCTCAGGAACAGCTTATGGGGAAGGGGTTTGGGGAATGGAAGAGCTGAGGGGGTAATTGGAAGGGAAACGGAGAAGGCAGAAGCTGCAAAAGCTGAGGGTGGAGGTTAAGGAGTGGGGGTAAAGGAGGCTGAATCGTAGACCAAAGGGCTTTACCCAGGGGAAGAGAGAGAGAGAGAGAGAGAGAGAGAGAGAGAGAGAGAGAGAGAGAGAAACAGAGACAGAGACAGAGACAAAGGCACCAGACATCAGCATCAGGGGTTATCAGCTTCATGGGTCTGCAGGGATAAATTTTATTCTTGGTGGCTTAGAAAAATGGACCATGCATCTCACAGTTCAGGGGGTCAGAGGCTGAGGCTAGTTTCACCCCACAACCATATCCACAGTCCAGTTATGGGGAGCTTGCATTCTCCTATCCCCCCAGGGCTCTGAGGGAGAGTCCATTCCAGTTGTCTTCTGGCTGCTGGTGGTTCCAAATCTTCCTTAGCTTGCATCCCCTTGACTCCAGCATCTCCCACTGTACTTTCTTTGTTTCCTGCTTCTATATCTCAAAGCCTTCCCAGTTTCTGGGGTCTGGGGAGATAACTGGGTGGTAAAGTGCTTGCTTTGCAAGCTTGCGAGCTAGTTTGACTCAACCCACATTTGGAAATGTGGGTATAGTGTGTTCTTGAAATCCCAGCACTGAAGACTGAGAAGATCCTTAGAACTTTATGACCAGACACTTTTGCCAAATCGGTAAGCCTCAGATTCAGTGAAAGACCTGGTCTCATGAAATAAGTTGGAGAGTGAGTAAGAAAGATATCTATATCTTAGCTACTTGATCACCAGAGAGTGACTGGAGGAAGCCACGAGTGCAACCTCTGACTTTTATACACAATATACACTCATGTATTACACCAGCATGCACATTTAGCATTGAACATTCAGTGTCCAGCATAACAACCAAGACCTAGCTCCTTCCTTTTGGAATCCTAAACTTAAATCCACCTTTTGTCACATAAAGTAATATGTTGTCACATATAGAATTTATTCATGTTTATTTTGGAGACTTTATTATGTCAAGTTCCAGGTATGAGAAAATACTGAGTAGGTAAGGCAAAGAAAGACCCTTCTAGGACTCACACTTTCATTCTCTTGACTCCATTCTCTGGAGGCAAAGGCAGAGTAGTTGCACCTCCGTGTTGGGAGCATGTGCTTTGTCTTTGTCTTGTACTGGTCACACCTTTTGCCAGACTGTCCCACCTCTTATAGTTGGAAGTGTTGGAATGCATGGGTTCTCAGGGCCATTTGTACCCAGAGACTGGACAATCAAGTCCAATCTTATTTTTCATGACAGACTCTTGAAGTTCCTAGATACGGAGTCCTAAGTCTTTCTAGACAAATCAAGACAGCAATCCCAGTCTGGCCTTGGTGAGCTGTTGCCTGGAACAGCTTTCTCACTCAGAGCTGAAGGTGGTGTAGAATACAGTTTTGCTAAACCCCAGTAGAATTCCCCTCTGTATCCTCAGTGACAAGAGCTCTTGGACAAGGGTGTCAAAAAGTATTGGACTTAAAGCAACAGATCTTGTTTTCTTGGGCAGGAGACTAAATTGTGGGATAAAGGGAGAGTCTAGCTGAGGTCCCGGGCAGAGACCTTGACACAGTGGAACAGGCTAGGTTTCAGGCACATTCATGCTCTGATCCAGCCCATCATAAGCTAGTTGCTTTATTTCACTGATCTCAGTTCCTTCAACTCTAAAACAAGATGGCCATTCTGACCCTACAAAGATGTTGTGAAGTTCAAGTGATTTAAAGTCTTTATGCAGCAGACACTCTAACGGGTACTTAGTGGTAACACGAGTCACCTCTCTGACATTCCGCTGACCCTTTAGCTCCCACAGGATACTGACATCCTGATTTCAATGTTCCCTGACCTACCCGTCTCGAAGCAGATGAAGATGCACAGTTTTACGGGAATACAAAGTTCTTCTCCTATACCACTTCAGCACATGCAAAGCACCTTACATTCCTGTGAAGGGCCATTTCATAATACCCGTCAGGCAAATATATTAGCAGGAAGATGTATTGTTTGGCTCGGTAGTGCTTGAATATGTTACACGGAAGGAGTGAGAATGATTCTCTTCCTTCTCTGCCGTCACCTTTCTGTTAGATTTTCTCACTCCAGGTGTTCCAAACCCAGAGTGAAAACTTCCTCTCCTCCATTTGACATTTTCAAATGTGTCGCTACATCCCCAGTGGAGCGATGCCACCAGGGAGGGTGCCACTCTCAGCCCCACCCCACCCCCACTCGATGAAGTCGCTCCTGAGATCTATTTGTATGGCAAGGACTGCACTGACTTAATAGCTTCAAGGACTTCATAGGCACACCTGCAGCGAAAGAGCGCAGTGTGGATCTCGAGTCTGAATTTTCCTTTCCATAAAAATAATTCTGGCAGCTCGGGATCAATATCTTCCTCCCATCTGTTTCGTATTCTCTGTAAACTCTAATTGAGGATGCCCTTCCTCTCAGAACTTCACAGCGTGAATACATTCAGAAATTCTAAAAGGGTAATCTGAACAGGAAGGAAAGTGGCACTGGGAGCATCTCCGTGCCCAGGCTGGGCTGTGCAACTTTGCGAGTACTATCTCATTTCAACCTCACAGCAGCAGATCTGTGAGAAATATAACACAGGGCTCATTTTTTTTTTTTAGAATAAGAGATGAGGGCCCAGGAAGGGGAAAACTATTATTGATGCTACTGGATGTAAATCCAGTGTCCTGTGACTCCAAACTGTTCTCTTAGGTCACCTTCAGCATCCCCTGTCTCCAGTTCTCTAGCCCTGCTATCCTCAAGCCTCTCCTCAGTGAGAGCATCGACTGAATCAGCATGGAAACTTGAAACTCTGCTGTGAGACTTTAAAAGAACTTTCTTGGCCCAGAATTTCCCTTGGACCGCATTCATTTGATCCTTGGTCAAACAGCTTCAGCACCCTCATTTCCTTGTGTGTGAACAGAAGCAAAGTTGGACAGAGATGTCCACGGCCTTGGACTGAGGGAGACTTTGACTCTATTCTAGGAAATGTGAATCTCTCTCCGAGAGTCCTGGCCTAGGGGAGGTGAAAGTTTTCCATTGATGCTCTGACAGCCCCCTTAGCTGCTTGCCAACCCAACTTCCAGTCTGCCCCCATGATCCGTGCCATGATTCTGTCAGGGGAGATTTGGGTGTGTCTCTCTTTTCACATTAATCTTCATTTTCATTTGCTGCTATGAAGATACATCTTGAACCGTTCATTCAAGAGGTGCTCCCAGACAGCATGCTTCACCGATGGCTGTTCTTCCAACCTGGCTAGCTTAGATGTTACAAAATATACTATGCGAGGAAATGGCTTTCGACGTTCTCCTTGTTTTTTACCGCATGCTCCTCCCCATTTCCAAATGTGTCTAGAGCAACAATAACCCATTTTATAATTGTTCATCCTTCACCCTTGTGGCCCTGAAGGTTCAATGATTCTTTAATTATATGTGTTTTCTATTGCTACGGTCCCCAGATGACACACCTGCAATGAGTAATGGCCCCTTCTTTCATGTTCACCCTAGCAAGTCTACAGGCATTTTCCTTGGCATTCATGCCACTGTCTCAACTTTTGGGACCGCCTGCTTAGTTTTGGGACTCTGGCATCTTTGGACTTTCAAACCTTGGTTAACAATCTGGCTTTTATTGATGAGCTGTCTACCAATTTCTCCTAGGCTTCTTACAGTTAGAAAGTTGGTTGAATAATAAATATTCTTCAAGCCCTGATTTTACCTTCCACAGAAATATACTCACAGAGGAAGGACGGAAGACAGGAAGACAGACATTATTGAGCTCTGGCTGTTGGGTTCCTGTATTCCTGGCCTTTGCTATCTACTTTATAGGCATCACTTTTAATTTAATTTATGGTAACTATTTCCTTATTTTATAGTGACAGGAATGTAGATTCAGAGAATCTAACAGAGGCTAATATGAGACTAGAGGGTCCAAGCCTTACTAATTACAAAATTTATGCTCATCATAAAGTTCTGTTTCCTCCCCATTCGACCCATTATGTATTTTGGCAAAGTCTTGGTGCTTATTACAGAATATTAATTTTTTTGGTGTTGCTTTAAAGAGATTTAAAAGATTGATGGCAATGAATTAGAGAAAACCACTAGGCTTACATTATCCCATTTGCTCACCTTTGTTTATTGGATACATGCTATCGTCAAGGTCATATAGATTAGAAACAAGATCTTATCACTTCTTTTGATGCAACCTCAGGGATAGGTATGGGCACTGTGGCTCCATAAAAGAATTAAGAAATGATATAAGGGTATGTAATTACAAAGGAGAAAGGCTCAATTCTGGAGATGGCAATAGTAGTATTTTATTAAATTTTGGTGGTTGAGTGAAAATTTATAAATTAAGAAATATGGTGAGAAGTATCTAGAAGAAATGTGAAAATTTGAAATTTTCTTATAGGATTATACACGATATGTCTAAGCAGCATTCACTGGTAGAGGTCTACTGAGCTGTTTCTCAACATGGTTGGTACAGAGGATTTTCCACCACGTGAGGTATGACCTTTAAGCCTTGGTACAGTATTAACTCACTAATTGACCTCTACTTACAGATCCATATGAACCACACTCAGAAGACCAATGTGTACTGCACTGCCAGTATTATAAATGAGGGAGATACACTCTTGTGCTAGATAAAACACTTTAGCTGGTCAAGATACACCTTTGCTTCTGTGGGTGTATGCCAAAGGAAAGTAAATTATATCCGAAAGTTCCTGGGTAAAAAGAGCTTGATTAGACAGTTGTATAATCTAAGGATTCCTTAGCATTGGACCATCAGAGGTTTCCATCCATTCTTATAATAGAGATAACTTTTCCTGGAGACAGGGTGGGTTGAACCCTTGTCCTTGAGCAGTTTGCATCCTTTTATTGTTGATGTGGGCACTGCTTATCTCTCTCTGTTTCTCTGTTTCCAGGAGTGCCAGTGCTCCCTGCTTTGTAAATTTCCCATCACTATACTGCCTTCAGATCTGAAGTCTGTCCTGCTATTACCAGCACTCTGCTGTTCAGCTTATTTCTCTAGTTTCTGAGTTGTGGGAAGTGACTGTGTTTCTTTGACTGTGTTCAGGGATTCAGAGATAAAGTCCATGCTGGAGGGCTAGGAGGTTGACTTTACGAGAGACCATACAGGAAGGGCCTAGTAAAGGATAGCAGTTCGTTATAGGATCACTTGTGCTTCAAGACCTTACTTAGTTCCTTCTGGTTTTAGAAAAAAAAATAAACTGCTCAACTACTGTCTTCTCATCTCCCCATCCCTCCACAAAAATTAAAGCAAAGTCGTGGGTCAGGGTAAAGTTTTTCTCCTTGGGTAAACAAAATAAGTCTTTATAGTAATGGGCACCATTTCATGTTGGTGGCTTTGAAGGCCTTGGAACTTGGGAGTGGATAGCACTTTTATCAGTCTCACAGAACCTGCCTGCCCCTGGAGTCAGATAGCACTGCTAAGAGAATAGGTGTAAGGTCATGGTCCAAAGAGTCTCTTCGACATTCCCTTCCTTTTCTAGCACAGGCATGTCCACTGTTGTTGGACCTCAGTGTCCAAGGCCAAAGTTTAGCTTCAGTATGGGGTAAACATAAAGCTGACATCCAGATCATACAGGATCATCTTGGTACCAGGCAGAAGAGAAAATCATTTCTGTGAATTCTAGACTTTGTACTTATTCATTGAAAGAGTCGATAATGGCCTGATCATTAATATTGCCATCAATGAGTTATAACCCATCCAAGCTTTTCAGACCCATTCAGAGATATGGTCCCTAAAATATAGTTATAATTTTAAATCTCTTTTCATAGGCAAACACCTGCATTAAATATATTATCTAGTGAGTTAGTTGACATATTGCATGTTAGTATTGGTTTTACATTTCACAAATTTTATCAGGATACTGCTCTCCATTATAGTTTATTTTATTTTGTCTTAAAAGTTTCATTTCGGGCTGGAGAGATGGCTCAGTGGTTAAGAGCACTGACTGCTCTTCCAGAGGTCCTGAGTTCAAATCCCAGCAACCACATGGTGGCTCACAACCATCTGCAATGGGATCCAATGCCCCCTTCTGGTGTGTCTGAATACAGCTACAGTGTATATAATAAATAAATAAATATTTAAAAAAAGATATTTAAAAAAGTTTCATTTCTTAGAATACATATGTTTCCAATAAAACTTACTGATTTTAAAAATGTATTCTTTCTTTTTAAAATTTATGTATATGCATGATTTTGTGTGCACATGTGGGCATGTGGACATGTGTATAAGAACTTATGGAGGCCAGAAAAAGGTACAGAATTTCCTGGAACTGGAGGTATATGTGGTTGTGAGATTCACGCTGTGGGTGCTGGGAACTGAACTTGGTTCTGTGATAGTAGAAATCTCAATTTCTGAGCAAACTTTCTAGCTCTGTTTCCATCCATCCATCCATCCATCCATCCATCCATCCATCCATCCATCCATCCACTTATCTATCTATCTATCTATCTATCTATCTATCTATCTATCTATCTATCTATCTATCTATCTATCTATCTATCTATCTATCCATGAGACAGGGCCAGTGAGTCTTCAGTCTTGGTTGTGATCCACTGACCCTTTTTCCTTTCTGAGTTTTCTGTTTTTAGAATAGAAATGGCTGACCAGAGCTTTTCTCACTGTTTTGTTCCAGAGGCAGAGAACTCTTCTTGTTTGAAAAGTTCACACACAGAGAGAAGTCCTGCCTCAGGGTGAATCATACCTTGAATTGCTTACACGCCTGATCTAGATGGCATTTTTGGGTTGATGGAGTGAGTGAAGACTTTGTGGAATATTGGGATGAGCGACTGTGTTGTATATTCATGAAGGACTTGATTCTGAGGAGCCAGAAGGATATGACAAGTTGAATCATATCTCTCTAAATTTGTATTCCTAAACTACAACACCTCAGGATATGATTATATTTGTAGGTAGTGCTTATTTAATACAAGTATTTTGCAAAATCCAGCCATGAGTGGACTCTAATTTATAACTTTGTAAGAAGAAGGGAAAAAAGAATATAGCTCAGCTGTAGTCTGTTTGCCTAGCATAAGAAAGACCTTAGGTTCAAGTCCCTTTACTGCCAAAATAAATGAAGAGAGCTTATGGCTTGAACACATAGAACATGGAAGGACCAGTGAAGGGTCAGGGAGAGATGCATTCTGGAAAGCAAGAGGAAAAACCCCAGGAGAAACCTGACAACCGACACACTATCCTTGGATTTCTGTCTCTAGAACTATAAAAAAAAGTTTGTATTGTTTTCGGCCACCACGTTCGTATTGTGCATGCGTGTGTGTGTGTGTGTGTGTGTGTGTGTGTGTGTGTGTGTGTGTGCCTGTGAGCCAAACCACAGTCAATATGGTAATTATGTAGAGGAGAATTTAGCTATGTCACTCCATGGTTAATACCCCATGGTATACTTGATTGACTTGATATTTTTTAGGCTCAACTTCAATTATGTTTTCACTCTCCCCACCTTTTGTTCTTTCTCTCTCTGTTGTTGTTATTGTAGCTGCTGCTGCTAACGAACAAACTCAGTGCCACACCAGTGTTTGCTTCGAGCTATACTCCCAGGTCCCCACCTCTTAGATTTTAAAATGTAAAATTGTACTGTCTCAAGTTTTCTTCTGTGATAGCCCAAGGAGTTTTCGCTTCTGAAGATTATATATAAAATGTATTTCTGTTTAAGAAGTACATCTTCCTCTCCTCATAATAAAAAAAATTACACTGTGCTCTTAACTGTAGAAATTCGTGGAAATGAAAGTCGACTTTAGAATCCAACAATGGTTCCTCCCCACACTTTCTGCTCCAATGTAGGCTTCAGGCTCCCCTAACTGAAAGTTTGCCTTGAGAGGCTGTCTGAAGTCAGTCATTCTGAAGTTGGCCATCTTCCACTGAGAGGAGTTGTGGGACCCAGGAGCCTCCCCTTCAGCATCATTCTTAACCTCCCCTCCTGTCGCCATGAGGATTCTGAAGAATTTAGCCTGGCAAGGCTCTCTTTTCTAATCCTGAATTTTCTGTCTGGGTTCCAACACTTAAGCACAGATATGTACAAAAAAAATTGCTGAAAATTCCTCGTTGACATCTCATTTCCGAACTGGAGTTACCATCCTGAAGAAAGGAAATATCAGTGAATGTGTGAAGAAAGATCTTGCCAGCATTCAACATAAACTTGCAGATCAACTGAGTATTGGTGCTACAGTAGTTCATGGGCAAACCCCAGAAATATGCTCTTCTGGAGAACAAGAACAATCTTGACTGCTTTATACTTTATTCTTCTAAAAGCGAAGACTGTCAAAATCACAACCAAATGGGTGCTGTGATAGACAGAACCTATCTTTCACTTATTTAATGGCTGAATACTTGAACTTTAGGTTTCTTTAAGAAACAAGAAAAAGTGTTAGAGATCAGAATATCTGTATATCAAGGGAACCTGTTTCTAAGTTGCCTAGAATGTTAATTCTCTTGGTCTTCTTCCCACAAAACAACAAAGCAAATGTAGCCATTTGTAGATCTTGGCTACTTGGGCTCCAGGTAACTTACAGCTCCAATTTTGGACGATGGCTTGGCTGATGTGCAAAGGATGAGGCAAATGTCAGAGACTCCAGTTTTCTTCTGGACTCACTGCATGCCCTTCGCCATGGCATTCAACCTTTGAGCCCTAATTTAGAAATATCTGCCTCGAATGTGTGTGTGTGTGTGTGTGTGTGTGTGTGTGTGTGTGTGTGTGTGTGTGCGCGCGTGTGTGTGTCCATTCAATGAGATAATGGATATGAATACAGTCTTGAAGCCGTAACTGGGCTATGCAGATGTTAGTCATTATTTTCAAACTGCATCTGTGACCTAGTTTTGACTGTGGTTTACTTTTGGAGAGAAGAGCATTATAAAAAGCCTCTTGGCTCATCTGGAGCAAGACTAATCCACTGATTTAATACCCAAGATCATATTAGAGGCAAATGCCCTTCTGCCAAAATAGACCGACTCCAAGGTCTGTTCTTACCTGCTAAATTCTTACTTGCTAATTAATGGTGAGTGGCACTTCCCTCAGCAGACTCCATTTTAAAAGTCCACTTAAAAAAGCTGCCTCTCAGATGGAGATCACCTGCAGAGCCTCCTACTGTGTTCAACTTAGGGAAGCAAATGCACACTGGAACTTTCCCATATCCAACTCTTCATCATCTCTAAGGGAGTTGCTTTCACATTTATACATTGTCTCTCAGAGAATTTTTTTAAAATAATCCTCTGATAGGTGCATTTTCTCTTAGATGGTTTTATGTCAAGATGATGATGATGCAAACTGCCGAGTGAGGGGCTGGTAGATTAGTCATAACAGGACGAACGCTGCCACCGGTTCATAATTCAGGCTGGATGGAGTTCTGTAAGATGACCCCGCTTTTTCACCTCACACTGTTCATTCCACCATTTTATCAGGTGACCGCAGAGTGGCTTTCTGGTTCAGTGACTGATTTCTTGGAATTCAGAGAAAGGAATTCGATGGAAATGCCTCCAAATCCATCCAGTCTGCTTTATCGTCTTAGGCATAGCTTAATCCAGACATTTGTCATCCGTGTCCATACTGATCACTTCCAATGCTGCACTCTGCACCACGCACACACCTTTACTCCTCTGTCCTTGGCCATTGGTGATGAGGCACTACACAGTACCTTTGTGGGGTGGTTTACTGCCCAAGGATGAGCTCATGGTGCTGAAGGAAGGGACCTGGTTTGGGTTCAGGAGGCCTGGTTTCCCCATTGCTTAGCTTGAAAGTGAAGCCTAACTTTCCTAATTCTCTGGGCCTCAGTTTGTTCATCTGAGAAATCAGTGCTGTGAACAAGGTATCCTCCTGAGCTCTTCCAAATCTGGATTTTAATAGTTATCAGGTTCATGAATATGAAGAGACTGTGGACACCAAAATTCCAGCAGGTCTGGACTCTGATTTGGGGGAAATTACTAAAGGTCTCTCCACCTCAATGTTTATTGAGTGTCTTAGGGTTTTACTGCTGTGAAGAGACACCATGAACAAGGCAAATCTTAGAAAGGAGAACATTTAATTGGGGCTGACTTACAGTTTCAGAGGTATAATCCATTATCATCACGGTGGGAAGCATAGCAGCTTCCAGGCAGACATGGTGCTAGAGGAGTTGAGAGTTCTACGTCTTCATCCAGAGGCAGCAGATGGGGACTTCTGTGTCTCACGCAGGGCAGAGCTTGAGCCTCTGACTTCATAGCCCACCCCCATAGTGACACACTTCCTCCAACAAGGCTACACCTATTCCAACAAGGCCACACCCTCTAATAGTGTTACTCCCTGTGGGCCAAGCAAACACATGAGTCTATGGAGGCCAAACCTATTCAAACCGCTACATCAAAAATGAAACAGTGATACTTATATGTTATGTTCAAAATATGCTCATGTGTATGCAATACCACATTCTACCAATAAGCCAATTTCCCAACTCTTTTATTATCTCTTTAGGAAAATACTACTCATGTGGTAAAAGAATAAGATGTGACAGACACATAGCATCAAAGCAGGGACTCTATCTGCAAACTTGACTCACCTTACCTTGCTCAGGAATATATGTGGCTGGAGTACAACTTGGAAAATCTCTAGTTTCTTCTAGCTCTTTATCTCCCTGGCACTCTATGGGATTATTTTTTCATACAACATCATTCTAACCACTAATGTCCTTTCAGAGAAAATTGGTAATACTATTTCCACTTAAGATGCAAAAGGTTGGGGCTGGGGATTTAGCTCAGTGGTAGAGCGCTTACCTAGGAAGCGCAAGGCCCTGGGTTCGGTCCCCAGCTCCGAAAAAAAAAAAAGATGCAAAAGGTTGTGTCAAGGTTTCAAATACTAATAATAAGGGACTGATTTCTAGGACATTTGGATGATGTGGACAGAAAAGGAAGCTGACAACAGGAGAAGCTGGGGTTGTTTGAAGAGTGTGGACACAGAGGCGTCACAGCTTGATGACTTCATTGCCTATAATAGACTAATGTTCATGGAAATGTGATTCTAGGGTAACATGAAAGATGAGAAATGCCAACTACTTTTGGAATGTTAGCCTCATCCAAATTCTTCTTTGCCTTTTATAAGATTTGCGATTTCTCTGTGTAGAGTCCCAGTAGCCTGCATTTTTCACAAAGGAAAGACCTGGCAGAGCAGAGGTTGGAGCAGGGCAAGGGATGGAATGATGGTAAATATGTTTGTGTGTTTAAGAACAATGAGAAAACCCATTGTACCAGGTCAGCTTGCTTAGATGGGCTACCTGAGAGCAGTAATTAAATACATGCCCCAGTGTACCTTCTGTAAGTTATGGCTGTAAAAATAGTTAATTCAAAATTAAACTGTATTGTAAAAGGGAGCACAATTTTTCAAATAAATGCCACTCCATTTGTGAGTGGGATGTTCAAGGCTGTCAACACAGTTCTTTGCTTAATGTGCTGGTTTCAATTTAGAAGGAAATGGGTCCTCTTCACCCTGACCATTGAGGCTTTGCCCATACCATTTTGAAAGGTCTGACCCTTGGGCAGTTGTTGCTATTTTCTCCAGATCTGCAAGGGCATTGCCACCCCTGATATGCTGTGCTTCTGCACCTGCTGCACATCCATCCACACCTAGAGGTATGTATATAATGTTTGGATTTTAATTGTATCTTGTCATAACCCAGAGTCTCAGTCAAGGAACTGTCTAGAGCAGCTTGGCCTGTGGGCATGGCTTTAGGGACTGTCTTGTTTGTTAATTGATGTGGGAAGAAGACACAGCCAACTGCACATAGCATGACATCCTGTGCTGGGTTCAAGCTGTAAAGAAGTGAGGAAGTTCAGATGAGAACAAGAAGGCAGCAAGAGTGTACTTGTTTCTCTATGCTCTTGGCTATGGATATCATATGACCGGCTGTCTCAAGCTCCTGCCTCTTTGAGTGTCTTGCAGTAATGGATTGGACCATTGGATAGTGAACAAACAAACCTCTTCATTTCCTATGTTACTTTTGTTCTGGGTATTTTATCATGGTAGCAGAAATGAGACATGGGCAGGATGGTACCTCTGTGAACCCTGGATTTCTTGGAGACACAGTGTGTACTGTATAACTTGACATAGACGAGAAAGCCATCAGTGCTGTTTGCTTGCTTGTTGAATGGATTAATAAGAAGGTACCTCTCTCCCCATGTATTTATATGCTTGCCTGGTGAACATTTTATTATATTTCTGCTATCTTCAAGATCTCGTCTTGCTATGGTACTAAGGCAGATATTGCCTAAGATTCTGTCTCAAGGCACATCCACTCTAGCTGATGTCTCTCCTATGAAGAATGGTAGAAGGAATTAGGAGTATCTACCAGAGTGCAAGTACTGAGGAATCTGGAAGTGATGCTTGGTATTTAAAGGTTACACTAGGAAGCAAACTTGGCTGATGTGCCTCCAGAAAGTAAGAGCTGGTGACATCTGGAGCAAGAAAGAGTTCCAATAATTAGAGTAGAGCATCCCAAGGACAGAATGGCTGACAGTGGCAGTAGCAGTCCTGCCTGGGTGACAGTTACAGGGGTCACTTGGTGACATCACATGAAGACACATGTGGACATACATGGACATACTCAGACACATGCAGATATGCACACACATATACTGTATGCCTGGAGATTCTTTTTGATCTCCAAGACCAAAAGGGTTGCTGTTTCCCTGCCAAAGTATTTTTCTATGTTTGACAGAAGGAATTTTTTGGACAGCAACTCTACTTTTTCTCTACCAAAAATGTAACTCAGAGCCAAAATGGAAATTATGCTCTTTGTATTGAGAAGGAGATTGTAGGTGCTTCTCTGGTAGGAGCTAGGGAAGCCTGAGAGTAGCTGGGGGAGGGCATAGTTTTCCTGCCTCTGATAGATGTATTCTTTCTGTGGAGTTGGTATGTGTGTACGGTATCCTAAATTAGCTTAAAGTTCCATGTCATATTCATTATTGAGGGAAATCAATATATGTACGTATGTATTATATACAGTGCATATTGCACTAGAATATGTATATAGTGTCTATTTGTTATATATTGAGTTGAATGTGTGTTTGTAGCCTGTTAAAATTCATGAGATCCTAACTCCTTAAGTGACAGTATTAAGGGTTGAGATGTCATGAGTTCAGATCAGTGACTCGTAATGAAGACTCCATAACTCTGACTCCATAATCCAGCTGGCTTCCTCCTCCATGTAAAAGTGTAGCTTCTGAACCAGGAATTAGGCCACACCAGGCATCAAATCTACCTTGATCTTAGTCTTCTAGTTTTCATAAAAGTGAGAAACAAATTTCTGTGATTTACAAGTATCACATATGTGCTACTTTATTATAGCATCCTGTGTGGTCTACAACAATTAAATGTGTATACACATGTTAGATTATAGAAAGATATGAATCATCATGTTGAGGAAGAAAAATCTTGACTATCCCAGGTTCTTTACTGACTGTGTATGCCTTGCATATAACCCCCCCACCCTATGGTAAAAAGAATAAACTGTATTATGAAACGTTTGCAGTATAAGTTAGAATTGGATTTAAACCTCAATTGGTTTGGCCTGGAAGCCTGTGCTTTTCTCATGCGACCATGCTGCTTTATGGACACTAGTGATTGGGAGGGATGCTTAAAGCCTTTTCCCTTGAAAGTTTGCATCTGGCTGTTTAGGGTAGGAAAGGGCCTTGGTGCAGAGGGGATGCTGGGTTAACCTTTTCTACCCGGACTGATTTTCTGTGTGAACTAGAGAGGGCTTAGCCCCTTCTAGAGCTAGCATATAATGGCTCCATGAGATGGTACATTCCTCAGCAGCCCTCTGACACGTACATCTGAGGGTTGTTTTATCCAGAACATACTACCACTGACAGGCAACTCAAAAGTCGAGTCACAGAACCTATTAGTCTATATCTTCCTTCAAATCTATGAAAGCCTTTGCCCATACTTGTGATCCAGGCTCTGGAAATAGTCGAATTGGCCTGCTTGGGTGGTTCTTTGCTGTTATTGAACTGGTGCCTGCAGAATTCTGGAGGTATGGAGAGTGGTCTATTTATTTCCCCACATCAATGAGCCTTTCATTCCTTGGATTGGTTCATTCCCTGGAGTTTCTCTATATCCAGAAACACATAAAATATGTTATTTCAAAAATTCAGGGGCTTGAATGGAAACAGTTTAGAATGAGATAGTTTGGTTTATTTGGAGAACTTGGGAAATCATAAGTTATTTTGGACTTGAGGGTCTGGATATCAGTCTGTGCTACAAACTCAATGCTTTCCTATTAAAACATTTTCTTGGGGTTGGGGATTTAGCTCAGTGGTAGAGTGCTTGCTTAGCAAGCGCAAGGCCCTGGGTTCGGTCCCCAGCTCCAAAAAAAAAAAAAAGAGAGAGAGAGAGAGAGAAAACATTTTCTTTTTCTTTCTGGCAAAGATTGGAACTTTGAGAATGTAAATTTTGAATAAAAATGGAGTTTTTATGTTTGTCTCATTTCACATTATCGATTGTGATTGATAAAAACAAAGAAGTGCTCTTGTTTTCACATGTCAGGCAAAAACACATCTGTAATTCCTAACTATTTCCTAAGAAGATTTTCCTCGAGCTTTGAGGACATCAATCGGACATTGATGTCTGTCAGTATTGATGGGGATGCTGCTGCTGGTCATTGGAATATAAACCTGTTGATTTTGGCAGTATTATGCAAATGCCTGAAGAATACAAGTAGCGTTCAGTATTAATAACATGCACAAAACAAGCTACTTTTCATTATAACATGACATTTGTAGGACAGTTCTGTGGTGGCAAAGACCTTTTCACTCATGTTTTTGTAAGCCTGGATTTAATGAATCTGTAGTATTTTTTGATGGGATATTTCTACTACCTATCTATCTATCTATCTATCTATCTATCTATCTATCTATCTATCTATCAATCATCTGCCATCATAGTACATTAACAATCAAAAGGACACTTCCTGTCACTCATCCATCGACTACAGCTGTGCTCACTTCTTCATCTCTGTCCTATTACTAGGGAGATTTGCATTTGAAGAGATCAGGTTCGTAGGATACAATTTATCGAATCAATTAATTCAGTCCTACCCATGGGTGGGGCATTTACTATGTCTCCTGTGTCCATTATCTACTTAAAGACGCTAAGGAATGAATTTGAGGTTTTCAATTGTTTGATGGGTCCTGTGGAGATGACTGTGAAGGTAAGATGCTTACAGGGCAAGCATGTGGACCCGAGTTTGGTGTAAGGCAGAGACAAGAGGACTTTAGGGGCTTACTGGCCAGCCTTAATAGCTGAAATTCAAAGCTCCCAGTTCAGTGAGAGATTCTGAATCATGAAATAACATGGGGAGCTGTCTCTGCCATGAAGAGACACCATGGCCATAGCAACTCTCATGATGGAGAACATTTAACTGGGGCTGGCTTATGGTTTCAGAGGTTTAGATCATTATCATCATGGTAGAAAACATGGTGGCATGCAGGCAGACATGGGACTGGAGAAGGAGCCGAGGGCTCTACATCTTGATCTACAGGTGGCAGGAGGCTATATTTCACACTGGGCATTGCTTGAACATAGGAAATCTCAAAGCTGGCCCCCACAGTGACACACTTCCTTCAACAAGGCCATACATCCTTATAGTGCCACTCCCTGGGTCAAGCATTCAAACGCATAATTCTATGGGGTTTATACCTATAAAAACTGCCACAGGAGCAATAGCAGATATTCATCTCTGACCTTCACATATGTGCACATGCACATGCATACACTGCACAGACCAAAAAAAAGAAGAAGGAAAAATTGATTGATGGGAGTGGACTGTAATGGACCAAAGTGGTGCATGTTTAAAGACATTTTGCTTAACCCTTTTCTTCAGTGGGATCCTGACCGAGCACTGACTCCTCTAGGCCTGGAGTTTATGTGCTTTGTTAGTTTAATTGCCTTTATTATTCAAGATGCTGTGTAAGAGCTTAACTAAAGCGAGAGGCAATTGTAGACTGCTGAGTCAGGTGATGCCCATGGGGTTTTGAAAAATGATTTTGTGTTCTTACAAGCATCCTTTGCAAATGTGACCCCTCATACTGCTCATCCTTCATTGTGTCATAATAAATGCACATGACTGAGGAAAGGACCACACCCAGCACTCACAGGGGCTGACCTGATCTTCATGTGCAGTCTCTACCTCTCTTGACACTGTCCGTCTGCAGTCAAGCTTCCCTGAGGAAGACCAGTGCCTATTGTCCAATGGCAGCTGTTCAATGCTGTTGGTGGTGACAGCTAAGTTACACAGGAAATTTGACAATTTTGTGAGACATTTCCACTTAAAGACGGGATATAGAGAGGAACTTTGAAATCTGAAGATCAGACGATTGCTTAAATGTAACACAGCATTCTCAACTACTGACTAGTAGGAGAATATAAGATCATGAAGAAAAAAATGGGCATGTAGAAGAAGGTCAGCTTGGGCTATGACTTGCTTCATATGTAAGATATATTAGGTTTCAAATCCCAGTAAGACACACACACACACACACACACACACACACACACACACACACACACTGAGAGAGAGAGAGAGAGAGAGAGAGAGAGAGAGAGAGAGAGAGAGAGGGTGGAGAGAGAGAGAGACAGAGAGATAGAGAGAGAGGGAGAGGGAGAGAGAGAGAGAGAGAGAGAGAGAGAGAGAGAGAGAGAGAGAGAGAGAGAGAGAGAATGAATGTGTGGCTTCCACTGATAATTGAAAATACCTATATGACTGTTTAGATGTCATATCTCTTTATCAAATTCCTCATGTCTTTAAGTCTCTCAAAGCACTTAAACCACACAGTTGAGCGCTAGCTGAGTCTTAGGGCTTGGATTTCCCCTGCTGGACTGTGGTTGAGGTGCTAATTAGGAGGGAAAGAGCCAGCTGGCAGGTGGCCAGGAGGAAAAGCACAGAAGTCCAAAGACCTGTGCAAACCACAGATCGGATAACCTGTGGATTACACAATGGAGGCTCGCCTCTAACGAGTTAGCAGGAAGTCCCTTAGCCATGTGAGAGCAACATCATGTTGGCCGTATGACCAACTCCTTACCAGTTAAACAGGACCGATCTCAGCTAGCTCTGAGTGTTTTAAATGAGATCAGTTAATGGCAGTTGACTAGGAAGCCCTCTGCGTTGAGCAACTACTTAGCAATACCATTTTATTTTCACCATGACTCTGTAAGGCAGGCATGGTGGATAGTGTTTTGTGGGTAGAGGAGGGAGAAGCCTGCTAAATGTCACATATCCCTCTCCAAAGCCTTTGCTCCTCCACTGGAGCCCAACTTCAGGAAAGCTTGACATTTTGTGGACATTTGATAAATATCTCTTACTGTTGGTAAGGAGAAAAAAAAGTATCTCCATGTTATGAATCTAAGGAAAATACATATGACACTTCTGGAAGCTTTCTTTCTCCAGTTTTCTGTGTCTTGTTCACCTGTCCCAGTTTAACCAGTACACGTGAGTCCTCTTTATGTAACAAGTGCATGGTTTTTACTGAATTTAACTTGGATTACATAAATCTAAAGGCTGCTGATTGCCAGCAATCTTCCAAGGGGGATGAACTGAGATTCACTCGGAGGCTTGGGGCTAGATGGCTTTGGCTTAGCCATTTGCTGAGCTCAGCTTTCATGAGGGTGAATTTGCTACATACCCTCAGTAATGCACTGGAAGCCTGGATTCCCAGCAACCCTGGACCAGATTCAAGTCCCTAAGAATGTTATAAACATAAATAAAGGAAGGCCCAAACAGAGATGTGCAAGCCTCATGTCTGCATTCCATCAGGATTGGGCGATAGCAGGTTAGAACTGGGCAGCAGGTAGGCTGTAGGATCCCTTAGCGCAGCAGTTCTCAAACTTGTGGGTCATGAACTCTTTGGCGGTCAAGTGGTCCTTTCACAGGGGTTGCCTAAGATCATTAGAAAAAAGCAGATGTTTATATTAGCAAATTTATAGTAGTAGAAAGTAAGTTATGAAGTAGCAGTGGAGATAATTTTACCTTGGGGATCACCATCACCTGAAGAACTGTATTGAAGGGTCACAGCACTAGAACAGTTGAGAACCACTGCCTTAGGGGAAAGAGAAATTAACCTAGCAAAGATGAGGCATGGCTCAGTATAGCCTCCATTGTATTGGAAGGTTCTGAGGCCAAATACACAGCCAGGTGGTACATATGGAATTTCTGTCAGTGGATGGACTGTATGGGAAATATGCATACATGGACACATACATAAAATGTATATACAGACTTACCTACATACTCGCATAGATACATATACATATAGACTAATACAAGCATACACACATACACACATATACCCACAGGTACACACACACAGCACTTACTCCTTCTTAATCCGTCAATACATCTTAGAGAACTTGCTTTAAATTCACAAATAAGTGAAAATCCAGGTTTCCTTTTTCAGTAAATTTTGTTAGAGGAAAAAGAAATGTATTTTCCTGCTTGACCATCATCATAACAAAATAAATTGAGTGGTATAAAATCCCTGACACTGGGAGCTGGAAATGTAGATTAGGGTGTGGCAGGGTGGCTTGCTTGAGGGTCCTCCTAGGCTTCAAGATGGCTGCCCTCTGGCAGTGTTCTCTGCCAGCTTTTGCTCTGCCATAAGCTGCCTATATCTTAGATATTCTTATGATCTTATGATCTTTTGCATTGAAAGGGACACCTATGGACTAAGTACTTCTGTAAATACCTGTCCCCAAATAGACTATGTAGTGAATTGCTCCAGTGTTGGAAGCTTGGAGACACAGTTCATCTCATGATATGGTAACATCATCTGTGTTAGCTTAGCCCAGAGGAAAGCAGTGGTGCATTTAGCCCACTGTAGGACTATGATATTGTTTATCGTATGTTGTTGCTATGGTAACCCTAGCAAACCAATACAACCCCCCATCTAAACCATAAATCATGTGCTATGTTTCATGCAGTCAGTGTTTTAAGTATTCCTTGTAACAACCCTGAAGTCTTCTTGGTCTTAAATTCCTGTGCCAAAGGTGATACGTTGGGATTTACGATTTTCAGATATCTATTTTTCTCTTCTGCTTATCTCTGACCATAAATCACATTTCAAAAATCAAAAATATGATTATTCTGCCTTTCAGTGACCTGACTTCCTCTGATCTTCTAAGTATGTCCCATGATTAACTATAGAGTTGGACTGAGCTCTGGCACTGGGACAGAACTTGTCCCTCAGGGAGAGAAGACTGGGACTTTCACTGTCATTGTTCCAACTATGATGTCACAGACAAATGCTTTTACATTTGTAGTTGTGCATCTAGTGATTGCGGAGAGGCCTTCTTTAGTCAGGTAGCCATTAGTAAGTTGTCCATGTTTCTATAAGCAATTTTCCCATTAAACCCATTGAGTTACCAATATACAAACATATACATACATACATACATATATATGTACATACGTATATATGTACATATACACATACATAATATATAACACACACACACACACATATATATATATATACACATACATACATTGCAGTCAGTTTTGAAGCATTTGGACTGCTGAAAATATTGTCTGTAAGTCAATTTGTAGGCTATGACAAATATATTAAAAGCAAACAGAGCTAATTCTTTAATCAAAATAAAAATCTCCCCATTAACGTTTTATTTGATAGGTTAATAATCCTTCCTGCTAAACTATTCACAAACCTCCATGTTCCTGTACTAGTCTGGGTGTTCAGCTCATGTGGGTTTTCGTGATACTCTATCTCCTTCTAGCCCCAAATCCTCTGCTTGTAGCTCTCTGTTTCCTCTGCCCTGATCTCAACAAGCCACTTGGTTTGTTTTCCCTTGCGTGGGTCTCTGGAGTCAGTGGAATCAAACACTAACAAGATGTTAAATGCACATTGAATTCTGTGGGCACTATGAGGACTGCCACTATTATGCTACGGGAATAAAGGTGGCTGGTTGTTTTCTCTTGGGGACCACACTTCATGGTCATGAATGAAGGTTTGTGATTGTAGGTATGACAAATCTTTATTACTACCTAGGAGAAAATTCTTGGAAAGGGCTTTCTCCACATATTCTTTATTTTCAACAAGGTTGATGTGGGGTATGGGTGGAGAAAATATCCAATCTTTGCTTCTGGTACAGCAACTTTCTGACATCAGAGGTCAAAGGAGATTGGATGTAACATCCTCCTCTCTTAATGATCTACATAGGGGACAAGAGTTATGAGAAACAAGGTATATTTGACATTAGCAGAGCAACCAGGGGTTTGGGGTGGAGCAAGTCATCTTTGATAGACAGTGTATATGGGTGGAAATAGAACATTCTATACAGTATAACTGTTGGTCCAGACCCTCTTTAATTCCCAGAGACTACACACAAACACACACACACACACACACACACACACACACACAGAGAGAGAGAGAGAGAGAGAGAGAGAAGGAGAGAGAGAGAGAAAGAGAGAGAGAGAGAGAGAGAGAGAGAGAGAGAGAGAGAGAGAGAGAGAGAGAGAGAATTCTGTTAAAGTCACTCCCATTGGGTCCTGGGAGCCTCATGTTTTCCTATTGTCTGGGATCCTCCGGTGGTTATCCCCAGTTCCTTATCCCCCCGCTACATATTTTTGTTCGACTTCCTGCACCTCTGTACCGCTCTTACATCTCCTCCAGTTCCTGATGCTGCCACCCTTATTTCCCCCCTCCTTTCTCCCTCCTCAGTCCCCCTTTTCCTCCACCTCCCACAATTATCCTGATACCCCCTCAATGTAGGACTGAAGCATCCACACCCTGGTTTTCTTCCTTCTATGTTCCATATGGTCTGTGTATTATGGGCATTGTGAGCTTTTGGGCTAATATCCACTTATTAGTGAGTACATACCATGTGTGTTCTTTTGTGTCTGGATTACCTCACTCAGGATGGTATTTTCTAGTTTTAGCTGAAATGTGCAGAGAAGAGGGAGATGAACCTGTTGAGACCACCTCTAGTAGATAGGCATGGCCCCTGGTTGAGGGAAGGGGCCATCCACCCATCTCAAAGTTTTTAACCCAGAAACATTCCTGACCAAAGGAAGAACAGGGACAAAAAAATGTAAGAGACTGAAGGAAGGGGCAACCAGAGACTGCCCCACCTGTGGATCCAATGTCTGCAGACACCAAACCCAACACTGTTGCCATGGTCAAGAGGGACTTGCTGACAGACGGCAAGTTCCTGAGGAAGTCCAGCCAGCATCTGACCAATACAGATGTGGATTCTTGGAGTCAGCCATCAGACTGAGCTCAGGGAACCTAGTCGGGGAACTGACAGAAGGACTAGAGGAGCAGAAGGGGATTGCACCTCATTGGAAGAATAACATAGGCTGGCCTGACCACCCAGTTCTCCCAGAGTCTAGACCACCAACCAAGGAGTGTACCTGGAGGAATCCATGGTTCCAGATACATATGTAGCAGAGGATGGTCTTATCTGACAGCAATGGGAAGGAAGGCCCTTGGTCCTATAGAGTTTTGATATCCACAAATATTTGATAGGGGGATGCTAAAGCAGTCAGGCAGAAGAGTGTGGGTGGGTGGGGGAGCATTTTCACACAGGCAAAGGGGGAGGAGGAGGGCAGATGCGGGATGGGGGATTGGTAGAGGGGTAACCAGGAAGTGGGATATCATTTGAGATGTAAACAAGCGGAATGATTAAGAAAAAATTTAAAAAAAAGAAAATTCTGTGTGTGATGGTTAATCTCCACTGTTAACTTGATAGGTAGCCCCAGCTCGGTCAGGGTGTAACCTGGGGTCAGCACTCTGACTAGTCCTTTAATAGTTGATAATGGTGTTTGCATTGGTAGTGTGATAGAAAGGACAGCACCCTCGAGGTATTTCTGAGCAAATCATATCTGCATGTCTGTAATAGCGAAGCTCAGCACGCCACACTAAAGATGAAGCTCTTGGAGTCTAATGACACCCTTCTTAGTGGAGAGAAACTTCCTAGAGAGAAACTTTGGGAGGGATGTTAGGATATTGGCAGCTTTGTAGACCAGCTTTTAGAGCTTCAAAATCAAAGACAAACTGCCTGTAGGCTGTCTTTGCCAGCCAGCATAACACTCAAGGTCATTTTCAATCTGGCCTGAGTCCATGGTTCTGGCCTCTTTCTGCTACTTCCTCCTGTGTGCTTGTACATGTCCTTCACTATTTCTGCCTCTCTACCTATGCTAGTGCCATTATCCCTTCTAAGTCTCACCACCCCTGTAAAAACATCTGTAAAATGTATGCTCGGGTGTCTCCTATGAAGCCTTACCTGGACACGGTAAGGCCTTGCAAAACAAACATTTTAAGGACAGAGATCTTGTACTGCTTTGCTTCTCTCTGTCCCTAGACCTCAGTGCTAGGCATAATGCTGTGGAGTCCCTGAGGTGTCTGCTGCAGAGTAGAGAGAGGCAGCTAGGGTCTCTGAAGCCAGATCAGTGCAGACAGACAAGGTTTTGGGGTCTGAGTTCCAGAGAACTGCTATGAGCAGGTCATGTGTGAATCAATTTTCCATAACTGATTTCCTCATCAAGTATGGGGGTGGGGTGGGTCATGGTGGATAGAAGATAGTGTAGTCCGTGAAATGTTTGCCTTGAAAGCATGAAGAGCCACATTTGAGCCCCAGAACAGCCCCTCCCCCAAGCCTGACCCACTTGTGTATGTTTAAAATTCTAGTGCTGGAATGGAGGAGACATGTAGATCTCTGGGGCTCCCTGACCAGCTTAATCTACTTAACAAGCCCCAGGCGAGTGATAAACCATGCCTCAAAGACAAACAAAGAAACAAACAAACAAATGCATGCAATCTGAGGAATGGCAACAGAAGTTATTTACTGGCCTCCACAAAAACACACACATATGCACATACAACTCCTCACAGGTTTACATACAGGTTCACCTGCACATACATACCCCTCCCCTACATATACAGGATGATGGTAAAACCATCAAAATCACTCAAGCAATGTAAACGGTAAACTCTGACTCAGACCTGGCAGTGCTCAGAGAAGGGAAATCAAGTGGAGTAGCACAAATGTAAAGAGGAATAGATCCCATCTCATTCAAACTAGGAAGTCATCCTCTCAGGACACCCACAGGAAGTAGAAAGACGAGCTACAGAAGAAGCAGGATATTGTGTATCTGAGACTCAGAACATCCTACCAGGAGGAAGTTCTCAGACCAATACAAAATACTCGGAGCAAAGGGAGAAATAGTAGGTGCATCCCAGATAATGAAGTTCACGATAGCAAAGAACATGGACGTGGGAACCAGTACTGCACTGGATTTCATTTTCTATCCATTGGCACGGAAACATTCAAGATGCTTCATAATTCCGCATTCCAGAAGAATGTGGATCAGTACTGCTGCTTCTACTTGGTTGTGGAAATGCAAGCTTCTGTGACTCCCTCCAAGGAGTTTGTGGTTCTTCTATAAATTTTAAATGCTCACCTTCAGTACCTTTCAGCAGTTCCTTTGTAAGTTTGTGACAGTGCTTACTCCTTAAGTAGCAGGAGATGTGTGTAAGAATAGTCATGGCTGTGCTCCTTATAAGACAAAAGGCAATTAGCCCACGTGTCTAATGGGAATAGAGAGGACTAATAAATCAGAGCGTACCAGACAGCTGAGAATGCAAGTGAATGAATGTTAGTGACCATCTGGAGAGTGATATTAGCATAATTGTGAATGGAAAACAAGTCTTGTGTATGGCTTATGATGACTTTAAGGATTAAGAAAACAGAATGATATCTGATTCGTCACACATATAAATACAGTACAGTGATGTTCAGAACATTGCTTACCTGGGTTAGGGGATGAAAATGGAGGGAGAGACACAGGGTATGGGTTTGCCAGATCATTCTAGCTCTTGGCTCAGCTAGTAAGGACATAGGGACTTCTTCATATTTTTATGATTTATGCACTTATATTTTGTTTTTGAGACAAAGTGACACTCTGCAGCCTTGGCTGGCCTCCAAGTTACAGAGATAATGAGATAATCTGCTGTCTCTGCCTCCAAATGCTAGGGTTAGCAGTGTGCTTCCCCATGCCTGGCTTCTTCATGTCTTTAAACAAAGAAAATACACATGTTGAGAGAGAGAGAGAGAGAGAGAGAGAGAGAGAGAGAGAGAGAAGCAGAGACACAGAGAGACACAACAAGACAGAGAGACAGAACCTGGTATAGGCTTTTGAAACTTCAAAGCCTATCCCTAGTGACAGCTCCTCCAACAAGGCCACACCTCCTCATCCTTCCCAAATACTTCTACCAACTGGGAACCAAGTATTCAAATGAATGAGCCTTTAGGGGCCATTCTCATTCAAACCACCAACTTCTCAAAGCACAACTTAACACTCCAGCCCAGCCATGTGTTCATCTTGTGTGTGCTCACTTTTGGTGTTTGGGAGGTAGATTTAGAAAAACAGAAGACAGGAGGAGTAAGGGACTCTGGATGGTCACAAATCAACATAGCCACAAATATTGGCTCATCCCCTCAAACACTACATGATCGTGGGAAAAGTCATTTCCCTTGTTACCTCAGTTTCCCCGCCTCTGATAATTGGCATGGATTCTGTAGCTCCTCTTGTCTCACATTTTTCCTCTTTAGGCATTTTCTGAAGCTCCTTTCCCCTCTGTTTTTGTCTCCTTGGTTACTGCCACAGAGAGACCACATCCCATATGGTCTGGGAGATCAGTGGAGCAGGAGATCAGAGCTGTCATGTGCTGGATTCTGGCACCAAGCCCATACTGGCATCAGTATTTCCTGCCATGGCTGTCCTACCACATTTGTGATTGCACAATTTACTGCCCTGTAAACATGGCTCCTGGTTTATTTCCCCACAGGCCCCCTGGAAATGGCAGCTAGAGAAGATTTGTTTCCACTATGAACCAAATATGAAGGTCACATGATTTTATGATTTTTTTCCTTACCAAAGAAATATGGGAGGCTTAGGGAGGCCAGCCTTCCAGTTAATCTTGAGAACAGATGCCTTGGAGGTGGGTGAGCCAGAATATTATTCACTTTCCTAGTCATTTATCAGGGCGGGTGGAAAACCCTGTGCGCTGGCCTGCAGTAGCTTTAACTGCGTCTCAACTGGGATGACCCCACACTCAGGCATGATCTACATCATAGACTGTGCCCAGGTTCTCTTTCACATGGATATAATTGGTCCACACATGTGCTCACAGGACTGCTGGTTTACCATCCTCATGGTGCTCACACTGTGTTGAGCTGCTCAGGCACAGTGGCAGTGCCCAGGAGTACTTACCATCCTTTCTATTTCTCTAGGTAGCATTAGCACGGCTTGCCTGGCTTTCAACTCTACTGAATAGTTAACTCCCCCTGTTGTGTGACCAGATGGTGGCTGATCTCACAAAAGAACCATGGTAGAAGGAGGGAAGAATCAACCATCGATGATGAACCAGTGATGAAGCCAAATGTACTAACTGACATGAGATGTGGGGCAGGCGGGGGCCATCCATATAAGATATGTCATCATGGGCCAGGTCCCATGTTAACCACTTTAGATGCATTGTTCAGCTTGCGCAGAAACCGTGTGAAGTTGGCAGTATTAATCCTGTGTAGTCTATGTGGTTATGGCTGTAAGGATGTTCTGGCTACCCTCTGGGTACTCAATATATGTTTGTGTAGAGCGAGCTGGTATATGGGAGGATAGAATCAGGTGAGTTTGCTTATTGCCCACCAACTGTACAAACTTTTTCCATTGTGATTTTTATGATCCTGGAAGCATCGATCTCATCTGTCAGTGGGTGAAGAAGCCCCTTTGGTCAAGATTTCCTAAATCCATTTGCCTTGCCTGGTAAATATCCCCGAGAATGAATCTAGAGCAAAGTCTTTCACTTTGGAAGTGCCATGGAGATTCCAGAAAAGTTGGACACTTGAGGCAGGAAGAACTTGACATGAATCCCTACCATAAGCTATGTGACCTGGATAAGATCGCTTACTTTCGGTGAGCTGCAGCTTCCTCAGCACAGTGGTGCCAAAGGGTTCCTCCCAATGTAATAAAAACACCTGCAGGGGCTGGAGAGATGGCTCAGCGGTTAAGAGCACTGACTGCTCTTCCAGAGGTCCTGAGTTCAATCCCAGCAACTACATGGTGGCTCACAACCATCTCTAATGGAATTTGATGCCCTCTTCTGCAGTGTCTGAAGAGAGTGACGATGTATTCACATACATAAAATAAATAAGTATTTTTTTAAAAATACTTTTATTTCTTTTTTACAGTCCATTACTTACCTCCCCTCCCAGTTCACCCTCCCACAGTTCTTCATCCCATTCCTCCTCCCCACTGTCTCCAAGAGGATGCCCTCCATCCCCCATCAGGCCTCCCCACTCCTTGGAGCCTTAAGTCTCTCAAGAGTTAGGTGCATCTTCTCTCACTGAGGTCAAACCTGGCAGTCGTCGTCTGCTATATATATATATATATATGTGTGTGTGTGTGTGTGTGTGTGTGTGTGTGTCGGGGGGCTCATATCAGCTGGTGTATGCTGTCTGGTTGGTGGTTCAGCATCTGAGAGATCTCAGGTTTGGGTTAGTTGAGACTGCTGGTCTTCCTATGGGGTTGCCCTCCTCCTCAGCTTCTTCCAACCTTTCCCTAATACAGCCACAGGGGTCCCTGACTTCAGTCCCTTGGTTGGGTATAAGTATCTGTATCTGTCTCAGTCAGATGCATGCTGGGCCTCTTGGAGAACAGCTATGCTAGGCTCCTGACTGTAATAAATGAGTCTTAAAAAAAAAGAAAGAAAAAAGAAAACACCTGCAGAATTGCCTAGGATGCATGCAGAAATCTTTGATCAAAGCAAGAGTGACTGCAGTGCCCTGTCACAACATTTTGCTCAGTCCTTATATATTTGGATGTTTCTTTTTTTATATGTGTCACTTTTCCCCATTAATTTTGGTCCTCCATGAATCTTCTTTTCAACATTACATTTAAGCTGACTCGAATTTGCATTGAAAGGTTGGCTGTTGTGACTCAGTACCCAACAAGAAGTGACTACAAGGGAGGCATGGCTTATGTTGATGCACAGTTTAGGGAGGGATACAATCCATTGTGACTGGGGAAGATGTGCCGAAAGGGAGCACAAGGTGTCTTGTCACACATATGCAGTTAGCAACCAGAGAAAAATGAGTGTTGGTGCTCAGCCTGCCTTCTTCTTGCCCACTCCAAGATCCCAGTGCTCATATTTAGGGTGGATGTTCACATCTCATATAATCTATCCTAAAAAACAGGCCACAGGTATGCCCAGAGTTTTTTGCTTTAGGTAACTCTATATCCTGCCAAGATGACAACCAATATTAATTATCACAATTTAGAATCAGTCTCCCTCTTCCTCTGCCCACTTCCCTGATTATCTTTCTGAATTTTCTCTAAAGAACGGTGTGGTAGCTAATCTTGGCTGTCAACTTGCCCATCTTGGCAGAGGGTATTTGTAAAGTTGCCTCCATAAGACTGGCCTCGAGAGATGTAGGAACAGGTTAGTCCACTGTGGGTCTTACTATTCTTAGGTAGGTGGGTCTGCGCTATGTAAGAAAGCTAGCTACCTGTGAGCTAGGAAGTAAGCCAGCTAGCAGCATTCTTCAGTGGCTTTTGATTCAAGCTCCTTCCTTGGATTGAGTTCCTGTCTTGCCTTCCCTCAAAGAGAGACTATAACCTGTTAGTCAAATAAACCTTTTCTTCCCTCAAGTTGCTTTTGGTCATTATGCTTATCAAAGTTACTGAAAATCAAAGTAGAACAAATGGGGATAGGCAGGAAACTGCATTCTGTTGGAACTGATCGCCTTCAGACCCTGTCGCTCAGTGGGGGTGTGAGTTCCATGAGATAGGCTTTGTGGGAGCCAGTGTGAATCCCAGCTCTGCTTCTCCTCAGGAGGACCGAAGTGTCGAAAATTAGAATCAGCTGTAAGCATTTGCAGTCCCACATTCAGCGCTACAGATCAGAAGTTGCTGGAAGCTATTTTTGGAGAACTCCTAATAAGTACAGAACCAAAATACAGACATGGTTGTTAACACCATGGGAAATGCCAAATTCAAGTTGGAGCACAGCCAGTGGAGAACAGAGTCCTAGAGAGCTTATCTCCAAGCAGATCTTTATTATGTATGAGATAGGAGGCTCAGATGAGCGCGTGCTCTCTCTCTCTCTCTCTCTCTCTCTCTCTCTCTCTTTCTCTCTCTGTATATATATTGTATAAGTATCTCTGTGTGTAATGTGTGAATTTGTATATGTTAATGTGTGATGTGTGTGTGTGTGTGTGTGTGTGTGTGTGTGAGCACACATGCGTCATGGTGTTCATGTGGAGGCCAGAAGACAACCTCAGGTGTTAGTTCTCACCTTTCACCTTGTTTGATGCAAGCCGTCTTGTCATTCATCACCACATGCTCCAGGCTAACAAGCCTGTTAGCTTTGCCTATATTCTCTTGCCAAGTATCTCCTCATATAAGTATAGGAATTAGACCCATGTTACCTCTTCTTGCTTTCATTTTTTAACCCCCCTCTCTAAATGTATATATATATATATATATATATATATATATATATATATATGTAAATGTATGCATACATATTTGAAGATGTATTCATCTTTATTTGTATGTATGTGCACATTTGTGTATCTGGTACTTATAGTAGTGAGAAGAGGGCATCAGATCGTTACACCTTGAGCTACAAAGGGTTGTAAGCTGCCATGTGGGTGCTGGGAATGGAACCCATGTCCTATAGAAGAGCAGACAAAGATCTTAATCACTGAGCCACCTCTCCAGCCCCCACCCCCTTACTGCTTTGATGTGGGTTCTGGGAATCCTGACTCAGGTCATCAGCCTCGCCATGTCTGCATGTTCCCTGATGAGCTGTCTCCCAACCCAGGGATCTCTTTGTACCTTAGTTAGAGCCTAGGACCTCAAGGCCACAAGATACATCCACCATACTTGACCCCTTTGCCTACAATGAATAGGTTGTCTTCCTCTTCAGTGTCTTTCCCCACGTCTCCAGCTCTCCTCTCTCAAAACCCACTGGGAGAGCTCCTTTCTGGGGAGATGCGTTCAACGACAAACCAAAGTCTGAGTCCACCAAGGCTCACCTTGGGGAATCATTGAGTTCATGAGTCTTCCTAAGAGTGCATGGGTGACTTCACACAGCCCAGATATCCGTACAGAAATCTCAGCCTGTATGGATGATGGCTTTCTGACAGCTGCCTAGTTGAAGCCCTCTCCTCCAGCTAGACCCTCACCATTTCTATGTGAGATGTCTCCAGACTTTTTCAAGTAGGCCAGAAACACATAGAACTGGCTGGACAGTGCAGGAGAGAGTAGCTGGAATCTTAGGTGAGGGTCTAATGACCTCCCACTCCTTCCTCCTTGTATCAAACATCAGCAAGTTGGATCTTGAGGGTCTCTTGCAAGTAGCCACAGCTGCTCTGAGGATGATGAGAGCTGTTATGCTTAGAGGATCATGCTGTACCTCAGAACCCCATTTGTTCTCTGCTGTACCCCATTTATTCCGGGCTTTGTGCTACATACATGTCTACGCAAACAATTCCTCATTCTATACTTCTGACTTTGAACTTTATTCTAAACATCATACCTCCCTTTAAAGTTCCCCTACACCCATGCTGCCTAAACAACTCATTATGACCCCCACTCCACTCAGTAACATTTGAACAAAATCTGGCTGTATGTGCAGATCTTTATCTCTCTAGATCAAAGCCTTCCTCATGGCATCCTGGTTAACTGAGACCAAATCACCAAACTAGAATATTCTTTTTCAAAAATAACAGATATATTCACATGGCATGTGGTTGCCCTTCTAGTGGCTTTGCCTGGGGAAGCATGGAATGCCAGATTCTTGTGCTCCTGTAAGTAACATGCCTGACTTACAGATCCATGACTGTCTTCTACATAGTTCAAGGTCCCCTGCTCAGCAAGATTTCATTAGCCTTTAGTTGAAGCCTTTTGTAGCATAGCAGATGCAGTTTTAGTTTGGCAATGTATTGGGTATAGATCTTCAATCTTCTCTTACCCATCAGCACACTCTCATCTCTCCTTTGCAGACACACTCCCATTTAGGGTGTCAATTAAATTGTCTCCACTCTTAATATCTCTGAAGATTCTTGCTGTTGCCAGGGCATCAACTGTGTATCTTTTGGAACACACTCTGGAAGGAGACCTGCATGTCTCCATCAAAGGTGGACTGGGGGAAATCCCAGTGTCTCTGGTTTCTGCAGACTCCTGATTGTGGAAAAAGAGCCGAATATGATCAATCTTCCAAGGCCTGCTTGTGGGGTTAAATACACGATCAGGGCACTGGCCCCACCACCTGCATCCAGTGTGATGGAGTAGTAGGTCAATCTAATTGCTACAGCAGACTAATCCCCACTGCCCAAAGCATCAGCCTGATAGCACTTGGTACACTTGAAAACATAACCTACTGAAGTGTATGTGTGTGTGTGTGTGTGTGTGTGTGTGTGTGTGCGTGCGTGTAGGGAGCATTTAATATTTGTGGCAAAAAAGGGGAGAAAAACATCTACTGATTGATAGCATTTAGTTATGGGAAACTTGGTGGCCCTTCATTATTATATTTTTGTGCATGATGTTGTCAGAGTTCATCCATGTTGTAGCGTTAACCAGCATTTCATTCCTTGTAGCTAAGTAGCATTCCATTTATGAATATAGCATATTTTATCCATATAGTCATCTATCCTTAGAGTTTGTTGGGCTGTTTGCATCTTTTGGTTGTCTATTTGTTTTCTTTTGTTAGCCCCTCCCTCTCCTCTTTCCCCATCCCTCTTTTTCTCTCAATGCTAGCCACCCATCGCCATGTCTTGTACATATTAGCCAGGTGGCATACCGCAGTCCTCTCTTCGGTCTAGGTGTCTGTCAGAAAACATCCTTTGACCCCCAAAGTCCACTTTCTCTTATGCTTTCTTCTAGGGAACTTTAGAGTCTTCTGTGTTTTCGATCTCTGATACATTTTGAGTAGGTTTTATATGTAATGTATGGAAGCTGTTTTTTTTTTTTTTTATTAACTTGAGTATTTCTTATATACATTTCGAGTGTTATTCCCTTTCCCGGTATCCGGGCAAACATCCCCCTCCCCCCTCCCCTTCCTTATGGGTGTTCCCCTCCCAGCCCTCCCCCCATTGCCGCCCTCCCCCCACCAGTCTAGTTCACTGGGGGTTCAGTCTTAGCAGGACCCAGGGCTTTTACATGCCAATGAACACCACCTTTGTATCCAGTTGTCTCTTTGTTACTTACGGAAGACATCATACCTCCCTTCCTTCAGGTGACTCATTTCAGCATCCTTGTTCAAACTGGATAGATGTGCTGATTGTTTCTATCTGGCCATAGCGTTCTCATTTGCTATCTCACTTCATATCCACTGTGGGCAACAGCATGGGTAACACACTGGGCATGCTGTTGCTCAAACAGAGCAGAGATAGCCTGCCTACAAGATTGCGTGTGTTTATTTTTGAACTTGGAATAGAAAAGGGTTTTCCAAGCATGAGAGAAAATTTAGAATCTGTAAAGGGAAAAAGACGGAAGCATATGAGTTTGTAACGTTTTTTAGAACTGTTTGGCAGAGAAGAGATTAAGCAAAGCAAAACAAATAAATCTGGGGAAAGAGTAGAGTCTTCAGGGCATGTGACAGATGGGAGCTGATAGTCACAATCACTGATGACACCCGAAAGTCACCGAGGCGTCTGGGGGATTTTGAAAATGTCTTTGGGAGGAAAAGGAGAGTGGACACGAAACATGTTTAGAGCTTTTTGCATAGCTCTCCTTTCTCTCTCTCTCTCTCTCTCTCTCTCTCTCTCTCTCTCTCTCTCTCTCTCTCCTATGTGTGTCTCTGTGTGTACTCACATACATGTGCACATGGAGGTCAGAGGCCATGTGTCTTCATAGGTCATGGTTCACCTTATTCTCTAAAGATGGATTCTCGGAACCTGGAGCTTGTAGATTCAATTCTTGTGGTTAGCCTGTTTGCACCAAGGAACCCTTGTGTTTACCCCCTGTGTGCTGGGATTATGGGTGGGTTGTTAGCCGTGTTTGGTTTTTATGCCAGTCCTAGGAATCTGAACTCTGGTCTTTAGGCTTGTGCAGACTGTGCTTTATCCACTGAGCCATGTCCCATCCTTCGGTGCAGCTTTTAAGGAAGATTCAAATGAGAAGTAAGTAGGAAGGTGAAGGTGGGTGTACTGGGACAGTGCTACTAAGATCTGGTGATGGTGTAGGGCAGGTGTGCTTACACACAGAAAGGGGCGAACTGCTGTGGCCATAATGGTGACCATGGCAGGCAGCAACTTGCTGGTACCCATTAAAAATCAAACTGCTTAGATTCTGACCCATCAATTCCATTGCTACAAACTCATGCTAGACTGGCTGCCTCCCCCTGAAAAAAAATCAAAGGCCAGAAAACAAGCTTGGAAATACCTACATGTCTAATCCAGAACACCCAACAATCACCAGACAGCTTGTATAGCCCAACATAGAAAAGCCCAAGAATGTCTTAAAGGGAATGTTTCAAAGACTGAAAATTATCCAGCATACGCACCAAGATGCAGACACTTTGTAAATATAAAATTTAAACACGTAAAATAAAGTGTAAAGGTAAATATGCTATGCGCAACATCAAAAATATAGGTACCCACAAATACATCACCATATTGGTCTAAGTATGTCCTGCTGTTATTTAAAGGGGATGCTAGGCAACTGCTGGTAGTGAGCCATTTGGGAAGAGAGACTGAGAAGGGTGAATGCTAGTGGGTTCATTTTGTGGCAGTGGGCACTACAGAATGAGGTTTTGCCCGATTTTGTTATTTTAAAAACTGTGGTCCTTTGCAAATCATGTGTGAAGAAGGCATGTATGGACTAAGATACATTCTCTCCATTCTCTCCCTCTGTCCTCCAATCTGTCTCTAAAATGCACATTGATTTGTAAATATCGGTTTGCCTAAAAGGTGTGTACCTTTTAAGCATACCTAAAACCCCACAGGTGCAGCCATGGAGTGTGCTCTCAGGTTGCTGCGCTCTGCTCCAGGAGGTAATCGTGTCCTGGGATCCTGGGGCCAAGAGCCTGCCAGAGAAGGCTGCCACATGCTCGCATCTCCCTGCTGGCTTCCTTTATGTTCAGTGACATGTATATCACCAAAGGCTTACTACTGAGGTCAAGTCGGTGTATGTTGTTTAGTGGCACTGAGGACGCTTGTGCAGCCATTACCATTCTGTCTTCTGAACTCAGTGCCATATCCATACTCTCAGCTCTGGCCACCAGCGTCCTTCCTTCTTGGTCTGGGAACCTGGCTCGTCTGGTCTTTGGTGATCCCCTGATTCTCAGAGGATGTTTCATGCATCATCTGAGTTTTAGCTTGCGATCATATTTTTCTCCCTTTTCAAGACTAATATCTCACTGTATGTCTGGACCACATTTTGTTTGTCCATCCATGGGAAAGCTGGCTAATGTGAATAGCTGTTCTGTTTTTGCTGCTTGGGATGGCCTGATGTCCAGGGGAAGACATCGTATCATATGCACATTCTGCATCATATGCTCATTTGTGTTATGTTTAAAATGTAGTTGTGCTTTACCTGCATGTCTGTGCACCGTGTGCATGCAGTGCCCACAGAGGTCAAAAGAGGGCATTGGAACCCCTGGAACTGGAGTTACAGACAATTGTGAGCTGCCATGTGGGTGGTGGGAATAGAACCTTGCTCCTCTGGAAAAACAGTCAGTGCTCTTAACCACTGAGCCATCTCTTCAACCCCTCCAACCCCCATCCCAGGCTAATTTTTAAGGCACCACTGTACTGCTTATTACCAGTTTCTCCACATTTATTACAGAGTTTGTGTGCACATGTACTTTCATACATAATTAAGGATATATTTTATATACCAGTCTTCTCAATGAATGTGGCAAGTATTAAGGTGATTGTGGTAGGGGCGCACACGTGCATGGACACTGGAAATTAACACTGGATGCTTCCTCAGTCTTGTCTCGCTTTATTTCACTGAGGCAAGAACTCTCTTGCTAGACCTGGAGTGTGCTAAATTGCTAGTCTAACTAGCCACAGCCAGCTTACAGCCAGGGGCTCTGGCTCCCAGCACTGAATTTACACGTAAGCCATAAGGTCAACCCAACATTATGTAGGTGTTGGGGATTCAAACCGTGATTCTCATATCTGCAGAGTGAATACTTTACCCATCGAGTCATCTGCCTTTGCATTTAGCATGGAACCTTCAAACAAAGTTCGTTGTTGTTTAGTTTCCCCTCTGATTTTCTGTTCTATTCAGCCCTTATATTCTTCCACCCCTGGTGCCCTCCTTCCCACTCTGTAGTTTTGACCTTTGTATATTAAACAGTTACTGCATTCACAGGCAAGTCCAAGGCAGATCAGTGTCTGGAGCCCTGATTCTCAACCTGTGGGTCACAACACCTTTGGTGGGGGTCACATATCAGATATCCTGCATTACAATTCATAACAGTTGCAAAACTACAGTTATGAAGTAGCAAGGAAAATAATTTTATGGTTGGGGGGTCACCATAACATGAGGAACTGTATTAAAGGGACTCAGCATTAGGAAGGTTGAGTGCCACTGCTCCCCATCTGACCGGCACGGTAGAGTGAAAACACAGAATGCTATCATACTGGGTAAATGCAGAGTTGGGGATCACTGATAGGGATGCACCGTCCACTCTGTCAGCTCTGCTACTTCCTAATACCAATTGGAAGTTCTGGATAGGAGGAGCTTTGTAGACTACAGTGTGATGTTGTGGAATCCCTAATTAGGGTAATGAAAATGTGCTATACACATACAATGCAGTTTTACTCAGAAAAATAAAGTTAAGACATTTTCAGGAAAATGGGTGATCCCTGAAATTATTATATTAAATATATTAATATATATTTCATTAACTCAAAAACACAAAGATCACATTTCTCTATGTATGTGGGTCCACACATATATGGACATGCACACTCACGTATGTATATAAGTAGGTGTGTGTGTGTGTGTGTGTGTGTCTAAGGGGGAGAAGTAAAATCAACAAAAACAAATTTTGCTTGAAAATGTCATAATGGAAGCTAGTACTGTGTATGTTAATCAAGATTGACCATCACACACACACACACACACACACACACACACACACACACACACACACACACACACACGCAGAGCAATCCTACTTAGTTTAGTATTCTTCTTGCAAGCTGAGGGCGTTAAGGCCTTCTTAGGGCTTGGTGTTCCCATCCTGGGTGCTTTGGGGCATATCCCACACACCCCAGGCTTAGATGAACCATGCATTTCCAGGAAAATGACAGAAAACGGAGGCTAAAATGCTGCCATGTGAAATTGCATCAGGGAGCAGTGGAAGGCAGGGGAAAAGAGTCCTGGGGGTTCAGTAGGCAATTAACTCTTCACAACATTCCCCCAATAATCAGAGGAAGTGGTGCCTATACCAAAAAAGGTTATCTTATCTTTTCCACTCAAATTTGCAATTGGCCATGTGTTATGCACACCTGGCAGGAAGCATATTTAACAGAATATGCAAATACCTCTTGCCCAAACGAGCTTCTCTTTTCCTATGTACTTTTTACAGCTTCCTTGCTTTGAGTTTTATTTGTCGGTTATAAATTTTAAAAATCCTTGTGAGTGTTGGTGTGGGGTGTGTGTGTGTGTGTGTGTGTGTGTGTGTGCACATGTGAGTATGTGGTATATATGTGTAATGCATGTTAGTAGAGAGTGTGTGGTGTGTGTAGAGTTGTGTGTGGGATGTGCATGTATGTGTGTGTGGTGTGCATGTGTATGGGGTGTGTGTGTATGTGAGTGTGTGTATTTTATGTAGCTCTTGATATGGTGAGAGAATGTGTCTTTTGTGTTAAATTACTTGGTGTGTGACATTTTGTCTCTGCAGTCCTAGAAAACTCAAGAAATGGCTCCCAAGATGTGCTGCAGAATCCGGAATGAGTAAGACCAGCCCTCTTGACCTTGCTGGGTACACTGGGTCCTGGCACAGAGGGCTGGTGGCTTTGGTACCAGACACCCTTGACTTCCAAGTTGCATTAGGTTTCCTCATCTGTCTAGAGTTAGTTTCCCCACATCAATAGTGTAGGATGGTAATGTCCTTATCCTGGCGGACCTGAAGGAGGATTTAACACTCTGAGGGATTTGGGCTGGCTTGACCAGTGCCTGGCCCGCTAAGGGCCCTCAGTTGACTTTTCTTACTAGACATCCAGGGACTGTGCCTCTTGTGTCAGTCCTTGATTTCAAGTCCGTGCTGTTCACTTTTGCCCTGACATGGTGTTTATTTAAGGAACCATTCGTTTGGGTGAAACCTCACAGCATTTAGGTTTTGGCTGAGTGAGCTGGAACACTCAGTTGAGTATTTATAGCCAGAAACATTTGTGCTTCTCAGACCACATGACTTGACATCTCCGAAATTTGAGCAAGCTCCGGTTTGCTTTGGATCTCTAAGCCTTGCTGCGGTGTAGGGGAGAGTGAAGGCTCCAACAGTCTTCAGTTTTGTAACTCTCTCGGTACCGCTCCAGTGAGCCAACCTAACTGTGGTCCCCATTAGTTGTCACACATGATCTCTTGAGTGTCACCATGCATGTGCACAGATAGTACAGACAGTGGGCGAGAGACTTCAGGTCTCTGGGTTTTACCTCAATTGTTTAACAGACAACTTTAGTGTGTGTGTGTGTGTGTGTGTGTGTGTGTGTGTGTGTGTGTCAAACCAAACCAAACCTAACCAAACCAAACAACCAAAAACAACATTAAAAAAGCAACACCCCTAAAACCCAACTTGTTTTTCAAATTTGGACCTACTCAAGCAAGTCCTGAATGCAAGAAGAAAAACCACATTTTTTTTTTTTATACACCTGTGTGCACACAAGGTAGGATTTATGAAGTTTGTTATTTTTGAAAAAGAAATCATTTGACTCCCAGCCAATACCATGGCCTTAATGTGCATTCTGCCCAGGCCCCGAAACCATTTGAGAGCGGGCCACAAAACAAACAAACAAACAAACAAATGAATGAATAACCGCCCAGGTTTATTGATAGAGCTGGAGGCAGACTGAGCAGACCATGCGGCGGCGGGAAATATCTGGAGAAATGAGAGCTGACTTTTTAGTCTCCTCTTGCCAGAAAGCCAAAAAAGCAAAGCTGGAATTTTGTGGTTCCGGCACTTTCTCTGCCTCCCAGTCATTTTGCACAGATGGTTCTGGTTTAGGGCCATGATGCCCCATCCATTGGAGGGAAAGAAGCCCAGCAAACGCCCCAAGTCTCCCATTCTCATGCCAAAGTATACTCTACTGCTGGGAGAAAATGAGAGAAAGCCACCCGTTAGGGTGCAGGAGCTGAATGGTTCAGTGACTGTGCGATGCCGAAATCCACATTTTCCTTTGGATTATGTCACCTGGGGGACACTGATGGGGACTCTCCACTGCCCGACCAGTTACAGTTGTATGATACTGAAAGGTTTGTGCAGGTCTATGTCATTTGAAAAGACAAAGACCCTGAAAAGCAGAGTGACTTGCCATTAATCAAGAGTCTGGGACACAGAGGGATTCCCTAGTGGGCGTTTGCATCAACCTTTCTATTCCTAAATGGGGGAAACCTCAGCCATCTCTCTCTTTTTCTTCCCACTTTTCATAGTTGACCTTTTACCCCTGACTTCCTCTTTTGTAACTTTCTTTTCTGCCTACTCTCTTCCATATTGTAATGGTTACTGTTAATAATTTAATAGAATCTGGAATCTTCTAGGAGACTGACCCTCCAGGCCAAGGGTTCTCAACCTTCCTTGTGCTTCGATCCTTTAATATAGTTCCTTATGTTGTGCTGACCCCCAACCATAACATTATGTTGTGAATCATAATGTAAATATCTGACATGCAGGATATCTGGTAATGTGACTCTTGTGAAAAAGGTTGTTTGACCCCTAGGGAACCACTGTTCCAGGCACACCTATGAGATGGATTAATTAGCCTCTGGGCATGCCTGTGAGGGTTAAATTAATTGAGATGGGGAGAGACATAGGTCAGAAGTTGGCGACATCGTCTTAGAATGAATGAAAAAGAGAAAGCTAGCTGAGCAGAAACATATGAGGAAGCAGAAGCTTCTTGCTAGTGGATGCAGTGACCAGCTGCTTCAAGCTCCTGTTGCTTGTACATCTCTGCCATGATCCTGGCTGCACTGAACTATGCGCTGAAGTAAACTAAGGCTCTCATCTGGTCAGAGCAATTTAAGGTTGTCAGGGGAATCGGAATGTTACACTTTTATTTGCTTCGATAAAACAGCTGCTATCAATAACCTAAAGGAAGATGGATTCATGTTGGCTCACGGCCTCTGAGGCTTCAGACTTCAATCCTTGGTTATGTTGCTTTTAGACCTGTGGTGACATAGAGCATCACGATGCTGGAAGTGTGAGGTATCGGCTACGTCACTTCCTGGCACACAGGAAGTAGAACTACTGAGAGGTCTGCCTCTAGTGTCCTACTTTCTCCAGCTAAGCCACAACTCTTAAAGTTTCTAGAACAGTGGTTCTCAACCTGTGGGTTTTGACCCCTTTGGGAGTGTTGAATGATCCTTTCACAGGGGTTGCCTAAGACCGTTGGAAAACATAGATATTTATATTATGATTCATAATTGGGGCTGGAGAAATGGCTCAGTGGTTGAGAGTGCCCACCTCTGTTTTCGAGGACTCCAGCCTGGTTCCCAGCGCCAATGCTGAGCTTCCCCGTCCACTTGTAATTGCAATTCCAGAGAACTGGGTGCCTTTGGCCTCCACAGGCATCTGCACTTCTATGCACACACCCACTCCCAACCCCCAGAGTTAAAAATAACAGTAATTATTTTTTAATGTCTAGACCATTTATGGGGCTGTGTTCTTTTGTGGCACTTGCTATATTTTCTATTCATGAGTGTCTCACATGTGTATATATTCCATATATCTGTCAGAAAAGGGTGTTAGACCCCTTGGAAGTATAGTTTTGGATGACTGTAAGCTCCTATGTAGGTCACATGCAGGCTCTCTGCAAGAGCAACAAGTGCTCCCAGATGCTTAAGCCATGCCTCCAGCCTGTAGACTGTAATCCTATGATTCTTCCCTAAGCAAAATAATGTAACAAGGACTCACTCAACTTTTGTCTGACGTCATTAGCATTGGTTCTAGGTTGAAGGAGGTGGGGAGCTGAGTAGGTTGTATACAGAGACTGTGTTTTACTTGAGTCACCAGAGCCTTTTCAGACTGTGGTATTGCAGAGGTGCCTAAAGGGCTTGTGATTTTTGCAGATAGATCTCACTGGAATCAGCTTTGAGATAAACAATACATGTTGCCTTTATGTAATACTTTAGAATTCACATCTTGATTTCCTGGGTCTTTTGGTTGATACTCTTAAATCTTCCTTGGGAAGCAGAAAGGGTAGGTGACAGTTCATGACATGAGCACCTCCAGCCCCATGGCACAGGTGAGAAAACTGGGACTCAGTGCTGTTGGTTTCTTTTTAGCTGCAAAGCCTTTAAACCTAGAAGTGGGACATGAACTCATTTCTGAATCCTGGCTCAGAGATTCATAACAGTGCTGTATTATTGTTAGAAAGGGGTAAGGATAATTTTGTGGGTTTTATTTTTAAAAAAAGAAAGACAAAGCACATTATGATAATAAAGGTCTCAGACCCTCAGGGCAGATGGTTTCTCTGTTTACGTTGAGTCTGTACCACTGGTGTGTGAGCAGTGCCCCTCCTGGAGCACAAGAGGGACTGTGCAGGCAAACACTGTCACAGCTCATCAAGTGGGAAGATTCACAAACAGGAATGGTTTCCAAGACCTGGCTCGGTGAATGAGTGAGCCAAGCTCCTGGGGTGTGGCCCTGCAACTCCATCAGTCAAAACTCAAAACAGACATTGGCTGAGCTTCAGGGTCCACACTTGGAAGGCAAGGTATGATTCATTCTTGGTTTGTCTGGGTTTGTGAGCCCAGGCCAGGCTTCCACAGAAGAGTTGGGGAGGAACTAGCATTCCTTCCCTAGAGACCTTGTCAGTAAGATTTCTAGGTTCCTCTTGAATAGGGAAGCAACAGATGGGGTTCAAAGATTACTATAATACCAAAACCTTAAGATGCTCATGTACCTTAGATAATGTGACACAGTATTTGTACACAACCTACCTATCTACCTACCTATACACACACACACACACACACACACACACACACACACACACACACACACATGCACACACGCACACACACACACACAAATTGAGGGGTCTACAATAAGCTGAGGGCTTAAATAATAGTCCTTCAGGCTGGAAGTCCAAGACCCAGATGTTAGCATAGCTGGGTTCTTTTGGGAACTTTCTCCCAGGCTTGAAACTAGGAATCTTCTGTTTGTGTCTCTTGGTATTAATCTGTCTTATCGATATCTCTAAGGACACCAGCCAGATTGGATCAGGACCTATCCCAGTGACCTCATTTCTACTTAGACCTCTTTAATGACCCTGCATCCAAATGCAGTCACATTCTGAGATGCTGAGGGCTATTTTCAGGGGAGGGGGCATGGATTAACTCATAAAATAATGTCAAATTATAAATGCAAAATCAGGTCCAGTATTTCAGAAGAATGGCATGCATGAGGAGATTAAACTTTTGAGCCTTTTGGTAGATTTGTACATAGGTTGGTGGCTGCCACTTGGAGCTGTGACTGTTGCTGTGCTGACAGGGTGATAGGAGGCAGTAGATGTCCCTCCAGGGATCCCCAGAGTGGCAAAAACAGTGGTCTATAGTGGCCTACATAGAGGTAGTGAGGGTCATATCTAAGGGATAGGAAAGGAGAAGCTGCCAGCTGGCTCTGGGTAGACCAGTTGGAGGTCTGAGTGGAAGCCAGCTGGCTCTGCGTAGAACTGTTGAGAAGCTGGGTAGAAGACGAGTGAGCAGACAGACTTCCTATGAGGATAAACCCATCACAACCAAATACCACCATTGCCAGCACCGACCCTGCAATCAGAGTATTTACTTCATTAGAGTCTCTGCTTCTTCTTACTCTATTTGGGATGTGGCCAGGGCTTTACAGGAAAAAAAACAATTGTGTGTGTGTGTGTGTGTGTGTGTGTGTGTGTGTGTTCATGTGTGTATAAATGCACGAGATGTGTATGCACATGCGTGTGGAGGTCAAAAATTTCATGTCATTCCTTACATGCACTGCCTATCTTTGATTTTGGAGACAGAGTTTCTCACTGGCTTACAACTCCATGATTTGTCTAAGTTGCCTAGCCAGCAAGCCTCAGACATTCTGTTTATGCCTCACCAGTACTGGGATTAAAACCATGTGCCGCTGTGCCTGGTGGTCTTTTGAATGGGTTCTGGGGACCAAAATCAGGTCCTTGTGATTGCACTGAGCCATCTCCACACCCTGGCCTCACACCTGATAGATTTAACTGAAAAATGCTAACATTTTACAAACCACATTCACATGTACATATCCCAATCATCTTTTGAGACAGACACTGACATGCATTTGTACCGGAGGGGAGGCCTGAGCCCAGTCAGTAGGCTCAAGGGACTCTTTCACACTCCACAGCCACTGAGAACCACAGAGCCATGTACTGAACACAGGTCTTATGGGCTAACATCTTTTTATTGCTCCAGAGCAATTTCGCTCTGTGAGCCAGGAGCAATGTCTTCACGAATAAATCTTTGTGCTAATGGAACTATCATGACAAGGCAACCTACACACAAGCCTTTGGGTCTGGATGCAGGCCATCAAATTAAGCAAGAGGAGAAGAGAAGAGCAAGCAGAGCTCTGGCTGCAGGGCAGTTAGAAAGGATGAGATCTGACTGGCCAGATATGAATCTATAGACACATTTCCTTATTAACATTTAACCTGCCAAGTGCCGAGGTGGATGGGAGAGTATGACCTAGTCAGATAATTCAAATGCTTTAGCGAGTTGGGTGGACCTTGACTGTAGAACAAAATGAGAGAATCCCACAGAATCCAGCAAAAAGAATGGGGCTAGGGTCTGATTTACTCATACTAGCTTGGCTCATGTTAACAATATGTTGTAATGTTTACTCTGACCAGTAATTTCAGTGTGACAAGAAAGGGTAATCTTAAGGGCTTATGGCTTGTCACAAGATTTTACAGACGGAACAACAAGGAATCATAGTGTAGACACACTCGCAGCCTGTGAGTCAGGTTTGAGGGACTCCTCACTGTGTTTGTGGCACAGCAAACTATTTAATGTGAGCTCTGAGTGAAGTTGGAAGATTTCTTGGAGACAAGATCTTTTCAGATAGGTCTTTGTGTCCCAACATCCATAACAGAAGACAGAATAATGGATCCATGGCTAAATACACAAGATATTGAACCATGAAAAAGACACCCTCTACACCCACTTTTTTGGTAACGAAGTTCTGCCTTGGCTGAATAGGTGATGTTAGAACATGCTAAGTTGTCACTTGAGGTGACCATGCATTCCTGTTGGTGAGGAGCTGGGACTCAGTTTCTGTTCTGTTTGTGTGATGGGTGATGTTGGCTTTCAACTTTATTGGACCCAAAATCAACCAGGAGACACAGGTCTGTGAGGGCATTTCTAGGTAGCTGAGGGAGACAACCCTCTTCAGAGTGGGTGGCATCTTCTAGTAGCAGCCCAGAGTCGAAGCGATCCACCAGAAGAGCAGTACTGTTTGCCTATCCTATCTGTCTTCATTTCTTGCTGGTGGTAGGGTGATTGTATCTGTCTTGTTGTATGGCCACCCTTCATTTACATCACAACACAGACTCTGATGTGCCTTCTGATATGCACTCTAGACCGGCAGCTCTTCTGGAATCTTCCAGAGTGTCTGTACTGGATTTCGATGTGGAGGCACCTAGCTTTGTAGACTGAATAGCGAATGGGTTCTCATCCTCTGCAGTGTGCAGGCAGCAACTATTCAGCCCCTACTGTGCAAGTCAACATAGCAAATCCCTAAATCCCTTTTCATGATATATGTTCACTTTGTTGGTTCTGTCCCTCTGGAGAACCCTGACCAATGGAATCTGACAGACTGCCCCTAAATAGAAAACATTCATCAGTTTTTATTATGTCACAGGTCCTGAGCCATATACTGTTTCCAATGCATATTAAGGTCATGGTACTGTTGCCACCAACAGATAAATAGCATCTTTTAGGCTTTGTATTGTCAGTCTGAATATAAAGTAGGGGACAGGACAGTGGTAATGTATCTCACCATTTTAAGTTCTATTTTAGATAACACAAACATATTTTTGTGTCTGTATTTACTCCAGATTTAGATGACTCCCAATGAGAAACTGAATATCACTTGCCATTTACCCAAACTTTGCATTGTCACTGTTCTAGAAAGAAAAAAATATTTAAAATCAATATTTATTTCAAATGATATAAATTTCTCCATTTTTATACTTACCATTTCTTGTGTGGGATATCTTCTGGCAGAGAGACTCTTGATCAATGGTTTCCAGGGTCAATCCTGGAACTGACCTTGTGTCCATGTGACCAAGGCGGATGGATTTCTGGTCAGGTAGAATTCAATTTAGTTTTTTCTCCACACAATCTGGCAGACAGTCCCATCTCCACAAGTGTGTATCTCATCTCACACAGAAGCTGTGTATGTTGAATGCCACACATGCTCCAGGATAGAAATGTAAAAATGACACCAAGGCCATGGTGAGGGTTTGAAATGGGTCTTTATTCTGGGTAGGGAGAGTATGGAGTGGAGTTACACACTTGGATAGTCACAATGTGGAATGAAAGGTCTTTTGCAGGTTTGGATGTCAACAAAGAAGAGAGTGAAGTCAATGGGCAGCCTCTCAAGATGGAGTGGCAAGACTGGAGGAATGCTTCATTCGGTAAAGCATTTGCCTCATGATGATGAGGACCTGAGTTCAGTTCCCGGATCCACGTAAAAAAGTGAGACATGGTGGCCAGCACTTGTGTCTCGTCATTGAAGAGTTAGGAGGCAGACAGATGTCTAGAACTCACTGGCTGGCTTGGATAGCCTACCTGGTAGTTACAGTTCAGACTGAGAAGAGGATCTGTCTCAAAACAAAAAGTAGAAGGTGCCCAGGGAATGGTATCTGGGGTTGTCTCTTGACCTTTACAGGCATACTTTTAATACAGTATCCTACAAACACACACACACACACACACACACACACACACACACACACACACACACACGCCATTATGTGCATGCAAACATGGGTGTGTGCACACATGTGAGTGAATGGAATGAGATTTTATGTCTAAAGATCTTCTAGACTATTTAAGGTCTTGGTGGCTACAGAGCTTGACCTGCTTTGGGGATTTTTTTCTTGCTTTGAAGTGACACAGAGCAGTTGATGTGCAGGAGTCAGGCTCTTTTCATCCCCAGTACCCAAAGGTAAAAGATCTGGGCTGGGTGAGTACTAGCTCAGTACCATGCCCAGATGCCATTTCTAGCTACTTACTCTTATTCCCTCTTACTTCTCCAACTTTGTGTCATGTATTAGTATGCGGGTGACATTATGTTAGGGATAAGCTTTAATGTTCTATAATTTATGAGAAAAGTAACATTTACAAGTTTGGTACCTTGACTATTATTAGTGCTACGGGCATCTGTTGGTTTTGGCTTCCAACAAAATTTTTCCCATTTTTCCTATCATCAAATTGACCTTCCTGCTTTCTTCCCTGTGGTTCTGGTGATACCTAGTCATGGTAGTGATAGGCAGAAGGGAGGCCAAGAATGATCTGGAAGGGCTTGGTACTTACTTGCACGAGAAGGCTGACAGGAAAGAGAGTCCAAACTGACTTCTAAGACTGGTGCATGGGTGACTGTGGGTAGATAGGGTCACTACTGATAAGTCACAGAAATCTGGAAACAAGGCAGGTCATTGATGAGCTTTGCCTGTAGAGGCGAAGTCATATAGGCTGTCAGTCACAGAGCCCTGAGCACCTTCTATGTACCACCCATTCCTTTACACTTCTGCCTAGCTCAAGCTGCATTCATAGTCTTTGTCTTAGAAGGACCCAGGACAGGAATTTATTGGTTCATAGCTGTGGAGGCTGGGAACACCAACATCAAATGTTGGCATCTTTGTTAGGATCTATGTTCTTTCTCATGATATAGTACAAGGTGTCATATGGTGAGGGAGAGAGATAGGAATAGGGAGAAAGGTAGAGCAGGAGATAGATGGGGAGAGCAGAGAAAAAAGGAGATAGAGGAAAGGGAGAGGAGAGGGAGAGGGAAAAGGGAGAAAGCAAACAAATTAGCACGAGAGGAGTGAATTCATTCCTGTGGTCACAATGTTAATATATTTATGAGGGGAAACCTCATGGCCCAAACACCTTTTAAAGCTTCCATTTCCTGAAACTATCGGTGACAATCAAATTTTAATATGGAGGTCTGGAGGAAAAGTATGAGCCATTCAGACTTTGGTTCACTGTTGGTGAATGGTGCTTTGCCTGCCACTCATCTGTTTCACCGTTTGTGAATGGTGTGTTGCCTGACACCCAGGATGGTGATTACTCACTCTTTCCTAGGCCCTTTTAACTTTTGCCTTTCACACAGACATGGGTAGAGACTCTGATCCCTGTAAATCATTGCTAGGGTTGCTGCTCCCTCCACTCTTCCAGTCACATACTCAGTGAAAGCTTGAGGCTGGTGGAGTATCTCAGAAGTCTAAGTGAAAGGTCTTAGATATAATAAGGGACACATCAAAGGGGATCCCCTGAGGCCACAAGATTTAGGCCCACATGGTAAAAGGTTAAAGCTACTCTTGTAAGTTATCCTCTGAAATCCCTTGACATATTCAGTCATGTTGGGGCATGTATGAGTATGCAAGCATGTGCACACACACTCAAATGTGAAAAATAGACAAGTGCAATTTCTCTGATTATATATCATAAACAAGTTATGTTTATTTTGTGGATGTAGGATGTGATTCAACATATGCAAACCAATAAAGATATATATTGATTAAGTAGATTTAGGGATAGAAATCACGTGCTCTTCTCAATGAACACAAAGAAGGCCTTAGAAAAAGTTCCTTGGTTTCTGCCTACTCCCAGAGCTAAACCTGTGTCACAGCTCTCTGTACCCAGAAAGCTGGGAGAGAGTTGGTCTTCCAGAAGTGCTGACACTCCTGAGAGCATAGGTAAAACCACCATTTCTGCTCACATTCCTGGCCCAAGATAAACCTGTCTGGATCCCTCAGGACACAGGAACCAAGGAGCAGTCTGGGACAGGATCCTTCCAGTTTCTGCTTGAGCTGACACTGTGCCACTGCTCTCTGTACCAGATCCTGCTGGGAGAGAGCTGGCCTCCTGGAAGTGCTGACACGCCTGAGAGGACAGGTAAGACCACCACTTCTGCTCTGAGGGGCCCACCCAGAGCACTCAGGACATAGAAATGGAGGAGCACTCTGGGACAGGATTCTTCTAGTTTCTATCAGCTGTCCTGAGCTGACTCTGTGCTATAGATCTCTGAACCCAGATACCACAGGGAAAGAACTGGTCTCCCAGTAGTACTGACAAACAGGCTTACAGGAGGGTCAAGGAACTGTCAGGAACAGCAAGACCAGCTAACACCAGAGATAAGCAGATGAAGAGAGGCAAGGGCAAGAAGCTAAGCAACAGAAACCAAGGCCACTTGGCATCATCAGAACCCAGTTCTCCCACCACAGTAATCCCTGGATACCCCAACACACAGAAAAGCAAGATTTTGATTTAAAATCACAACTCATGATGATGTTAGAGGACTTTAAGAAGGATATAAAAAAACTCCCTTAAAGAAATACAGGACAACACAGGGAAACAGATAGAAGCCCTTAAAGAGGAAACACAAAAATCAACCAAACAGGTGAAGGAATAGAACAAAACCATCCAGGATCTAAAAATGGAAATAGAAACAATAAAGAAATCACAAAGGGAGACAACTCTGGAAATAGAAAACCTAGGAAAGAGATCAAGAGTCATAGACACAAGCATTACCAACAGAATACAACAGATAGAAGAGAGAATCTCAGGGGCAGAAGATACCATAGAAAACATTGATACAACCTTCAAAGAAAATGTGAAATGCAAAAAGCTTCTAACCCAAACATCCAGGAAATAAAGAAAGCAATAAGATGATCAAACCTAAGAATAATAGGTATAGAAGAGAGCAAAGATTCCTGACGTAAAGGACCAGTAAATATCTTCAACAAAATTATAAAAGAAAACTGTCTTAACCTAAAGAAAGAGATGCCCATAAACATATAAGAAGCCTACAGAACTCCAAATAGATTGGACCAGAAAAGAAATTCCTCCTGTTACTTAATAGTCAAAACATCAAATACACAAAACAAAGAAAGAATATTAAAAGCAGTAAGATAAAAACATTAAGTAACATATAAAGGCCGACTTATCAGGAGTATACCAGACTTCTCATCAGAGACTATGAAAGCCAGAAGATCCTGGGCAGATATCATATAGACACTAAGAGAACACAAATGCCAGCCCAGGCTACTATATCCAGCATAGTTCTCAATTAACATAGATGGAGAAACTAAGATATGACAAAGTCAAATTTACACAATATCTTTCCACAAATCTAGTCCTACAAAGGATAATAGATGGAAAACTCCAATACAAGGAGGGAAACTACACCCTAGAAAAAGCAAGAAAACATTTTTCTTGCAACAAACATTAAAGAAGAGACCCACACAAACGTATTACACCTCTAACAACAAAAGTAACAGGAAACAACAACCACTGTTCCTTAATATCTCTTAACATCAATGGACTCATTTCACCAATAAAAAGACATAGACTAACAGACTGGACATGTAAAGAGGACCATCATTTTGCTGCATACAGGAAACATACCTCAGTGACAAAGACAGACACTACCTCAGAGTAAAAGGCTGGAAAACAATTTCCTAGCAAATGGTCCCAAGAAGCAAGCTGGAGTAGCCATTGTAATATCAAATAAAATTGACTTTCAACCAAAAGTTATCAAAAAAGATAAGAAAGAACACTTCATATTCATCAAAGGAAAAATCCACCAAGATGAATTCTCTATCCTGAATATCTATGTTCCAAATGCAAGGGCACCTACATTCATAAAAGAAACATTATTAAAGTTCAAAGTACGCATTGAACCTCACACAATAATAGTGGGAGACTTCAACACCCCACTCTCAGCAATGGACAGATCATAGGAAGAGAAACTAAACAGAGACATAGAGAAACCAAGAGAAGTTATGAACCAAATAGATTTAACACATATGTATAGAACATTTCATCCAAAACAAAAGAATATACCTTCTTCTCAGCACCTCATGGTACTTTCTCCAAAGTTGATCATATAATCAGCCATAAAACAGGCCTCAACAGATATAAGAAGACTGAAACAATCCCATGCATCCTATCAGATCACCATGGACTGAGGCTAGTCTTCAAAAACAATAAAAATGACAGAAAGCCCACATATACATGGAAGTTGAACAATGCTCTACTCAATGATAACTTGGTCAAGGAAGAAATAAAGAAACTAATACTTCTTAGAATTTAATGAAAATAAAGGCACAACATACCCAAACTTATGGGACACAATGAAAGTAGTGCTAAGAGGAAAACTCATAGCTCTGAGTGCCTCCAAAAGGAAACTGGAGAGAGTATACATTAGCAGCTTGACAGAACACCTAAACGCTCTAGAACAAAAGAAGCAAATACACCCAAGAGGAGTAGACTGAAGGAAATAATCAAACTCATGGTTGAAATCAACCAAGTAGAAACAAAAAAGAACTATACAAAGAATCAACAAACCAGGAGCTGGTTCTTTGAGAAAATTAACAATATAAATAAACCCTTAGCCAGACTAATCAGAGGGCACAGAGGCTGTATCCAAATTAACAAAATGAGAAATGAAAAGGGAGATAAAACAATTGAAACTGAGGAAATTAAAAATGTCATCAAATCCTACTACAAAAGTCTATACTTAACAAAACTGGAAAATCTACATGAAATGGATAATTTTCTAGACAGATACCAGGTACCAAAGTTAAATCAGATAAAACAAATAAACCATGTAGAGAAATAGAAGAAGAAATAGAAGCAGTTATTCAAAGTCTTTAAAAAAAAAGTAGGACCAAACAGCTTTAGTGCAGAATTCTATCAGACCTTCATAAAAGACCTAATACCAATACTCTCCAAACTATTCCACAAAATAGAAACAGAAGGAACAGTAACCAATTCCTTCTAAGAAGTCACAATTATGCTTATATATAAACCATGCAAAGACCCAACAAAGAAAGAAAACTTCAGACCAATTTCCATTATGAATATTGATGCAAAAATACTCAATAAAATTCTCACAAACTGAATTCAAGAACACATAACAATGATCATTCACTATGATCAAGTAGGCTTCATCCCAGGGGTGAAGGGATGGTTCAGTATATGGAAATCCTCAGTGTAATTTAGTATATAAACAAACTCAAAGAAAAAGAAACATGATTATCTCATTAGATGCTGAGAAAGCATTTGACAAAATTCAACACTCCTTCATGTTAAAAGTCCTGGAAAGATCAGAAATTCAAGGCCCATACCTAAATGTAGTAAAAACAATATACTGCAAACCTGTAGCCAACATCAAACTAAATGGAAAGACACTTGAAGCAATCCTACTAAAGTCAAGGACTAGACAGGCTGCCCATTTTCTCCTTACCTATGCAATATAGTACTCGAATTCCTAGCCAGAGCAGTCAGACAACAAAAGGAGGTTAAAGGCATACAAATTGGAAAGGAAGAAGTCAAAATATCACTATTAGCATATGATATGATAATATACTTAAGTGACCCCACAAGTTCCACCAGAGAACTACTAAGCCTGATAAACAACTTCAGCAAATTGACTGGGTATAAAATTAACTCAAACAAATCAGTGGCTTTCCTCTACTCAAAGGACAAGTAGGCTAAGAAAGAAATTAGAGAAATGACAACCCTCACAATAGTCACAAATAATATAAAATAGCTTGGTGTGACTCTAATCAAGAAAAATTTGTATGACATGAACTTCAAGTCTCTGAAGAAAGAAATTGAAGAAGATCTCAGAAGATGGAAAGATCTCCCATGCTTATGGATTGGCAGGATTAATATTATAAAAATGGCCATCTTGCCAAAAGAAGTCTATGGATTCAATGCAATCCCCATCAAAATTCCAACTCAATTCTTCATAGAGTTAGAAAGAGGAATTTGCAAGTTCATTTGGAATAACAAAAAATCCAGGATCATGAAAACTATTCTCAACAATAAAAGAACTTCTGGGGGAATTACCATCCCTGACCTTAAGCTGTATTACACAGCAATAGTGATAAAAACTGTATGATATTGGTACAGAGACAGGCAGGTAGATCCATGGAATAGAATCAAAGACCCAGAAATGAACCCACACAAACTATGGTCACTTGATCTTTGACAAAGGGGCTAAAACCATCCAGTGGAAAAAAGATAGCATTTTCAACAAATGGTGTTGGTTCAACTGGTGGCCAACATGTTGAAGAATGCAAATCGGTCCATTCTTATCACCCTGTTCAAAACTCAAGTCAAAGTGAATCAAGGATGTCCACATAAAACCAGATACACTCAAACTAATAGAAGAAAAAGTGGGTGAGAGCCTCGAACACATGGGCACTGGGGAAAATTTCCTGAACACAACAGCAATGCTTATGCACTAGGATCAAGAATTGACAAATGGAACTTCATGAAGTTGGAAAGTTCTGGAAGGTAAAGGACACTCTCACTAGGACAAAATGGCAGCCTATAGATTGGGAAAAGATCTTTATCAATCCTATATCCGATTGAGGGTTAATATCTAATATACACAAAGATCTCACAAATCCACAGAATCAAATAACCCTATTAAAAATGGGGTACAGGGCTAAACAAAGAATTATCAACTGAGGAATATTGAATGACTAAGAAGCACCTAAAGAAATGTTCAACATTCTTAGTCACCAGGGAAATGTAAATCAAAACAACCCTGAGATTCTACCTCACACCAATCAGAATGGCTAAGCTCAAAAATTCAGGTAACAACAGATGCTGGCGAGGATGTGGAGAAAGATGAACACTCCTACATCATTGGTGCGATTGCAAGCTGATACAACCACTCTGGAAATCAGTCTGGAGGTTCCTCAGAAAACTGGACATAGCACTACCTGATGACTCAGCTATACCACTCCTGGGCATATACTCAAAAGGTCCTGCAACATATGACAGGGACACATGCTCCACTATGTTCACAGCAGCCTTATTTATAATAGCCAGAAGCTGGAAAGAACCCAGATGTTCCTCAACAGAGGAATGGAAGCAGAAAATGTGGTACATCTACACAATGGAGTACTACTCAGCTATTATAAACAATGACTTCATGAAATTCATAGGCAAATGGATGGAACTAGAAAATATCATCCTGAGTGAGGTTACTCAATCACACAAAACACAATCACAGAAAAACACATGCACACACAACCTTACCTTTCCTTCAGCGATGTCTGTACAACCTCTACAGAGCATGAGCCGCCCTGCACATTTGTTTCTGGATAATATTAGCATTCGACATTAGGATTTTTATTAACATTTGGGGGCTTTGCTTTTCATTTTTAAGATGTTTACAGAAGGATGGGAGAGGAAGAAGCCACAAGTTGTTTTTTGCAGTGCTTCGAAATCAACAAAATGAGGCATGGATGGACTCACGCCACCTACGGCACACCATTTAAACTCACCCACACTCGTACATTTCTCCCTTGTTTTCTGTCTACTCACTGGCAGGGGTGCTTTGTAAATTGTAGCATCTCTAGATTGACATCAGTGAGCAAGCAGCAAATACAGGCTGAATTTTGTGTGTATCCATTAGCTACAGTCTTACTGGTCACCATTTGGGAGCCCGATGACATCCAGTACATTTTGCCATCAGAAATCCAAACAAAGTCAAGGTAAGGATAAAAGGTGAGAAGACAGCTGGGAAGAAGGACCGGTCAATAATGTGCTTGCTGCATAAGCCAGAGGACCGGGGATTTGATCCTCATGATCCTATGCAGGGTCAGGTGCTTGTAATTCTCGCACCGGAAGGGCAGAGATAGAAGGACCCCTGGGGAGCACTGGCCAGACAGTCTAGCTGAATTGGTAAGCTTTAGCTTTAGTTAAAGACCCCATCTTAAAAGATTAAGAAGTAGTTGAGAAAGACTTCTAGCAGTTTTGTGTACACACACACACACACACACACACACACACACACACACACACAGTCCTGCACACAAACTCACACATGTACATATACACACATGCACATGTACACACATGCACACAGACACTCACGTCTTGCTTAATATCAGTTGCAACAGTGACTATTCACTGTTCTATAACGTGCGAAGGCTTTTAACGTGAGCGTCACTCTCAACCTTACATCAGAGAGAAGCTGAGCACATCTGTAGACACATTTCATGGCTGCTGCCTCCCTTGTTTTTATTGTTGCAACTGTGGAGTTTGTTTACAAACCCACAAATGCTGAAAGCCCCCAAACCCCAGATTTTTAGCCAAAAGTACTCTTCTCTCTGAACACACCCACAGATGTGCCAGTACAGATGTGAATCATCTTTGCAAACAAACCGAAGAGTGATTTGAGCGGCAGTCTAATGAGTGTTGAATACCACTGATTACTCTACTTGAGAAGAACCTTATCCTTCTCCCCCAACATTGTGTTACAGAACAGACTAATGCTTCTATAGGCTTACAAATGTAGGTAATCAATGTGTTTGTGTAAACATTTAACAATGCTCATATCCCCGTTCAAAACTCTCTGGATGAACGTCATTATTGCCTTTGTGTGACACAGTAGATGTGGACTTAAGACCTTCTGAGTCTTGCAAGACTTTCTCTTGGTACTGGGAAACATCTCTACCAAGTGGCTAAAGTCTTGCAGGAAGAATTTAAGTTTGGCTACATAAAAATCCCCTTAATTCCCGTTAGCTGCCACACATTCTAATTTAGCTTCATGATTCTACTTTATTTAGATTGACTCATCCCGCTGAGTCTTCAGATGTCAAGTGACTTTCTCATCTCGCAGTCATTTGCAGAACAGAAACTTCTTGGCACTCGGATATGAGTTATGGGTCAGTGCGGGGTCTCAGGGAGTCTTGGCTTGGGCTTCTGACTGTACTGGATTCACATAGATTTCTCTGCTCTTTTAGGGGTTCAAGCTTGGCTTATCAACTGCTCTCTGAGCAAGCTTCTTTTGATCTACACAATAAGGAAGGCACCTACTTGTTGGAGGTATTCCAAGGACTAAATGCTAAACTGCAGTGGACTCAACTGATTCTGACATCCTGTAGGCACTCAGACCCTTTTTCAGAACCTGCTTTGGCCCTGATGTGAAGAAATCAATAGAGCAGCCTGCAGGTGTTCCTGCATTTCATTAGTTTGGGAAACCAAGTGATTTATGGGGACAAGGAGAGAGGAGGTGTCACAGTGGGCTTTCTGGATAAGGTCCCTGTTTTCTAACTCTCAAGCTACTTAACATTCTTTCAGCTTGGAACACATTTTCTTGCCTTTCACATTTTCTAAAATTACTTTATTTTTACTTATGTGTGTCTGTGCAGGACATGTAGAGACCAGAAGAAATATTAGGTCCCCTGGAGCTTGAGTTACAGGCAATTGTGAGCTGCCTGGTATGGTGCTGGGAGTTGAACTCTTGTCCTCTGTTAAAAAACAAAACAAAACAACAATAACAACAACAACAAAAACCAAGCAAGTTCTCTTAACTGATGAGACATCACTTCAGCCCTGACTTTAGTTTTTCAAATAGTCATCATCGTCATCGTCGTCTTTGTCGTCGTCGTCGTCGTCGTCGTCATCATCATCATCATCATCATCATCATCATCATCATCTACCTCGCCAATCAAATATTTCTGTTGTGTCTTTCATAGCCAAAGCTGCGTCTGTGCTCCTGTGAGCCTCACACCACACAGACTTCCATTCCCTGAGTTTTCCCTTATGAAGAAATTGTAGCTTAGCCATCAGTCCTTCTAACATGGGTTACTGGAACCTTCTCTCTGATAATGGGTTGTTTTCTTCAGAACACTTACCTGCTACCATGCTATCCTAACTCTGTTAATGTCTCTTTTGCTACCCATGATACTGCGTTCAATGAACTGAAATAAACAAGAGTTACAAGTGTACACTTACTAGGGCTGCCATTGCAGAGCACTACAAAGTTGGTGGCTCAGAGTAAAGTATGAAGTGAGCCTACTGTCTCTGAGTCTGTGTATGCAAGATTGATTTGGATAAGGTCATGTTTCCTGAGGATTCTGGGAAAGATCCTTTTGTGCTCATTTGAGCTTCTAGTAGGTCACTGATTTGTCTTTCATGCCTGTTTGTATCTGTGTCTAAACTTTTCCTGTATATAAAGAAGTCAGCTTAGGGCCCACATTAAGAATCTCATATAACTTGGTCAATCTGATGAGACACTATTTCCAAACAAAACCACATTCGGTTGTGCTAAGACTTCACCTTATCTTTGTGGGAACATGATTCAACCTGTCAACCAGGGTGGCGGGTAGCTGGTTTATGGGACTTTTGGGCCAGTTGGCATTGCAGTGATAGCTCAATGGATACAGGTGGCTGGAGTTTTCTGAGGTCCTTACTTAGTTCAGGAGGCAAGGAGTGGAAGAGAACCTTTAACTAATGGGCCATGAGTGCCCCTTAAAGGGCTTCTGCAGAAATTATGCCCCTAATATGCTAGAACACTGCTTTTTCAATTGGCTCTGGAGATCATGCTAAACTAGACTCAAACACTCTCCCAAAAGGCTAGAGTCTGTCCTTGCCTGGAGGACTCCACTGTGCCCTGATACGGTGAGACAGATGCTCTCTAGGTTTGGCACTGGCAGCATCTGACCTCTTGTATTGTACTGTGTGTCAGCTCATATCAAGACTGATCTCCTCCTGCTGCTGTGGATGCTTGACAACAAGAGTTCTGTTTGGATGGTTCTCCTTGGTTGAGAACTTAATAGATATGTTTCTATCAACTGCATCAAATTTTAAAATACTACTCTTGAAAAGTTCACACATTAACATAATGAAATACGATCACATCTAGTACTTTCCCATTTGGCTTTCTAATTCCTCCATATCTTCCCATGTAAAAACACACATGACATGTTTGCTTTTAGAGGCAAAGCTCATGGAAAGACATCAATATCTAGCAAAAATTTTATTCTGATGATGCTAAAGTCCTACATAATCACTAAATGTGACTGCTATATTTCATGCTTTATTAGCATATGTTAATAATGCATAGTAATGAGCTTCATTTATGATGTTTTTATACATGTGTATAATGTATTTTGATATTATCTACCCTCTTTTGTCCCCTCCCACTCCCCCTTTCTATTACTACTGCTTTCTACTAGATACCTTTCTACCTTCATGTCTTTGTGTGTGTGTGTGTGTGTGTGTGTGTGTGTGTGTATGTGTGTATGTGTGTGTGTGCACATGCGCATTCTCATGTGTGTATGTGTGTGCCTCTCTTTGAGTTTCATTAGTGTTGCTCACAGGAGCATGGAAGGATATTTGCAGGAGCATAAGGTTTGGCATTCACTAAGGGCAGAGTGAGTGGATGTTGAGGCTTTGATTTAGATCATGTTCTTAGAACATTAGAGTGAACAGAAGCCCCAAGAGTCTAAATTGCCATGCACAAGAGCCCATGATGTATGTATCTGAGTCCACAGCTGTATCTTCTGCCTACTTGCTCCTACTTAGACAAAGGCAAGGTCTCCAAGAAGCATTTGATACCTGTTTCTGTTGACATCCAAATAAACCATCATTTTACCTGGTCCTTGCCTCCCTGTTCCTCATGGAGATGAAGCAGGTGGATGAGAGGCTGTGGGTCCAGGAGCACACATCTCTTTGATGCCTAGGCTCTAGGGTTTGAACAACTGGCTCCCTGGGCCAGAACCAAGAAAAGACTTCTGGTATTTAAAGCTGACAAAGATTCAGGGTTTTTCACAGTGACTGGCAGGGTGTCTTTTCCAGATGTCCTGGAATCAGCTGTCTACCACTGCTATGATAGTCTCATTCTCATTTTTTAACAGGTGCAAGTAGACCCAGGAGAAGAGAGAACTCAGCTGCTAGGCTCATGGATTTGGGCCTCTTGCTCTCTGATTTCCTACTGTGGAATTTTTATTTTATTTTAGTTCATTTTATTTTAGTATATGGTGTCCTGAAACTCACTTTGTAGACCAGACTTGCCTCAAACTTTCAGAGATTCATCTACCTCTGACTCTTGAGAGCTGGGATTAAATGAGTGTGCCACAACCATTCTGGCATTTATTTATTTATTTATTTATTTATTTATTTATTTATTTATTTATTTACATATGGATGTTTTGTTTGCCTGTATGGCTGCATCATGTTTGTATAGTACCCACAAAGGAGGGTGTCAGATCCTCTAGGACTGGAGTTATAGATGGTTGTGAGTCACCATGTGGGTGCTGGAATTGAAACCAGGTCCTTTGGAAGAACAGTCAGTGTTCTTAACCACCAAGCATTTCTCCAGCTACTATGGACTCTTAAGAGATGGGTGCTGGGCCTGAGGTGAGGGTTCACTACCCTATTTCTGTCACCAAGCCTTAGTAGGGAGCCACATGACCTTGTGGGAAACTTTGGCTAACCACAAGGGTTAGGGCTCAGGAGGTGCCTTGAAAGCTACAGGATTTGGCTATTTCTTTTAGAAGACTCAGCTGGTTGCCTCAGAACTGTGAGGTCATGGGGAGCAGCCATGACTCAGTTTCCTCTGTAAGCCTTGGTGGCTCACTGAAAGGTGGGGCTATTTGACAACACAGGCTTCTCCAAACCCAGAGTCACATTCCATTTCTTACCCCCAGAAGCCCCTTTAAGACATGCTGTGGAGACAAATTCTTTCTTCAAATGTCTATACTAAATACAAAATATGACCTGGAGTTGTTTCATCCTATGTTTATTCAAGCCACATGAGACTGTAGAAAACCCGTTATCACCACAGATGGATGAGGAGGAAAGCAGGATTAAGTTGGAGTAGGGTGTTTGTCCAGGGGCTTGCTGGTGGAAGGTTGATGCTTGAGTTCAAGGTTCTAGAATATTCAGTTAGTATCATGTTACACTTTATTTAGAAGCTTTCAACATACATCTCATAAGTTTCAAAATGCTTGTTGATTAACTCATCCTTATGTGAATCCATTTGTAGAAGGAGGCTTAGGGAGTGGAAAAGATCCAGCTTGGGGAGATGCTGTTCAGTTTTACCTCATACGAGGTTTCTCATGAGCAATGGGACTCTAGTTAATCCATATGTCCTCTGAGCTGTGCTCTCCTAAGGATGGGAGGGAGAAAATTAGTGCCTGTTTTCAAGGCAGGTCTTAGATTTAAATGAGATAATAGGCATCAAGGACCAGCACTGTACTTACTACCTACAGGTCCATCACACCAGCATTCCTTCTATCATCTTCACTCCCACACTTACCTTTGGAATCTCAGGAGGGTCAATTGTCATCTCAGATATTTGCTTTGTGCTTGAATCCCAGACTTTTGCCCCATAATATTTTCTAAATGTGGATCACAATATACAAAATAAAATCATGGGTAATTCTGGCCCTTCATCAGGGAATGACCCTCACCTCACATGTGAGCTACCCCAACATGTGAGGTATCCAAAGTAGGTCTCAGAGAATGGTGTGCCAAGGTTTCATCATTTCTACTTACTTCAGTAGAAAACACATCTTTTCCTAGCAGAGTGAAGCACATACTGTCATCATGGGTGCTCAGTCTGTTCTTTTCTCCTTGATGGACCATTTAATACTCACTGACCCTTGCTTTTTGCCCTTGCTGGCATTTAATGGGACATGGATGTTCCCTGGAATCATGATGTAGCCATGGATCAGTTGCTGAAGCAATGCTGGTAACAACATTGTGAGGCCATTGGATCATGGTAACATTGATGCCAATTGGTCAAGTCATAGCTGTTGGGAGGAGTGGCCTAACAGGAGGTAGTAGGTCACTGGGTGTTTTCAAGAGTGTACCTTGCTCTGGCCTTTTGCTTTTTCTCCATTTGCTTCCTAGTTGCTTTGAAGCAAGATGCTTTGCTTCAGCTGAGCAACAGCCCTCCCACAGCCCATAGTTGGAGCAGTGCCAAGGTCAGCTGCAACCACAACCTGACATAGAATGATAAACTCACTACAACATTTTGAGATTTATTTAGTGGTTTGTTTTGTAACTTGATTGTGTGATTCTTGAATGTGAACTCTAGAGATGACAGTGTTGTCTTGCACTGTCAAAGGTTGGACATGCTTGCTACATCTTACCACCTTATGTTATTGCAAGCTACTACATCTTGTCCTGTGCTATCACTTGCTTGCTGCCATACAGTTCTGCCTTATCATGACCTTACCCTGGAACTAACAGTGAACTGTGACCTCTGAAACTGAGCCAAATGAACCTTTCTTCTGCTTAAGTTGACTTGTATAGGCATTTTGCCTTACTAATGAAAAGTGATAATTGCATACTGACTCCATGGACAAGGCTATAGAATGGATAGAAATAGAGGGAAATACATTAATTAAAAAAGTAGGGAGCAGAGTCTTAAACAAAGGCAACAACCAAGAAAGGGGTTCTAGTGAGAGAGATGAGATATTTTAGGCAAGGGACACACAGGTACTTGTAGAGATGAAGGGGAGTGGTGCTGGTACTGGTGCTTGTGAGTGTTTCCAACTGTAGGCTTGGAAACATTTGTCCTTGCAAGTGTGTGACCTTCAGAGTACTTTCCTGCCAATAAAGAGGTGCTTTTCTGTTTTCTTTTTGGGAGTCTCTGGAGATGGAGACTCAGTCATTAAGCACATAGCTCAGCTCCTTGTGTCTTTAAAACACATACTCTGGCTAAACTTGGAGCGTTGATAATTGTGTCTTGATTCAGTGGCCAAATCCATGCTAGGTCCAGGTGGAAACACTTAAATGCCATCACAGTAAAATGGTCTATAAAAGAGAACAGCTTTCATACTTGCATAGGAGAAATTTATTTTTCCAAAGAAAGTGTGTATTTTGGAAGGAGAGAGAGTTGTTTATTTTGGAAATTAGACACATTTGCAGGGTTAGGGGAGGTATTTGAGTTCTTTAACTTACAATACCAAGAACTCTCCATGAGCTGGTGGAGGAGACCCTTTGGTTATCATCTCCCAACAGGTGGAGAAGTTGAGACCCAGAGATGAGACATGACTGTCTGTATGGGGCTACCCTGGAATGATGGGAGATTCCTGGGGACTCCCAGTTAAACTGTGAATGGCTTACTTCTTGAGCTTTCTCTAAAGACTGAGTCTGGAAACATGGGCAAGAGTCTTGTATTTCTCTAAAACTACCAACTTGCAAAGAGTTTTTCCTTAAGACTCCTTAGTTTGAATTCAAATATTAACACACGTCACTTTACAAAAAAGGGAATTTCTTGCATTTCTGTCATTTAAAAATAGTCATGTCTTTATTCCTGTTGACAGCCCTCTTGAAACACATGGATACATGCCCATTCTGAAGATTTTCAAAGGTTGGAAGAAAGCAGTGTTTACATAAGTAGGAAGCGGGGCCTATTTGTTGGGTGTGTTTTCAGTTGTCTGACTCTGGCATTTAGCCTGGGGCAAACTTCCCTTGTAATAGACAGATTAGCTTTGGGGGCCAAATGATATTTATAAAGAGTAAAGTGAAAAGTCCTATATTTACATTTCAAGAATGAAAAGTCTTTGCTTCATAGAAATCTTAGGACTGCCTCTGGAGACCAAAGTTTGTTTTTGCTGAATTCATTCCAGGGAGACCATTGACATTAGAACATAGCAGTTAGGTTTAAGGGGTTTGTTTCTTATAAAATATGAGCCTAAATCACTCCCTCCCTTTGTACCATTGGCAATGAGATACTCTAATCAAACAGGCCCATAGCTTTGATTTATCCATTTGCCAGTCAATCAATCTTCACAGAAGCTTGAATTGCTTTTTGAAGACAAATATTCTGGCCCACCAAATGTCTTTCTTTCTGATCTTATAGTGTGTTCCAGCCCTTCACGGGTGGACAGAATGACAAAAGAACCACAGTTGCAGAAAGATTTTAGTATGTTTCCAAAGCCATCTCTTCTACACTTTTTCTTGACATTGTCCTGGTCCTATTTCAAAGCTTTGGTGCCTTCCTCTCCTTCCTGTTAATGAAAACCATAGGAAAACATTAGCAGATAATCATTAAGGGAGGTAAACACACAATAAGGATTCTAAAATGACTCAGAAAAGTGCAGAGCCCATGCCACATAAACACTCATGGTCCTTTGGGCTTCTGTTAGCATCACCCCCAATGCTAGCTACCCTCAATTTTCTATCATATATTTTGTTTATTCAGTTATCAGTATTTCTTGTGTGATTTCCACATACCAAATAATATCTGAAGTATTAGAGACATAGAAATACTGGTTAAGTACTAGCCTGACTTTTTTTCACATTGGGATCCACTGTTATCAAGAAACTTCAAATTTACTTTAGTTTTGAGAACTTTGTATATGAACACTGCACTTTCCTTGCCTCTCCCTTTTCCATGCAACTCTCTCCTTCACCCTTTCCAAAGTCATGGCCCCTTCTTCTTTAATTATTATTGTTTTACACATACACACACACACACACACACACACACACACACACACACACACACACACACACACAATGTGCCTGTCTGTGTATCTACATGTATATACAACCTACTAAGTCCATTTAACATTGCTCGTATGTATATGTGTCTAAGGCTGATTATTTTGTATTGGGCAACCTATGTGGAAGCTGAAGGGGCCGCAGACTCTTATTGTGAACATTATAAGATTTTTTTTTGAAAAATAATTGAAAATTCCTTTATATTTGATGGGTAAGTTAAAAATATTAACACGATATTTCTGAAATAATGATTGTCTTTAAAAACTCCTTCCATAGGGTCTAGGCATATGGGTTCATGTTCGTGTCATTGGCCACATTAGAACCAGAGTTCAAACTGACAGTGAAATGCCTCTCAGGTTAGGACGAGGGAAAATATATATATGAGTGTCCACAGAGTTCTTTAGCTGTAAGTGAGCTGCATATACTTTTCAACTTTGCAAAATGCTAGTGGAGAAGAATTGCAAAATCAAGCAGCTCTCTGTAGCTGTCACACTGCTCCTGAACTTGGAAGATATTAGTATTTCAGTGGCAGAAAAGTCTCCTCCCAAAGGTATTTGCTGTGATTTGATAATGGAATGTCCTCCACAGGCTTATGTGTTTCAACATTTGGTCTCCAGCAGGTGGTGCTGTTTGGGAACATTATAGAACCTTTAGGAGGTTTCTTTCTGGAAGAAGTGTGTCAGTGTGTCACTGGTTCTATTTCCCCTCCTCCTCCTCCTCCTCCTCCTCCTCCTCCTCCTCCTCCTCCTCCTCCTCCTCCTCCTCTTCCTCTTCTTCCTCCTCCTCCTCCTCCTCCTCCTCCTCCACCTCCTTTCACCTCCTCCTATATTTAATCTGCTTCTTGATTGCCAGGTTAGCCTTATGCTCCTGCTACCATGCCTTCCAATCATGTTGGAATGTATCCTCTCTGGAACTGCAAGCTGAAAGAGCCTTCTTACCCCTGTGCTGCCTAAATCAGAATTTTTTTTCACAGCAACAGAAAAGTAAAGTGTCCATACTCTCAGGCATGGAGTCTGGTTGTTGTATTCCTGTTCTTGAGGAGAGGGAGATCATGAGTGTTTTGGGATTGGTGAGTGTCTATGATTAGAGTATCTTGAACAGCCTCCCTTGGGAGAGCAGGTGTGAGACTGCGTATACTCTGGCTAGAAGGGATGGAAAAGATTCAGAGGGTTTTGTTTGCTGTGACCACACCTGCAGACAACAATTCAGGAACAGCCTTCCCAGAAGATCTTTGATGGTTTGTATATGCTCAGACCAGGATTATAAGGTTTGGAATAGATGTGTCACTGTGGGTGTGGGTTATAAGACTCTCATTCTAGGTGCCTTGAAGTCAGTATTCAGCCTCCAGAGGAAGCTGTAGAACTCTTGGTTCCTCCTGAACCATGCCTGCCTGGATGCTGCCATTCTCCTGCCTTTGTGATAATTGATTGAACCTCTGAACCTGTAAGCTAGACTCAATTAAATGTTCTTTTTAAGAGTTGCTTTGGTCATGGTGTCTGTTCACAGCAGTAAAATCCTAAGACAAACTCCAAACAGCTTTTCAGATGACTGCATATTTGTGAAGTCACAAGAGTCATAGCCAAACCCATTAGGTGCAAGGCATAGATGTAGTGATACCCAGTTTTTGGATAACAAAACTCAACTACAGGAATTTTCAATTCAAGGGGTGAAGCTTGTGGCAGAAGCCCATTCCATTGATTCCAGAGTTCTTGGCTTCTTCCATAACATCCTAAGATCAGAGGATGATGGGCCCTCGACTACCCCCCACCCCATAACAAAATAGGGCTTGCTGTCTTTGTTCTATCTAGAAAGGGCCCTTAAGTGTTGTATTTACTATGAATTGGAATCATTTATATAAAAATCATTTACTATGAATTGGAATCATTTATAGAAAAATCTAGCTTTGATAGTGGTGTTCTTAGCCCCTTTTCTGGTGCTATGACTGGATGATGGAAACAGTTCTGCTAGTGTTTCTTTCTGATCTTGCAAGAGGGTTCTTCTAGGGGATTATGTTAGGCCTGGACAAAGGAAGGGAGTTTTGGAAACCAGAGTCATGGTTCCCAGCAATCTAGGACATCTGAGGGGTCCAGCCCAGGGACTAGTATCTCATGGGAAATGGTGTCAAATGGCCTGAGCGTTGTGTTTTAGAAACATCCCAAATCTTACAACATCAAGAAGAGAGGGTTGAACTGTGTTGTAAGCCACTTTGTTCTAAAACTTTCCCACTTTGTATTTTCCTAACTTCTGTGAAAATAAAATAACTTTGACATGACAGTCAGTTGTGAAAATATAAGTCAATGAAATGGAATTTGTAAACTTTGAGTGAAGCAAATGTTTGGATTATCTTGTTTCAATTAAGATGCCATGCCTTAGCCTTCCAAGAAGGGGCCTTTGTTCTCCTCTGTGTTTGAATATATTATGCCCTCAGATTAGTTTTTAAAGGGGCAGGAAGTGGAAGGGATGGGGGAAGGGAGAAAACAAAGACAGAAGACAAGAAGACCAAAATTCAGGGCAGTTGGTACAGGTTTGGAGTCACAGGGGCAGGGATTTAAACCCTGGTTCTGAATGTGCTAGCTGTGTGCTTTTGGCTATCTCTTTCAACTTCTCCGAGCCTCTGCTTCCTCCTTACATGAATGGATATATTCTGACTTTTTACTTGGGGATGAGGGGTTAAAGAGTATGCAAACAATTTTGCCTGTTGTTCCCAGTAGATGCTTACCAAACAAATGAAAGAATATTCTTTTTTCTCTCATTAATTAATTTATTTATTCAATTTACATTCCAGTCTCAACCCCCATTTCCTTACAGTCCCACACTCACAAATCCCTTTCCCCATTACTCCCTTCCCTTCTCAAAGAAGGAGAACCTCCCCTTAAGTACCCTCCTTCTTTGGGACATCAAGTTGCAGCAGGACTATGTGCATCCTCTCCAGTCAGTCCAGCTAGGAGAAAGGAAGCCAATGGCAGGAGACAAAGTCAGAGACAACCCCTGCTCCAATTGTTAGGGAATCCATTATGAAGACCAAGATGTACACCTGCTACAAATGGGGAGTGAGGGCTAGGTCCAGCCCTATATGCTCTTTGCTTAGTGGTTCAGTTTCTACGAGCCCCCTTGGGTCAGGTTAGTTGACTCTATAGGTCTTTTTTTGGTGTCCTTGACTCCTCCGGATCACTCAATCCTACTCTTCCACAAGACTCCCTGAGCTTCATCTGATGTGGGTCTCTGCATCTGTTTCCATTCAGTGCTGAATGAATGAAGCCTCTGGGGAGACAGTTATGCTATGCTCCTGTCTGCAAGCATAGCAAAGTATCATTAATAGTGTCAGGAGTTAACTCTCTCCCATGGGATGGGTCTCAAGTTGGGCCAGTCACTGGTTGGCTGGTCCCTCAATCACCATCTTTATTCCTGGGCATCTTGTAGGCAGGGCACATTTTCAGTAGAAGGTTTTGTGGGTGGGTTGATGTCCTCCCTCTCTACTGGAAGTCCCACCTGGCTATAGGAGGTAGCTACTTCAGTCTCCACAGCCCCCAAGTGTAGGTGTCTCAGCTAGGGTCACAACCATTGACTCCCAGGATCTTTCCCTGTCCCAGTTCTCCAAAAAGAATACTCTTGAAAGTAGCAATATTTCTCAGTTTTGTGTGGATTATTTTACAGTGTTCAGTATCCCTGAAGAGTTTCAGTCCACAGTGGCTCACTGAGTTGATTTTTTTTTTTTTTTTGGTTCTTTTTTTCGGAGCTGGGGACTGAACCCAGGGCCTTGCGCTTCCTAGGTAAGCGCTCTACCACTGAGCTAAATCCCCAGCCCCCACTGAGTTGATTTTAAAGGTGATAGACTTGAGTGCCCTTACCTATGCTGACCTTTATCACTGTCGATAGCGATTCCTCCCATATTTTTTTTCCCTCCTTTTCTTCATTCCCTTGAAAATATATACTAAAATTCTGCTACATTTCAGGCACTGTGGTTGGAATAGTGGTAATACTCTGAAGAAGGTTGATCTTGGACCCTGAGAAGGTGGCCATAGCAGTCTTGGGCACCAAGGAGAGCTCACATACTCTGTCTGGGTGGGGTGGTTGAGGGAGGTAGCCAATGGGTACATCTAGGAAGTATGGATTTTATTGACCCTGGTGTGGAAAATAAGCTCAGAATTATTACATACCACTTGAGGAAAAGAGGAAGGTGAGTTCACTGTGACTTCCACTGGATTTCAGCTGATGGCTCTGGTCCCTCTGTAAACATACACTGAGTTGAGTGGAGATGGGGATAAGACTCTTACAGAGGCCAAAATTGGCACCACAGGCTACTTGAACTGGTCTCATTGTTGGCAAGCTCTAGTTTTGTATGTGGAAGCTCCATCAGGGATCTTTTTTTGTGCCTCTGGAGAAAGCCAGAAAGTGGTGATAAACAGGTGCTTCAGTGTTTCATATCTCTGCTTTTATTACTTCGGTATAAAGCACTGGCTTCCTGAGAGAGACATCATCTCACCAGGCAGTGATTATATACGAAACTTGGCATCATCTATAAGCTACATCCATTGACAGATTTGAGCACAGCTCTCATGACTACAAACATTTCCTGACCACACAAGAAGAAGCCTTTATCAGGAGTCCAAGTTAGCATTTTTTTTTGTTTTTGTTTTTGTTTTTAGAACTGAATGCATACATCACTGTGAACTCACCCATTGCTTTCTGAATTGGCAATCTGCAATTCTGATCCTCCAGCCCATAATTAGCAGTGCTATATACTAATGGTACCTAATTCATGATGATACAATGCAAAGACATTGAATTTCAATCTTGTTTCATGCCAGTGATACTCACTCAATCTTTCCATGCTGGGCATTTTCTCCTGCACCCAGCTGATCTATTTTCAGCTTGCTATAAGTTTGTCATGATATAGGTCAGGAAGTGGAAGGACAGTGGTTTATACACCTGATACTGGATGGCACAGTTACTGAGCAAAAGAAGCTGTGTATGATGGCCCCTTTAGATCTCTGGGTTCTAGTTTATCACAATAGAGAATTAATGATTTATTTATTTATTTAAAGTCAATTTTTGTGCTTAGGATGTAACTCAGTAGAATACTTGCCTAACGTGGACAGCACCCTGGGTTCACTCCCTAGTGCACACTTGCAATCCCAGCTCTTTGGAGGTGGAGGCTAGAAGATTAGATATTCCAGGTTGTCTGAGGCTTGGTTATATTGTAAATTCAACATTAGCTATATTATATGAGACCTTTTCCCCCTTTTAGAAAGCTATTTATTGAAACATAATTTATAAATTTCTACTTTCTTCACTACATAACTTTATGGATTTTGAAAATATCGCATATGGTTCTTTAGCTATTATTGTGGTCAAAATACAGAACATTCCCACCATTCCAAAATGCTCCAGGGTATTTTCAGGGTGGTCCATATCTTACCCCAACCCACAGCCTCTGTCAATTGTCAATCTATTTCTGCATTTTTAAAACGATGCTATATAAATGAAATTATACAGTGGGCAGTAGCTTGAATATTGCTTCTTTTACAGGACCAGATGCACTTGTCACTCATCCTTGTTGGTTCATGAGTTACTAATTCTTTCTCATTGTTGAGGACTATTCCATGGGCGGACAGGCCACATCTTATCCACTCATTTCCCGGTAAGGGCCATTTGTATAGCTCCAGTTTTTCCAGAAACTCTAAATAAAGCCACTCCACATTTATTTGTATATAGTGTGTTTCATTAAAAAAAAAAAAACCTGGTCATTGAGTTGCTGGGTCTGTCATCTATGCCGAAGTTAAAACAAAGCAAAGCAAAATAAAAAAACATAACAAACAAACAAACAAACAAAAAAAAACAAGGATTTTTCAGAATAGTCATTTCATTTTAAGGATTCAGTATTATAAAAATTAATTTCATTTTTTATTAAAATGACAGAATAAAAGGCAATTTTAAGGTGTAATAAGAGTAACTCCAAGATTCCGTTTCTCTTTACTCAGTTTCCAACAATGGAAACAAAATGTTACAACCAGAATGTTGGTATCATTTTTACAGTCAAGAGAGGAACATTTTATCACCAGAGACTTTTTTATGTTATTCCACTTTCCAAGTTTCATAAAGTAAAAGTAACTTTTATTCTCCTGAGGTAACTGTTATCTCAGAGGTTTATTGCCTCAGTCTGATAAGCTAGGCTTAGTCCTAGAAGTTTCTAGCCTCTAATCTAATCTAGGCCTAGAATGTTTTCAGCTTCTGAGACTTGCTGCTGAATAAACTCACACTTTTTAATTCTTTCTGAATTCTGAATGGCTGATTCAACTCAGCTGTTCTGGTTCTAACTCCTCTCTAAACTGACTGATTCAATTCGGCTTCTTTTTCTTGGCCTCTCCTAAATGGTTCTACTTGACCTCATTCTAACTTTGGCAGTATGTTCTAATCTTCTGGCTCCTTTTCATTTTCTTCCTTGTTCTGTATTTATCTGTGTCTAGCTTGCTCTCTCTTCAATTTGACTCTTGCCACAGACCAGCCTCACCTTGGTCAGGGATTCCAAGGAAGAGATCTTTGGAAGTGGTGAAAGAAATGACTCAAAGTCAATTGTGGGTACAAGCTAACAGCTCTGTGTTCTGCTTGAGCTGGCTCTCCAAAGGCTGTTTGGTCTTGAAGACCAAAGCCCAGCTTTTTGTTTTTGTTTTTTAACATATCAATCCAATCATTACCCCAGGTTCCTTTTTGATTATCCCATGAATCAGCATTTTATGACTTTAGTCCCTTGATTCTAAGAAAAGACAGTTAGTGCATTTTTTAAACATAGTAAATTAACTCAGAGATCTGCTTGCCTTTGTAAGCACAGATAATTAAAAACTGGGTGGGATCTGACTCTGAGATCACCATTCCTTCACTTCCTGGTGCTCCTTTTGAACCACGAGTCTTGTTTTTTAACTACTCTTTTCCCTTTACTGACTCTTAATGTAGCTGCCTCTGTTCTTTCGGGTCTGTGAAGCACCTCATACAATTCACATTACATCTTTATATGTTGCATAGTTGAGAAACATGAATTGAACTCATTTTTTTCAGAATTCTTTCCTACAGCCTTAACGGCTGTCTTGAAGGCCACAGCATTCACCACCTTGCTGAGGAATACATTTTCACTTCCTGGATTTGTGCTGTTTCTAATTATCATGGAGTCATTAGCCTTAACAGGGAGAGTATTCTCTGAAGGAGGAACATGGAAATATGTACATTATTATGCAAACAAGCCTTATGCCTAGCAACCATCAACATTTGTGGAGGCCCAAATGTTGCTAGCTTAGGTCTGGGGCAAGAACTGTGTCACACTATCCCTTCCTCATGGTAGGACTTGGCCGGCTCTGTAAAACTCTCAGTAAAACTGCCTTCTCTCTACTATTTTCCTGTACTGTATTCTTCTCCTTAACTAGTTTTGCTTTTCTTTCTCTTCCCCTGAGAGTTGGGCATATCCTATTCTGTCAAATCTTTCTCTGATTTGTCACTTTTTCTGCCACTCAATTAGACATCACTTTCAAACATGGGTACTTCCTTCTAAAAACTAACTTTACCTTCATAGGGATTAAAGGTGAGTACTAAGGGCATGTCTGTATTTCAGGCAGAGGGATTACAGATATGTGCTAAGGGTTGAAACACACCACAACTAAAAACAGGTTAAAATGTCCTGTAACAGAGGACACTCCTCTGCCAACCAATTATTTGCTCTTTTTTTCTTAAATTCTTGTTCCTTTAAGAGTGTTGGATGAATGCAATTATATGGTATATAACCTTTTAAAATTGTCTTTTCTACTCAATCTCATTCTTTATAGTTTTATCAAGGTTGTTTTTATAGACATTCATTCTTTTTTCTGTGTGTTATATTCCATACCATGCACATACAAGTTTGTTTACCCATTTTCAAGTTGACTGTTCATTTGACATTGTTGGCAGTTATAAATCAAGTTACTGCTAACATTTTGTGCACATAAGTAGCATTTCTCTTGAGTAAAATCCAAGTTTGTCTTGGTTTCTCTCCATGTTTCTGTGATGAAATACCTTGACCAAAGCAATGCCAAGGAGAAAGGGTTTATTTCAGCTCACAGTTCCAGGGCACAGTCTACTATGGTAGCAAATTAAGGAAGCAGAAGCTCCAGTTAAGTTAGCTCTGCATCTCAGTTAACCTACACATGATACTCCCTTACAAGTATGCTCAGAAACTTGTCTCCTGAGTGGTTCTAGAGCCTATCAAATTGACATTATTAATGATCTCAAGGATGTAGTTGACAGGCACATATTTGGTCTTTTTAAGTACATATGCATGATCCCATTTCTCCACATCCTCATCTGCTTGCTTTTTATTTATCTTCTTACAGAGATTTACTTTCTCTGGAGGGAGAAATAATGTGGCCTTGAATTTGTCATTTGTGCAGTTTTTAAAACGATTATTTCTGCTCTATTCTTCTCCACATAACTCAGTTCCTGATCAAGTACTGTTAAATTCAGAACAGTGGACAGCAAGTGTTTCTGTTCTCTGTAAATCAATGTGTTTGATTTGGTACTCCCTACAGAGCATCTTATTTTCTTTTGCAATTTGGCTGCCGGGATATTCAGTACTAAGAATTATGATAATTGTCAATATTTATCATTAGTCTTTTCCATGGCTGCTTCATGTCTTTTAAAAGACAATGCTTGTTTTAAGTAATTATTTGCTAAAATTGTCATTGACAGACTTTTCTTTGATACAGCGCCCTCTTAGCTTAGATAACCATTGTGCTCCTAGATCTAAACTATGATTATGCTCATGTCAGGGACTCAGCTCATCTACCCTGTGAGGAACTCCTTAAGAATATCACCCCTCTCCCACTGCTCTGCTCCTCAAAGAGGTCTTTTGCATATTTAGTCTTTGATCAAATGCTTGAAGATCATTTGCATGTACATTGTGTGGCTTTTGTCTCAAGGGTATCCTGGTTTAAGTAGGCAGTTGAGTTGTTTGTAAATGAATACAATCCAGGTAAAATATGACAAGTAATTGAAATGTATAGGGAGTTATATAGGGAACTGCCATGTTCATGTAGGAGATATGGGAAATTTACATGATTTTATGATTTGCTTTTTAAAAGCAACATCTTTAACCTCCACTATGTAAGTCTTCTCAGGACTTGGTAAAATATGACTAATCCAAGGGATGGGCAGGTAAATGTCTGGGGTCCTTTGGTGCTGGACCTGTGGATAATGGCAGAGCTGAGGAGAGTTCTGAGAAGAACCAACTGGAGATAGGGCAAGTCCCACATCTCTCAGCTGGAGCTGAGTCCTAAAAGAAATATGGTTTGGATTGATAGAAACGAAGACATGGGCTTCCATTTGAGGCAGCATGATCTGTGGAGCATCCCTAGATATTCCAGGAGTCAGACCAAGATGAGTTGTGGGCTTGTAGGCATCACAATGAGAATGTGTCGAGCTGACTGATCAGCCAGGTCCAGAGAATAGGAGAACCCAGAACAATGAAATGTCTGAGGTTTTGTAATCCTACACTTCCTGTGTTCTTTTAAGAAAACTGCTGATGGCACAGATGGCTCTGAGAATCATGGCATTGTGCATCCTACCCAATCAACAGCCTGTTAGAGTAACATCACGACATTGGTAGTTCTTAGCCATTCAAACCCTAAACCAAGCAAACAGAGAAATGAAAGAATGGCTTCTTTTGGACAAAGGGGTCCAGATTTGGAGCAAATGAAAGCATGCTCATTGCAGCTGCTGTTGACCTATCCACTTTAAGTGATTTCTGTTCAGTCCTCTGGGCCAACTCCTGACCAGACTGGGCTCCACATTGTGTGTGTGTGTGTGTGTGTGTGTGTGGGGGGGGGGTGATCACCAGTGTGCTGTTATGGTCACTGGGCTGAGAACACTGAAACACTCTCCTCTAACTCCTCTTAAAGACTTGGGCTTCTCGCAGTGCTTGGGATTCTTGGATCATATTTTCCCTCTTTTGTTGATTGTAAGAAATTCCAAGTTGAATTTTTACCTTCAGTGTTACAAATATACTAGACTTCCTCTCATGAATGTAATGGTTTATGTACATGTCTCAGTTACTTTTCTATTGCTGTGAGGAATCACCATGACCAAGACAAATTTTTAATTGGGGGATTGCTTACAGTTTCAGCCAATGATCACCACAGTGGGGAGCATGATGGGAGGCAGACAGGTATGGTACTGGAGCTATAGCTGAGGGGGTCACAAGATATGAAAGTCACACACAGACACACAGACACACAGACACACAGACACACAGATACAGAGAGAGAGAGAGAGAGAGAGAGAGAGAGAGAGAGAGAGAGAGAGAGAGAGAGAGAGAGAGAGAGACTGGACCTGGTGTGAGTTTTTGAAAGCTCAAAGCCCACCCAGAGATACACCTTTGTGCTACTTTGTGGGTTCTTCTTTCTCCCACCCTTTATCCCCTTTACCCCTTAAAATTAGATAGGAAAGAAACAAGGATAGAAGGAAGAGAGGAATTAGGAAAATCCTTGAATGTAATTATTTTCCTTTTGTTTCTTCTTGTACCACAGCTACTAACAAACTGCAACCAACCTCCCTATGTGACCCACAACCACCCCACAATACCTATTGAGTTCCTAGCATTTGTACACCATCTGAAAAGTTGCCAGAATCCAAATGTCACACAGTCACAGCAACTATCAGCAGCTTGCACAACTATGCCTCTGCTAGAGCAGGAGGCAAATCATAGTCAGCTGCTCTGGGCAGTCCGAAGCAGCCCCACTTTTCTATACCTCGGATTAAAACGAAAGCACATTCTTATAATGTTTGTTGTGTTTTAAAATGAAACCAAAATTAAAACAACAAGAAGAAAATAAAGCAAAATTCCTGAATTACCAAAATTTGTCACTACCTAACTACTCTAATAAGGCCACACTGCTTAATATTTCCCAAATAGTTATACTATTCAAGCATTCACATATTTGAGGCTATGGGGGACATTCTCCTTCAAAACACAATAGCCCATTGGGTCTTGCTTCATTTTTAATCTAGCTTTGACTTCCTTCATTTCTTTCTCCATTCTTTCCCCTTTCTTTCTTCCTTCCTTCCTTTCTTCCTTCTTTTCTCTCTTTCTCCCTCCTTCCCTCTATCCCTCTTTCCCTCCCTCTGTTCTTTCCTTCCTTCCTTCTTTCCTCCTCTCTCCTTTCTTTTCTCTCTCCATTATCCTGTTAAATTTTTCTTTCACTAAAAGTTTTACGTATTTCTAAGACAAATATGACTGAATAAATAAGAAAATAATTACTGTGTTTGTCTCGCAGTACAGTGATCTCATTTCTGTGAGAGCAGTAATCACTTCTGAAGAAAAAGCATCCTCTGGGGGAATGATGGCATGACAAGACAGCCTAGCAACTCTCAGCATCTTTGTTCATCTTTGAAGAAATTTTGTCCTATGTACATGAAAACTTAAAGTGGAAGATTCCTTACTGTCCCAGTTCTCAAGAGAGGAAGCCCAGATGCAGAGAAGCTCTGTAGCTTTTGCAAAGCTCACAGCTAGGCAGAGACACAACTAAACTTGAAACCAGGAAGATCAATCTGTCTTGAAGACAGTTTTATTCTCATCAGATCCTTATTATAAGAAAATACATTGAAGATACAAGATGCAGGGTGGGTTTAGACTCCAGTTAATCATTTAATACCAGAATGATGGAAGGGACTTGATCATGTGCAAGTTCTTTTGCATTGATAGAAAATAAGTAATGGAGCTAGTCTTCCTGGCTGCACTGGTGATCGGTGGCATAATGTGGGCCAAGTGAAGGGGTTACTACAGCTGTCATTCAGTGACAGCTGAGGGTGTGGTGTGGTGGGGCTCTGGACAAAGAGGAGTGCTGGATTTAGTCTCAGCTTAGTCTTACTGTAGAGGAGGTGGTGACGCTTTTACATGCTTCAGCAACACCAGAGACAGGGAAATACTTTGCAATGAATAAATGGCTGGCGGATTCAAAAGTTGTTAATCTGATGGAAAAGCTGAACACGGGGACTGTAGACCTCCGACGTGCCCAAAGGCAGGTCGCAGGGGACACATGCATCTACTCACTTTCTTCAGTACTTTTTACAACTGTAAAATAAGTTTGTTACAGTGCTAATAAACCTACTAGACTCTATGCTGAGAATTTAAATGTTTATGGCCACTTCAGGTCTTGCTTGATTTTAGTCTTCCTTTGATTTCTTTTCTTTTTCCTGTCCTTTCTTGGGCACATATTGTTGCAGGATTCCTGCTGTCCAGGACTCTGGAGGTCTCATTTGAGGAGGCTTGCTTTGTCTTTGAGTGACTTGTTGTCTGGGCTTCTGAAACTCAATACGTCTAAGCACAAGCTCATATTGCACCATCCCAAACTGACCCTCCCCTAGGTCCTCCTCTCACATAGGACTACCATCATAAGCAGCATTCCAGAGAGGGATCTGGATCTGTCCATTTGTCCTGCTTTCTGGCCACCCCTGCTACCTAGCCCAAACTTGGCAGGGTCAGATCTATGGTAGTGAGATTGCAGCTCTTTCCTTAATATATGCATGCTTATCCATCCTTACTGTCAATCAATACATGCCACCCACAGGAACTTGTTTCTGTAGCTGGTCAGTCCTGATTGTGATTTCCAAACTCAGGGGATAGAAGACTTTTTTCTTTGTATGACCAAATCCCAAATCCTGATGGCATAGAGGTACATCAACAGAAGTAATCAGGGTACAGACTTTCTTCATTTTGCTTAGTTAAGTTTCCTATCATTAGTTACATATTCTCCTACCAACCCTGAATTCCTTTCAGGGTTTTATAGTTGGAGATAAGGGTCCACAATGTCCACAACTCAGAGCAGCAGTTGAAATGGCCAATCCTTCCTTCCTGATACAGGTTGTAACAAGTGGCCCCACAGGACAACCAGTGATAAACAGAGCCAAACTAGAGCCAGGCACTCCAACATTACTATATGGATAACGTAGTGTATAGAAGGTATCATCTATCTCTGTGTCTTGCCCAAGTGCTCCACCCTGATTTTCCATAGCCATCAAAAGGAGTGAGCTATTGCATAGAGATGATTTAAAGCAGGGTCTAATAGTGTCTAGTTTGTTCCCGCCAGATAAGTGTCCCGAGGCTCCACCCAGAGGTCAAGGTGCCACAATAATGAATTGACAGAACAGCCTGCTACCAGCTGAGCATGTCAGCATTGTCTTTCCCCTGTGCATTCAGGGCTCCTTGGTCTCAGCTGAAAAGCTGACATTCACAGCGATGAATAAGACATTTTCAATCACTAGTCTATGTCCCACGGGCATTCTGTCCAGGCACAATTGAAGACGGTGTGAAGGATGGTAATAAGGAAAGCCAGGTCTGCATCCCTACAAACAATTCTGCCGCTGCTGCTTGCAGGGAAGATGAGCATTTACTAATCTCCTTCCCTTGCATCTGGGATTAGATATTGATGTGCACACTCAAGCCAGATTTTTCTGGCTTCCTTTGGAACCTGCTGGATCCCATTTTCAGAAAGAACAGAGTGCCAGTTTTTCTGTGTATTTCCAGAGTAAAACATTAATTATGTAAATGACTCACTGAATTGGGTCTGTTAGGCAACCTCACATTTTAAAAAATGATTCCCATTTTCTGGAAATCTGTTAGCATGCTCTGAAGAGGCTAATCGTTGTGAAATTCTCCATGCTGGGGCTCCAGTGTATGCACTGCTCTTCAGGGTTCTAGAACAACCCTTCAGAGTTCCCATAATGCCTTGCTTCTTTGTGGTCAAGATCCAATTTCCTTTTCCCTTGATCTCACTAATCATTGAACATATACCATGAAGACTTTCATATTAAGCTTCCCAAATACAAGATTATGTTAGAAGTGTGGAAATTTATTTTTCCGGCAAGTTGTAATTGTTTCCAAACTTTGATTTTGTAAGAAAAACAAATTTCAATGTTTGAATTGGTGCATAGTACATGTACATTAAGTACTTAAAGGTCACTTATATTCTCAACTGTTAAAATTTATGGATATCTTGGGTTCGATCCCCAGCTCCGAAAAAAAGAACCAAAAAAAAAAAATTTATGGATATCTTTAAAGCCATCACAGAGGACAAGATGGAAAATATTTTTCAGGACCCATAAATTGTTTTTGTCATGTTGTCATGTTTTATCATAGAATAACCTCATTTTGATTTCTATCAACTTTAATTAGACTTTCCTTGTGTCTGTGTGTGTGTGGGTATACATGTACCACAATATGATATGTATGTGTACTCATGTGTGTGTACAAGTGTGCATGCACATGTGGGGTGTGTGTGTGTGTGTGTGTGTGTGTGTGTGTGAGAGAGAGAGAGAGAGAGAGAGAGAGAGAGAGAGAGAGAGAGAGAGAGAGAGAGAGAGCTCATTTATCAGTCCTCACATACCGATTTTCCACCTTACTTGAAATGCGGTCTTCTTGGTTGATCATAGCTGTATACCTAAGACCTGCTCAGGAAATCAGGAAATCTCCTGTCCTCACTTCCGGACTCCCTGTCGATGCTCACACTATCATGTCCAGTTTTACTTGAGACCAGAACTACTGTTCTCTTATTTGTTAAACAAGTACTTTGCCCACTCAGCTCTCTCTCTACCCTAGATTTTCCTACTTTTGAACTATATACAATTGCAGCATATAATAAGTTTTGAGCCTAGCCTCTTATTTTAAAAATCTGATTTTCTAGATGTATCTACATCACGTATGTATTGGTGGGTGGTTATCTTTTCTTGCTGCCATTATTTGGTTATATCATCTATGTGCTGATTACTCTGCTGATGGTGATTGCAGCTGTTTTCAGCATTTGACATCTACCAGGTAACCTGCCTTGGAACTGCCTGCCCAGCCAGCTCTCTCAGTGGGGAACTACTTGCTTCTCTTTTGTACACCCTGGTGAGTGAGCATACAAGCTTATAGTTTGGAGCTATTTAATTAAATTTATTTATTTATTTATTTATTTATTTATTTATTTATTTATTTATTTTGGGGGCTATTTTTGATTTTAGTGTGTCCAATCAAATAGCTATCTAATTTGACTGCTAGAATTCATATTTTAAGTATTGAAATTTATTGTACTGGATCCTCATAAAACTTATTGTTACAGTATTATTTTAGGAAAGCGTTAGTTTATTTCCTCACGTGATTGTTTTTTCATTTACCTAGTGCATATTTGAATGCATTTGCCCTTTTTCTTAAAATAGTTTATATTTTTATGAATACGTGGTGATTATACATGTGTATAGATTTGTGGGTAAAATGTGATGCTTATCTATGCATATCATAAAAGACTGAGACGAATTAACATGTTTATTATGTCATCAATGTCTTGTCTTTACTAGCAATTTTGAAATAATACTAGACAGTTTTACCAGCTGTGGTCACTGTGCAGTGTGGTAGAGTTCTAGAATTTACTTCTCTGGTATCACTAAGACTTTGTTCTATTCTCTTCTTCACCTCTAGTTTCTGGCTTCCTTTTTCTATTCACTCTCCCCCATGTGATGTTTATCATCATCATCATCACCACCACCACCACCACCACCGTCGTCACCATCATCACCATCATCACCACCATCATCATCACTACTTTTTTACAGCCCTTATATAAGATATCAGAGTGTCTTCTTTTACTTAGCAGAATGTCTCCAAGTTCTACCCATGGTATAAATGACATAGTCTCTTCCTTGTTTTAAAGACTGAATTATTCCATTTAGTATTATGCCATCTTACTTTTATCTATGCCTCTCCTGATGGACACAAAGTTTGCATCCAGATGTCAGCTTTTGTGAATTGTACTAATGTGTACTAACATGACTGTAAGTAACTCTTTGACATTTTTTTACATTCATTTGAACATCTATATCTTCTCTCTCTCTCTCTCTCTCTCTCTCTCTCTCTCTCTCTAACTACTATCTATCTATCCAACTTCTACCTACCTATCTATCTATCTACCTACCTATCTATCATCTATCTATCACTCCACCTTCATCCAGTTGAGTCTCTGGACCATCCACTACTTCTGTTTTTAGAACTTTAGGCATCTTTTGAATGAACTCTATGTTTGAAAATGGCTTTACTGATCTACCTTTCCACCAGTAGTGTTCAGGGGTCCCTCTTCTTCATAGTCCCCATACTTGTAATCACCTGTCCTTGTGACAATAGTTCCTTCAGTGAATATGCTGATGATCTCATAGTGATTTTAATTTGTATGTCTCTGGTGACACTGGGGACACTGAGAACATTTTCACATACCTTTTAGCCATAATAATCTGTTTATTTGAAGAACACATTGATTCAAGCTCTTGGCCCCACTATAAATTTGGTATTTTTCTTTCTCTTTTGAAGTTTTAAGTATCCCAGGTCTTGAACACTTGAAATGACTGTGTAACTAAGGTTGTCCTTGAAGTCCTAGTTCTCTTGTACTTGCTTGCCATGTTGCTGGGGTTACATGTTTAAGCTGCCACTTGGGTGGTAGATGGCTGTTTGTTTTTTTGCATATTGTGTTATTTGAGTTTCTTATATGTTCGGAGTATTAATCCCTTGCCCAAGGTGTGTCACAAACGTTTTCTTCCAGGCTGAGTATTCTCTTTACTCTTTATTTCTTTGCTGCCCAGAAGCTTGTTAATTGCACAGAGATCCTGGAGGACCAAAGCAATTGTAAGAAAAATGAACAGAGCACGAGACATCCCACTCCTGACTTTCAAATGTCATTACTGTCCCATTGTAACCAAAAAGCACAGCTCTGGTGACAAACAGACACACCAACCAAAAGGAACAGGGCAGGAAGTCTAGAAATAAACACAAGTATTTACTTACAGTCAGTTGCTTTTTGACAAAGGTGACAAGAACATACAATCAGGGTAGTGTAGGGTGGGGAATGGAAAGATTCTCTACAAGGTTTTTAGAAACTGACTCTCTACATTCAAAAGAATGAAATTGGTACTGACTTCACACTTTACGAAACACATAACATGCAAAGTGGTTAAAAGCATAAAACACAAATCACTAGAGCTTCCTAATTCTGCCACACTTTAATACAGCTTTTCATGTTGTGGTGACCCCCAACCATAAGATTATTTTCATTGCCACTTTATAAGTGTAATTTTGCTACTGTTGGGAAATGTAATGTAAATATCTGATGTGCAGGATACCTGATATGTGATGAGACACAGATTGAAAACTACTGGTCTAGAAGAAAATTCAGAGAAAGTGCCATAGCTTTGTTCTGGCCAATGATTCTTGGTAAAACTCTGGAAACAGGCAACGACGGCGAAATACACAGATGGGACTGTAACTCCTGCCTTTTAAGAACTAGAGTATGGGATGCAGGGATGGCTCTGCAGTTAATAGTGAATGCTGCTTATCTTTGTTTGGGTTTCTATTGCTGTGAATAAAACACCATGACAGAAAGCAACTTGGGGAAGGAAGAATTCATTTCATCTTACAACAGTCAGATCACAACCAGCACTGCAAGAAGTCATGCCAGGAACCTACGGCAGGAGCCTGGAAGCAGAAACAGAAGCAGAGGCAATAGAGGGGTGCTGCTGTCTAGCTTGCTCAGCATGCTTTGCTATAGCAGCCAAGATCACCTGTCCATGGGATGTATTGCATACAGTGAGATGGATCCTCCCACAAAGTCACTAATTAAGAAAATGCCTTACTCCTAGGAGCAGCAGGTCCACTGCGTCTGAGACACCGCCGGAACCTGAAGGGACTGACTGGATAAACAGTTCTCTGCACCCAAATCCCGTGGGAGGGAGAGCTAAACCTTCAGAGAGGCAGACACGCCTGGGAAACCAGAAGAGACTGCACTCTGCCCACATCTAAGACGCCAGAGGAAAACACCAAAAGCCATCTGGAACCCTGGTGCACAGAAGCTCCTGGAAAGGGCGCCGCAGATCTTCCTGGTTGCTGCCGCCGCGGAGAGCTTGTAGGCAGCACCCCACGAGCAAACTTGAGCCTCGGGACCACAGGTAAGACCAACTTTTCTGCTGCAAGTGACCTGCCTGGTGAACTCAGGACACAAAGAGGCAAAATTCCTCTAGGACCGGGCACTTCCGGTATTTAGCAGGAGTCCCAAACCGGCGGATCCCGGCCCACAGCAGCTCTCTGCTCCCAAAGCCCGTGGGAGAGGGACCTCACTGTCTAGACAGGTGGGCACTCCTGAGACTGCAGAGCAGAAGAGACCACCAACACTGCCCATCCCTGTCCACATCCCTGGCCCAAGAGGAAACTGTATACGGGCTCTGGGTTCCCTTGGATAAGGGCACAGCAGCAGTGGGTCCCCTGCATCTGAGACACCGCCGGAACCTGAAGGGACCGATCGGATAAATAGTTCTCTGTACCCAAATCCTGTGGGAGGGAGAGCTAAACCTTCAGAGAGGCAGACACGCCTGGGAAACCAGAAGAGACTGCACTCTGCACACATTACTGATTCCAGAGGAAAACACCAAACTCCATCTGGAACCCTGGTGCACGAAAGCTCGCGAAAAGGGCGGCGAAGATCTTCCTGGTTGGGGCCGCCGCAGAGAGCTCATAAGCAACACCCCACGAGCAAACTTGAGCCTCGGGACCACAGGAAAGACCAACTTTTCTGCTGCAAGTGACCTGCCTGGTGAACACCAGACAGGCCCACAGGAACAGCTGAAGGCCTGTAGATAGGAAAAACTACACACCCGAAAGCAGAACACTCTGTCCCCATAACTGGCTGAAAGAAAACAGGAAAACAGGTCTACAGCACTCCTGACACACAGGCTTATAGGACAGTCTAGCCACTGTCAGAAATAGCAGAACAAAGTAACACTAGAGATAATCTGATGGCGAGAGGCAAGCGCAGGAACCCAAGCAACAGAAACCAAGACTACATGGCATCATCGGAGCCCAATTCTCCCACCAAACCAAACACTGAATATCCAAACACACCAGAAAAGCAAGACCTAGATTTAAAATCATATTTGATCACTGGAGGACTTCAAGAAAGACGTGAGAACTCCCTTAGAGAAACACAGGAAAACATTAATAAACAAGTAGAAGCCTACAGAGAGGAATTGCAAATATCCCTGAAAGAATTCCAGGAAAACATAAATAAACAAGTAGAAGCCCATAGAGAGGAGTCACAAAAATCCCTGAAAGAATTCCAGGAAAACACAATCAAACAGTTGAAGGAATTAAAAAGGGAAATAGAAGCAATCAAGAAAGAACACATGGAAACAACCCTGGATATAGAAAACCAAAAGAAGAGACAAGGAGCTGTAGATACGAGCTTTACCAACAGAATACAAGAGATGGAAGAGAGAATCTCAGGAGCAGAAGATTCCATAGAAATCATTGACTCAACATTGATAATGTAAAGCGGAAAAAGCTACTGGTCCAAAACATACAGGAAATCCAGGACTCAATGAGAAGATCAAACCTAAGGATAATAGGTATAGAAGAGAGTGAAGACTCCCAGCTTAAAGGACCAGTAAATATCTTCAACAAAATCACAGAAGAAAACTTCCCTAACCTAAAAAAAGAGATACCCATAGGCATACAAGAAGCCTACAGAACTCCAAATAGATTGGACCAGAAAAGAAACACCACCCGTCACATAATAGTCAAAACATCAAACGCACAAAATAAAGAAAGAATATTAAAAGTAGTAAGGGAAAAGGGTCAAGTAACATATGAAGGCAGACCTATCAGAATCACACCAGACTTCTCGCCAGAAACTATGAAAGCCAGAAGATCCTGGACAGATGTCATACAGACCCTAAGAGAACATAAATGCCAGCCCAGGTTACTGTATCCTGCAAAACTCTCAATTAACATAGATGGAGAAACCAAGATATTCCATGGCAAACCCAAATTTACACAATATCTTTCTACAAATCTAGCACTACAAAGGATAATAAATGGTAAAGCCCAACATAAGGAGGCAAGCTATACCCTAGAAGAAGCAAGAAACTAATCGTCTTGGCAACAAAACAAAGAGAAGAAAAGCACACAAACATAACCTCACATCCAAATATGAATATAACAGGAAGCAATAATCACTATTCCTTAATATCTCTCAACATCAATGGCCTCAACTCCCCAATAAAAAGACATAGATTAACAAACTGGATACGCAACAAGGACCCTGCATTCTGCTGCCTACAGGAAACACACCTCAGAGACAAAGACAGACACTACCTCAGAGTGAAAGGCTGGAAAACAACTTTCCAAGCCAATGGTCGGAAGAAGCAAGCTGGAGTAGCCATTCTAATATCAAATAAAATCAATTTTCAACTAAAAGTCATCAAAAAAGATAAGGAAGGACACTTCATATTCATCAAAGGAAAAATCCACCAAGATGAACTCTCAATCCTAAATATCTATGCCCCAAATACAAGGGCACCTACATACGTAAAAGAAACCTTACTAAAGCTCAAAACACACATTGCACCTCACACAATAATAGTAGGAGATTTCAACACCCCACTCTCATCAATGGACAGATCATGGAAACAGAAATTAAACAGAGACGTAGACAGACTAAGAGAAGTCATGAGCCAAATGGACTTAACGGATATTTATAGAACATTCTATCCTAAAGCAAAAGGATATACATTCTTCTCAGCTCCTCATGGTACTTTCTCCAAAATTGACCATATATTTGGTCAAAAACTGGGCCTCAACAGGTACAGAAAGATAGAAATAATGCCATGCGTGCTATCGGACCACCACGGCCTAAAACTGGTCTTCAATAACAATAAGGGGAGAATGCCCACATATACATGGAAATTGAACAATGCTCTACTCAATGATAACCTGGTCAAGGAAGAAATAAAGAAAGAAATTAAAAACTTTTTAGAATTTAATGAAAATGAAGGTACAACATACCCAAACTTATGGGACACAATGAAAGCTGTGCTAATAGGAAAACGCATAGCGCTGAGTGCCTGCAGAAAGAAACAGGAAAGAGCATATGTCAGCAGCTTGACAGCACACCTAAAAGCTCTAGAACAAAAAGAAGCAGATACACCCAGGAGGAGTAGAAGGCAGGAAATAATCAAACTCAGAGCTGAAATCAACCAAGTAGAAACAAAAAGGACCATAGAAAGAATCAACAGAACCAAAAGTTGGTTCTTTGAGAAAATCAACAAGATAGATAAACCCTTAGCCAGACTAACAAGAGGACACAGAGAGTGTATCCAAATTAACAAAATCAGAAATGAAAAGGGAGACATAACTACAGATTCAGAGGAAATTCAAAAAATCATCAGATCTTACTATAAAAGCCTATATTCAACAAAACTTGAAAATCTGCAGGAAATGGACAATTTCCTAGGCAGATACCAGGTACCGAAGTTAAATCAGGAACAGATAAACCAGTTAAACAACCCCATAACTCCTAAGGAAATAGAAGCAGTCATTAAAGGTCTCCCAACCAAAAAGAGCCCAGGTCCAGACGGGTTTAGTGCAGAATTCTATCAGACCTTCATAGAAGACCTCGTACAAATATTATCCAAACTATTCCACAAAATTGAAACAGATGGAGCACTACCGAATTCCTTCTATGAAGCCACAATTACTCTTATACCTAAACAACACAAAGACCCAACAAAGAAAGAGAACTTTAGACCAATTTCCCTTATGAATATCGATGCAAAAATACTCAACAAAATTCTGGCAAACCGAATCCAAGAGCACATCAAAACAATCATCCACCATGATCAAGTAGGCTTCATCCCAGGCATGCAGGGATGGTTTAATATACAGAAAACCATCAATGTGATCCATTATATAGACAAACTGAAAGAACAAAACCACATGATCATTTCATTAGATGCTGAGAAAGCATTTGACAAAATTCAACACCCCTTCATGATAAAAGTCCTGGAAAGAATAGGAATTCAAGGCCCATACCTAAACATAGTAAAAGCCATATACAGCAAACCAGTTGCTAACATTAAACTAAATGGAGAGAAACTTGAAGCAATCCCACTAAAATCAGGGACTAGACAAGGCTGCCCACTCTCTCCCTACTTATTCAATATAGTTCTTGAAGTTCTAGCCAGAGCAATCAGACACAAGGGGATACAGATCAGAAAAGAAGAAGTCAAAATATCACTATTTGCAGATGATATGATAGTATATTTAAGTGATCCAAAAAGTTAGTAGTTCCACCAGAGAACTAGTAAAGCTGATAAACAACTTCAGCAAAGTGGCTGGGTATAAAATTAACTCAAATAAATCAGTAGCCTTCCTTTACACAAAAGAGAAACAAGCCGAGAAAGAAATTAGGGAAACGACACACTTCATAATAGACCCAAATAATATAAAGTACCTCGGTGTGACTTTAACCAAGCAAGTAAAAGATCTGTACAATAAGAACTTCAAGACTCTGAAGAAAGAAATTGAAGAAGACCTCAGAAGATGGAAAGATCTCCCATGCTCATGGATTGGCAGGATTAATATAGTAAAAATGGCCATTTTACCAAAAGCGATCTACAGATTCAATGCAATCCCCATCAAAATACCAATCCAATTCTTCAAAGAGTTAGACAGAAGAATTTGCAAATTCATCTGGAATAACAAAAAACCCAGGATAGCTAAAGCTATCCTCAACAATAAAAGGACTTCAGGGGGAATCACTATCCCTGAACTCAAGCAGTATTACAGAGCAATAGTGATAAAAACTGCATGGTATTGGTACAGAGACAGACAGATAGACCAATGGAACAGAATTGAAGACCCAGAAATGAACCCACACACCTATGGGCACTTGATTTTTGACAAAGGAGCCAAAACCATCCCATGGAAAAAAGATAGCATTTTCAGCAAATGGTGCTGGTTCAACTGGAGGGCAACATGTAGAAGAATGCAGATCGATCCATGATTATCACCCTGTACAAAGCTTAAGTTCAAGTAGATCAAGGACCTCCACATCAAACCAGATACACTCAAACTAATAGAAGAAAAACTAGGGCAGCATCTGGAACACATGGGCACTGGAAAAAATTTCCTGAACAAAACACCAATGGCTTATGCTCTAAGATCAAGAATCGACAAATGGGATCTCATAAAACTGCAAAGCTTCTGTAAGGCAAAGGACACTGTGGTTAGGACAAAATGGCAACCAACAGATTGGGAAAAGATCTTTACCAATCCTATAACAGATAGAGGCCTTATATCCAAAATATACAAAGAACTCAAGAAGTTAGACTGCAGGGAGACAAATAACCCTATTAAAAATGGCGTTCAGAGCTAAACAAAGAATTCACAGCTGAAGAATGCCAAATGGCGGAGAAACACCTAAAGAAATGTTCAACATCTTTAGTCATAAGGGAAATGCAAATCAAAACAACCCTGAGATTTCACCTCACACCAGTGAGAATGGCTAAGATCAAAAACTCAGTTGACAGCAGATGCTGGCGAGGATGTGGAGAAAGAGGAACACTCCTCCATTGTTGGTGGGATTGCAGACTGGTACAACCATTCTGGAAATCAGTCTGGAGGTTCCTCAGAAAATTGGACATTGAAGTGCCTGAGGATCCAGGTATACCTCTCTTGGGCATATACCCAAAAGATGCCCCAACATATAAAAAAGACACATGCTCCACTATGTTCTTCGCAGCCTTATTTATAACAGCCTGAAGCTGGAAAGAACCCAGATGCCCTTCAACAGAGGAATGGATACAGAAAATGTGGTACATCTACACAATGGAATATTACTCAGCTATCAAAAACAATGACTTTATGAAATTCGTAGGCAAATGGTTGGAACTGGAAAATATCATCCTGAGTGAGGTAACCCAATCACAGAAAAACACACATGGTATGCACTCATTGATAAGTGGCTATTAGCCCAAATGCTTGAATTACCCTAGATGCCTAGAACAAATGAAACTCAAGACGGATGATCAAAATGTGAATGCTTTACTCCTTCTTTAAAAGGGGAACAAGAATACACTTGGCAGGGAATAGAGAGGCAAAGATTAAAACAGACACAGAATGAACACCCATTCAGAGCCTGCCCCACATGTGGCCCATACATATACAGCCACCCAATTAGACAAGATGGATGAAGCAAAGTTGTGCAGGCTGACAAGAGCCGGATGTAGATCGCTCCTGAGAGACACAGCCAGAATACAGCAAATACAGAGGCGAATGCCAGCAGCAGACCACTTAACTGAGAATAGGACCCCCGTTGAAGGAATCAGAGAAAGAACTGGAAGAGCTTGAAGGGGCTCGAGACCCCATATGTACAACAATGTCAAGCAACCAGAGCTTCCAGGGACTAAGCCACTACCTAAAGACTATACATGGACTGACCCTGGACTCTGACCTCATAGGTAGCAATGAATATCCTAGTAAGAGCACCAGTGGAAGGGGAAGCCCTGGGTCCTGCTAAGACTGAACCCCCAGTGAACTAGATTGTTGTGGGGAGTGCGGCAAGGGGGGGGGGGTGGGGGGGGGAACACCCATAAAGGAAGGGGAGGGGGGAGGGGGATGTTTGCCCAGAAACCGGGAAAGGGAATAACACTCGAAATGTATATAAGAAATACTCAAGTTAATAAAAAAAAAAAAAAAAAGAAAATGCCTTACTGGCTTGCCTACTGGCCAATGTTATGGAAGCATTTTCTGTTCTGTGGTTCCCTCTTTTTAGATCACTCTAGTTTGTATACACACACACACACACACACACACACACACACACACACACACACACACACGACAATAAACAAGCAAACAAAAAAAATCAAAGGACTTGAGTTCAGTTTGCAGTACCCATTAAGATGTTATATGGGTCACCACTACCCATAATTCCAGCTGCCGAGGGTCTAGCACCCTCTTCTGGACTACAAATATGTCTGCATGTACCGCACCCCTGACATACATATGTGCATATACAAAGTAACTCTTAAAAATAGGGTTATGTGACTTTTTAGTATTGATTGAACACTTCATAAATAAATTGTTTAAAGAACTAATAACTGGATAGAAAGATGCTCTTTTCTTTTATTCATTTCAAAATCAAAATAAAGATGATGGCTCTTATCTCCTTCCTCTCCAATGTGTTGCTCTTGTTTTTCCTGTCTGTTCATCAGATCATGACTAGAACTTTCTTTGATCTATAGGCATAGTTGAACAGAAGATGAATAGAAGCAAACCTGAACCTAATTATAGCTTCTAAAATGTCCTCACTTGACACTCCTCTGCCCTTCCAAACCTGAAACTTCTTTTAACACCTACTCTAGTGTTTGGAATTTTTGATGCAAATTTTCTATTTTCATCATTCAGGATTCTGCTTTTTTCTCTTTACTACCTAGGATTTCTTGCAAATTGGGTGGAGTACAAATAAAATATTTTTATAGGGTTTATTTTTCAATTTATGTATAAGAATATTTTATTTTTCTGCATATATAGGAGGACACTGTGCAAATGCCTGGTGCCATCAGAGGCTCCTCAGAAGACAGGGCCAAATCTTTGAGAAGTGGAGTTATTAACTGTCATGTTGGTATTGGGAATAGAACCTGGGTCCTCTGTAAGAGCAGCCAGGTCTCTTACCTGCTGAGTTATCTCTGCAGCCCCAGAGAAAATATTTCTACCTCAACAATTGACACTCGAATTTCTTTTTCAAAAGAACTATTTTGATAGGCACTTGTATTTGATAGGTATTTGTTTATCATTGAGAGCTGAAAAAAATCAAAGTGCTTCGAATGAGATAAGAGGAAAAACTGTATTGATATTGGGGATGGAGGGAAGAGAAGCGGGAGAGAGATGTGGGATACTAAACCCCTTATGGTCTGGCCAAAGTATTGAAGAATAATAACTTCCATGAGGATACTTTAAATTGCTGTAACAGCAGATTGCAGACAAGCTTCTGCATATCTGGCTCTGCTTCTTGTGGGGGACCACTCCCTGTGCTCTTAGAATTTACCCTTGGCCCCATCACATGCTTCAGTCCATAAATAGTGAGTGAGACTGATGGGCATTACCGTCCAAGCAACAACTACAAGAGCCAGTGAGTAATTTCCTCATTGGTGATGGATGGCTGTGCTCCAGAAAGCATTTGCTCTGTTAGCTGAGGTCTCTACTTCATGTAATAGCTTAGGAAGCAGTTTTAGATTCTTGGTCTAATTTGAGTCATCCACTATTCTTTTAAAAATATCAGAAATCCTACTTTTGGGATTATATTAACTTGCCTATGGCTGGACGTTTAGAGAGGCAGGTGTGCTTGTAACTTTCCCTGACCCAGGAGCCTTCCTTCTTTGCACTTAGACTCAATTAATGAGACACTTTGAATCTGAGGACAAGGGGCTTTGGTGGCCTCTGGATGGTTTCATGGAATGTGGATAAAGAGCGAAAGGGCTAACATTTTTTGCAAATGTTTTACACAGTTTAGTAAACACAATGCACATCCTTATGTGGCGTTCTGCCAGATCTCACACCCTATTATGCTGCCAATGGAGACACAGTCTCAGAATCAAATACATAGTCTGTATGTTTCTGAGAATGCTCTATGATAGCCATGCTTTTGTTTTGAATGTGCACATGTGAGTTTATTAAATATACTGCAAGCAAAAGTAAGAAAGTAAGATTGAGTTGATGATAGAGAGAAAGTGCTGATAGATAGTTACTTTTCATTAAATCAGCACTCATGACATCAAGCAGAGACAGCTGGGGGTACCCCATAAAAGAGAGGAAACAATACGTAACAGCATCATAGAGAGGGCTTACAAATATCCTGCAAAAAATCTCTCGAGGAAGTTCAGGGAAAGCAGTCAGTCAGAGTTCCAGACTGAGTTTCTGGTGGAGTGAAGCATCCTCTTGGTTGAGGCTCCCAAGAAAAAGAATGAACAAGCATCAGATAGCCCATCAAATCAACCAGCAGAAACTAGCTGGGGAAACTGAGCCAGTTAGCTGGAATTTCCAGCTGAGCTTTTGCTCCCTGGATGAACCTTGTGTCCCACCCAGACATTTTATATCACAAGAACAGACAACAATAACCTTGGTTTGGAATGCTTTGCCTTCAAGTGATCTCAAGGACACAATGTTCTTAACAACCATAAGGGCTTTCTAGTCTCCTTCCTTCTTGTTATAGAGTGAAATGGACAGACTGCCCCAGGAAAGGAAGGTTTGGAAGGAGACAAGCTCACACAGCACATGATGCTCAACAATATAATGTACATTTTAGTGAGGGATGAAGATAGTGTCATTAACATTTAATATGTGATTTTGGACTCCTCAGTGTTAGAAATGTGTTCTGTTAAACTATATTTGCCTCAAAACCTGGTCAATTAGTTTAAAAGAACAGAATACACCCTAAAGATTTAAAAACAAGAAATGGGGGTGGCATAGCTCAGTTGAAGTACTTGCCTTGTATGCACAAACTCCTGGATTTGATTCCCCAAACCACATAAACCAGATATGGGAGTGTAGACTTAAAATCTCAGCACTGGAGAGGTAGAGGTAGGTGAATCAGGTATTCAAGATCATCCTTGGCTACTGAGTGAGTTCTAGGTCAGCCTGGGCTACAGAAGAACATCTTTAAAAAATCAATAGATAAACATCAATAAATAAAATCAAAACAAGAAATTGACATTAAAAATAATGGGCAGGAAGTGTCCACAATGGATGTAACATTACTCAGGATCTATCCTGTGGTTCTCTGTCAGATCTCACACCCTAGTAGTTTCTCTTCCTCAGTGCTGGATGTTTAAGCTTCTCTTACCTCAGGAAGCAAAACTGAATGAACTGGGAACAAGGCATCCTCAGAAGAAGACACCTGAATCCTCTGTGTCAAGCATGCTGGGAGGCTAGATTCAGTCAGACCTAAGCTTCAGGATTAGAGGAAGTTCCATGCCAGTCAGTGCCAAGCCTCAGGCTAGGAAGATCAGAATCACAGCAGGAACACATTCTAGGAGGGAGCAAAGTCTCACGACGGTCAACGTAGGCAGCAACAGACAGTGATGGAAAAGCTATGAACAAGGTAGGGCTATCGGTTGTCAATTATGGGGCGTTTCTAGTATGAGGACTTCCTTCTTCATTCAGAACAATCTGAGAACTGAGTGGGTCTGCTGGGGGTCCGGGGTACCAAATAAAAATCAAACCAATCCAGAACTAGAGTCAGGATCAGACCGATGGAAAGTATGACCATCCACACAGTGTATGGAAGCTGGCCACATATCACCAGGCTGCAGAAACCCTTCAGTGTGGGAGGAGAGGCACTTTTCCTTGTTGGGGATTCCTTGACCATGGGTGGCAAGCTCATGGGAATGTCTGTGCTGTGCCCTGTAGCCTCTGAAGGGCTAACAGCTCAGTCACCAATGTTTCATGTGGGGTTAATCTGCTTGTGAAAAGATATAGTTCTGCATGCATGCCCTTTACTAGTTCGTTATTTTGAAGCCAACTTGTAGGAAGGAGAGCCTTCTGATTAGCTCCACATACTAGACACCATGCCAGGCTCTAAAAGGTTCCAGGCAATCAAAGTGTTCATATTTTCCCCCCTCAGAAATATACAGACAGGCCTTTTATGTTAAGTCAAGCAAATCTGCTAATCTGCTGTATGCTCACAAGGAATTGAAATAAAAGTATGAATTCGTTTTCTGATGCTTATCTACCAGAATGACTCTGCCAGTATCTTTGACAGGGGAGCTGGAATTCTCTCAGAATACCAGCATGCTTTTCCTGCTTGTTTCTCCAATATTACTCTTCATATATGAAAGCTCCTGGCTTTGTGAACCACAAGCAATTGATGAAAAGAAAAAAAAAACAATGATTCTTTCCAACTAATAAGTTGTGAAAGTCCAGACACTGTCACCCATCTCTCAGAGCAGAGGGGTTTTAATTATTCACAGGAACAGACTAAGGCAAAGATAATAGAAAGTAGTTCAGAAAATAAAATTATTTTAACATGAATACAACAGAGAAATGAAAGGAAAGGGGGGAAATCAGAAAGGTAAACCATCAATATAGTAACATGACTAATACACATATACACATAAACTCACATGCACACATACTCATTTTCTTCCTTTTTCTACTCTTTGGTCTATGACAAAGCAGTCTGAGAATAAAAACTATTTACAATTTCCCCAATACACATTCCTCACCTATGGTTTTTAAATCCATCTTTCGTGTGTGTGTGTGTGTGTGTGTGTGTGTGTGTGTGTGTGTGTGTGTGTTTATCTCAGATGAGCTTCCTTGTAAGCTCTCCATCTTGTTTGAAACTCAAACAAGAATGGGGATCTTGGATTTGCCAATTAGGGCAGGCTAGGTCTTTTGGATGCTAATGATTAAATTCCGCTATGTATAATTGCATGACTAGTACTTCACCATTGGGCCTATCAACCTAATCACAATAGTATTTCTTTTTTTTTTTTTTGGTTCTTTTTTTCGGAGCTGGGGACCGAACCCAGGGCCTTGCGCTTCCTAGGCAAGCGCTCTACCACTGAGCTAAATCCCCAGCCCCCACAATAGTATTTCTTAAATCAGGGAAACAGTATATAACTCAAATCAGTTAAGCTTCGATCTAGTGTGGGTGGGTGACAGAGGTGCATTACAGTCCAGATGTTTACTTCTATGTAGCTTCAATCCTGGCTGTTGGGGAAGTAGGCTAGGGCTGAAAGGAGCTTGGTTTCTGGCTCCTTTTTCATAGAGGTCAGAAAGTTACTTTGATTTTTCTTTTGTCTTTATGATCATAGACAAAACACATACTTCAACTCTGTTCTAGTTTCCTTTTTGTTGCTGTGATAAAACACTGACCAAAAGTATCTTAGGGGAGGAGAGGGTCCATTTCAGCTTTCAGTCCATCATTGAGGGAAGTTGGCAAAAACTCAAGCAGGAACTTGAAAGCAGAAGTCATGGAAGAAGGATGCTTGCAGGGTTATGGGGTCCTGTGTCTGCTCCACCACAGGGCACAGCCACTCCGGGAGGTGGAATGCTGGAGTTTTGACTGTGTTTACCCCACACTGTCTCTGGGTGGGTGTTGGGCTATAGGGAAGCCATGGAACATTGCTCCTGGGGTGGGGAAGTGCAGTCTGAGGTGAGGGACAGCGGGAGTCTGTGATGAGGCTAGGGCTGTTTGGTTCTCAGACTCTTGGCCACTCAGGTGCCGCTGGGAGCCACGTGGATGAAGAGCTGAGAATGGAGTGGGGTCCTGAATCTAGCTCCGGGCATGGGTAAAATGGGGGATCTCTGGCTGGTCCTGTCAGGAGGAGTCCTTGGCTTGACCACGGCTGTGGGCTTGGACTTGGCTTGGTGATCTTGGCTGGAAGTGCAGAGAGACCTTTTACAAGAGACTAGACAGTGGCTCTATAGGTGAAAGAGGCCTTCTCCATGGCTCACTTTGGTGGATCCCAATGAAGAGAGGCAGTCCATGGTTTTAAGGCATTTATTGATCTGGTGGAAAGTAGATGAGTAAAACCATACCCCACTTCATAGTGTGGGCCTGAGGTTAAATACCTTTTGCAGGGAGGATGTCTTGGGAAGAAAATCTTATTGGTTAAGCCCTCCAGGCCTTTAGGTGCCTCAATAAAATGGAGCTCTGTCTTGAGCCTACATGATCACAGGTCACGTCCTCTACATGTGGAGGGGCTTGGGTGTTGCCCATACATGACTAATGACCACAAATCTATGGAGGTGGTGGACTAGTAACATGGGCCTAGTGCACAGGATCAGATACAGTGTCTACCGTCCCTTCAGGGTTTCCAGGGTTTCAAGCCTTAGCTCAACCAGGAACCAGGCTACCTTTCACGGTCCTACAGCTGCTTGCTGGTTCACATGCTATAGGGCTGCACCCCAAGGCCTGGGCTTCTCATATCAACTTCCAATCAGGACAGTCCTTTCATAGACATGACCACAGGTCTATCAAGATAGTTCCTGCATAGGTAAGACCACAGGCCAGTCAAGACAATCCTTCCACAGACATGACCACAGGCCAATCTGATCCAGGCAATTCTCCAATGGAGAATCTTCTCAAATGATTCTAGGCTGTCTGGAGTTGACAGTTGAAGATGACTAGGACACTATGTGTCAAATCTCAAAATTGTTATTAGTGTATAGTCGTAGTGCAAACTGGTGGGTTTCTATAATGACATCTTCATTCACGTATGTCATGTCCTTTGGACATACTTATCTCAGACCCATCTTCTCTCCTGTTTCCCACTCACGCTATATCTTCCTTCACAAATAGTATTTCTTTTTATTCTCATGCCATGTATCATGTTTATAACACACATGTATAAGCCATAGGTTACATATGGGAAAGGAAAAATATGTTTGTCCTTTGAGTCTAGCTCATTCCACTGATTATCTATTTTCAATAAATTGGTGGAAGTGATATGAGCATCAGTTCTATTCTCTGCTAACTGTAGCACCATGAACATTCATGAGTAGGAGTACATCATTAAGTGACTTCTAAATATTATGTCCAAGATTTTCTTATTAACAGGGATTCATTCCTTCTTTATTAAAGATATTAGCTATTGTTTTAGCTATTCTTAGGGATTTTCTTGGTTATTACATTTATTTTTTTTTCTTTCTATGAATTGAGTTTTAGAACTCTAGTATCGGAAAGTGAAGTAATAAGTTAACAGTGTTTGTGACAGAGAATGTTTTTTAATCATTCCTCCTTCATTAATGCTATCAGTCAAAGCTGAACCATTAGGGAAAGATGACGTGTAGTCATCAGCTTGAGCTCTTGCATGAGAAGCATCCTGGCACTGAGGAAAGCTTCTTAGGTTTGGAGCTCAGCTGACCTCATCCAAATCAAGCTTCCATCCCATCTTGGCCAGTTGGCACTTGGACAAGTCATTTGGGCTCTCATTTTAGTGCTTCAGGAACACGTACGGTAAGGTCACATTGCTGTGGAGGCCACGGTGACAATGTGCAATCTAAGTGATAGTTTCCTTGTCTTCTAAATGGACACCTACAAAGCTACTACCATTGTGTGCTTTGCCTTCATTTGCCCTCCTCCTGCCTCCTCCCCACTGCTCATCCTTTCTCCCAATAGCATCTAAACGATCTGTTAAAGTGCAAACAGGATTCAGCAGAGATCAGTATCAGTGTCATCTGTTAATGCCCATCTTGTTTTCCAAGATAGGGTCTGTCTCTGAACCCGGAGCTCACTGGTTAACTTATGCTGGCTTGTCAGTGAGCTCCGTGGACCTTCCTGCCTTCATCTCCCAAGTGTTGGCATTAGAAGCACAAAACACCATACTATGCTTTTGACATAGGTGCTGGGGGGATCCAAATTCAGGTCCTCATACTTGTCTAGAAAGGAATTTACAGACTGGGCCGTTACTATTTACTCAAGTACGCTGTAATCACACTTAGATTGATGGACACTCTAATTGTCTAATTATCTCCATCTGTCCTCATCATAGCTGTACAGATAGAAGAAAGAAGATGGGAAGTCTTTGGTGTAGCAGAAGAAAATGTTGAAGAATGAAGATGATAATTACAGGGCAAGGCATAAAACAGAAGGGCTTGAGGTGACATTATTCTAGAGAAAGGCAGGGAAGAGAGCTAAAAGGAGGCTAAGGGCCAAGATGGCATTGGGATGCAGGCTACCGAATGGCCACAGACTGGCAGCATATTTTCCTGGTGGGGAGGGAAGGGAGAGGTCTTTCATGGAAATAATGGTTCAAGTGACTGTTTATTTGGATGATGAGTAACTAGGTTTTGATGATCCTGGAGACCCTACTGTATAAACGAAGTTCCTTCAACTAATGGGAAAGTCTTTTGAGTGTTTCACATTACCTTTTGTCTTTTCAATGATTTTCTACCCCCATCTCCTTTCTCCAGCAGTGGTGAATCCTCTCTTTACCACACTCGTCTTTCTCCCAGTGACCATTCATTCTACTATTGAGTCTCAGGGGTCCGTCACTGTCCACCTGGACAATCACAATTATAACTCCTCACTGACCATCTCATTCTATGTGGCTTTCAGGGAAACTTTCACTCATACTTATCTTCATGGCTGATTTTTTTCCTTATGGTATTTAATTACATTAGCTTTCCAAGTGGGGCATATTAAAAGTGGATACAATTATATTAAGTTTTGAACTTGAAATGAAATGCTTCAAAGATTGGTAGCATGAAGGATTGTCACAGAGGCGACTAGAGAAGGGAATCTAAATGCTCTGATGATGAAAGTTGAGTATTTTTTCTTATCCTGGTCTATGGGACTTAATTATACACTTCAAAATAATGAGATAAGGGTTTGAAGGTCACAGCAAATGGAAAAGGTAATATTTGAGGCATTAGAAATGCTAGGTACCTTAACCTGATTGATATACTCTGTATACATGTATTGAGTTTTAATTACATTACTGTGTAAATAACAACACATATCATGACAGCTAAAGATGGGGAAATTATAGCATAGTGAGATATTATAAAATTATAGGTATAAACTAAAATGGAAAGACAGATGAGCTTATGCAGCTTGTTATAGATTTAGGTGTGAATATATATGAGCATAATGTGAATGGTGGAAGTTTTTTTTTTTTTTTTGATTTGCTATTTCCACTTAAAGTTTTCAAATAAGTGCACAAAACCTTGGATTTCACTAGGCTATGTCCTTGGTTCACACTCACACCCTACCCTTTTGCTATTCCTTTTCACCATCGTTCCAACAGCCCCTCCTTCTCCTGAGTACCCCTCTCTATTTTTATGACCACCCCCTTCTCATAGACATATACACACATATTTAAATCTAGATTTCCCATGGGAAGAGAGAGCATGCTGTATCTACCTTTGTGAGCCTAGTTTGTTTCTCTTAACATAATCATTTCCAATTCTATCCATTTGCCTGAAAAGGACAGGATTTCATTCTTCTTTATGGATGAATAAAACCCAGTTATGCATATTTCACATCTTCTCTACCCATTTTCCCATTGAGGGTTGGCAGGCTTAATATCTTGGTTAATATGAGCGATCTCATAACGATAAGGGTATGCAGTTATCTCGGTATGCTGTCAGTCATAGGAGTTCTGTGTCTGCACTGTGTGGTTGTTATAGTTGAGTCTCCTTTGGGAGATCCTGTACTGATTTCTTACTAGCTATGCATATGTGCTCCTCCATCAGTAGTGTGTAAAGGCTCCTTTCCCTGTAGATCCTCACCAGCCTTTGTTGCTGCTGTTCTTACCTTTGAGGATGACTGGCTAACTATGTGAATGAGGCTCTGTCTTCTTCTATTCCAACATGGAGCTGCAGGCTACTTTCTCCATTTTGGTGCATAGCTTTCTAGTCCTCTGTGCTTTTTATGTGTCCTGTGACCTATGTTGCCATTTTGAATGCTCCTCTTCTTCCCTTTGCAGAGAGGCTTGTCTTCACCCTGATTTTTGTTTCATGCGTTACACCACATAGGAGTAGCCTGCTGTCTGCCATCTTGCTTCAGATGTCCTAATATATTACTATATTAAAAACTTTGTTTAGGGGGATGGAGAGATGGCTCAATGGTGAAAAGCACATACTGCTCTTATAAAAGATCCAAGTTCAGTTCCCAGCACCCATATCTTGTAGCTCTTAACCACCTGTAACTCCAGCTTCAGGGGATCTGACACCTTCTGCTAGCCTCCATAGGCACTTGCATTCTTGTGCACATACACTCATGCATGCATGTACACTAAAAAATAATAAAAATAAGTCTTAAACTTTGGTTATACCCAGATTAACATGTATAACTACACTTTTATTGAAAATAGTTGTGCTCAAGCCTACACATAGAACTATGGGAAATTGAGGAAGGCTGGGAGCCGAAGACATGGTGTTCCTTGGGGAAGAGCACACCAAATGGTTGTCTAGTAGCAAATGGTCAGCCCTGAAAACATATATACACATATACATATGTACATGAATGTACAAACACCTCAATACATATACATGAGCACATACATGCATAATACATACATATAAACATGCATACATACATACCCTAAAACATACATATATACATACATATACACACATATATGCATGCAATAATTATTAGTGAAAAAAGAGGCTATGAATTTGAAGGAGATAAGAAAAGAGTATATGGGAGGTCTTGAAAGGGAAAAAAGGAAAAAAATCATCATCCTATTATAGTCTCAACAAAGTCACATAGGTGAGTTTAAGCACACAGAATTCTAATATGAAAGTATAGTCACTGAACAGTGATATCATCTGTCTCTGTCTTCAGAGCTTCTTTGTTCTGTCTTATGCTGTCATGTCAGTGACCAGACCGAGTGGCTCATCTGTGAAATGGAGAAGGCCACAGTATCCGTGTCATATGATTGATGTCAAGAATGAAGCAATTACTGTGTGGTAGACAGTCTAGATCTTATTATGACCGCTATTATTACTACTTAAGCTATGAAATGTATTTTACTTATATCTTTATGAATCATCCTGTCACAGTGTCACCCACTGTTCTTTATATGAGCAACCAGTGGAATAAACTTCCTTTAACACTCATGATTTAAACTGCTAAATGATTTTTAAAAAATCTCTGGGGATCACTTATTTTATTCCTTTAAACTCATGTTTATTGAAATTACTTTTAGTATGCCTATTTCATGGATAAGGGAACTGGGGAAGTTGTCAGATCTTAGATCTGTCTCTCTGGGGGTTATATGTGTGCTACATGTACTTGTTAGTATGGGTGTGTATGAACATGTCTATCTCACTGAAGCTGAAGCTTCTTGATTCATCTAGATCAGCTCACCAATCAGCATCAGTGCCGTCTGTGCCCTCCCCGCTGTAGTTATAGGAACGAGCTGTCATGACTCGATTTTTATGTGGGATCAGGGGATCTGAACTCAGGTTCCCATGTCCTTTACTGCCTGAGTCATCTCCTCAGCCCCTACTACTTGATCTAAAGTAGATCTTTTTCTCCTGTTTAATCTTATACCCATTCTGGATGCCACATATCATTAGTTCTTGTGTCTCTAGCATACTGCAAAAATAAAATGGAATGCATAAATCTGTGCTGAAAATATAAAAAGAAGATTCATGTATTCTGGATGTAAAATAAGTGTATGTTGACTTTAACAACTAAACTACCTGGCTCCCACCCTAACCTCTATTTTTCCGCTTGTCCTGGAGTATCTGTGCCAATCCCTCTTTGCTTAATTTTACCCAATATGGTCTGGATACATTTATGGAAGTAGCCTTGGCTAATTTGCTTTTGTGAGGGACGCATTGAAACCTGTAAGTCCTTCAAGGAGCCTTTCTCTGTCACTGCTGCTGCTTTTGCATGATCTGAGAATCCAACATCTACCTTGTCCACTGGCAGGACGTCTGAGGTTGCCTGGATATTCCTCCACACAAACCACAGCTTCAGAGCTGCCTGTTGTGCCAGATACTGAGTACTTCAGTGGTGAGACACATGCTGCCCTCAGTGGCTTAGTGTCAAGCATGGGGAAGGCAGCAGTATTCTGGGAACTTGTGTGGCTGCGGTTGCTTCCATTTGCGTTCTTAGTCTGTCTCACCAGCTTCATAGCCATTCTAGGTTGCATCTTTATTAACTTAGCTTTACGCCATGCAAACATGGTCTGGTCAGGAGGTGACTGTCTTCCCTCACAGGGTCATTGCCAATCATCCTTGGTCTCTGACAGTGTGTACTGGTTACTTCTATAAAAGCAACTTGAGCTATGGTTACAGGAGTGTGAGGGGCATGGCCACATTATACTTGTAGTTGGGAAGTGGAGAGAAATGAATGCTGGTATTCAGCTCACTTCCTGCCTTGTATTTAATCCAGGACACCAGCCCATGGAATGCCGTGACCACAGTTAGGTTGCATCCTCTTCTCTATCTCCTCTTCTCTAACTTCATCTGGAAACTTCCTCACAGCTGTACCCAGTGCTTTGTCTCAAAGGAGACTCGAGACTGTCAAGTTGATGGCATTAAGTGTTAAAAGAGAGAAAGAGGACATTCCTCCACTTTCTTTATGTTTTCTAAAAGACTTATTTATTTTTATTTTGTGTGTATTAGTGTTTTGTCTGCACACATGTCTTTGAACCACACGTGTTCATTGCCCATAGAAGCCAGAAGAGTTTGTCAGATTCCCTGGAACTGGAGTTATGGGTGGTTGTGAGCAGCCATGAGGGTGCTAGAAATTGAATCTGAGTCCTTTAGAAGAGCAGTCTGCTGGTCACCTCCATCTTGATGAGGTCAGTCAGTAACCAAGATGGCTGCCATCTACACAGGGTTTCCAACAGCTTACCCACCTCTCTATCTTCCCACCCCATTTCTTGACAAAGTCAAGTAGAAGTAGTAGAAGCTTTATGTTGTGGAAAACTATTACAGGGCTGTAGGGGGTAGGAGTCTGACAGGATTGTACCATGTGGCATTCTCACAGAACTGCATGGTGTGGGATCCTCACAGGACTGTACAGTTGTGGGGTTATCATGGAACTGTATGATGTGGAATTTTTGCAGGACCATGAAGTGGGTGTAGGATTCTCACTAGACTATATGGAGTGGGATCCTCACTGGGCTGCATAGTACAGGGTTTCAAGGGACTGTATGGTGTGAGGATTATCATGGAGAGACAGTACAGCCGACTATTTGAAATATCAGGAAGCATACTCTGTGAGCTGCTGGTGGAAACATGATTAGCTTACAATTCTTAAAATGATCCTAATGATTTCTCTCTCCCTGTAGGACTTGAAGCTCAGCCTCCTAGCCAGTGTGACTCATTTGCTTTCACTGGCTCTCTAAATGCTGCCTGGAGTCTTCCCCCTAAAATGCTTCATTAAGTAAGCCTTTTCGTTCCTGGATCTGTCTGCTGACTCATCTATTTACAGATTTCTCTAACAGGTATTTGGTGATTGTGCACATAACCAGATGTGTGCTAGGTTCTGAAACCTCAGTGACAAAATTGGTGATCCCTATGTCCATGAGTCTCAGTGATAGGGACATGTAGGAAGTGAAGGATAGCTACGTTCCTTGTTGGAAGTGCCACCAGCTCAGGGTCTTCTGGGTGACAGCAACAACATGTAACCCAGCTGCAGAGATCAGGGCGATACTATCACGTGGGTTGATGATGAGACAAGTGAAGTAGGCTTAGAGGAATAAAAAGACACAGTTGAGAAAAGAAGGAATATACACATCTTCTCTTAACCTCTGAACCATTTCTCCAGCTATACACGTCTTCTAATTAGCAATGTGCAAACTATTTTGTGCTAGTTTGGTCTTACCCTCAGTGGGTCTGGACTGAGTTCCCTTTAAGATGAAAGCACACAGCTCTGCATTTGCAGGGTGCACAGGGATGAGAGCTGAGAAGGGAGCTCTTCAGCTAATTCTCTTTCATGCTGCCTTGTTGATAAGTGCCCTCCCCAAAGCATTAGCATTCCAGGCCACTGCTTCAAAATGTAGAAAGAGAAAACCAGTTCTGCCCTCCCTACTGTGACTATTTTAACCTATTAAATTAATTAACTCATCTTTCGCCTACATGGTTCAAAATGAGTGCCAGGGAATCATAGCTTTGCTTTAGTGAGTCCAGAGAAATTACAGGCATGTGGAAATACTGAGATTAAAAAAAAAAAACAGAATATAACAAAACTCATTAAACTCTTGCCTCCCATAAAGTGTTATATTTTAATGTGAAATTGCTTATGGATAGAATACTGCATTAGTTACTTCCCCTATCGCTATGGCAGAATAAGCAAGTTGGAGGAGGAGCGTTCAGTGTTAGTTTATTGTTGGAAGGGCTGCTGCCCGTCCTGGTGAAGCGGTCATGGTGGAAGGAGTATGAGATATCTGGTTATGGTGCATCCTCTGTCAGAAATTGGGGAATGATGATTGTTGGTACTTAGACATCATCCTTTTTTTTTGTGGATCCCCAAATAAGCCCAGGTAGTAAGAGTGCTACAGCTTTTACAGTGGGTCTTTGAACCTCCATTAACCTAATCAAGATAATCCCTCACAGGCCAGTCAACCTAGGTTAGATAATTTTTTTATGGGTGTGCCAAGAGGCTTGTATTCTGTTTCTAGATCCTGTCAGATTGATAATCAACATTTAAGAGTCCCAGATTCTATCGTTTCTTCTTCTAGAAAGGAACACGAACAGGACATCCACAGAAATGTCATCCCAGAGTAATTGTTTTGGACAAATAGATTTGAATATAAGTAGCTCAAAGGGCTGGTGCAGTCTTGGGCATCACAACAAAGCAGTGTTATGAAGGTCTGCCTTCTTGAGGATGAAGTACAAAGGGAAGGAATGGAAGTGAATATTTATTGAACACTTACTGTGTACTCAAACTGAGTATTCCAGTTTACAGCACAAAGACACAAAGCTCAGAAAGTGTGAAAGAAACTGTCCTACATTTCATATTGTGCATAGCTGGAACTCTGTCACAGATCTTCTGACTTCTGGAGCTGGATTTCATTTAACTGTGCTATAAAGAAGATAGCATAGATGGAAAACATTCTGAAAATCTGGGGAGGAAAGACAGTTGAGCCAAAGAGCCATGATCATGCAATCATGTAAGGTAATAGGAGGAAAGTCCTAGGATGGTGAGATGGAGAGAGCTAGCGAGACAGAAATCCTTGCTCATCTGGGCATCATGAGCAGCCTCTGAGGCATCCCTTAGAACATGAATTTTGGTCCTCAAGGAAAAACTGTGTCGCAGGCTAATGTTCTTTGTGATGTGATGTGATGTGATGTGATGTGATGTGATGTGATGTGATGTGATGTGATGTGATGTGTATGTGGTGTGTACACATGTGCAGTAGTTATTTTCTATACTGCTATGATCAACTATGTGACAAGAAGAACATAAGAGAGAAGGCATTGTTCGGCTCACAGTTCGATGGCTCACAGTCCATACAGTCTATCACAGCAGGGAGGGCATGGCAGCAGGAGTGTATAACTGCTACTCAAGATACATATACAGTCAGGAAGCTGTCTGAGGACAAGAAGTAGGACCAGATTAAGAAACCTCAAGGTCTACACCCAGTGACTGACTTCTTCCAGCTAGGCCCCACCTTAATATCTGCTCCAAGCTGAGACAAGTATTCAAACATATGACTCTACAGGAAGCATTTCATATTCAAAACCATAACAATGTTCATATGTGTCTATATGTATATAAGATAGTAGATTTCTTCTCAAATAGTGCTGTCTCAACCATGCTCGGAAACTTGATTGACAAAGCCTTTGTTGTTTTGGTCCTGGTCTTTGGCTACCATTGAAGCCTATGGGTTCGCCTAGTGCTGTATTTCCTCTTAATCTACAATATCATACAAGCAAGCTTACGCTCTGTTCTTTCATAAAACCTTAAATGGCTCAGTGCAGTGTATCAAGGCACGTTGTGCTTTACATGAGAATTTTCACCATTGTAAAAGGATCTGAGCCTGGAAATGAAGAGAACTCTGCTCATGGGAGTAAAGGACACCTGTGAGGGAAGGAAGCCCATTTCTTGCCTTTCAGAATGTAGAGAGCAAACAGGAAGAATATTGCAAGATCAAGGCTCCCTAGCATGGCCCCCAGATGTCCCCATATCTCTTGACCTCCTATACCTCTACCACAAAAGATGAATTCTCTTCTGCCTGGGTCTTCAAATGTACTCATGGCAGCACATCTTAGAGTGAGAGGACATTTTGAGTTGCTATCACTGGTACTATCACTTTTTTCAGAGAGAGAGAGAGAGAGAGAGAGAGAGAGAGAGAGAGAGAGAGAGAGAGAGAGAGAGGAGGCAGAAGGATACCATGCTCATTTCTTCTGACTGTCAAGAGCAAGCCTTTTTCTAGGAGGGTTTTGAGGTGTAAGCAGATCATTGTCACTGTGCCTTATCCCCGTGAGCAGTGGACAGAACTTCCACTCCACAGTCTACTACCAACTTCCCATATATCTGACCAGCCCATCCAGAGATGTTTTTAAATAGCCTATCTGCAAAATAGTGGGTATGGTGTGCCGAGCCTGGAATTTGGTTCAGCTGTCAGCTCTGCCATTATTTTGGGAGGTTGGTTTTCATTTCAAGGTCACCACCACCATATACCAAACTCAAGCCCTTGTCACTGTTCTTGCATTCCTATCTGGTATCCTTGCTTTGTCTTTATCAAATACAGTCCATGCAACCCTGTGGGGGTATTGCTGCATATGATTTTAACATAGTGTGACAATTTAACATTACTGTAATAATGTGGCTTCTGGTAGGTTGCCAGTGTTCCAGTGGATGGCCTATGTCTACATTCATTTGGGAAGCTCTAATATGATAGTACTTTATAAGGGAAAAGAAAAAGCATAATGCTTGAGTCCAGTAGAAGTCCTATCCTGTCTGGTCCTTTCTGCCTTCCCCAAGCATCCTTTCCTTTCCTGATCATTCTGTAGTCACAGGTCCTGCTGCTGGATGCCACCATGCTGGGACTGTTAGATGCCCCTGGGGTTAACGTTTGATTGGTTTATGCTGTATGTTGTGGGCAGTGTGGAAGTAAACCTTGCGAAGGAAGAAGTAGAATGGAGAGTGAAGTGCCACAGACCCCTGGGTCTCCTGGAAGAGTCCTGGTCTGCTGTATGTGGCGTTAGACCTAAGATGGCTCACAGAACCTGGATCAGACAGCAAAAATGAATGGAGGCCAGGGCAGCGATTGCTTCCCTCATCTTCATGGAAGTCTTCACAGGTAACAATGTCCTGCTGCTCTTTGCGTTACCTCATCAGGCAGGGCTTTCACTGTGGCATGGTGACAGTGTGGCAAGATACTATTGGCCAAGGAGTTAGGGTCTTCAGATGGGCTCAAACACTGTATATAAGCTTATGCCCTGGGCAAGAAACTCAGATCTGCACCCTGATGCTGGTCTTGAATCTCATTTACTGGGATTCATCACATGACTCCATTGCCACTTACCCCCATTCTGTTCCCACAGTGTGTGTGTGTGTGTGTGCGTGCGTGCGTGCGTGCGTGCATGCGTGTGTGTGTGTGTGTGAAGTCATTGTCTAGTAACCCCCTTTCTGTCCTTGTTACAGTTTTTTATGAGTTATTCTTTGTTTTTTTATTAAAACACTTACTGTCTTCTGTTCTTGACAGAATTGTCCCTCATTCTTTACAATGGTCCATTGCCTTGAGTGTTTCTCCATGGTGATCATGGACTCCCACTGGGAGCATTGGAATGCACTAGGCCCAGATGCAAGCCCTGGGATTAGAGGAGGCCAGCAGAAGTCTGTGTCTGACATCCAGAGAGCGTTTACTGAGGGCATGGTTTTGCTTAAGTTTTCTTTCTCTAAGTGCCCTAATTTGTAAAATAGGAATGATAATACCACCCATCTCATGAATTTGTTATAAGGACAAAATGAAAAGCATGTGTGAATAAAAGAATTTCTCAACTATGGAATTATGACACATTCCAATTGTTATGATGCAAACATGAGTCTTAGATAAAAGGATTCGCCTTTTTCTATTGGGTACTGGAGAGTCCATGGATCTACTCAAAGTTAGTAATTGCACTTGGTCAAAAGATTCCCATAATATACAGAGTTTAATGTAATTATTGGAATTTCTACTAGCTGATTAGGCTAATACTAATTTTTAATTTTCTTGTTGTTGGGAGAAAAGCTGCATGAAGCCATGAAAGCCTCCTAACAGCTTGTTAGAGCATTATTTGTTCTCAGCTACTAGTGAATGTATTTTGCCGAATGCTTCAATCCAGCTTTTAAGGACTAAGCTACAGCTAGTAATAATTTCATAAATATTAATGGAGAATATGCATGTGGAAAGTTAAATTAAAATGCTACCAAATGGCTAGCAAGCAGCAGAAAATGAGCAGGAGCTCTAATCAGTGGAATTCATCGTTGTACAACTTTTATCCTCCCATTAGAGTGCAGAGCAGAAGTTGATTTTTCTCCCATTTAAAATCAGTTCATGTTGAAGGGAAATGCAAATTAGCTCAATAGCTGAAAGATTCTAGAAATGGCAATTCTTCATGGCAAGTCAACGTTCCTTGCTCATAGTTGATTGCAAATGGCTATGCACAGAGACGCCACTAGCTGTGTGGTCTTCTCTTGGGTTGCTTGGCAGGACTTCACAAGGTTTGGGAGAAAGGAAAGAATAAACGATGGTTTACATTCTCTCAAACATTTACCATGTTTCTCTTCTGGATATTTATGCACTGTAACCAGCATGTCGAAGGACTGATTTTAGCAACTCAAATTGGAAAAGAGAAGGAATATGTAGTCATTAGTTCATCTCAATATCACCAAAGCATCTAACTTCAGATTAGTTTTAGCATTTGCATGTGATATCTTTCTTTGTATGCAATTACCCATCCAGCCACCTATCTCTTCACCACCCTATCATTCCCTTATCCATTTATCCATCCAACCAACCAACGTTCATAGACTCTTCATTTACCTTTCCATCCACCCTTCCACCTACCCATCCATATACCCATCTACTCACCCATCCAGTACCCATTCATCTACCCAAACACAACTCATTTTTTCATCCATCATCCATCTGTCCACCCACTCTATCACCAATCCACCCATGTATCCATTTACTGATCTTTTCATCTGTCTAATAAGTATTCATTAAGTTCCTAGTGTGGAGCCTTGGGGAAAAAAACCTTAGAACACTGAACATTGGGAAGACTGGAGTAAATCATGAATGGGTTCTTTCTCCCCAAGACTGATAATCTAATATATGCATATTAGTTACATTCTTATTGCTGTGCTAAAACATTATGACTAAGGCAGCTCATGGAAGAAAGAGTTTATTTGGGCTTATGATTCCAAAGAGTTAAGAGTTCATATGGGTGTATGAACTTCAGGTCACAAGTTTTCTGGCATACCATACTTTTCTTTTCTGGGTACAACCCAGAACTAATAGATGACAGGGCTTTCAAAAAAACTTCTGACAAAATATCTATTCTGCAAACTCCTCTAAGTTACCATTGCCAGGACTTTATCTATTCATATTATTTAGAGAATTGTAACAATATACTCATGCCACTCTCTATACATTTGATCCAGAGCTTTTTAAATTTCAATTTTCTTGTATTCTTTTGTACATATTTCTCTTGGCTAAGCAACTGGACTCCCAGTTACAGCCTTTTCAAATTATCTAAAGATTCTGGTAGAATAACTCCACTGGGTCATGGTGTTCAGTTGGCAAAACTTGATGAAACTCAAGATGAAACTTGAAAATCAAAAAGAAGCCATCCAACATGGCTATTGGAGGGGCAAGCACAGGCACAAGGACTTCCCACCTGTCAAGACAAGGCTATGGGAGTGAAGTTGTTGTGTGTTGTACACAGGACAAGAGGATGGAGAACACAGGGCTCCCAACAGAGAAGAACTCTGTGCTGTCTCTAAGCCTCATGACCCAACAGAACACTGGATCCACTGCTGAAAGCTTATTTGCCCTGCACATGAGTTTCCACCTGCCTGATGTTCTTTACCTTTTCATAAAAGAAGCATTATAATTTATTCTTTGACAATTTAATGTACATGCAGACAGACACATACACACAATGTATTTTGATTATTCACCCCACTCTCCCTTCTTTTAACACTTCCACTCCTTCTAGACCTTTCTTCCAAGCTACTTTTGTGTCTTGAAAACAAACAAACAAACAAACAAACTAACTAAACCAAACCAAACCAAAAAGCAAAACAAACTAAAAACAATAAAAAACCCCAACCAAACAAAAAACCCCCACTGAGTATAATTATCCCTTACTTTTTAAAGTAAAGTTGATTTTTAAAGTAAAAGTTGATTATAATAATTTTGAAGCCATTTCAAAGACAGAAATATCTTCTGTAGAACACAAAATAATCTTTCCCTAAAGCATTTGAAAGTAAGTTGATAACATTTGAAACATTTGCAATAGCCAAAGAAAACACTTCATCATCCTGGTATATTTCAGGGTCCTTGCTCACATATATACAGCACAATTTATAGATACCCGCTTCTTCTTTGAACTACCCCACTATCAAGTGTTCCAAAAGCTGTCCTCTGCAACTCCAGGTCCCTTGCCTCATCCTCATTAAATTCAGGGGATCCAAGGCAGCTGTGACTGTCCATCAAACTTATCTCTCTAGTGAGCAGTGACAAGATGCCTCCTTTCACACCAACCAGAACCCTCAGGGTACAATGACTGCCTGAAAGCTACAGGTGTGTATAGCAAGTCCAACTCTGAGGGCTCCTGCTACATCAGGGGGCAGAAGGTTGAAAGCTGTACTTAGGGTTGATGAATGATATGTGTTATTGAAGGTGGCTCTCAGGAAAGTGTCGATCATCTCAGCGCTAACCTTTCTAATTTCATTCAGCCCTGAGGAAGCAGTTACATTTTTCTTTTCGTAGAAGCAGGGAATAAGCAGTGTGAAAGGCAGGATGGAGTGTGACAGAAGCCCTCAGAGATATGGTTTTCCACAGAAGAAAGCATATCACTGCTTACATAGAGGATAGAGTTATGCACATGCCCCGGTTCCATCAGGAGCTGCTTGGACAACATTCTCCACCTTTCAAAAAAAAAAAAAAAAACCAAAAAAAAAAAACAAAAAACTCCAATTCTACATTTCTCCAGAATGGAACTTTGAAGGAGTGCAATGTTAGGTTTTAGGAAAGGAAGGATGTCTTAAAGAGCATGGAGTCAGATCATTGGGTGAGAAAATTGTTTATTTTGTTTTTGTTTCTTTTTTTGTTGTTTCTTTACTTTTTAAAAATTTTTTAGACTCCAGATCTTATTCCCCTCCTGGTCTACTCTCTGACCGTTCCACACACCGTACCTCCTCCTGTCTCTATGAGGATGCTCCCACACCCTACCTGCCACCCCACCCGACCTCTAAACTCCCTGGGCCTCCAGTCTCTAGAGGGTTAGGTGCATCTTCTCTGACTGAACCCAGACCTGGCAGTCCCCCACTGTATATGTATTAGGGGCCTCATCTCAACTGGTGTATGCTGTCTAGTTGGTGGCCCAGTGTCTAAGAGATCTTGGGAGTCCAGGTTAATTGAGACTGCTGGTCCTCCTACAGGGTCACCCTCTCCTTAGCTTCCTCCAGCTTCTCCCTAATTCAACCACAGGGATCAGCAGCTTCTGTTCATAGGTAGGGTGCAAATATCTGCATCTGACTCTTTCCAGCTGCTGGTTGGTTCTTTCAGAGAGCAGTCATGATAGGTCCCTTTTTGTGAATACCCCACCGCCTCAGTAATGGTGTCAGGTCTTGGGGCCTCCCCTTGAGCTGGATCCCACTGTGGGCCTGTCTCTGGACCTCCTTTTCCTCAGGCTCCTCTCCATTTCTGTGTCCCTGCAGTTCTTTCAGACAGGAACAATTATGGGTCAGAGTTTTGACTGTGGGATGGCAATCCCATAGGCTCTACAAGTTCCCTCTCTCCACTGTAGGACATTTATTAGTAATGTGGATAACATAGTGGGCCCTGAAGTAAAGCTTCAGTCTGCCAAGGGAGAGCTAAACATTCATTTAAGGTTCCTTGGGAGCAAAAGTGTTGTGGCACAAGGACGGGGTACAAGCTCCACTTCTATCACAATATACTAAAAGACACTGATTTTTGTGTTTCAGACTGAAACATGTATTTGGAAGGTCCCAAGGGTAAGGGGAGGCTGGGAAAATGATGAGCTCAGCTAATATATGACTTAGGAAGTACAATGGTAGTCAGTATGCCCTGGGACTGGGGAGGGGAGCTGGGTGTGCTCTTAGCCTGCTCTAGCTAGGCTCTCTACTTGCACAGTGTGATGGGTAGCATTGACCTTAACAATCATGCTGTTTTTCTTGGGTCATCCAGGCTGAGATCATCATTGGCAAGCAACATACCTCTTCCTTTTCTCCTTTGAAGTTATCACAGTCTGTGTATCAACCCATCATTACCAGAGTTGTTCCCCCGGAATAGGAGTAAGGATAGGGGTAACTTTGTGTCTCCATTAGGCACAGTGCTTGGTACAGAAAAGAAATTTAGTATACAATGGGAAAGCTGAATGGCTAAAGTGCTGTCCAGCTTGGGAAAATGTCTGTCTATTCATTTACCAAAAGTCCCACTCCCAGTCCCAGCCTACAAAGTAATTCCCCACCCCCACTCCACCCCCTTTCTCATGGTGAGCAGAGTGCTTCAGCAGAGCATGTTGTGTGGAGTCAGGGCGTGTGATGGAAGGGTAAGAGGAAAGACAGCCAATAGGGAATAATAAAGTGCAAATGTGTGTCTCCTGAATTTCGGGAGTGAGGATGGAGTTTCAGATCCCATCTCCCGTGTGCAATTCTTGCCTTATGTTTCTCTGACAGCCCAGGTAAAATAAAAACATTCACAAAAGAAGCATTTTTCTTCTTGGCCTGGAAAATCGATTCTGATGTTTATCTTGCTGGCTGGAATGCCCTTCCCCCACCTTTTCCACCTAGCAAAATATGCCTCATCTTCCGCAGCCAGTTTCTAGCTCTCCACCCAGTGGCAGCCATAGCTGGTGTCTGACTAACGTTAACCCAACCTAGCTTTAGGTGCTCCATGGTAGGTGTGTATGAAGGACGTTGGGCTTCCATTGTGCTTACATCATGAGCACATTAGTCCCTCGGGAACCTTTTATGACTCCTCTCAGAGAGGTCTCTTAGTCCTCATATTCAGCGGTGACCACCACAATCTTTAGTCTTCCTAGCTCCAAGCTCAGTACTTGTGATGACACCACTGCCAGGCCAGTCTTCCAGAACGGTCTCTTTTCTCAACCATTTGCACTTTGAACTCCCTTGACTTGAGGTTACTGCCTTTGTCTCCTCTGTTCTTTTCTCTGCCTTTCTTCTGCTCACGCTGCTTCTTGTTCATCATCCTGGTTTTTCTTTTTCTCGATTTAGCTTGAGTAAGTGGCACAGCATCCTGCCTTCTCTTGGCCTAACAACACTGAATATGGAGCACATTCCTGGCCCTGCACAGAGGATCACGGTGATGCCCGGACTTATATGGACTCTGTCATTATTACTGTTTTGGAAGTCATCATTGTAGCCTAGTATTTTCATGAAGGTCACCAAATTATTGGTGTAGAACCTCAGAATTAAAGCCCGTGATTGCATAGAGGAGGAACTTTCCTGTCCAGTTGTGACTTCTCTGATCACTAATTCTTAGTAATTTAGGAAGGGATTTCAGTTAAGTCTTATTTTTCTCAGCTCACAAATCCACATTTCATATATATATATGATATATATGATATATATGGTATATATCATATATATGATATATATAACATATATAATTTAGGTGTAATGCCTGAAGAAAACAGAAGAGGGCATCAGATCCCAGGAACTGGAGTTACAGATGGTTGTTAGCTGCCATGGTGGTCCTGGAACCAGGCACTGCTACAAGAGCTGCAAGTGCCCTTAACCACCAATCTACTCTCCAGCCCCTCTGTTAGCTTCTTTCAAGGGGTCTGTTTGCATTTGTTCTCACAACAGATTTTTCTGAAGTTCTCAGAGAGATGTTCCCCAGAGCATTCTTTGTATCTGACCCAAATGCTCCTTCAGGCACAACACCTGTTATATAACTTGAGACACTAAAGCCAGAGAAAGAGTCTGGATTCATGTGGCTGCATCTGTTGAAGGCAAATGCTATGGAACTCTGAAGTTAGTACAAACCCTCGCCACACTAAGAACTGGGAAGGTCAAATGATATTTTTTGTCTTCATCAATCCTCCCCCACTCGGCCCTGCGTGCTCCGTGTCACACATGTTTGGTAAGCAGGACTCTGCTCCGTAAATATTCGTGACAGGAAAGACAGCAGAGAAGGAACAGAAATGACAGCTGATCTGATAGTGGCTTGTTGACCTGCAGCATGACTGAGCCGTGGCTCAACTCCTCATGCCTCAGTGTAGTTAGCAACATGTGATTGCTAAGGCCACTGCTGATGACATCTATTCTTGAGGGCAGTTACAAAGATGGAATGATTTAATGTGTGTCATGTCTTAGGTAATCAGTAAAACATGTTCCTTTTGTTGAGGGGAGGCGTAAGTCTTATTTCTGCTACTTGCTGCCAGCTAAGTTCTCTCTCTCTCTCTCTCTCTCTCTCTCTCTCTCTCTCTCTCTCTCTCATTTTAAGCTCAGGTTGACCTCAATCTCACTGTGTTGTGAGACTGAACAAGTTCTGGGTTTACAGGCTTAGCTCATACACATTTTTATTCAGTGCTGAGGCTGGAATTCAGGATCTCATGCATGCAAGGCAAGCATTCTACCAACTGAGCTACATGCTCATTCCCCGCCTCCCTCCCCACACCCCGCCGTACGTCAATGCTTCTGATTATAAAATCTCTACAATGTGAAGTACAATGTGAGGTACAGCTTCAAGTCACACTTCTATCAACACCAGAAGTGGCCTTCCATTGGCATAAAAGCCATGAATATTCTGCCTTTTTGCAATGCAGGTCTGAATCCAGATTTTTCCTTTTGTACAAGGCTATCAGGCACACTGGGTTAGGACCCACTCTAACGACCTCATTTAACAGCATTTCCTCTGTAAAGACCCTGCCTCCTAAGAAGGTCACATTCTGAGGCACTGGACCTCAGGACATCAGTGGATTTTAAAGGAACCCACAGTTAAATCCCCACCACTCAGGTCGATCACAGATCTGGGGCTCATAGCCTCTGGTGTGGTGCCTGTGTTTTCCTTATTAACCCCGCTGTTCAGCCTCCAGGAGACTTCATTCCTCATGAATTTACAGAGAGGCACCCGGGTAACATTTCCTGAATTCTAACTCTTTTCTCTGCTGCTGCAAAGCTGTTATGCTCTTTGGTTTCTTCTTTCATCCACCTGGCTGCCAACCAAGGTCTAAAAAAAAAAAAAAAAAAAAAAAAAAAGGTTCCCATGCTGCAAGCTGAATTCCTGTCTTGGGTCCATGTAGGTTTATTGATATTCCAGCATGGTTTGCTCCACGATTTATGCTCTGCAGTTTGTGAACCACAGACCCAGGGGGAAAAAGAGATAGTGAAAGAGAGCATTTTTCCCATCACTTTATATGCAGTACATTGAACCTCAATTTCCTGCCACATTATTTCGGAGTCCTTAAATATCCTTTTCTCTGCATGGACATTAGGAACGACAAAGCCCCTTCATTCTTCAGGTTGAAATATGAGTCCTGTAAGAGCTATAATCACAGTGATCTCTTACTAGTGAAAACACTTACCTGTGGACACATGCCTTCCTGTGGCTCTGAGCTTGGGCAGGGGGATGCCTGACCCAGGATCTATAATGATTCAAAGCACCCCATATGGGTCCATAGAGGGACCTCGTTATTCCTGTACACAAGGACACTGCCACACAACAGCCACGTCTTCACTTCTTACAGCAGAGGTATGGAGTGGGAAACAATGAAAGGTCTGAATACAGCAGCTCAGAATTCAGCTTGCGGTCCAGAGAATGGCACTTATAACCATGGGAGCCATGGCAGGGCCCTTGAACTCTCTGGGCCAGACTTAGAATAGGCGACAGTAGACATGACCACAGCTTTGAACTAGACCCCAGATATTGTTTTCCATAAGAGAACCCAGGGCAACAATCTTCCCAGGTGTTAGATTCATAATAAGATAAGATAAAAAGGTAAAGCAAAGCTAATAAGCATAATGAAGAAAATATGCCTACCTTTTTATTCCCAGTTAGGTGTAGAAATCAGAGATGGTTTTCACAAACAGGAGGAATGGTAGAGAAGAAAAGCCATCAGATTGGGGCTTGCAAAATGGCTGTCATTAAAGTGCTTACCACACAAGCATAAGGACACAATTCTAAGAGCCTGGTGTGTTGTGTGCTTGTAGGACTAGTGATGTGGATGTGAAGATTCCTGGGGCTCAATAGATAGCCAAAATGGCTGAGTTGGGAGTCCTAGATTTAGTGGGAGAGGCCATTTTGAAACAAAAGTGAAAAGTGATTGAGGAAGGCACTCTGTTGATCTCAGGTCTCTGTAAGCATGTACACACATGTGCATACCTAATCACGTGTCTGCATACATGAACACATACATATACACAAAATAGGCAAAGAAAGAAATAAGTAAAGTGAAAGGGAGGGAGGAAGGAGAAATGTGTAAGGGAGGATGAGAGAATGAGAGAACTAGAGAGAACGAGAGAGAATTAGAGAGAGAGAGAGAGAGAGAGAGAGAGAGAGAGAGAGAGAGAGAGAGAGGGAGGAGAGTTCTCTATGCTGTTCTGCACAGTGACCAGCATCCCATTTGCTGTGGAGCCTCCCGACTGCTTGAATTATGAGGCAAGCTCATAGAAAAAGGATCTCTTCAGGAGCTGCAGGCAGTGTGTTTGCCCAGAAATAATGATTCATAACATCTATCAGATGTGTAGCTCCTTGGAGCATCATTTTGTCTGCTTCTGTTGTCTCAGTGGAAACCCATAAAATAAGCTCATAGGTGGTATGGTGTATGGTATTACAAAGAGAACAGGGTTAGAAATGTGAGGCCCTGAGACATTTGGCAATGACACACATGACTGACAGACCCAGGAAAGACTGGCGTTACAGTGCAAAAAGATGAAGAATTTCCTCTGACGGCACCTAGAATGGCCAGTCACAGCGAGAATGGAGAAATGCACCTCTCCTCTCCTGTTTTTATGTACAGGGTTAGAGATGAAAGAGCACTGGACAGAACAGGTTCACATTATCATGGGCAGTAACAAACAAGTGACTAACACAAAACAACTCCTACTGAGATAAGTACTGACAAAAGAAATAAATAAAACAAAATACAAACAGATACAACGCTATGTGAAACAACAATGGGGTACAGGCAAGACTGCTGAAAAAGGTGTTTTAGTCTAAAATATCTGAGACAAATGACTTAAATGAGAAAGGTCATTTTGGCTTCTTGTTCTGGAAGTTTGAGTTTAAGATTCTGGCGCTCTCTTGCTTTTGGTCTTTAATGAGTCTTTAGCTTATCATGGTAGGAGCATGTGGGGAACAAATTGCTTAACCTCAAAAATCAAGCAGCAGAAGCAAAAGCAGTAGAGAGAAAGTCACTGTGATATCCCATAGTGCCTAAAAATTCCCATAAGGCCTTATCATCTGCGATGGGTATCTTTGTCAGCTCAACACACTCTAAAATCACCTGGGAAGAGAGTCTCAGTGATGGATTGTTGAGGTCATGTTGACTTGTGGGGATGTCTGTGGGATATTATATTGTCTATGTTAGTTGAAGTGGGAAGACCTGTCCACTGGGGGTGGCACATTCTCTACACAGGATAGTTCAAATTGTATAAATGTGGAGAGATGAGGGCCAAGACATAAGCACACATACATCTATTACTCTCCCCCTTTGACTATGAACACAGCATGACCAATTTTCTTAATTCCCTGTTGCTGTAACTTTCTCACAATGATGGAGGGTAGCCTGGAGCTGTGAGTAAAAATAAACCTTCTTTCCATGTTGCTTTCATCAAAGTATTTTGACAGAACAATTGGCAATAAAATCAAGACACTATTGAATAGTTCATAGTGTCCTCTGATATTGCAACCCAGAGTCCAAGACTTTAATATATAGTTCTTTGGGAGACACTCATTCAACCCATAATAAGTGGAATTTAATTTTACATTTGATAGATGTGAAGAGTTGGCCTTTGAAAATGTCAGGGAAGGAGAGCCCCAGCTATGGAACCAATTGACATGAAACCTTGACAGAAGAGAAATTAACCAAGCAGTAGTAGATGAAGCTGCAGAGAGTGAAGGGACATTCAAGACTGAGGCAGACGAATGTTATTCTGCAAGTCAGGGTGCAAGTGGTCAGGGGATGAGATATAAGTTATTTGGCTTTGCTTAATGTCTGAAATAGTTAGTATGTAGGTATGAAGGTTCAGAGGCATGTGACAGAACTGTGATTCCTGGCAGGAAGGTTCTCACTGACAATGACAGTATTTTTCACTTGTAGAAATATTCCACAGAGAAAAAGAGGTTTTCTCCCAAAGTCACCTGAGAGGTGTCTGAAGGACAGACATGTATCCTACTCCTTTTCTGTGGAGGAGCATGCATCAATTTTAAGTGCATGTGCAGGAAAGATCTTGCTTATTGAACATTCCAGACCTGGTACTTGACAAAATACAGAGATAAATGAGTCACAGAGTTACCTGTGCTTGAGGAGTGCTCTCCTCTGCTCCCGGAGGCTGATTTATGGCAGAACATTAGGCTGTGACTTGTCGGGTACAGCTGGCGAAGACGGTACCAGAGAGATACTGCATTGACACAGGAAAAGGAGAATTTTCTGCATGGTCACAGAATACATATGACAAGAAGGTAATGAAGAAAGGTCACCAAAGGACCTTCTAACACCTATCTGTTGGACAAAATGGATTTACCCTGAATCCCATTTCCTTATGGTCTAGTTTTGTCTGCAGGTGAGAAAATGATAATTTGAGACAGTGACCCATATTATAAAGAGAAATGAATCCTGGGAGTATAGTGTTATCATTTTTGAATGCAATCTTTCAGACATGGTCCTAGATGTTAGGGGTATTTCTCAACAGGAAAACTACCTTTTTCACTTTTAAATATTTTTGACCTCTAAGGATAATTATGAGAGAACAGTGAGAACTGGGTAAGTCATAAATACTACATCATACTTGTGCCTTCATGTAGCATAATTTGTCATATATGCACTTAATATTCTCATATCACTCATACATCTATTAATATAATTAACATTTATTTAGTACTTATTGTATCTTAGGCATTAAGATACAATGTGTTAGCCTTTGGAAATTTCAATATGAATTAGATATGATCTTCACCAATAAGAACCTCACAGTTCTAGGGAGAACCAGAGAAAGCCACCATGCTGATCAGAAAGCTGGTATATGCTCTGTATAACACTCAAGGGTAAAATGGAGACCAAAGATTGCTATAAATAGATTTCACGTCAATATTAAGAAACCTCTCTTTTTACTCTCATGACAGAAGAAGTATTATCAAATAGAGCAAAGCAGTAGGTACTGGGACTCAGGGGCGTTCTTGGTCAGTGAAGTGCTTGCTGTGTGTGCATGAGGACCCGAGTTCAGATCCCCACCACACGCAAAATTTCACAAGATGTTTTAGGCCGTGCAAATTTTTACTTCTACTTTAATGTACCATAAATTGTCAGATACAAGAAGTATCATCTGTAATTTCAATGTGGGAGACAAGGTAATAGAAAGGTCTCTGGGCGTTGTTGGTCTAGTGTAACTGAATTGTGAGCTATTTGTCCAATGAGCATCTGTGTCTCAAAGAAGTAATGTAGAGAATAATGAGGATGATGATGAGACAAGCACCTCTTGTCTCCATAGGTACTGACATACATATGATGCACATACACACACACACACACACACATACACACACACACACACACACACATGCAGAGTTGAAAGCAAGAAGAATGAAAGCAGTAAGAATTCATACATTGATGGCAGAATGTGAGTTAGGCAATCATAATGGAAAGCAGAATAAATTGTCATATGATTGAGCATCCATATGAGTATACACCCAAAGGAAGTGAAGTCAACATGTTAAGGAGACATCCGCAATCACATGTTTATTGAAAGGAGATTCATAGTGGCCATGACACAGAATTAGATTATGTGTCCATCAGTGGATGAAAGATGAAGGGAATATGAAATACATAAACAAGGAAATGCTATTCAGCCATAAAAACAATATTTTTTTTATTTATAGTACACACACACACACACACACACACACACACACACACGGTGTTGTGTTAAAGGAATTGAGGTGGGCACAGAAAGACAGCTTTTCACATAGATGCATGCATAGAATCTAAAAGAATTTAACCTACAGAGGTTAAGTGTGTACAATAGGGTGGGCAACAAACGGAAGGAGAATTGTTAATGGGATCAGGAGTCAGGTGTATAGAAAGAATAACTTCTGATATTATAAAGGACAGCAAAGTAATTATGACTTACAAAAATTAATAGTTTAGTTTGAAATATCTAGTAGGAACTTAGTATTCCTACCACAAATGCTAAATATTTGAAGTTATAATTGTGATAATTACCCCAATCGAATCATTACACATTGTGTACATGTATTGAAATGCTCATTATAACTCATAAATACAGATATTTATTCTTTACCAATTAAAATGTTTGAAAAGAATAATTTTCAAACGGTTGACTTAGTCAAAGGTGCATACTTGCCAACTCATACTGGTTCCCATCCTCAAGGTGGAAGAACAGTGTTAGTTGGTGGTATGGCTGGCCCAGGGGAGGAGGATGTGCTACAGGAGAAGTAAACTGTGTGAGATTCTGGTGGCCATGGGCTTTAGAGGTCTGTGATTGATTCTGAGACTTAAATTGTATTCAAACTAACATGGCCCTACAGCAAGGAAGTTCTACTTTATGCCCATCCATGCCCAGGACAGCTTGGTTGAAGCAAGACATCTTCCAATTCAGGAAGTGGGAATGGATGATGTCAGACTGACTATAAATGTTTCTTCATGGCCTTACATGTTGAATTCATGGTCCTCACTGCAGACTCTATTTGAAAGGGTCTTGAAATTTTAGGAGGTGGAAGAAGCTGGAGGAAGCAGGACACTGGGGAGCATATCCTTGGGAGCTGCGGGTGGTTAACCTTCCTTGTCAACTTGATGGCCTATAGTCACTATGGAAACCTGCCTCTGGTGTTCCCATGAGTGTGCATTCAGGAAGAGGGGAGCCTTTCCCTGAATGTGAGGGAATTTTCATGGTAACTTAGGCAGTTTTTCCACAAGGGGGACATCACTTCAGAGTCAATAGCAGTTCATGTATGTGTGTGTTCCATGTGTAAATAGTGTCTTCATAGTTATCAGTTAATTCACCTTTTGGCGTAACTATGAGAAAAGATAATAGAAAGGAGTTGGGGAGGGTTCTGAGGGCTCAGTGACTCTCTGAAAATGACAGGGTGACAATCAACCTCAGGGGCTCTGAAAGGCCAGTGCCAGCTCAAGACATTGACACATTTGACTTTCCTGCATGCTTCTAGAAACCCAACCTTTCCTTATATACAAAAATGATTTATTATGGGTCTTAACAGTATGTCCATTTATTTTTCACCCCAGAAAAAACAAAGCAGTTGATTGACTAAATGATATATACAATGCACCCCGAACATGCTAACTCTCAGTACATGATGGCTGCTTTTGCAATAAGCCCAACTGAACCCCTAAAAGTTTCAGTCACTGCTCACGACTCCACTCAACAAATGGTCATATACCATTTTCCAAAAACAAAAGAGGCCATGGTGTACACATCACCCAGTTTGTCAATAATAGAGGTGACTAAGGATAACTGGAGCATATTTTTCTCCACTAGCAACATTTTCTTGATGATAAAATGACATTTTGAAATTGAAACGACTTTCAGACAATGTGAAATCCAAGCTAATATGGAATCTAAGTCTGAGTCCTAAGGAAGGATATGTTCAAGGCCACACACGTATCCACTGAGGACAAAGGCTGGGTGCTAGGTCTCCTTTTCCTCCGTGCTGTTCCCTGTACCTTTGAGATGCTGTCAATCATCTTGGTCTTCTTGGTCATCGTTGAACTCTTATCTCCTCCCACAAATGCCGCATGTACTTAGTCATATAAGCATAGGTATGACCATTTTCTGTCAGTATCAATAAACTGTATATTACATTTTAAAAATGTATCTCAGGCCAGGCATGGTGATACTTATCTATAATCCAAGCTGCCAGAAAACGGAAGCAAAAGAGTTTAGAGTTTGAGGTCACCCTAGGCTGGTTCACAGAATTCTGTCTCAAAAGCAAGAGCAAATCCAAACCAAAACAAACAGAACTAACCCATCTCAGAGTTCCCCAGGTTGCACTTGAGCAGGTAACCTGTAGCTTCAATGCATTGTGAAGTTTCTTTAAGGTAAGTGCTCATCTGTCCACATTTCAGGATAGCGCATTAGATAAAATATCACAAAAAGTATATCTCAATATTGTTTGAATCTGAGCTGTCCTCCAATGACTTACGCTTTGAATACTTGGTTGCTAGATAGTAATACTGTTTTAGGAGGCCACGATGTCACTAGGAACTGGGATCTAGATGGTAGAACGGGTCTAGATAGCTACCCATGATGGTTTTACAGTTAAACCCTGAGTATCAGCCTTATTTCCTGCTTCCTGTCCCTTTCTCATTCTTCTCACTATCATGGACAGAACTACTTCCATTTCTTCCTTCCCTGCCATGAGGGACAGAAACCCTCCCACAAATTAGCTTAAACAAGCCATTCCTCCCTTACAGTGTTCTTTCAGGTATACTGTCACTAAGATGCAGGTGACAAGGCATGGCCTCAAAAGCAGTTCATGTGCCAATCACTGGCTAGCTTGCCCTCCCTGGGTGATTGACAGCTCATGTGGACTTTCTGGTCCCAGAAGCATGAGTAAGCAATTCTGAAAAATCTCTGCCTATGGACAGAGGGGCTCAGCCAGACAGACTGCTGTTTATAGACTCGTGCTGGAACAAAAACTGAGAGGAGGTCTAAGGTCCCAGAAGAAGAACAGGGTAATTTCGGATCTTTTGGGCTCTGTTTTGATGTTTCTTAAACAAGCTTCTTAAATGGTAGAGTTGCCTTTTTATTGGCTTTTATGTATTTTCCAAAGACAGCTTGAGGCAAGTTAATGGCCATTTCTGCTATTTATATATAGACTGAATCTAAACCATCACTTTTCAATGCTGGCTAGCCATCAGTTTTTAGTTTGTTTTGCTCTCTCGCCTCCAAGCATTGAGAAATGTGCTCCATGACAGCAGAGGAATAGAATAGACAGAGGTTCCTGTAGCTCTTTCCTATGAATTAAAACATTTCGTCCTGGAGAGAGGAGCTGCTCATCGGAGACTTGAAGTAGATGAATTTATCAAGGATTTCAGAAGGTCCCCTTGCTGTTCCAAGGTGATAACCACTTGCCTATGAGAGCAGACTCTCAAGTTGTCGAGTGGCCTGCAAATGGGGCAATAAACTCCAGGGAGGCAGCTTTTGAGTATCCACCCATGTTGGGTTGGGAGTTTTGATAATGTAGATCCCTTGGAGAGACATGGGCTCTTCTAACCCACGTTCCTTAAGTAACCATCCCGGATTCCTTGTTTCACTCAGCTAGACTCTGCTATGGCTTCCCTAGCTGGAGCGAACAAATGTTTGTTTCTTTACATCTGTCCTGTAAACATCAGTCAACACTAGGCACATGCTTCTTGAATGAAAATGCCATCCTCCTACTCTTTTGTCTGGAAGGAGTGAAGTGAATAATGTCTGAACAAGTTTGGGACACTCTTTTCCCTCCTAACTGTTTTAAATTCAAACTCTTTGTCTCCTGTTAGTCTCCCAGAGTATCTTGTGATTTAGTTGCAAAGGACTATTCCATAGGCTAAGCATGATCTATATTTCTTCCCATCTACTCTACCCAGCTTTGCATGCTGTACATGTCTTTGCCTTCTCTATCATCCTCTCATTAACTCTCCCAGGAAGAGCCTTTAATGTAGAGCACCTTGTTCCCTTTCAGCATGTAGATGCCTTGATTCAATATTCCTAGTCATAGACAGCAACCTACCACATAGTAGGTTCTTTTTTTTTTTTTTTTCGTAGCTGGGGACCGAACCCAGGGCCTTGTGCTTGCTAGGCAAGCGCTCTACCACTGAGCCAAATCCCCAACCCCCACATAGTAGGTTCTTAAATATGCATATCAAATGAATAACTTACATAGTTATAGTTGAGTTGTGGTTGATTTTATATTTATCCTAATGCATTTTTCATATGCCAATTGTTTACGAGTCTTCCAGTTCTGAAATGTTCTGGTTAGGAGATTCTTTGTCTCCTTACACAGAAGTCAGGTCTGTCCTTATATTATACTCAATTTTATTATTATTATTGGAAATTATTATTATTTTATTATTATTAAAAAGAGAATTGGTGACATCTTTTTGTTTCTAAATCTAGTTCTATTCAATAGCATGAAGTTATCTCTTCAGTGACACCACCGTATCATAGTGTCCTGCCCACTCTGCCTATAACTTAAGGTGCTAATGAGCATAGCTCATGTTTATCCACACTGAACACCTACCCACATACCCATGCTAAATGCATGGGTCTAGCTCATCTGGCTTTTACTCTGTCACATGGCTGGTAGGATACTGTCACTTGCTAGAGAGCCAAGACAGAACCTGTTTTCTTATAACCTCCTTACTCAATATCTCAGAGAATGAGTCTGGGATTCATTCTAAAGTCTCTCTTCTCCTGGCTGGCCATGCCTAATTGCTCCCCACGTCTTTCTGATGTCATTCCAGAAACAATGTTTTGTTGTTTTGTTTTGTTTAATTGGGGACCTGGCTTCTTTTTGTAGCTCCTAAAGGCCCAGATCAATCTGCACTTGGAGCTGCTCGTTATTTTTTCCAATAAAGAGACTTAGAAAGGCTTGAAAAACTGGGCCTCTTTGTCGGATCCACATATAATTTCAAAAAAGATAATTATGTCTTCCATCTTCAGTTATGATTCTATTTTGGAATCTTCTAATTAAAAAAAAAGCCAACAAACTCCCTGTGCTTTTGAATCTGAGTCATTCGTACAGTAAAAGTCTGCAAAGTTTCACAGACACATTTAAGGCATAGGAATCGGGTGTCCATGGCCTTCAGACTTTCCCTTGTTGGCTCTGCAGAGAGGTTTCTCAGATCACCACAGACTGGTGAAATTTTTAACATTTGGGGTTAGTTTTTCCCCATATTTCCCTCTCAGTACATAGTATGCATTATTGATGTTTTTAACCTCGTGTATATTTGACAGTGTTTTTTTCTTTTAAATTGAGTGTATGCTCATGCACATGTGTACATGTACAATACTCATGAATGTTTAAGTGGTTGCTTATCATGTATGTATGGTCACATGGAGACCAGAGGTCTACTTCAGGTGTCTTCCTCAATTGCGTATATTTATTTATTTATTTATTTATTTATTTATTTATTTATTTATTTATTTATTGAGACGAGGTCTCTCGCTGAACCTGGAGTTCACTGATTCTGCTGCACGGTCTTGTCATCCTCCACCAGTTCCAGCCATCTTCATGCCTCTGCTTCCCCAGTGCTGGGATCATAGATGTGCACTTGCCTGGATTTTTGTGCCTACTGACAGGCCTCCATGCTTTTCTGACAAACACTTTACCAGGTGCTTAAAATAGTTGTGGGCTATATTAATTTTTCATGTAAAGACCAAGCACAGTGACATCCTTTAGCTCCAACCATCCCTGCCCCCAAGCACCTTCCTAATGAGCAGTCTCTTGATCTCTCAAGGTTTACTCAGATCCCATTTCTTCACAAGAAACAGACCACTGCAACCCTCAGACTCTTGTGACGTTTAAAAAGTCGACTCTGAAAAGTTTAACCATGTTTCATATGCCATGTGTGGTATATAGAATTTGAGGACCTGGCTGGTATTTCATATATGTCTTGTGACCGAGACAAACTGTTGAGAAAACATCTGGACTATGATTTGGATGCAACGTTCTCACAAGTGACTCATCCTCTGTTCTACCCTTTCCTTGGGTAGCATTATTATTTTCCATAGTTGGACTGGAACCTTATAATTTGCTTCTTCGGGCTTTTTGTTTAGTCCCTGAAATAAAGCAGAGCCATATCAAGTGAACGAAAGCCCTGTTACCTTATTAAGAGTGTGGAAGAGGGATGGAGGCTTGTTTGAAGGACACACCTATCCCTTACTCTCTCATGCTCATTTTTATTCCTGCATCAAATTGAACACTTGAACCATATGTTCTTTGTCCCCAGCAAAATTTTCATGCATTTTAATGTTGTTTCTTTGGCTTGTACCCAAGGATATTATACATAATGGCTTTATGAAAACTATTACTGTAGAGATGTCTTTGATGTAGTATGGAGGAGGTCATTCTGTTCCTTCTAGATGAATCCTGGATAAGACAACTTTAAAAAAGGTAACATCCAGGGAAGGCCTTGCTTCCTCTAGGGAGCTGGGATACCTTTTCCGGTTTGGTAACAAGCCTGACTCTGTCTTCCTCCTTGAACTGACAGTATTTTACCATGCACAGTTTACAGGGTGCATCCATCCCTTTCTTTAGTCTCTCTTCTTAGGTCAGAGACAAAGATGAGGATGAAGCAGATCAAGCATGAAAGCCCCTGTGGTTACACAAGAGAAGATGTAGGCATCACAGGGAGACACCCCTGTGGATATTTTTAGTATCAAATAGAGGAAATGGGGACTAGAGTAGCAGAGGAGGGCTGATGTTTTTGATGGTTTCATTTTCTGGGAGTCCCACAAAACCACCTTCTTTGTGGATATTACCTGGTGGAATACCGATCTGGCTCATCAGTCCATCCATCTGTCCATCTGTTCATCCATCTATCCATCCGTCATCCATCTGTCTACCCGTCTGTCTGTCCAACCACCCATCTATCCATGAATTGTCCCTATCCCAGGTTCTACTGTTTCCTGTTCTCCCTCTCTCCTCAGTTTATTTATAATAACTTCAGGTACCTCTCCTCATGCTGTTGTCATCAGCGTTAAAAGAAGAGCAGCAGAGATTCTCATACTTGGCTGTAGATTAGAATCATGTGCAGATGCCAATGCCCTAGCTTCATCCATTATCAAAGGGACTAGTCTCAGTTAATTTTAAAATTCCTTTAAAATTTTCTAAAACTCTCTTGATGTATCTGACACATAGTCATATTTGAGAATGGGAAGGCTTCAAATATTCCTGGAGGTCTTTTAAGTGCACATATGAATTGAGTCAGAGTGGGTTGATACCTGAAAGTCTGTATTTCTGAGAACTTTCTATAAGACTTGATGTTACCTGCTCCCATATCACATTCTGAGTAGCAACTGTGGACAAGCACCTAAAACCCCAGAGGTCACACAGACTGCCAAAACCCAAGTGGAGGCACATTACTGAACCTGAAGACTCGCTGGTCACCAGAACCATAGGCTACTCAGGTCAGAAAATCAGAAACAGAAAGCAAGGTGAAAATCATCCAAAATATCCGTGTAGAGGAGAGAATTCCTGATTCTTTAAGGGGAGCAATTAACATGTTTTAATGTCACTTGCATTCTGTGATCTGTGACCTGTGTTCTGCTCCTCTATGCTATTGGCAAAATTAAGTCAAGTGTGAAGCCCAGACAGAGTACTAGGTGCATGATAGAGTTAACCTTGCCAATAATCCTATCTGCCCTCTAAGGAGGGGACATCTTCTTCCAGGAGATTGTTCATGGCAGTCATCTGTGTCATTCTATGTTAAGCATCTATGGTATTTATTACATGGTAGACATATATGCTTTTTACTTTTTGCCTTAGTTAAGGTTAACTGCCAACTTGGTGCAGTCTAGAGTCACCTGTGAAGTCTTTATTGAGGGACTACCCAGATAAGATTGGCCCATGGGCATGTCTGTGGGTTGTCTTGCTTCTTAATTGATGTAGGAAGGTCTTGCTCACTGTGGGCAGTACCATTCCCTAGGAAAATGACCTGGGTCTATATAAGAAGGCTACCTAAGCATGTTCCCACAAGACAGTCAGCAAGTAACCTTCTTGCATGGTTTCTGTTTCAAGCTACTGGTTTGAGCTCCTGCCCTGACTTCCCTAGTGATGGAGTACAACCTGTAATTGAAAGGAGCACTTTCCTTTCCTAGGTTGCATTTGGTCATAGCAACAGACGGAAACTTGATGAGTATCTATGGTATTGTGTGTGTACACACATGGTTTTAGTCAGTGACTAGATAATAAGTATCTTGAAGGCACATGCACCTTTTCCATTTGGTACTTAAATCATTGTGTTTGTTGAATTAATGAATAGGTAGGGAACTTGTATTCCCTTTAGGGATGAAAAGCAGGGGCAACTAATGTTAATTCCACAATTTGGCCTGTGACAGTGATTCTGCTTGAGAAGATACCATACAAAGAGCAGTCCCCTGGAGTATCACACTGACACTGAAACTCCTGTGGCTTTCCAAACGCTACCTGAATGACCTGGTTTTGCACTCTTGCCCAGGATGCAACCTCAGCTCTCACCAGGACACAGTTCTAATCTCTGCAGGCTCAGCTCAGATCTCTGCTTGTGTGGAGGAGGCTTACTCATTCCCTTCTCCATACCTGCCTCTATGCTTCTGGAGTTCCACAGGGACCTCTCATCATAGAGTGAGTGGTTCTACTCCACTGCCTGTGTCTTTTTATCTTTCTGTTACAGCACTCAACATGATACCCAGCACAGGAGTTTAGTGAACTTCTGTTCAATGAATAAAATGAATGAATGCATGAATGAATGTGGAAGCACCATTAACCACAATCTTTCTTCCTTTGTGCTTGCTGATTGTCATCCAAAAAGCAATAATCAAGACAGAGTATTGCTGGATACCACCGTGACATATCCAGGGTGCCAAATCCGACTTTCTAGTGCAATTCAAAGCTATTAGCAGAAGTAATGTACCACAGTGGGGTTTTCTGCTGTTTCTCAGCATCCAACCTGAGCCTGAAAGGTGGCAGGTTGCCACATAGTAGATGGGGAGTTGCATGTTAAACCCAATGGGGAACATTCACAGTCCCTGCTTCTCTATCCATGCATCCTGCTGCAGGTGCTCTCAGAAACCTTTACTGTTTGCCAAAGGATACTGAGGTTGCCTTGGTGAATTGGAGAGCCCAAGGTGCCCTGTCAGCTTCTGTCAGGTGCCAATGGTTTCAAGTTGACTCTGTGCTCATGAGTAACGCTCTTGTCTTGCAGAAGAAATGACGTTTGCTATTATGTGATTCAAGCTTACTTGCTAATTATCATATTTTTAGCTGATACATAACATCCATTTTTAGAATGTTCAGCAAAAAAGATTGTCAACTCTTTGAAGATGTGTCTAGGGAAAAAAAAGCCTCAGGGGAGTCATTTAAGAATTTTCTTTTACTTTTTGTCTTTTTTTTTGTAAACTAAGATAGGAAGAAAATGCAACTTATTTAAAGCAGCAATTTATCTTCTCTCTCTCTCTCTCTCTCTCTGTGTGTGTGTGTGTGTGTGTGAGAGAGAGAGAGAGAGAGAGAGAGAGACAGACAGAGAGATAGACAGAGACAGACAGAGATAGAGATGGAGACAGACAAAGACAGAGATAGAGGGACAGACAGAAAGAGAAAGGCAGACAGACACAGAGAGATAGATACATAGAGAGACAGACACACAGAAAGACAGACACAGAGAAAAACAGACACAGTGACAGACAGACAGACATAGAGACATAGAAGGATAGACAGAGAGATAGACATAGAGGGAGAGATAATCAGACACACACAGAGAGAAACAGACACAGACACAGAGAAAGACACAGAAAGACAAATAAAGAGATAGACAGGGGAGGGGGAAGACAAAGAGAGACAGAGACAGAGACAGAGTTTAGGACACATTATGACAGAATTTCCAGTTTAGGAACAGTGATGACTGGGAACTCCTTTATCTAGCCATGTGGCCCATGCCAAGGACAAGACTGTTACAGTCTAAACAATTGTAAGTTGAAATCAGATCCTCTTTCTGATGGCATTAGAAGGAGGGAGCTAGAGGTAATAAGATTTCTGTAAGGGTGGAGCCCTTGCAAACAGTGTTTGTGCTCTTGTAGGAAGATGCCAGAAGCGAATGTTTCTATTTCCATTGTACAAGTAGGCAGAGAAAAGCTGAAGTCTCCAACTTGGAACAGGACCCTCAACAGAGCCCAGCCAGACCCCTGGCCTCTGTCTCTAGAAGATGAGAAATGAGTTTCTGATATCCATAAGCCATAAGCAGCCCTAGCTAACAAAAGCCCACACTTGTGCACAAGGGATGTATCCAGCTGTATATTTCCAATAACGAGAGCAGATGTGTGGCTGACAGAAAAATGAAGACTTTAGTTCATACGTAGTCATACTCGGTTCATACTTAGTTCATAGCTTGGTTCACACATTTTAATATGAGAATTTGACCTCTGTTTTAAATGAGATCTTTTCTAACATAGAACAAATAAATCTGCTTACATTTTCTTCTTCGGAATGCATTGTGTTTTGTTCTTTTGGGACTTAAAAGTACTGTCTGAGCTTGACCAGGACTTCCTATGTGTTCTCATTTCTTGTCTGTTGCTGTGATGAAACACCATGACCAAAACCAAGGCGAGAGAAGGTTTACTTACCATACACTTTCTGGTCACAGTCCATTACTGAGGGAGGTCAGGGTAGGCACTCAAGCAAGAACTTGAAGAAATCATGGAGGATGGCTATGCGCTGGCTCATTGCAAGGCTCTCATGTCCTTAGCTTTCTTATCAGAGTTGAAGCTCTGCTGAGAATGAGATCACTGATGGCATAGGAAACTAATGGGCCACCTGTCTAGGAACTGACGCTACTCACAGTGGGCTGGGCCCTCCTACATAAATTAATAATCAAGACAGTCTTCCACAGATGTGCCCACAGGCAAACTTGGTTAGGACTCTTCTCTCAGGTAACTCTAGACCAGTGATTCTCAACTTCCTAATACTGAAATCCTCTAATATGGCTCCTGAAGTTGTAGTGACACCCTCAACCATGAAATTATTTTTGTTGCTACTTCATAAGTATAATTTTGCTACTGTTATGAATTGTAATGTAAATATCTGATATACAGGATCTCTGATACATGACCCCTGTGAAAGGATCATCTAACCTCCAAAGGGGTCATGATCCACAGTTTGAGAAGCACTGTTCCAGGCAGTTGAGTTGACAGTTGAAGCTAACATATGACACTTTAATATTCCCTGGAATAAAAGTGCAAAGTCTTCAGTTTACCTTTTATTGTTGCAAGACAGAATGGGTGGTGGTGGTGGTGGTGGTGGTGGTGGTGGTGGTGGTGGTGGTAGGATTGTGCAGCTGGAGAAAACTGTAGGGTAAACCCCATGTTTGGCGTGGAGCTGTCCAAAATCATATTATTACTTTTGTTGATGGTCCTTTATGTTGTGATTTTGGGGACCACTTTCCTTATTAGCCATGTCAAACACGGGACTCTAGGTTTGACAGCTGCTGACATGCTCATAGCTAAGCTGTATTCTTCAAAAGTCCTAACCACTTTGGTACAGAGATGTGCAGACCAGTTCACACTTTGCCTAATGTGGATAAGTTTTTGCTGCAAATACAGCTGTCAGTGCATTCTTCACAGTTTTGCTGACCTCAGTGTTAGGCTGAGAACAGAGCCCAGAATGGGTACGGAAGCTGATCTATGTAACAGAATCATGGGAGTTTTCAGAAACTTGAGATTCATTTGATACATTTCAGAGAGAAGAAAATTTTCTCAGAACACATTTCAACTAAGTAACATAGCCCAGAGCTTGGGTCAAAGTAAGAGGCGGGTCTTCCTAGTCAAGTCTGAGTGACATTGCTGTCTCTGCCATTGGGAGATGACAGGATGGGGGAAGGAGTCAAGAAAGGAGTGGATAAAGGGGGGTTCAAAGAGGGCTCGTAAGAGCTGCCTGGCTAGGGACAAACACTGGGGGTGCCTCTGACATGTGTAACCAATGCTAGAGCAGGTGTTACTCCTCTCTTTTGCTGGGGAGCAAGAAGCAAGGCTGTGCACATCTGTCTCTCACTCTCCCCAAACTGTTTCTGCTAATGTCAGCAACCAGGTTCTGATTGTGCTAATCAAATGGTTGATTATTCATAACCATTGGATCTGCTCAGCAGTAGCCATAGACACAGCTTGCTGAGGACTTTTTCTTTGCACTGGATTCATCTTCTGATCTTCATTCTCCCTCCTGTCATCTCTCTACAGCCTTTCCTCATCTCTTTGAACACTGGGCAGTGCGACCTTAGGCTCGGTCCTTGGATCTTTTCTGCTCCCTGCTTACATTCCTTCCTGAAGTGGTCTCACTGAGTATTAAGAAGTGAATTGTCATCTGTACACACGGATGTCCCAAGTTTTCTCCCACCTAATGGTATCCTCGTCATCCCTACCATGTTGGTAAGCTCAAACCTAAGCTGAATAAAGTCAAACACTTGGTCTTCTGCTACTGTCATTGCTTTAACTATCTCAGAAAATGACAATTCTGTTCTTTGTAACTGTCAGGTTAATCATTCAATAGTCAACCCCCTCTCCTATAAGTATAGGGTTTCTCCTCCTTCCTTATCCTGTGGCCGGTCTCGTTCTCTATGATCCCATCATCCCCCAGCCTCTGAGTGAATCTCAATAATGTCAAGCTAGCAGCCATGCCAAGCTGCTCTTCTCTTTCATCTAACTGATAGTCTCTTTCCTATTCTTGTGCCCTTTCATCCATGCTTAAATGTGTTGCCATGGCAATCAAAAGTGAGTTATACCTTATCTCTTTCCTGTTTATCCTGGGTGATAATTTTCTTAGTGGCACCCACCTCAGAGCCCTTTTAGAGCCCTAGGCTCTCCTTTCCCTTCTCCCATTCTCTCTGCCTGGTTTCTCTCTGTCTCTGTCTCTCTGATCTCCCTGTTACTCCTTCAATATCCTGAGCAACTACTCTCACTGCCAGATGCCTTTCCTCCAATGCCTGGGTGAGCGCTACCCAACAGTCACCCTCCCTAGACTGCTTCCCTGACCTGCTTGCCCAACAGTACTTTTCACTTCTGCCCAAAGCAAGTAGCTTGTGGAAATAGACTATGCAATGTCTGCCTGTCTATCTGTCCCCAGGAAAGCAAAAAGTCATAGATACTTGCTTGGCTTATTCACCTAGCATAGACCAGATAGTGGTGCATGCGCATGACATTGAATGGAAGGCATTATGTAAATGGTAGAAGACATTGAAGAGATAGCTGACCAGACCTGGCAAAAACAAGAGATGTGTAAACTGCCTTGGAGCAGTGGGGGCTCAGGGTAGGTAGGGGCTCCTCAGATGTGTCTTATGTTTCTGCATTTTCATGCATTGGTCCAATAGCATCCCATTTACTCTGAACTTTCTTGATTTCTGAATCCACTGCAGGCATCCTTTGGCTGGTGGGCATGACATAAATGAAGAAGGAAATTGGTCCCCGTGGGGCCTGGGCACACTTGCTAAAGGAAGTTGCTTCTCACTTTCCCCTTCTCCCTCTCCTTCAGTGTTCCCTGACCCTGAAGGGATTGTTGAATTAGGACCCTCCACTTGGACTGAGCAACACATTGTATCAGCCCCTTTTGCCTCCTCTTTGTATTTTCCAAGACTCACATTGTCAAGCAAAACATGAGCTTTGGAGCCTTCCTGGGAAAGGATGATACAGACCATGATGGTGTGCTCAGTCTTAAGGCAAAAGCCAACTGTGGCTTATACATCTACAACACATACAGTCTATAGCTTTTGTCTTAATAAAGACAACAGATACAGAGGAGAGATGTTCACTTGTAGAGAGTAAAGTATTTGTGTGTGTGTGTGTGTGTGTGTGTGTGTGTGTGTGTGTGTTGAGGAGGCAGGATACAACTAGAGCCTTCTACACATTTGTGCACCAATGGGCTACACTTTTCTCATTTGGTATCCAGCTAGGTCCCCAGATTCCTAGAGAAGTTTAACCCATATAAGAGAGGGTTAGGAGCAAGGTTCTAAAGTAGTCACCTAGCTAGAGGAGAAAGAAAGAACCATGAAATATGCTATATAGGTTGTCCTCAAAACAGATTTGACTTTGTTATTGAGAAATTATTTTCAAAAAGCTCTGCCTGGGTACCCTGGTACTCTTGTGAGTGAGAAGCTCACAGACAGGGAAAGGTCTAGAGCATGGCCATAGATCAGCTACATAAAATACTGGACCTGAAGCCTCCTATATCTCATTTGTCCCCTGTAGGGTGACAGCATGTTGTTCACACTCATGAACATGATAGAAACTAGTAATTAATAGGAAAGAGAACAATGGAAACTATCAGGACATATATAGTGTGCTCTGGAGACACTGGGAGCCAGACAGCTGAGGATGGTCTTATAGGATGAGAATAAAGGTTGGAAAGTATTAGCACTACTGTTAAGTCTGGTAGACCAGTAAGTACACATCCAGTGCTTCAGTTAACAGAAGAGAGGAACATACAGGCTGGAGATCTGCCATTCATTTAAACCTATGGACATGAGTTCCTTGACTTCATGAACTTAACTTTTATAGCAATAGATGGTAAGAAAATAACACAGTATGTTTTTGACATTAGAGGCAGTAAATGTAATAAGCTAGCCGAGAATGAATACCTTGACAAATGGTACCTCACAAACCCCAAGAGTGAGAGCAATATGCAGTTGGTGTTTGAATTCCCAATACCTTGGTTTACAGCATGGCAGAGTGGACCTTTATTTACTCACATGGGTGGATGGATGCCTAAATACAAACAAGACTGAACCCTTTCAGGATGCTTAGGCAATAGATTGGATCCCTAAACACAGTAGGACGCCTAAGTAGGAGGTGCCAGTCCTCTTGATGCTCCAGGTAGGCTTCAGGGCAGAGTCAGATGCTAACTGGAAGGAAGCTTGGCTTTGGGGATTGCCATTGGTTCACAGGAGCCACAGATAACTTCAAAGGCAAACCTCCCCATCCTTGGACTCATGACTTCATGTTGCCTTTCTGGGTCAAACTGATTTACTTTGGAAAAAACTTCTGTCTGGCAAATATTTTTCCATTCAACCACATCAATTGTGCAGTGAAGTCAGATTAGCCACAGCCATTCATATCCGTGAACATGCCTTGTTATCCTGGCAACAAAGCTAGGCTAAGATATCTGTGTGTTTATGTGTGTGGTGGGGGGAGGGGAGCCGGGGTAGTATATGTGTGACTGTGAGAGTGTGCGAGTGTTCAGGGAATAGGAGCAAGTGTGTTGGGAGACTTGTCTCTGAAGGGGACAACCATGGCCACTGACTGGCCTTCCTACATTTCTTGCAAGCTCACAATGGCAATTCTCCCAGTTCTCAAATCAAACCAGATGGAGAATGATACTGGAGAACATGGGGCTGCTGCCAGGTTTGTGCCCTTTAGAGAGCATCCCCCTTTTCTGAAAAGCAGCCCTCCTAAAGATGCATTTGCACAGGACTGTGTCCTTATGCCCCCAAGAGGCTCATCCTCTAAGCCTTAGAGATGAAATCACATTCATAATGTGATCATGTTTTTATGTGAGCAGCAGTGTTTAGTATGCACTGTTTAAACTTGTAACACGATGCTTTAAGAATGACAAGTGAGGGCAGGAATCTGCCTTCCTTCTTTTCAGAGAACAGGGAAAGTACCACATTATACTGCACACTACCTGTCATTCATTCTTTTATTCATGCATGCATGCATGGATCCATCCATCCAACCGTCCACCCATCCATCCATCCATTGTGGTACTTGGGATGAAACCCAGAGCCTCAGGCATGGTTTCAAAGTGACTGGCATTTTGTCCCCTGACATTATTCTGAAGGCTTCCTATGTCTATTCTAGAACAAAGCCATTCCCTTTCAAGGCATTGGCTAATTCATAGTGTGACACTCTCAGGTTATTTATGACTCAGTACTCTAGTGCTTCACCTATTGGAGAGAAAAATGAAAGAAGTTAAAATCTTAAAATGCTCTCTGAAGGGTAGGGATTATCTCATAGTGACCACTCAATGGTCACCACAAAAATAGATGACAAAACTTTCTATCCCAATGGAATCTTGAATCCATGAAGCAGTTCAATATTTTAGGGTCTATTTCTTAAAATTATCATTTTCAAATGTAAAGAAAAGAGAGATGTTTGGAGATTTTTGAGGAACCATTCTTGAAAACTCACGTCTGGTGTGCTTTCTAAGGAGATAAGAAGTCCCCAGCCTCCCCAAGAGGTACTGCCTATTGGCCTTCAAGTCCTTCCACAGTCCTTCATGACTTATGCCGTTAGACTCTGGCTTGTTTTGGGGACACCCAGGTGGTGCCACATTAGGTAATAATTTAGTCAGTAGAGCCAGACAAAGGCATCATAAAGCATGCCCTAGATGCAGAAGCATCTATGGTGGCTTAGAAGAGAGATGTCTCTGCTGGTGCTGGGGAAGGCCATCCAAAGGAGGCATTCACTGTGGAAATCTCTTCAGCAAGGAAACAAAGCACACATTCTCTTCAGGGGCTTACAAATCATGACCAAATTAACTCCAGAGTCATAGGGTTTCCTTTCCTCTAATAGAAAAAAAGAATTAAAATATAGTTTAAAGAACTTACTTTTCTAAGAGAGATTTCTCCTCTTGTGAGATAAAGGAATGCAGATGACATATATATATATATATATATATATATATTTCATTTTGATCACACTTACCCCTATTACCTTTTCTTGTCCCTCTCCTACTTCCTCTTCTTCACTAAACTCCTTTTCCTTTTAGGCTTTTTTTATGACCCAATGATCCTAATTAGGGTTGCTGACAGGATCATTGGTAAAGAGTTATTTACAGGAGTATGGACATTTACCAGTGCTTACAACACTGAAGAAAATGTCTGTCTCTGCCATCAACCATTAGCTGCCTATAGGTCTGCAGGGAAGAAATGGGACCCCATGAGCTCCTCCTAGAGTTCCCCTTTTTACTAGAAAAAATTACGGCATTTCCAATAAAATCAAGCCTAAAGTTTTTATGGGAACATATTAGATATTTCACTTATGATTTGTGGGGCAGGAAGGACTTTTAGATGCAATGGATCCCAGAGACCATATTTGTGGTATCATGATCAGATAACAGGCACAGCAAATTATTTTAAGGCACACAGATTCTGGGAAAGCAATCTATCAAGTGCAGGCCCAGGCCCCAGGGCAGTACATAGATAATCTGTTATGAGTAGAACATGTGTATTAGGATGTCCAACAGGATTTAAAACAAATGTGTTGCTTTAGCTGATGGTGCAATGCACAGAGTATATGAGGAGACCCTAGGAAAGCATAGGAACCCCTTATGCACCAAAATGGTCTGTCACACAGGCGTGTGGAGCACTGCCGATCACCTATAATAGAGTGTTATTCTCTATTATAGAGGTTACAAGGATGTCACTTTCATAAAACTTTTGCCCCCTTTGTAGGAGATGAGAAGTGGCCGGTTTAATTTTCCATACTATGGAGGATGCATGACTTCTTCATAGAACACAACTGGAAAGTATTCAGAATCTAAATATATGTTTTTCAGGGGAGGGGTAAGCACAGGACAGACAATACAGTTGTATTCAGCTCATGCTGTGTGTGCTCTGTGTCTGTGGCCTTGGATACCCAAGCCTAGGGATAGGTCAGGTCTTCAGAGGCAGGACATGCTAGAGGAAGGGAACCATTCCAATGTACACACATGGTAAAATAGACTTACGATCACAAATTGCAACCAATAGTAGTCTGCATACTAAAGAGGCTGAAACCCAATAGCTCAGTCTATAGGGTGGATGTCTCTTGTCCTATTTTGGCACTAAAGGCCTCCTGGGAGACTCTTCATTAGCACTGGAGAACCTGAAGAACGAAAGCAGCAGCAGCATAGATGCCCTCACTAGTAAGAAGGGAGGGCAGGAAAGGACGATGCTGGCTTTTCCTCCTACCCCTTTCTCTCTATGCTGCTACACTGGTAGAGGGTCTGTTCTAATTCTTCCTGGAAATGCCTCACACACCCATTGGAGGTGTGGCTCTTAGCTGATCCCAGATCCTGGCAAGTTGATGGGCAAGATTTACCCTCACAGGTCACTTATAGAAAATGTGTTAATACTTGTTGTAACTGAGACAGATCTTCCCCCTAGATCACTCACGGTCCCCCAGGTCATGTGAACACCATTAAAATCATTGAATTTCAGCTGTGTTGCTTCAAGAGCAGTGACAAGCAAATGTTTGCTAGATGATGATAGATGAAATCTCAGCTGGATGATACACTCTCTCTTTTCAGATATTTCCAACCAAGTTGGTTATATCAATGTTTTTAATCTGTCCCTTTGAGGTAATAGATGCTTAAAAAAATGAGTTAGACGGATTTTGAAAGAAACGTCTGCTGAGAAGAAAACATTTGAGTGTGAGTGAATGGATACATTTTGATTGCTCCGTGATCTTTGTTTTTGTTGTTGCTAAAATTAATGGATCACTTTAAAAGGATCTCATGCTTGCTTGAGAAATAAAAGAGATATCTTGGTAACAGAATTAAATGCCAAGTTAAAAATTTTCTAGCTAGAGTTTGTTTCCATTTCTCTAGATGGAGCTGAGGGCCTTGTGTGCGCTAGGCACCAGGAATTTGTATAATATAGTTTATCATATTCATTCCATCCCTTAACTCTTCCCAGATGTAACCCCCTTCCTCATCCATTCAACTGTGTGTGTGTGTGTGTGTGTGTGTGTGTGTGTGTGTGTGTGTGTATTCTTAACTCATCAAGACCAATTTATGTAGCCCAAATGGTCTTGGATGTGTAGCCTTCCACTGGAGCAAGGTCTACTTACTAAGGACTACTCTCTGAAAGAAAACTGACCCTCCCTCTCCCAGGAGGTAACAATTGCCCATGGATCCTTGGCTTATATATTTTGAGACATATCTTTCGTCTATGGAAATCATTCAAGCCAAGGATTAAAATGAGTTGAAATGAAAACCAGATCTATACATTTCTGTTTAAAAAATTTAAACTAAGATGTCTAAAATAATAATGTTTATTCAACCAACCATGAGTTCTGCATGCACGCGTGCACAGACACGTACACACACACACACACACACACACACACACACACACACACACACACGTATTTTTGCCCTAGAAATAAAAGAGAAAAAACTTTAAATTAGCAGTTTTTATTCTAGATTTGGCTCATTTAAAACATTTGGTTTTGCTTTTTCCTTATTTATATTCTATTTTAAAATATCTTTATTCTTTGAGAGTTTTATACATGTGTACAATGTACCTTGATCATGTCACCTCTCTTACACTGCATTTAATTTATTTTTATTTATGTGTGTATGTATGTATGTATGTATGTATGTATGTACACATGCATGCATGTGCACACACGTGAACAGGTGTCATGTGAAGCCAGAAGAGGGGATCAGATCCTACGGAGCTAGATTTACAGGTGATTATGAGTCACTTGTTCTTATTGATGGGACCCAAACCCAATGCTCTGTGAGATCAGCAGGTACTTTTAGTAGCTGACCTGTCTCTTTAGCTTTTTATACTACTATGTTATATCAGTATAAATTTTTTAAAAAATGGAAACTTACAAATAGCTTTTTTCTGTATTGGAGGTGATTTGTTCCAAATGTTTTTTGTTTTTGATTTTTTTTTAAGTGATGGAATGGATTATTCACAAAGTATGACATCGATTAATGAAGATCTTTAAAACATTTATTTACTATTATTGTTCTTTTTGTTGTTTGTATGTGCATGCATGTATGTGTGTGTGTGTGTGTGTGTGTGATGGGGGCCTCAAAAAACACTGTGTTTAATGCTGACTTGGTGTCTCACCTGGATGCCCCATAGAATGATGACTTAGCTAACTCAATGGTCCTTACAGTGATGTACTGCATCACCTAGGCAACCAAACCCTTGTCAGTAGACAAGTGTCTTTTGTTCTGTCTGGTTGTAGGTGAAGTAAAGACTCCCATTTGAACTGCTGTTGCCTACTGTACAGTAAAGTGATATGCATACGAGTAAATACATCTTAGAACCAAGGATCATCCTTGACCCACTAATAGATCTGGGTTCCTCCACTGCTGTCACTGTGATGCTTTTATCTTTCTTCCAGCAATGCAGAGTGTAGGAAGAGAAAGGATGGGGCACAGACAGAGCAGCATGTCTTGGTCCTAGTCACACGTCTCAGCCTTCGAGACACTCGAGCAGAGAGAAACACGTCTTTGCAGGCATGGGACTTAAGTGTTTTTCTTTCTTATCTTTTTATTTTAAAAATTAGGACACAAGAGTATTAGAGGTTTTCAACATAGTTTGTTTTGTTGAGCTTTCTCTCTCTTTTTCACCCACCCTATTGTACTTCGTTTCATTTCACTCCTAACATACTCCTTTTAGCTTTGATGTCACGGTGTTCTGTTGCCTGCTCCCTTTCATTGACACCCCTACTCCACTCTCATGGTTCCCCTTCTACTTGCATGATCAATACTTATACTTGCACACACACACACACACACACACACATGTATGTGTGAATCACATTAAAAGCTATGATCTGTGAATGACTGAGTGTGTGGCAGTTGTCTTTCTGAGGATAAGCTATTCCACTTAATGTAATGACGTGTAGATCTATTCATTTTCTTGTAAATTTCATCACAAATGCTGGTAGGAAAATGAGGAAAGAGTAATCCCTCTTCCTTGCTGATGGGAGTACAAATTGGTGCATTCACTGTGGGAATTAGCGTGCAGATATAACAAAGACTAAAAGTAGACCTATCACATGATCCAATTATACCATCCAAAGGACTGTGTAGCCTACCACAGGGATACTCCCATATCAATGCTTATCACTGCATTATTCACAATAGGAAGTAATGGCACTAGCCTCGATGTCCATCCACAGATGCATGGGTAAAGAAAATGTGATACAAATATGCGATGGCATATTGTTCACCTGTCAAGAACAATGAAATTCCCTCTCTTCTTTGTTCTTCTATTTTAATTTCTAGCTGACCTCTTGCTAAGTTATTGTTACTATTTTAGTAATAAAACATTTGCTTCTTTATAATCCTGGACTATGTGAATCTCCTTATAAATTATATCTCTCTATATAGGGTTTTAAGGTACTGGTCAATGGCTGAGCAACATTCTAACAGAAACACAGGGAAATTTTGCCATAAACTCTGAAGTTATCCTACTTGTGAGAGTTACATTCTCATTCAACAGGGGTTTGTCAAGGAAAAATGACCCTGTTGTTGGAGGTGTTGGTAGGATGTTATCATCAAGGCAATAGGACCTGAGAGTATTCTTTTTCTTCAGAAAGAGACGAGATAAGGATGGACATGCTTCTGTGACTACTTCTAGAAACCAGATGTGGGGATGATCTTCAAAGCCTTAGAGGAAATATTTTTGGCTTATTTACTAATAGTTTTCCTCAAAAATGATATGAGTTTCTGTGTCATATTCAGCCAGCAAACCTGAGGAAGAGTTATATGGGGTCCTCACCTTGTAGATCACATGGGAAGACATGATGCTAAAGTCATGAATAAGATACTGTTCTAGGGCAGGATTCATTGGCTGCCAGGACAATATGCAAGGAAAGGAGAGTCAACTTTCTAATGAGTTTCAGGGACTTCCTGTGGAGGTCAGTTTTAACCGAAGATGCTTTAGGACTAGGGTTGAGAAAGTCACAGCTTCAACCTTGGGGTGCTCTGAAGGCTTTTTGTGGATGGGGATGCAAAGGATAGGGGAGAGATTTCAGGATTTTCAGGGATACATGGAGGATATGTGGTTGGAGAAGGAAGCAGAGGATTTAACATAAAGGACATTAAGAACCAATTCACAGATTTATCCTAAAGGTGATGACAGCTCCTTAAGGGGAACAAAGATGAAGTAGTAGCCTATAAGATGGTAGATGCATGCTCTATGGAGGTCCCCAAAGGAGTCAGACTTTATTCCAATGAAGACATCACGCTTAGGTGTCTGCCTTTACTTTCCAGCCTGCTTTTCTAACCTTAGAACATTTGTAGGTCTGCCCAGTGAATACTCACATGCTTAGAACAGTAGAACTAAGAAGTTCTAGCCTTTGAGGTGGAAATGGCAAGGCCATGTCAAAGTTACCTCAGCAAGTGCCACCCTCAAGAGGTCAGGGGAAGTGTCTGGGCCAACTCTTTATGCTTTATCTATTCTATGATTTCAGAGAGAACTTGATTTATAAACCTTTGATTAAAATAAAGGTTCTAAAAGGGTGCTCAACATACTGAAACAGATTTCTGGGCCTTTAAAGGAATTTATTTAGAACTAATATAGTTTGGATGTTAAATGCCCCCTAAATGCATATAGTGAAGGGTTGGGTACCACATTATTGAGCTATTGGGAGGTGATGGGACCTTTAAGAAGTGAAGACTAACTGGAGGAACTTAGGCCATTTGAATGTGATCCTCAAGTGTGTTTGGTGATCACAGTCTCTTTTCTTTCCTTTTGCTTCTTAGCTACCACAAGATGAGCAGCTTATGATCATGTTTGTCTTAAAATGACATTTTACACTGTCATGGCCTGAAAGCAACGCAACCAAGTTGACTGTAGACGGAAACCTCTGAAATCTTGAGCCGGCATAGACTTTTCACAAGAAGTTGATCATGCTCAAGTATTCTGTCACAGAAATGGAAAACTAACAGAACTTATTAGTACTGACTTCAGCTACTACATGAGTGAGAAGCTGAGGGTAAGACATCTGGAAACTTTTTTTATTGTTTTTTTCTTTTAGTTTTAAGCTCATAATATAATTACATCATTTCTCCCTTCAACTTCCTCCCTCCACACCCTCTCATACATTTCCCCTGGCTCTTCCTCAAACACATGGCCTCCCACCCCATTCATTGATATCACATGCACATATGTAAATGTAGTGACACATATATTCCTCAACATAGTCTCAGTCTGTACAGTGTTACACATATGCAAGCCTTCAGTCTGACTATCTGGCACTGAGTTCTTGCTATTATTCTTTATTAAATCTTAATTCTATTATATAATCCCCAACAGTAAGGACATATTTCATCATATTCTTAAACATTTCTTTAAAATTATCCTTAATTCCATATTTTTATGTGTTTCCAACTGTTCTTGCCCTAATATGATCTGAGTGAATGTTTACTGTTAGTGAATTAAAACATAATTACATTTACGTACTAGCTTACGTATTGTGCATGTGCCATGGAATGAGTGCGGAGGACAGAGGACAACCCTGGAAGAATTGGCTCTCTTCATCTACCATATGGGTCCCAAGTATTGAACTCAGGTCATTAGTCATGTTGGCAAGTGCCTTCACCTGGACACATAGTTTCTAACCTACCCTCTGTCCCCTCCAGTTTCTCTTATGATTTCTCAACTTCCTCTCAAGTTCATGACCTTTTCTTCTCTAGTTATAATTGATGTGTGTGTGTGTGTGTGTGTGTATAAATGGCTGAGTCCATTTAATGTTGCTTGTGTGTACATGTGTTTAGTTCTGGTTATTTAGGATTGGATAATGCATCAGAAAGAAGGCTAGTCTCTATAGTGCTCCCAGGGACTAAACCACCAACCAATGAGTACACATGGAGGGACCCATGGCCACATATGTAGCAGAGGATGGCATTGTTCAGCATCAATAGGAGGAAAAGTCCTTGGCCCTGTGCAGACTTGTTTCCCCAGTGTAGGGGAATGCTAGGGTGTTGAGGTAGGAGTTGGTGGATGGGAGTGGGAGCATCCTCGTAGCAGCAGGGGGAGCAGGGAGGAGGTTTGGGAAAGGGGGGAGAGAGGATAACATTTGAAATGTAAATAGATAAAATATCCAAGAAAATAAAATAGAAAAGAAAAGAAAGCTAAACAAGCCAGGGGAAGCAAGTCAGTAAGTAACATTCCTCCATGGCCTCTGCATCAGCTTTTGTTTTCTGACCTGCATGAGTTTCAGTCCTGACTTCCTTGGTGATGAACAGCAATGTGGAAGTGTAAGCTGAATAAATCCTTTCCTCCCCTACCCCCCAAAAAGGAAATTGTCTTGTAGCTGGACCTTATGGAAACTTCTTAGGCACACAATTCCATCAAATCTCATTGTTTGTGCATCTTTATACAGCTTGATCTCGAGAGATCTGGGAGCAGGGTTAGAAGTCTTAACTTTCAAAACACTGGTCTTTCAAATGTGCAGTTATGTTCAGAGGCTCTCTACTTGCATTCACCTACCAATCATATGAACACAAACCGGTGTGTGGTGAAAAATGGGGGTGATGTTGTCAAAAGGGGTTCATCATAATCAGCAGGCAACAGTCCAGTCACTCAGGAAAGTCTAACTGCCTTGCGAGCTTTGTTTAGGAATGTGAGACAAAGCTCATTATACTCCATGCCACATCAGAGAATGGGTCATAGCAGTCATCAGGGTAAGAGCAAGCAGCACAGTGTACCAAAGTCAAGGGCGTTAGTCACATTCTGTTATAACTCAGTTTCCTCTTCAGTGCTGCTACTGTTTGTATTAGAGATGACATCCTTGAGTCTTTCTTTAAGGCAAGTATCTGATCCCATCGCCACACCCACAACAGCTGCTCCCTCGGCTGCTCTTGCTTCTCTCACACATCACATCTTTGTACCTCACTTTCTACCTCTACCATACTTCCTGCAGGAATCAACTATGTCAAAGACATCCCTCCCCTACATTCAGTATTCAAAATGCTGTCTTCAGAGAAAGACCAAGTGCCAATCAACCTTGATTAATCACACTGTGACATGATAAGCAATTCTTTCCTATAATCAGAAACTGTCTTTATGAAACCTAGTAATAATTTTTCATAAGTGTATTTGAATACATGTCTGTGTATATAAATGGGTATATATGCAAATCTGTATACATATGTATGTTGAGCAAATATACCCTCTTTCTATGCTTAAACTGTTCATAATTTCCATTAATGTACAATTATTATGCTTTGTGACAAACCTTTGTGACTATAAGTTGAATAGTTTAGTATAAATGCACTTAGCATTTGTTTGAAATGTTTGTGGAAGCTCTAACAAGTCCTCCCCATCTCTCCTTCCCTCCCTCTTCCTCTCTCTTTCTACCCCACTTCTCTCTTCAGAAAAGCACCAAGTATTTGATAAATACCAGACTCCCAAAGAAAACTGTTGAAATTTGTGAAGTAGCATTACATAGGCATTGATGAAGGCAAAAAAATATTGTGGTCAAACAGAATAGATTTTTATTTAAACAGGACATTAAGGTGGCACCCATACTCTCTTCATATGCTTTGTTTAGAGCAATCTCTGAAGTATTGTTATACATTTATTGCTAGCTACTAGTCCCTAACTTTAATCTTCTCTTGAGATCTCAAACTTCTTACTAGTTGGTACCCTGTTGCATACTCTTAGAGCTAGAATTCTTCTGCTTTGAGAAGGAATTTACATATGCCAATACTTGGAGGGTATTTGCCACATGTACAAGGTAACACTGCACTGAGATGTGCGCCTTCTCTTAAACTTGAAGTATCTCTGCATTCCAAAAAGCCAGGCAGCCATACTTGGCGATGCTACCACGCATGAACCACCTCTGTGAAGCACCCAATGGGTGGGATTTTAATTAACCATTTCCCTTTAATATAAGGACAATGTCCCCTGAAGGATAGGTTGGAGATGCTTGGGGATAAAATCTCAACAAGATGTTATTCTCTTTTGAAATCATGCCACTGTTGTCACAGAAGTCCACACTCTGATTCACCTTGTGGCCACTCCTCTCCTGAGAACTTAGAGAGTGCAAGAAGGAAGCATCACAGGAAAGAACAGATCTGGGCTCCCACAATTCCTACATGGTTTTGCTTGGGTTATTGACCGGGGAGCTGGTCTCTCCCGGAATGGCTCTGAATTCCAAATCCTCAACTTCTCCTTTATCTCTGAGACAATTTAAGCCGTATAATTGATGCGCTGAGCAAATTGAACTCATTTATTTCTTTTTATCTCTAATGTAAAAAATATAGAAATACTGTAACTTTTGCTGAAGAACTCCCACAACTGCACAAAATTATAATAATTGTCTCAGTTTGTCTTCATTTAACCAGCTGGGAAGAGGGTTTGGTAGAACACAGCAATTTTCTACATTCAGAGATAGCTAATTCATGAGAGCAGCTGTCTCCCAATCAAATCTCAGAGATTCTTTGCTTTGCCAGAGAAAGTGGACTGAATAAGAGGAGGTTGTATGGCAGCCTGGAGGGACAGGAGGGCACTGTGCCTCTGGTATGCCAGCCTCCCGCTGTTTGCTGAGAGTTCCTGGAGACATCTTCGTCCATTTGAGCTATTTCAACTCTAGTCTAGGAAATTTGCAAACAACATAGTTCTGGAGGACGAGGCCTAAGGGCAACGTGACAGACAATCTGGTGTCTGGTGAGGCCCAATCTTCCCAGATCGTATCGTTGGTGTCCTCATAGTAGATGAGCAAAGGGCTGAAAGGTTCTCAGTCCTCTTTAGAAGGGAGCTTCCTTGTTCATGAGGGCTCTACCCTGGAGATGTAATTAGCTCCCATTGGTTCTGCTAGTTGACACTGTCGCATTGGAGGTTATATTGTGTTATGTGCACGTGTGTGTATTTAAAGGGTGTTTTGGTCATTGATGTTAATAGCCACTTATTTCTACAGCACTGCTAAGGTGTTTGCTTAGACTATGACTAAACTCTAGTGGATTTGCTGTCGTTATTTCAGAATTAAATTCCTGAGACCCAGATAAAACTCCCTACTGATTGTTACAGGCCCAAATAGTCTTATGAAAATTTACATTCCCACTGAGGATTAAAAAACATTTATTTTTTATTTTATATGTATGAGTAATGATCTGCATTTGTCTCTGGGTACTGTGTGTATACCTGATTCCCATAGAGGCTGAAAAGCTGTTTCAGATCTCCTGAAACTGGAGTTTACAGATAATTATGAGCAGCTATGTGGGTGCTGGGAACCCAACACTGACCTTCTACAAGAACAGCAAGAAGTCCACTTCCACTGTAGAGATAACTAAATGCAAGTGGACTCATGAAAACAGTTTCAGGGGAAATGTCCATAACACTTACACTTACACTTACCCTAACCCTTACTTTTTCTCTTGCCCTTTCCTTTACCATTACTCTTAGCCTTACTCTTCCATTATACTTACCCAGGGTTTCCTTGTGTTTATTTGGTATAACACACAGATTAGAACAAATTATGCTAAGAATATTGCTTAAGAATGCTCTTTATCACCAAGCTATCTTTCCAGCATTCATCCATATGTGTGTATATACATATATGCATATGTACATATTGCATTATTTTATTTGCTTGTTTGCTATGTAGACCAGGCTAGCATTGAACTCACAGAGATCTACCTGCTTCTGCCTTGAATACTGAGATTAAATATGTGTGTGCTAGACAGCCACCTTCATTTTCTTCTACAGTACTGTTAAACATGAAAACTAGCAGGTTGGGAAAGAAGAATATAGTGAGAGACCTGGAATCCGCAAAGGCGGTGCACTAGTGATAACCAAGTTTCCAGTTGAAAAAGTTCAGCCCTAAAGAAAAAAAAAAATAGGTGAAAAGCAAACTAGCAGTTTGCATTCAAAAGGCTGAAACACTGGAGATATCTGATCTTTCTGAACCTGGGGTGGAGACAGAATCGAGAGCAGACAGGTTAGAGAGATCTATGAATAGAATCCAGATTTGCTGATTCCCAGACAAGACACGTGACGCCTCTTCCTCTGTGACAGAACTCTGAAAAGTATGAGTCAGGTGCAACTCCTCCAGTTTCTCTGATGATGTGTCTTCTCTCTACTGAAAAATATTAATAAGCGCATCATTTAAAGGTCGTTTTAGGTTCAGAGCAGAATGAAGGGATAAATCTGCTTTCTATCAATCCACTGAGGACACATAGGTCCAGGGTTCCTCAGTAACAGCATCCCACCCTGTGGTCCATTTGTTGCCATGGATAGATTTACATGAACACATTTTATTGCTCAGGGTTCATAGTTCACATTAGTTCTAACTCCTGGCACTATACATTTGAAGTGTCTGGGAAAACATCTAGTGGCACTATGTCAGTTTCCTCACCTTCGTAACAAAAAAAATCTGATGAGAAGCTACTAACAGGACAGGTTTGTTTTGGCTCACAGTCTTCAGGAAGACAGTCTACCATGGCAGGAACAGAAGGATAAACGGAGGGCTCCCTGGTAGTAGAGATCTAGGCTGGTATGTGCATGGAATTAGAAGTAGAGAGGAGGCAGGAGATGTGGCAGGGCAGTAAATCTCAGGGCCTGAAACAGGGAAGAACATTTTGACTCACACATATATTTGTCACCATGTTCCACAGACCTTCGGTCCATTATGCTGCACCAAACATTATCTTTAGGGCTCCCTTTATGTCTGCATTCTCTACAGCAGCAAATCTGATGCCCAGCTCCCTTGTATAAGGTGCGAATGCTCAGACCATTGTATTCTTTCTCTTGTCCCTCGTGATTTCTTATTAATTAGATACCTTTTCCTTTTTCTTCCTGATATTTTTGTTCTGTCCTGTGTATTCTACCAAATAAACACAAGGAAACCCTGGGGATGTGTGTGGTCTTTCTATAGTGCTGAGATACGAACAATAGTAGTGTGTTAAAGCAAATCCTTCCACCGATGGATCTGCGAGGCTCTGTGGGACAAAAGGATGTAACTGACTCTGGGGAAGAGAGTAACTCATTAAGTTGTCAGGGAGGAAGGTAGTTAAGGTGTAGCTGAAGCTTGATGCAGTAGGAAACACATCCAGGTGAAGAAGCCAGCAGAGGATACACTGAGGGTTGATCCATGGACAGATGTGAGAAGCTCACTTGGGAGCAAATAGATCATTTGATCTTTTGACCTTTGAAGGTTGCAGGAGACCAGATTCCAGCAGAGGCTGCAATTAAATGTTGGTTATGGGGTAGATGTCTAGTTTATTCTAGGTTTGGGGAGATCCTGTAAGAAGTAGAGAACAGGGCAGGGGCATTTTTATTTCTACTGATTATTCTCACATAAATCAATAGGATGGCTTGGACGGTAAGGCTAGTCACAGATTCTGAAGTGAGGACAGAAAGTGTGATGAGTTAGGGCACACTCTTGTGAAGCCTCCTGGCCTCCACAGAAGAGGCTGGTTAGAGCAGAAATGATGTGTTGCTATGAGTTACACAGTGCCATTTTGCTTTATATTTTTTCTCTCTGGAGTTGAAGTCTGGATTTTGCAATATGGTACCATATAGACTAAGAATTAGCTTTAAAGGGAGGAGTGTCCTTTCATGTCTAAGAAGTGACCCAGTGGCCAAGATCTCTACAAATCAGCTTCAACTCACACACTACAGCCTTTGCCCTTGCTCTCCACATAGGAACTTTGTAGCTAAATGTTCCATGTGCCCTCAGAAAGGCAAGCATTTTCAGAAGGGACTGCCCTCTAGAAAATGAGACTACCTGCTGACGGAGGTGGGTGGGGCATGGCAAGGCCAATGTTCCCTATGACTACAAGCACAGAATATACATTTGAAGAGCCATGGTCAGCCTTAGTCAGCCCTGGAAACACAGGTCTAAGTTAACTGTGCTTGCAGTCCTCACGGAAGTGGGAGACAGCTCTGCTGATGCCAGTGGGGGAAAGAAGCTTCAGCTGAAGTGATCACAGCATTTTTTCTTGTTTATTTGATCAAATCCATTAACTCTAACTGGTAAATTTTATATTTACACAGAATTTCATGCCTAAAAATTCCACCAAGAACATTGACTATGAAATTGTTAGCAAGTGAATAATCTGAGGATGGGCTCAGCTTGAATCTGGTAGCAGAGAGATAAATGCAAGGTCATCTTTGAAATGTGAAAATTATGGGTTGCTGAAGGAGCGGGTGCCACTTAGCAAAGGGAACTGGCAGATTCAGGGGAACTTATATAGGGAGTCTCCACCGACTGCTTCGGACCTCATGGGGCAGGGCAGAAATGAGATGGGGACCCAACATATCAGTTATACATAAAGCTAGAGATACAAACGACATGAACCTCAGAGAGATGAAGGTGAATGTTGGAGGCCGGGTGAGCCAATCTGAAGCCTGGCCTCTGTGACAGAGAAAAGGTGTGACGTGCCACTTATGACTTTCACAGAGACATTTCATTTATACTCTCCTCTGAGTGACTGGGATTGGAAAACAAAGCTCTACTCTAGATCAGTGGTTCTCAACCTTCCTCATGCTGAGACCCTGGGATACACTTCCTCATGTTGTGGTGACCCCCAACAACAAAATTATTTTCATTGCCACTTCATAACTGCAATTTTACTACTGTTATGAATCACGATGCAACATAAATATTTTTGGAGATAAAGGTTTGCCCAAGCAGGTGGGATCCATAGGTTGAGACCTCCTGCTCTAGGGTGTCCTGCAGGCTGGGGACTGGTTTGAAAGGGACAGTTTGCCTGGAAAAAAGCTCAGCTCATGATGGTTCTCAAGCAGGAGTTCTTCCCTCCCTGCCCCAAATCTTCCTTTTGCTTTTATTTTTAAAAGTCTTGTTCATAATTCACTTTCCATAAAATTCACCCAATATAAGTGTACATACCAGGGAGCTTTAGAAAATGTATCGAGTCACACACTGTGTGGAGATTCACCTGCAATCCCAGCACTTGGGAGGTGGAAGAAAAGATCAGGGTATAGAGGCTAGCTGTGTTCCTCCACTATTCAGGGATTTGGGGGCCAGCCTAGGCTACCTTTGCTTCAGTGGGCATTGGTACTTTGTTCTCTTGGTTGCTAAGGCATCTGATGCATCACTATCATATATCTTCACCCACTCATTCCACGATGCACAATTGGGTTGTCTACCGCTTCAGCTATTATGAGCAATGACAGACTATATGTTCATGAGCAAGTTGCATTGTCACAGTATATCTTCATCTCTCTTGGGGAGGTTTCTAGAAATAGAGCCATTGGGTTTTGTAAGCGTGTTAACATTTTGAGAAATGTATGGTCCATGCTTTCTGAAGTGGCTTCTTCATCTTATGCTTTCATTGCTCAGTGAAATGGTTTCTGGTCCCTTTACCTCCCTTAGTGTTTCCTATTGCCTGCTGCTTTCAGAGCAGTCGTCCTAGAGGTTCTGAGATGTGTCAGTTACTAAAGCTGAGTCCCATTTTACGTGCTTATGGGTCATTTATATGTTATCCTTGGAGGATATTTTCACATCCTTTTCCCATGTCTTATTGGGCCTGGCTGACAATTCTTTTTTCTTTTTTTCTTTTTTTTTATTATTAACTTGAGTATTTCTTATTTACATTTCGAGTGTTATTCCCTTTCCCGGTTTCCAGGCAAACATCCCCCTAATCCCTCCCCCTCCTCTTCTTTATGGGTGTTCCACTCCCCATCCTCCCCCCATTGCTGCCCTGCCCGCAACAATCACGTTCACTAGGGGTTCAGTCTTACCAGGACCAAGGGCTTCCCCTTCCACTGGTGCTCTTACTATGATATTCATTGCTACCTATGAGGTCAGAGTCCAGGGTCAGTCCATGTATAGTCTTTAGGTAGTGGCTTAGTCCCTGGAAGCTCTGGTTGCTTGGCATTGATGTTCATAAGGGGTCTCGAGTCCCTTCAAGCTCTTCCAGTTCTTTCTCTGATTCCTTCAACAGGGGTCCTGTTCTCATTTCAGTGGTTTGCTGCTGGAATTCGCCTCTGTTTTTGCTGTATTCTGACTGTGTCTCTCAGGAGAGATCTACATCCGGCTCCTGTCGGCCTGCACTTCTTTGCTTCATCCGTCTTTCTGTCTCTGTTTAAATCTTTGCCTCTCTATTCCCTGCCAAGGGTATTCTTGTTCCCCTTTTAAAGAAGGAGTGAAGCATTCACATTTTGATCATCCGTCTTGAGTTTCGTTTGTTCTAGGGATCTAGGGTAATTCAAGCATTTGGGCTAATAGCCACTTATCAATGAGTGCATACCATGTGTGTTTTTCTGTGATTGGGTTACCTCACTCAGGATGATATTTTCCAGTTCCAACCATTTGCCTACGAATTTCATAAAGTCATTGTTTTTGATAGCTGAGTAATATTCCATTGTGTAGATGTACCACATTTTCTGTATCCATTCCTCTATTGAAGGGCATCTGGGTTCTTTCCAGCTTCTGGCTATTATAAATAAGGCTGCTATGAACATAGTGGAGCACATGTCTTTTTTATATGTTGGGGCATCTTTTGGGTATATGCCCAAGAGAGATATAGCTGGATCCTCAGGCAGTTCAATGTCCAATTTTCTGAGGAACCTCCAGACTGATTTCCAGAATGGTTGTACCAGTCTGCAATCCCACCAACAATGGAGGAGTGTTCCTCTTTCTCCGCATCCTCGCCAGCATTTGCTGTCACCTAAGTTTTTGATCTTAGCCATTCTCACTTGTGTGAGGTGAAATCTCAGGGTTGTTTTGATTTGCATTTCCCTTATGACTAAAGATGTTGAACATTTCTTTAGGTTTTTCTCAGCCATTTGGCATTCCTCAGCTGTGAATTCTTTGTTTAGCTCTGAACCCCATTTTTTAATAGGGTTATTTGTCTCCCTGCGGTCTAACTTCTTGAGTTCTTTGTATATTTTGGATATAAGGCCTCTATCTGTTGTAGGATTGGTAAAGATCTTTTCCCAATCTGTTGGTTGCCGTTTTGTCCTAACCACAGTGTCCTTTGCCTTACAGAAGCTTTGCAGTTTTATGAGATCCCATTTGTCGATTCTTGATCTTAGAGCGTAAGCCATTGGTGTTTTGTTCAGGAAATTTTTTCCAGTGCCCATGTGTTCCAGATGCTTCCCTAGTTTTTCTTCTATTAGTTTGAGTGTATCTGGTTTGATGTGGAGGTCCTTGATCCACTTGGACTTAAGCTTTGTACAGGGTGATAAGCATGAATCGATTTGTATTCTTCTACATGTTGACCTCCAGTTGAACCAGCACCATTTGCTGAAAATGCTATCTTTTTTCCATTGGATGGTTTTGGCTCCTTTGTCAAAAATCAAGTGACCATAGGTGTGTGGGTTCATTTCTGGGTCTTCAATTCTGTTCCATTGGTCTATCTGTCTGTCTCTGTACCAATACCATGCAGTTTTTATCACTATTGCTCTGTAATACTGCTTGAGTTCAGGGATAGTGATTCGCCCTGAAGTCCTTTTATTGTTGAGGATAATTTTAGCTATCCTGGGTTTTTTGTTATTCCAGATGAATTTTCAAATTGTTCTGTCTAACTCTTTGAAGAATTGGATTGGTATTTTGATGGGGATTGCATTGAATCTGTAGATCGCTTTTGGTAGAATGCCAATTTTTACTATATTAATCCTGCCAATCCATGAGCATGGGAGATCTTTCCATCTTCTGAGGTCTTCTTCAATTTCTTTCTTCAGAGGCTTGAAGTTCTTACTGTACAGATCTTTTGCTTGCTTGGTTAAAGTCACACCGAGGTACTTTATATTATTTGGGTCTATTATGAAGTGTGTCATTTCCCTAATTTCTTTCTCGGCTTGTTTCTCTTTTGTGTAGAGGAAGGCTACTGATTTATTTGAGTTAATTTTATACCCAGCCACTTTGCTGAAGTTGTTTATCAGCTTTAGTAGTTCTCTGGTGGAACTTTTGGGATCACTTAAATATACTATCATATCATCTGCAAATAGTGATATTTTGACTTCTTCTTTTCCGATCTGTATCCCCTTGACCTCCTTTTGTTGTCTGATTGCTCTGGCTAGAACTTCAAGAACTATATTGAATAAGTAGGGAGAGAGTGGGCAGCCTGGTCTAGTCCCTGATTTTAGTGGGATTGCTTCAAGTTTCTCTCCATTTAGTTTAATGTTAGCAACTGGTTTGCTGTATATGGCTTTTACTATGTTTAGGTATGGGCCTTGAATTCCTATTCTTTCCAGGACTTTTATCATGAAGGGGTGTTGAATTTTGTCAAATGCTTTCTCAGTATCTAATGAAATGATCATGTGGTTCTGTTCTTTCAGTTTGTTTATATAATGGATCACGTTGATGGTTTTCCGTATATTAAACCATCCCTGCATGCCTGGGATGAAGCCTACTTGATCATGGTGGATGATTGTTTTGATGTGCTCTTGAATTCGGTTTGCCAGAATTTTGTTGAGTATTTTTACGTCGATATTCATAAGGGAAATTGGTCTGAAGTTCTCTTTCTTTGTCGTGTCTTTGTGTGGTTTAGGTATAAGAGTAATTGTGGCTTCGTAGAAGGTATTCGGTAGTGCTCCATCTGTTTCAATTTTGTGGAATAGTTTGGATAATATTGGTATGAGGTCTTCTATGAAGGTCTGATAGAATTCTGCACTAAACCCGTCTGGACCTGGGCTCTTTTTGGTTGGGAGACCTTTAATGACTGCTTCTATTTCCTTAGGAGTTATGGGGTTGTTTAACTGGTTTATCTGTTCCTGATTTAACTTCGGTACCTGGTATCTGTCTAGGAAATTGTCCATTTCCTGAAGATTTTCAAGTTTTGTTGAATACAAGCTTTTATAGTAAGATCTGATGATTTTTTGAATTTCCTCTGAATCTGTAGTTATGTCTCCCTTTTCATATCTGATTTTGTTAATTTGGACACACCCTCTGTGTCCTCTCGTTAGTCTGGCTAAGGGTTTATCTATCTTGTTGATTTTCTCAAAGAACCAACTTTTGGTTCTGTTGATTCTTTCTATGGTCCTTTTTGTTTCTACTTGGTTGATTTCAGCTCTGAGTTTGATTATTTCCTGCCTTCTACTCCTCCTGGGTGTATTTGCTTCTTTTTGTTCTAGAGCTTTTAGGTGTGCTGTCAAGCTGCTGACATATGCTCTTTCCTGTTTCTTTCTGCAGGCACTCAGTGCTATGAGTTTTCCTCTTAGCACAGCTTTCATTGTGTCCCATAAGTTTGGGTATGTTGTACCTTCATTTTCATTAAATTCTAAAAAGTCTTTAATTTCTTTCTTTATTTCTTCCTTGACCAGGTTATCATTGAGTAGAGCATTTTTCAATTTCCAAGTATATGTGGGCATTCTTCCCTTGTTGTTATTGAAGACCAGCTTTAGTCCGTGGTGCTCTGATAGCACGCATGGGATTATTTCTATCTTTCTGTACTTGTTGAGGCCCGTTTTTTGACCAATTATATGGTCAATTTTGAAGAAAGTACCATGAGGAGCTGAGAAGAAGGTATACTTTTTTGCTTCAGGATAGAATGTTCTATAAATATCCGTTAAGTCCATTTGGCTCATGACTTCTCTTAGTCTGTCTACGTCTCTGTTTAATTTCTGTTTTCATGATCTGTCCATTGATGAGAGTGGGGTGTTGAAATCTCCTACTATTATTGTGTGAGGTGCAATGTATGTTTTGAACTTTAGTAAAGTTTCTTTTACGTACGTAGGTGCCCTTGTATTTGGGGCATAGATATTTAGGATTGAGAGTTCATCTTGGTGGATTTTTCCTTTGATGAATATGAAGTGTTTACCTTATCTTTTTTGATGACTCTTAGTTGAAAATTGATTTTATTTGATATTAGAATGGCTACTCCAGCTTGCTCCTTCCGACCATGTGCTTGGAACGTTGTTTTCCAGCCTTTCACTCTGAGGTAGTGTCTGTCTTTGTCTCTGAGGTGTGTTTCCTGTAGGCAGCAGAATGCAGGGTCCTCGTTGCGTAGCCAGTTTGTTAATCTATGTCTTTTTATTGGGGAGTTGAGACAATTGATGTTGAGAGATATTAAGGAATAGTGATTATTGCTTCCTGTTATATTCATATTTGGATGTGAGGTTATGTTTATGTGCTTTTCTTCTCTTTGTTTTGTTGCCAAGACGATTAGTTTCTTGCTTCTTCTAGGGTGTAGCTTGCCTCCTTATGTTGGGCTTTACCATTTATTATCCTTTGTAGTGCTAGATTTGTGGAAAGATATTGTGTAAATTTGGTTTTGTCATGGAATATCTTGGTTTCTCCATCTATGTTAATTGAGAGTTTTGCAGGATACAGTAACCTGGGCTGGCATTTGTGTCTCTTAAGGTCTGTATGACATCTGTCCAGGATCTTCTGGCTTTCATATTTTCTGGCGAAAAGTCTGGGGTGATTCTGATAGGTCTGCCTTTATATGTTACTTGACCTTTTTCCCTTACTGCTTTTAATATTCTTTCTTTATTTTGTGCGTTTGGTGTTTTGACTATTATGTGATGGGAGGAGTTTCTTTTCTGTTCCAATCTATTTGGAGTTCTGTAGGCTTCTTGTATGCTTATGGGTATCTCTTTCTTTAGGTTAGGGAAGTTTTCTTCTATGATTTTTTTGAAGATATTTACTAGTCCTTTGAGCTGGGAGTCTTCACTCTCTTCTATACCTATTATCCTTAGGTTTGATCTTCTCATTGAGTCCTGGATTTCCTGTACGTTTTGGACCAGTAGCTTTTTCCGCTTTACATTTTCTTTGACAGTTGAGTTGATGATTTCTATGGAATCTTCTGCTCCTGAGATTCTCTCTTCCATCTCTTGTATTCTGTTGGTGAAACTCGTATCTACAGCTCCTTGTCTCTTCTTTTGGTTTTCTATATCCAGGGTTGTTTCCATGTGTTCTTTCTTGATTGCTTCTATTTCCATTTTTAATTCCTTCAACTGTTTGATTGTGTTTTCCTGGAATTCTTTCAGGGATTTTTGTGACTCCTCTCTATGGGCTTCTACTTGTTTATTTATGTTTTCCTGGAATTCTTTCAGGGACTTTTGCTATTCCTCTCTGTAGGCTTCTACTTGTTCTCTAAGGGAGTTCTTCACGTCTTTCTTGAAGTCCTCCAGCATCATGATCAAATATGATTTTGAAACTAGATCTTGCTTTTCTGGTGTGTTTGGATATTCCGTGTTTGCTTTGGTGGGATAATTGGGCTCCGATGATGCCATGTAGTCTTGGTTTCTGTTGCTTGGGTTCCTGCGCTTGCCTCTCGCCATCGGATTATCTCTAGTGTTACTTTGTTCTGCTATTTCTGACAGTGACTAGACTGTCCTATAAGCCTGTGTTTCAGGAGTGCTGTAGACCTGTTTTCCTGTTTTCTTTCAGCCAGTTATGGGGACAGAGTGTTCTGCTTTCGGGCGTGTAGTTTTTCCTATCTACAGGTCTTCAGCTGTTCCTGTGGGCCTGTGTCTTGAGTTCACCAGGAAGGTCGCTTGCAGTAGAAAAGTTGGTCTTACCTGTGGTCCCGAGGCTCAAGTTTGCTCATGGGGTGTTGCTTATGAGCAAACGACAGCCGCAGCAACCAGGAAGATCTGCGCCGCCGTTTCCAGGAGTTTCCGTGCACCAGGGTTCCAGATGGCATTTGGTGTTTTCCTCTGGACAGTAATGTGTTCAGAGTGCAGTCTCTTCTGATTTCCCAGGCGTGTCTGCCTCTCTGAAGGTTTAGCTCTCCCTCCCATGGGATTTGGGTGCAGAGAACTGTTTATCCGGTCGGTCCCTTCAGGTTCCGCCTGGCTGACATTTCATTATAGCGTCATCAAGGTGTATTAGAGCCTCAAGTCATGTTCTTCACCCGGAAACTGGTTTATTATCACTTCCCTCCATTGTGTTGCTTGGTGTTTCTTTTTAAAGCTTTATTTATTGTTATTTTATGTGTATGAGTGTTTGCCCTGCATGTGTGTAAGTGCACTGCATGTGTGTCTGGTACCGGTGGAAGCCAGAAGAGGGCTCTGGCTTCCCTGGAACTAAATATGGACTGTTGTAAGTCACTACATGGGTGCTGGGAACTGAACCTGAGCTTTCCTAACCATTGAGTCATCTCTCCAGCCTGAGTTTTATTTTCTTAGGGTGTGTTTTAAAGTACAGATGTTCTTAATATTTTAGTGGGACCCAATTTGTTTTATTCTACTTTTAAAAATGGTTTCATTTTTACTTATCTGTATGTGTGTGAATCCCTGTGTGTATGCAAAGCATGCATATATGTAGGTATTGTGGAGGCCAGAAGAAAAGGTATTGGGCCCTCAGGTACAGGTGATTGTGAGCTGCCTCAAGTGGCTGTTAAGAATGTAATCAGAGCAAGAGCAGTAAGTATTAACATCCTTTGGGCTACCGTCTCCCCAGCCCTTATTGTAGTCTGCTGTTTCCTGCTGTGGTTTATTCCTCTTGTATTGCTTCTCAGCAGTCTGTCTAACCTCACATCTCAATACTTTTCTTCCATTTGTTCTAAAATCTTCCCACTTAAATTCCCACTTGTAACGTGTGATCCATTAACAATTTGTTTTTGTAGTAGATGGAGAAAGTCTCCAGGTTTTCTGTTTGTTTGTTTTTAAGCATATTTATCTCCATTTCCCGAACTCCTTTTGCCACTTGTTGAAAATGACACCCACTGAGTATTTTGGCATCTCTATTCCGAGTCCATAGATCACAACACATGAAGGAGAGGTCACTGAACACAACAGACTGCACCCATCCTTCCATGCAGTAGCAATGAAGAGTTATAGATAAGTTTTGAAATTGGGTGATAGTCTCCCAATTTGTTTTTCATTTTCACAGTTGGTTCTTTTTATTGCTTTGGAATGTAATTTGGCTTGTTAATTCTATTAAAAATTCTGCTCGGATATTGTTAGGGATTGTGTAGAAGCTATATTTAGATCAGTTTGGGAAGAGGTAACATGTCTCCAGTACTATGTGTGGCTCTTGGCTGTCTTGCCGTGGGTGATTAATTCCATTTTACAAAGTAGTTGGCTTCATTTAGAGAGCAAGTGCTGAGGAGGGGTGACTGCATCTCGTCTGGGCATGCAGACTCATTTTTTTAAAAAGTATTATTTTGTCTAGCCTCTAAATACTAAGAATTTCTTTAGATTATTTTTGCATAAATCTTTAACTTTAATTTCATTATTAGCTGAACTTGAGTCTGTTTGGTGGTCCACCACAAGGTCTGTATTAAAAAAGGCTGTGTGTCAGGGAGCTTGGAAAAAGAGTGCTTTCAAAGCCCGTGATATTTTCATGGCTATGTTGTCTTTTTTCGCTTTGGGTTGGGTTTGATTAGTTCTCATGATTTTGCAGAAATAAAGAGCAGGCTTGAAAGATCTGTAAGACAGTATTTGTCTTCTCTTATCTCTCCGGGGAATGTGCATGGCAACATGGGAGTGTGTCAAATTCCACCACGATGATGTTGTCCCCTCCCCTAAGCCTTAGAAAGTGTCTGGCTAACATATCAGTTCATTCCTGTCCTGGATCTCCTGTCTCTTGTGTGTCTTCAAGGGACATTGGCATCAAGACAAGGAGGGCACCTGCTGTTCTTTCTACCTGTGCTCTTGAAGTGGTAACACCCCAGTCCAGCATGACCCCCTGGGAGTGGTAAGCTTTATTGGTTTCTGTGTTCCTTCCGTCCTAGTGAGCTACAGACAGACTAGAGTTAGAGTTAGGATTGGAGCTGCAGGAGGCCTGGAGCTCCAGGGGTTCTTCAAAGACTAGGTAGGTCCTACAATGCCTGCTTCTCAGTTTGTTGTATGTCTCTGGTTAGTTTCCGAGAACTGGGATAGCTATGTCGGTGTGTGTGTGTGTGTGTGTGTGTGTGTGTGTGTGTGTGTGTGTGTGTGTAAATGGCTTATTGTCACTTCATGGGGAAGTGGTTATGTTGTGATGGTAGTCAGACTGCCAACCGATTCTATTGTTTTGTCTTTCAGTTTTAGCTTTGCATAGCTCCTGTTGTTCACATCAAATCTGTGGGATACTGGCACTTGGTACCCTAAATAATAGGTCCAATTAGAGCTGTTAGCACTTGATGATAAAGCGTGGTCCCAGGACATACTCATCTCTTTCCTTACAGCTGTGTTCTTTTTCCCTCTCGGGGCACTGTGATATAGTTTGCCAACTTTCTGAGCTCATTCTTACAAGCCTTTCTTTAGTTTGGGAGGTCCATAAAGGCAGGAAGTTCAACCACATGTAGGGCTCTTTGTAGGAGCTATTTGTGGGATGCTCAGCTCTGGGTGACAACAGTCTTAAGCATCTTTGACCTTCTTCCTTACTCTCCTCTCAATTCTTCAAACAATGGAAGGAAGACAATGTGCATCCCTGCCTGTGGGTGGCCATATTGGGGGACTAGGTGATTTATATTTGGTACTTGGGTGAGTCAGATGTTTGGTTTCAAAGTTCTAGACAAGGGACAGAGGTGAATATTTTACATATCAAAGCAGACCTGGCCTTTAGGTTTTCCCAGCTTCCCCCATTCTCTATCTGCCACACCCTGCTCTCAATCTTGAATTTTCCACCCAGGGGCCCAAGAACCTCTTCCTTACCTCATCCAGACTCACCCTCTCTCTCTCTCTCTCTCTCTCTCTCTCTCTCTCTCTCTCTTCTCTCTCTCTTTCCTTCTCTCTCTGTATGCATGCTCCTTCTCTCTTTTTGCCCCCTCCCTTCTCCATGGAGACTTCCCTGGCCTTGGTCCTTGGGGTCAGTGAACTCAGCTACTCAAGAACAGCTTCCCAATAAACCTACCTTCAATATAATCTAATCTGGCCTGAGTACTCCACTGGCAGAGAAATAACCTATCAGTGAGTATATTAGAGATCTTATATGTGTTAGGTGACACAGAACAAAATCCCAAGCCAATTATGTGCCTGATATTAAACTTAATATTTACTGTATGTTTTTCGTTTGCCTCTTACGCTAGCATCTATAGTCTGTATATGAAATCAATAAAGTTGAAGAGGTTAAATATGTCTGCCTGACTGCATACAGATGGCTGAATCTGGGATCTGATTTTGAGTCTCTAAAGTCTGTGCTTTATTCAACTACTGTACAATACACTTTCATAAATATGGGTCTCTGAAGGGTGGAGAGGCCTTTACCTGAGTCTACAGTTAGAAGGACCACTGGATCCTCCATCACTGTTACATACACAAGGACAAGGCTTCATGCCACATGTTCACACATACACCATATACCTATCATAAGCACATATACCTCAAACACATAACATACCACCCTACATATAAACTACTAGCATAACATATATGTAATACCACACACACACACACACACACACACACACACACACACTCAAAACATATACCACAAAACAGTATGTAACCTATCATACACACATACTCCACAAACAAGTACACACACACACACACACACACACACACTATGGCACATAAAACCTACATGTATTACATGAATACCACACACTATTGATATACTTTTTATACACATGTTATATACAAAACACATGAACACACACACACACACACACACACACACACACATACACACACACACACAGATTGCATCCTGCCTTCTATACAACTGTAGTTGAGGCAAAACATGAAAGCCAGCACAGAGTTTTTAAACTTAGATATAATTAGACAAAGTTCTCAAAGACGTGAAGTAGCAAGGTGTACTTCAAAAGTTCCTGGTAGGGGGGTGGTACAGTTCTCTTTTCAGACAGAACCCCAATTCTTCACAGCTTCTCTGCCTCGGGAAGAGAGAGCAGGTTGTTGGGGGAGTTAAACAGATTTATTGACATGAACATATCTCTGGAGACAGAAGGCAAGCTGTCATAGCCTGACATGCAGGAAACTTGGGATAAATATTTCTGTTGACTTTCCATGGATCCATTATCCTCGTGTGCCCTTGCACAAGGGTTCCGTGAGAGCTTGGTGAAAGGGGTGTTCCCCTCCCAAGGGATGAATGGGAGTGGTGGGTAAGGTGGGTGAGAAGAAAAGAGGGGGATCCAAGGAAACCATGGGAGGGCAAATGAGGTGGAATGAGTATTATTAATATCTTCCCATCTATTTCTGAAAGTCACCAGGAAGCAACCACGTATTCAAAAGGCAAAGGGAACAGGTTACATTGTTACATTAGGAACACTAGCTAATAGCTGACATTTAATAGACACATTTATGACACAGTGCTGGTCGTTCATCGTGCATCTCTTCAGAAGTCTCAGTGTATTTGTTTTGCACACCATTTGCCCATGGGAGACTGGGATTAGTGAATACATCTATCATGGGAATTCTGTTTAGGGAAAAAAGAGTCTTGGACATGGCTGAGAAAAGTGGCATCTGTACCCCAAGATGATAACTACTAACATGCTCTATGACAAAGTCCTTGTGAGCCAAATAGGTAGGAACCACAGCTAGACAACTGCTCTCCACTTCCTTCCTTCATGCTCCTTATAAACCCCCACTGCCACTACGGCCTCTTCACCAAGCTTTCCATTGTCCCTCAGCATGGAGATCCACTTTAAACAGTTATTCATGTGGAAAAGGTCTTTCTATGAGGCTCAGATTGTTTCTGGAAATCACCATACAGACCAAGTTAGCTGGAACTCATGATGATGCCCCTGCCTCTGCCTCCCAAATGTTGGGATTACCACCATGCATTACCCTATCAGGCTCACTCAGGCTCTTGAGCATATGCTTTACTTTTCTGCAAGAGGCTCTCTTTCACCAACTTGTAGTTTAAATGTACTTCTCACTGAGCTGCCTGCTCTATTGTGAGCTTCCCACTACCTCTGGTCCCCACCCCCCTTTGCTGTGGCTGTGCCCTCATGTATTCCTGTTTCTTAGGCTACATTTCCTATTGTGCACCAACCTTCCCCCATCTGCAGACTACTTAGTGTGAGCACAACCCTGTTGCTGACAGATCTCAGAGATGCAAACAAGTCCTTCACAGTTCACCTCATATGTGACATTCTTCCCCATCAGCCTGCTGGGTGGCAGGAAGCCAGACCAAAGACTCGAGACAAGAAGCATATTTCTTCCACTTCAATTCTTTTTGATCCAATGCGACCCATTCCTTCCTTGGATCCTTGTTCTCAGCAGCTCATCCCCCTCAGGACTTGCACCTGTCTGTTGTTCTTTTTTTCTTTCTCCCAGATCCTGGCTTATTTTCTCACAAGCTTGTGCTTGCCCATGTCACCTGGAGCCCGAGGCATGGTGGTTCATCCTGTGCTTCGCTTATTCTCCTAGTTTGGGTATTCCTTTCATTGATGACTGAAACTCAAATGCTGGCAGGTTCAGTAAGAAGGCAGACCAACAACAGCTTCATGAGATAGAGGGAATGTTTCATGCACTGATGGCCTAGGAGTCAGTCATCTTGGCATTGTCTATTTTTGTCAGTAAAACAGGGATCCCGGGGGTTCAGAGACTCTGGGATGTGTTGCAGTCAGTGGTTTCTTTGTCTGGCTCTTCTGCAAGAGTAGGAATCTTCTTATAAAACTTTAGTTTCAGAATTTAAAAACCATGTTGGGTACATGGGAAGGTGAACAATGAATATTTATACAATTAGCTGCTGTTTTGATAATCTGAAAGCTACATTGTGGGCTCCATGAAACCCAGGTTTATGTTTTTACCCATCTTACAGTAGCTTGTCTTACTCCTCCTGAACTGAAGTGGGAGCCATTACCTGTAGCTTTTCATCTAGGGGTGAGGTCCTATGATATTTTCCCCATTCATTTTGCCATGTCAACTGTCCACTAACTATGCACTCGGCATGTAAAGCTCACCAGGCCTGGCACTGGCAGTGAGAGCTGTCCAGTACATGCTTTTTTCTTTTCCAGGAAGAGGGACTTAGTACTGGGCCAAGCAAGGCAACATAGGTGTCAGAGGCGACTCTAATGCCAAAGCAGGTGAAGGAAGTTAACGCCAGTCCTTCTGGAATGATGGGGGAAGGGTTTGGGGAAGAGATTATGTCAAGCTTGTGTTTGAGATAGGAGCGGGAGACAGGACCTGGTCTGAGGTTTGTATGTCTAAGATGTGTTGGTTTTCTGATAAGACATGACATGTCTGATCTGTGTTCACTGCAGTATCAGGAGGTTTGTCTCTGGACAGCATGATTCTTCTCTTAGCAACCATTAATTACAAACAGACTTTTATCTAGGGGAGGGTTCCTATGATAGTTTCCCTATCCATGTTGCCATGTCAACGAATGTCACTATGCAGGTCTTGTTTAGGTGACAATACTGTTAGGTGCAGCTCCCTGTCATATGTAAAAAAAAATACCACCTCATAGCAAGCACCCTGGTCCTCTGTCTCCTATAATTCTTCCACTTCCTCTTCTATGATGTTTCCCTAAGTCTGAAGTTATGTTGTAGATACTCCAGATAGGCTAGTTACTTGCCTTAGTTAGGGTTCTATTGCTATAAAGAAGAGATACTATGACTACGGCCACTCTGAAAAAGGAAAATATTTAACTGAGGCTGGTTTATAGTTCAGAGGGTTAGCCCATTGTAAGAAACATGGCTGCAGGCAGACATGGTGCTGGAGAAGTAGTTGAGAGTTTTACATCTGGATCCATAGGAAACAGGAAGAGAGAGTGAAGGTGAGCTTGGCTTGAGCATCTGAAACCTGAAAACCCACTTCCAGTGATGCACTTCCTCCAACAATGCCACACCTACTTCAACAAGGTCATAGCTCCAAATATTGCCACTTCCTATGAGCCTTTGGAGCCATTTCCATTCAAAACACCATAGTACACCTTTCTTGATCAACTGTTCTTTGCAGTTTGGTAAGTGGTGAATTTCTGCAATGGTCTCTTGCTGCTGCAAAAAGAAGAAACTGAGAAGCTGAATCCTTTGCTGCAATGACCTTTAATGCTGTTGGTCTCTGTAAAGTGTTATTTACCTATGTACACCCTTGGGATTTCTGCTTTCTCTGAATTCTTGTGTCACCCTGAAGGCTAACTACACACCAGCCTTTCAAATACTAGATAGCACACTCACTTCTCAGTTGCTCTGTAGTGACTAGTCCTGCTTTCTAATGTCAATACATTTTCAACTTATAAAATAAAAAGCCGTCACTCAAAGGCTATCCTTGGTAGGAGACTTATCAGGGGTCTAAACTCTGTAACTGCTCATTTTCCTATGCTCAATGTAATTGTTGCAAGGAAGAGAAAGGCTCTCTGACCCTTTGGGTTCAACCTCATGGTCCTGGATGAATTACAGCATTTATCTAGGACTTAATTGACTTGTCTGTGTAGAAAGGACATTGTGGTCCTGTGGATTGAGTAGTAAAGACTGAAAATAGTTACTTTGATTCTAGGGCCCAGACTCCCTTCCCTCCAGAGTCTGAACAGGAAGGGATGCTTCAAATAACAGTTAGGATGGTCTAGGTATCAATTTATGATTAATATATATATATAGAAACTGGATTCAGTTTCTAGCTTTAGCATTGTTAATTGTATAACTTGGGGGAAAACAGTTAATCCTTATAAGATTTTATTTTTTTACTCAAAAATATTTAGCAAACTATTGATGTTTTCAGAAACCATAGAGTAGTGCTTCATAATTATCTTAGTTAGAGTTTTATTTCTGTGAAGAAAACTGTTACCAAGACAACTTTTATAAAGAACAAAATTTGATTGGGGGTTAACTTACTGTTTCAGAGGTTCATTCCACTAGCATCACTGTGGGATGCATGGCAGTGTTCAGGCAGACAAGGTACTGGAACAGGAGCTGAGAGTTCTACATCTTGATCTGGGGGCAGGCAGGAGACTGTCTTTTGCAGACAACCACGAGGAGGGTCTCTCTACTGTATTGGGGAGAACTTGGGCACTTGGAGTCCTCAAAGCCTACCTACAAAATGACACACTTACTCCACCAAGGCTACACTAACTTCAGCTAGGCTGCACCTCCTAATAATGCCACTTTCTATGGGACAAACATATTTAAACCACCACATTCTACTCCCTAGCCACCACAGTCTTGTTCAAACACATAAGTCTACGGGGCCATACATAGCCATAACATAATGCAAAATACATTTAATCCAACTTCCAAAGTTCTTGTAGTCAATCATAGTCTCAACAATGTTTAAAGTCCAAAGTTCAAAATCTCTTCTGAAATTTATGTACTCTCTTAACTGTAATCTCCAATAAAATCAAAACCACAAAGCAGACCATATACTTACAACATCATAGTCTATATCTTACCATTCTAAAACAACATAGTGAGAAAATACTGGACTAAAGCAAGACAGAAAGCCAGCTGGGTAAACTCTAAACTCTGCATCTCTATGTCTGATGTCAAAGCACTCTTTTTATCTTTAACATTATTCATCTTTGTTACCTGCAACACTTTTCTTTTTCTTGGTCTGGTTCTGCTCCATATTTTCCCACAGGTATCCCATGTCTCTGACATCTCTAACATCTTGGGATATCCAGGGCAGTTTCAACTTTGCAGCTCTTTATTTCAATGTCTGTGATTCATTCATGATTTTATAGGCTCCTCCAAGGGGCTTAGGTTACATCTCCAGCTCTGCCCTCTGTAGCACTCTTAGGCTCTGGTTGACTACACTCCACTGGTGCTATTGTTCTTATTGTTCTTGGCGGTTATCCTATAGTACTGGCATCTCCAATATGCTGGGCTCTTCCTATGCTGGGGTCTTCCTCCTTAATTAGGCTTCACCAATAGCCTCTCATAGGCTCTCTTTATAGTGCCAAGCCTCAACTTCTTTGCATACCCTCTTCAGTCCTGGGCAGTCAACTGCAATTGAGATTGCACCTTCACCAATGGCCTTTCCTGGCCTCTCATAGTGCCAAACCTCAGCTTCTCTCCGAGATCCTTCATGCCTTCAAAACAAGTACCACCTGAGTGATTCTTGCATATTATCAAGTCTTGCTGCAGACATGGTATCTATCTCCAGAACATAGCTGCTTTGTGCTCTCAGAAAACACTTTTCAGAAGATTTTACTTCAGTGATGCTGGTCTATTCTTAATCACTGCTAATTTCTTAGCTCAAGCTACTTAGCATCAATTGTCCCAGTAACCCCTTCTGCTCTTGACTCTAAAGCAAGAGCCACACGGCAGAAGCTGCTGAATTCTGCTGCTTTCTGGGGCTGGAACATGCCCCCTTGTTCTATTATATCACAACCACTTTTCAGTTTTCCAGCTCTTTCACTGTCCAAGCTTGGGTGTACTGGAACATAATCTGAAGACCAACCTTGAACTCAGAGATCTGCAGGCCTCTATCTCTTGAATGCTGGGATTAAAGGCATGTACTACCATGCCTGGACCTAAACCTTTTTCAACCTTTTTATAAGATCTTTCAATTCTGGATTATAGTTCATTCTAGACATAGTCAAATTGACAACCGAGAATAGTCATCACAATCCATCCCTTGTCAATTTGACCCTTGTCATAATCATATCTCCTTATGTTCAAATGAAAATAATCACCAGGTTGTAATAGTATCTAACATGACATAACTATCCCTTGTTCAACTGCAAACACATAAACAATAAATTAAGGTGGATAGGATCTTGCCCAGAGATAACCATTCCCTTAATTCCGTTTAATATCCTTGAACATAGGATTCAGCTCCATTCTACTTCCTGGTGTTCCTTTACTCATTGAACCATACATTTTATAGTTTTCCTTTCTAAGCTTGCTACACTTGATCAAAATGTTCCTCATAAGAGTGAACTACAGGCTAAGTTAGGCTTTTTTTTTTTTTGAGACTTTCTTTGTCAATGGAATTAATCTACATCTATTTACCTTAATCTCAGGCAGACTCTTCAGACAAGGGCAAAAAGTACCCACACTCTTCAGTAAACTATTACAAAAATAATCTGTATGCAACATACTGAAATTTCTCTCCTCTACACCCTCTTGAGCCAGGCTCTCAAAGTTCAAATAACACTCAGAAGCACCATCTTTCACATTCCTACTAGGATGACCCGTCAGGCCCCACTTAAAGCATTCTACTGCTTTTCAAATCCAAAATCCTAAAACCCATATTTTCTCCAAACAAAAACATGCTCAGGCCTATCATAGGAATAACTCAGTTCCTGGTACCAACTTCTGTCTTAGGGTTTTATTGCTGTAAAGAGACACCATGACCAAGGCAACTCTTACACATAAAAAATTTAGTTGGGGCTGACCCCCAGTTTCAGGGGTGTTGCAGTTTGCTCTGTTGCTGTATATTGTAATGTTAAGTATAGGTCCCAAGGTCTGGCTGCCCCCACGCATGAGGAAATCTTCATGTATATCAAGTGGTGCTATGTAAAATTAGTCCTTAATTAAAAACTATTGGTTGAATAAAAATGCCTACAGTCTATAGCGGGGATGAAGACATGTTAATAGAGTTTTGGTTCCTGGGAATGGGGTCTGAGGTGGGGTCACAAGGGGGAGAGAGAAGAAGGCGGAGAGAGGAGAAGATATAATGGAGTAAAGGATCATAAGACTTAGCCGTGAGGGCTGGCCAATCAGAATAAGAGTGGCTTAGACGGAACATGGCAACGTATCTCAGGGTTATTGAGAGGGAGGGAGGTAGATGCTTAGTGGGTAGATATCTGCCAGCTCTAGGACTTTAGAGGCTTATTATAAATATAAAAGTTTTGTGTATTTTATCTGGGAACAAAATGATCTGAGGATGGGGTAGATATTTCCAATTGAAATTAAATATTTATAACACTATAGAGGTTTAGTTCATTATCATCAAGGCAGGAAGCATGCCAGTGTCCAGGCAGGCATGGTGCTAGAGTTGCCAAGAATTCTGCCTCTTGGTCTAAAAGCAGCCAGGAGGAGGGTCTCTCTTCTGCACTGGATGGGGCTTGAGCACTAGGAGACCTCAAAGGCCTCCTACACAGTGACAAACCTCTTCCTACACCTCTTAATAAGGCCACTTCCCATGGGCCAAGCACAATGACCTTCCTAATGCGGTGACTCTCTAATACAGTTCTTCATGTTGTGGCAAACCCAATCATAAAATTATTTTTCATTGCTACTTCATAATTATAATTTTGCTACTGTTATGAAATATCTAATGTGCAAGATATCTGATCTGTGAAAGGGCCATTTGACCTCCAAAGTTCATAGTCTCTGTTACTGACTTAATTCATAGTCTCTTCTCTTGGACTTTACACATCAAAATTACTTTTTAGAGTTGTTTGCAGAACAGGCAAAGTACTATGGAAACAAGGTGACAGAAGCTTCACAAGTGTGTTATCTTTAGTCAAAGAAACTGGGTTGTGACCTTGGTTCTGTGCTTGCTGAAGGAGATATTTAAGATGAACACACAGTCCTGCCCTTTATTTTCCTCATCCATTAAACAGAGAGAGGCATTCCTTTCCCTACAAAGCACGACAGAACAGATCCTGTGATAATGCCTGTAGAGCCGTTTCAGAATAAAAAAAAAGAGTACATGGCTATCAGTCATTTCTTAGCTATTAGTCATTTAAAATGAAATGTAGGGCAATCTCTTGGCTGTGAAATTGAAATATATCTGAAATCAATAGTCACTCGGAGGACAGCAGTGTTGGTGATGGATAAGGCATGTTCGTAAAAATGGAAATCACCAGTTGCGAGGAGTGGGTGTTCAGCAAGACGGACTGCCTGCAGAGCCAGCAGCAGCTGTCATTCTGTCTTAGTGATATGGCACCTCTGGATGACACTAGCTGCTGTGCTCCCTGTGTCCTTGAGGAACATATTACAGAGCAGTGAGGTGAGGGAAGCATGTGTCCACATGGACTACAGTGTGTGGCCCATGAGCAGAGCTGGAGAACAGGGCCTGGCACTGCTGACTGAGAAACCCTGGCATTGGTCAAGCTGGAATAGACTGACCTTGCTGCCAGCTTGCAATCAGCTCCCACTTCTGTCAGCTTAAACAGTGATGGAGATGAGCTGGCTGCCTGATCTTCCTGCCTGCAATCATAGGAGTTTCTGGGAAGAGATGAGTTTAGGGTCAACAAGAATACAGGTAGTTCCAAAGAAGGCACTGGCTATGGAGATGAACAGGCCCAAGATTAGAACCCAACTCCACCTCTTTCAGCTGCTATAGTTTTCAGAATCAACGTAAGTTTTGTGTCTTGCACTGCGGTCTTTTCATCTCTAACATATAAAATCATAAAACTGCCAGCAAGACTTGACATCCATACCAGAAGAAACAGAAATCAGTAACTAGTCCAGGAAGAATCTTCCTGTCCTAATGTGAGGCCCTGAACTCACACCACGAGGACCCAAGTAGAAAGCCAAGCCTAGTGGTGTCTGCCTGTAAGCTGATTGCTAGGATATGAGGCTATGCTAGAGACAAGCAGATTCCTGAAGCTCATTGCTCAGCCAGTCTAGCCAAACCAATGAGCTTCAAGTTACCAAGAGCCTGTCTTTCAAAACAAAGGTTGAGAGGTGATTCTGGGAAGAGGTCTGATATAAACCTCTATCCTCCACATAAAGAAGCAAGCACACATGTATTTGCATACACAGGTGTGCATCCTCATAGTGACAAGTGCACAAGTGCAAACAACACACACACACACACACACACACACACACACACACAGAGAGAGAGAGAGAGAGAGAGAGAGAGAGAGAGAGAGAGAGAGAGAGAGCCAGCTTCACACTACCTCCAGCAGGAGCTGACATACCTACTTTCTTTTCATCTCCAAGATACTGAGAATGAGACAATCATATAAAAAATTTAGACTTTCCATCCCCACAAAATACTCGAGTTCTCTAAAAATGGAATGTGATTATTTTTAATCAGCTGACTGGCATCCAAGATGATCTCATCATCTCAGGAACATCATTGAGATCCAGATCTCACTGCCATGAGCTGGAAGGCTGCAGTTGCAGTGAACTCCCAATGACCCCTGCAGAAATGACCACTCCATCAGCTCTGTCTCAGGGGGGAGGTGCTGTGACACTCAAAAGAAAGACAAGGCAAGGACATTCGGTTGGCTTGTTTTCTTCTGGGACTGACATCCAGTTAACATTTTTGTAGTACACTAGTGGACTTGTGCTCCCCTAGAGTTCAAAGGAGTCTCCAAGGCCTGGCCTTATCCTATATGTACCTTTTTATTTTGCTGTCTGACCTTGCACTTTGCTTTGTAAGATTTTTTTACTCCTAATCGCAGGAGCTGTGATAGCCTATCTACCATTGGATTCTCAAGGGCACATGGGTGAGCATTCTGTGTGTCCACTGGTACCCACAAGTGCCTCATGTTCCCAGATTGAATAGAGAACCCCTCTTCTGTCAGGAGCCCCTGCCTGCAGCAAAATCTTAAGTCAAAGCTAGCAGCTAAAGATAGAAGCTAGGCTTGTGAGTTTATTAATTAATTAACTTCTTAATTAATTATCTGTGGATGTTCAGTAGAGAAGAGGATGTGGAGTTCTTATTTTGTATATCTGGGATGCCCTTGTAGATGAAGGGGGACCTGGAGGCATTTGAATGACACATCTGGAGGAACATGCAGATGTTAGGTGGGTGGGTGCACCATTTCACTACACCTGGGGTATGAGCAATTAATCAGGACAGCGGGCAGGAAATTAGGAAGTGGGCTTAAGAAATAATGGTTCAAGGTTTTAGAATCCTCTGTGTCTAGAAGATATGTATGGGTAACATGCTCCTTAATATTTTCGATGCTGGGAAAGATGAATCTGGTAATAGGCAGGCTTCCTGATGGCATGTGTCCTCTGGGGAGAAAAGGCTTTTAGTTCTGAGGTAAGTAAGGCCCTTATCCTTCTGCCCCAAGCTTGAAACTGACCTTCGGTTTTCATTTTAACTGTTTCCTTTGTGATTCAACGTTGAAATGAAAACACATGTTCCTTGGAGGATTTATCTAATCTGGTTGCAAATAGCAGATGACCAGATTCTCAGCCTCCGTGTGTTTAGACCTGGTGATCATAGCCTTTAAATCCCTCCGATGCCCAGCTCAGGGACGCAGGCAAAAATAGCAAGTGAGGTCAGTCCTCAGAGGACAACCTGGAGTGCTTGGCATCTAAATGGAAGGAATCAAACCGCTTTTTAAATATAAGGCTAAGAAACATCTTATTTATCCATCCTCGGCTCTTTTTGTGGGGAACCACTTGATCTTTTCTTTTTCCCTAAGCAAGTTCTAAGTGTCCACGGGAACCAGATGCAAAAGAAAAATTAGATGCAATCCCAGCCAACCAGATTTGCCGTAAAACTAATGACTCAAGTTTTACTGTCCATCTCAGCTCTTATCTGGTCCTATGTTTTGTGAAAAATATATGTAAAACAAAGTGTTAGCATTCTGTCTAAGCTCCGCCCCTCAGTTACCTGGCAACAGTCAGGTATGCCTGACTCACTATAAAAGGGGCTGCTCGCCCCCTCCTCTTTCATGCTCTCTTGCCTTCTTGCTTCTGCTCTATCCTCTTGTCCCTACCCCTCCCTCCCCATTTCCTTCACCCCTCTCTCCACATGCTCATGGCCAGTCTCTACTTCTTTACTCCTCTACATTCTCTCTTTCTCTCTGCCTTTCTCTGTCTCTACTACCCTTTCAACTCCCCTTCCCATGAACTAAATAAACTCTATTCTATACTTTACCATCACCATCGTGTCCTGGTCTCTCAGGGGGAAGGGATGCCTCAGCACGGGCCTGTGGAGGCATCCACTTACCCAACACCTTACCACACATCCACCAAACATATTCCCTCTCTTCTTATCTTTTTATAAACACAACACGAAGTATCACTTATATTTATTTTTTTTATTACATTTACGTACTCTGTGTGTGTCTGTGTGTCCATGTGTGTGCCTATGTCTCTCTCTCTCTCTCTCTCTCTCTCTCTTTGTGTGTGTGTGTGTGTGTGTGTGTGTGTGTGTGTGTGTGTGTACATGTGTTACAGGGTGTTTGTGGAGGTCAGAGGACAAGTTAAGGCCAGAACTCAGTGGGCCATCAACTAGGTCACCAGGCTTAGCATTGAGTGCCTAAACCTGTTGACTTACCTTGTTGGCCACCACCAACATTTTATAAGCTTCAGTTATTATAAAATCTGAACCTGTCCCCTGGCCCTTTAATCTTGTAGGAGTCATGTTCATGCTCATGTAATCAAATGGGTTTCCAAACACATCTAGCATTATATTGGAGCAGATGTTAGTAGTGTACAGGGGGATCTAGAGTAGAGAAATCCTACCTGAGAAGTCTCCATGTATCTAGAGATCAGGGCATCATGTTCTCTCTCTACCCTACCTGGGTAGACCGAGCCAGTGCTGTACCTGGACTTAGCGCCACACTTGATCTAAAACCACAGACCTTCCAGAGATTGCCCTTGGCTCTTCAAGACCTCTGCCTGATCTCCAAGAGACTGTTCCTGATCTCCATAAGACTACCCCTGACCTCCACAGAACTACCCTTGATTTCTGGAAAATTCCCTTTGATCTTTGTGTACTTAGTCCGATAACACTTCAAAGTTTCCAGGCCTCATACATGCTAACCATCACTCCATCAGGGGTCACTGCCAGGCCTCTACTATGCTAGCATCACCCTCTCATGCTCCACTGTCCACTTCTGTGCTAACCATCACCCTTTTATGATCCATTGCCAGGACCCTGCCATGCTAATTCTCACCTCTCAGGTTCCATTGCTAGGTCTCTTACATGCTAACCATCACCCTCTCAGGCTCCATAATTGCCTAGAATTCACAGAATTTACAGAACTCAGCAGGACACTTTAACAATTACTTATAATTTGATTATAGGCACCTGAAGGACACAGTTTGAGTGGTTCTCCTTGTGGAATGGGGACACCTCCCCACTGGCACATGTTGGCCAATAGAAAAGTTTTCTTTCCCCTCCAGTTCCTTCCCACAAGTGAGTGTCTGTGAATTCAGCAGAGAAAAGAGCAGGCTTCTTGAATTGGGACTTTGGTCTCTGAATGACACCCCCAATCTCCTAGTAGTTACTTGTCATGATACTTCACTGTTCAAATCTTAAGAGTTGATAAAAAGAATTGAAGATGGCTTAAAAATCACATCTTCAGGAGAGTTGCCCCCAATTTCCCTGAGTGCTAAGCTAAATTGTTGTGCTTGGACTGGTGAAATCTTCCAGAACTCTTAAAGGAAGGAGGGGTCCTGTGATGTCATTTTCATTGTCTTTTTCTAACACAAAAGTCCAAAGGTGGAAAAGTGGATCATCCCAACCTGATTGCTCTGTTCTCTCTCACTGTTTCCCTCTTATGATCTCCCTAGGGTTCAAGAAGGATTGATTTCACCCCACATTTATGTTCTCTTACTCTCAAGAAGTGGGGTATCTGTACCTGTGAAGTCTGAGGAGGATGGTAGATAGCTCTTTATTGATGGACCTCCTCATCAGATTCAACCATCTAGGTACATTGTGACTCTATTCTCCATGTGAGAAGCATCCCTTCTGTTATTCCAAGTTTTTAAAACTAGATTTGAAATTCCGAGATAGCTGTAGATGCAACTATAAGAAAAATACAGGTGAGAATTGCATTAAAAGCAATGTAGATAGTTTTTTTGTAAGATGGCCATTTTCACTATGTTAATCTTACCAATCCATGAGCATGGTAGATTTTTCCATCTTCTAAGGTCTTCTTCGATTTCTTTCTTCAGGGACTTGAAGTTCTTGTCATACAGATCTTTCACTTTGTTAGAGTTTCACCGAGATACTTTATATTATTTGTGGCTATTGTGAAGGATGTTGTTTCCCTAATTTCTTTCTCAGTCTGTTTATTGTTTGTATAAAGGAAGGCTACTGATTCCTTTGAGTTAATTTTATATCCACCCACTTTTGCTGAAGTTGTTTATCAGCTGTAGGGGTTCTCTGGTAGAATTGCTTATGTAAACTATCAGATCATCTGTTCATAGTGATAACTTGACTTCTTCCTTTCTAAATTGTATCACTTTGATCTCCTTTTGTTGTCTAATTGCTCTAGCATTGAAAGAGCAATTCTTAATTTCCTATAGAAAAACAAAAATCCCAGGATAGTTAAACAATCTTGAACAATAAAAGAACTTCTGGAGAAATCATCACCTCAAGCTGTACTACGGAGCAATAGTGATAAAAACTGCATGATATTGGTACAGAGATGGACAGGTAGATCAATGCAATAGAATCAAAGACCTGAAATAAACCCACACACTCATGGACACTTGATCTTTGACAAAGAAGCCAAAACCATACAGTGGAAAAAGAAAGCATCTTAAACAGATGGTGCTGCTTTAACTGGATGTTTGCATGTAGAAGAAAGCAAATCGATCCATATTTGTCACCTTGCACAAAGCTCAAGTCCAAATGGAATGTGGACTTCAACATAAAGCCAGATATACTGAATCTAATAGAAGAGAAAGCCTCAAACATATTGGCACAGGAAAAATTTTCCTGAACAGAACACCAATGGCTCAGGCTCTAAGATCAACAATTAACCAATGGGAGCTCTTGAATCGAAAAGCTTCTTTAAGGCAAAGGACATTGTCAATAGGACAAAATGGCAGTCTACAGACTGTGAAATGATCTTTACTAACCCTACATTCAATAGAGGAATAACACAGAAAATATATTTTAAAAATTAAGAAATTAAACTCCAACAAACCAAATAACCCAATCGACAAATAGGATATGGAGCTAAACAGAGAATTCTCAACAGAGGAATATCAAATGGTTGAGAAGTACTTAAAGAAATGTTCAACTTCCTTAGTCACCAGGGAAATGCAGATCAAAACTACCCTGACATCAATGAGAATTGCTAAGACCAAAAACTCCAGTGATAGCACATGCTGAGGAGGATATGGAAAAAGGGGAACACTCCTCCACTGCTGGTGGGATTGCAAACTGGTACAACCACTCTGGAAATCAATCTGGTGGTTTCTCAGAAAATTGCAAGTACTTCTACCTGAAGACTCAGCTATACCACTCCTGGGCAAGGACACGTGCTCCATCATGTTCACAGCAGCCTGATTTGTAGTAGCCAGAAACTGGAAGCAACCTAGATATTCCTCAAGCAAAGAATGGATACAGAATGTGGTTCTTTTACACAATGGAGCACTATTCAGCTATTAAAAACAAAGACATTAATTTTGCAGGCAAATGGATGGAACTAGAAAAAATCATTCTGAGTGAGGTAACCCAGACGCAAAAGGACATGCAGGATATGTACTCACTGATAAGTAGATATTAGCCAAAAGGTATAGATTACACATGATATGTCCCACAGACCCTAAGAAGGAGGGCCCAAGTGAGGATGCTTAAATCCCACTTAGAAGGGGAACAAAATAATCATGGGAGGCAGAGGGAGGGAGGGACCTGGGTGGGGTACGGGGGGAGGAGGAGATAAGGGGGGCAAGATCAGGTATGGGGGAGGACAGGAGAGAGGCCCAGAGGGCCAGGAGAATGAATGGAAATATGCAGCTGCTGGGGGGTGGGGCATGAGAACCTCTAGAAAATCCCAGAGACCTGTGATGACCTTAGCTGAAATACCTCACAGTGGGGTATTGAAACTGAAGAGACCACCTCCAGTAGAGGGTTGGGGACATCAATCCATCAACGAAACTTTCGACCTAAAATTGTTCCTATCTAAAAGAACTGCAGGGACAAAAATGGAGCTGAGACTGAAGGAATAGCTGACCAGTGACAGTGCCAACTTGGGATCCATCCCATGGGCAGATAACATCCATGTGATGGGGGGATATGAAGGGAGGGCAACAATTGGGATATAAATAAATAAAATAATTAATTAAAAAAGAAAATAAAAGGGAAAAATAATACTAAGATCTCATGATTTACCCTTTACCTATTTCCTCTAACAGTGCATCTTCAAAAGCTTAATGATGACATCACAAATAGGGTATTGACACTAATATAGTCCAATACAGAATAATTCCATTGCTGTAAGCATCTCTTACTATCTTATTCCATTTCCAGTTGCTATGGAAATAAATACCTGCCACTGTAATGCACTAAGAATAGAAGTCTATTTAGTCCAGTGGTTCTCAACTCTCCTAGCACTGAAACCGTTTAATACAGTTCCTCAAGTTGGGGCAACTCCCCCCATAAATTATTTTGTTGCTACTTTATAACTGTAAACTTATTATTATTTTTCATCATAATAAACATCATAATAAACAGATTATCTGATATATGACCCCAATGGGGGAATCAGGATTCACAGGTTAGAAGCACTGATTTAGTCCATGTTTCTGGAGGCTGGAAGTCCAAGAGTACCATGTTGCACCATCATATCACAAATGGTGAGGTGAGGCTACTGTGCTAACTCAATTTTATAAAGTCATAAATACTATTAGGTGTTGTGTGTGGTTTTCAAAACACACTACCACCTTTGCCCAAGAGCTGCTGTGTACCAGCCTCTTCTCGCTCCCTTTTGCTCCACCAGGCTTTGCCCTGGCATTGGTAACCACCTAACCCCCTTTGCTCTGACTTGGCTCCGGGATGGACAGCTGCCAGCACTGACTCAGCTTCTCTTTCTTACCTGCCTTTGTTCCTGGAGGGGTCACCTTTGAGACCCTAGAATCTGCAGATAAATGGCAGACAGACAGCTTTATGATTTTAGAACTTGCTGACTAGGCACAACTGCATTGCTACTTCCTGCATGGAAATGTGTGCCTTTATCAATTTATTATCTGTTTCTCCCTCTGCCCTAAACTTAGTGGCTTGTATCAGCTAGCCCCTGCCAACATCTTCGGCCCTGTCCATAGGAGAAGTTTCAGGCCCTAGCTGCCCCAAGACCTTACATGACTGTTGCTTTCTCCTCATTCCAAAGCATGGCAGAAAAAGCCCCTCTCTCTTTTCCTCTTTGGACTTGGAAATCCCACCCAAATCTTCTGAAGGCCCAGCAATTGGCCCCTGGTCTTCGTTATTGACAAGTCAAGAACCAATTGGGGAACAAAACTTTAGCAACAGAACCTCCCCTTAAAATTAGGAGGTCCCACTCTTAGGTCCTTAACACTAATCACTACCTGGTGTCCCAAGAGGGACACCACTGGATATATAAATTTGGGCAGTAAGTCTGCTCAGTGAAATTTCAGGGACTAAACATCCTTCCTTTTGCTTAGATGGTGACATCTCTTAATTTGTCCTCCCACTTTGATGAGAAAGATGCTTTAAACATTAGAGCTGTTTTGAGAGAACATGTTTTTTATTGCTGTGGAATGAGCAAACTGTGGCTTCTGTGTGACATTCTAATGTCTCCTCTGGGAAATGGCTACCTTAGACAAACATGATCAGAGTGGTAAGTACTCAGAAAAATGCCAGTGCACTAATCATTTAGAACATTGCCCAGTAAGACATTTAAGAGTGAATTCATGTTGCATCATCTGCCTCGTATTAGAAAATACGAGTAAGGTAATTTTCCAACTGTGTTCAATAGAAATACTATTTAAGAATAATTACAGAAAAACCATTTTGCATCTGATACTAATTTCTAAGCAAATGGAGGCAGAAATGGGTTTACATCTGTGGAGAAAGTGTGGGAAACAGAGAAGTTTGTTTTTACCATATGTTGAAGGGAGGATGGTGCCTGCTGCCTTACCTGGGTGGTTGTCTTAGTTCAGGGAGGGCAGAGGAGGGCACAGAGAGTGCTCACTTCTTTGGAGTTGTGACTTCTATTAAGTGTCTGTCTGTCTGTCCATTCATCATCAATCATCTACCTACTATCTATCTATTGTTTGTCTGTCATCTATCGTCTACTTACATGCTTTCCCCTTTCCTCTTCCTTTATTGTTTCTACTTCTTGTTCTTTGTTGTTCTCATTCCTCCTTCTCCGCTTCTTCTCCTTCAATTACTTTTATCCCTATTTTTCTTCCAGTTCAAGAGACTGAAGGCATATATAGTTCTGGTCAATAAGTACCTCCTAACTGCTGGGACAAGGACTGTGCCAAGAAAGATAGCCCTCTCTCTCTCTCTCTCTCTCTCTCTCTCTCTCTCTCTCTCTCTGAAAATAGTATTTTCCTATTATCTATTCTGATCATGATTTCCCCTCTCTTGTTTCCTCCCAGATCTTTACAACCTCCTTGCCAATCTAACTCCACACCTTTCTTTTCTCTCTTCTTAGAAAACAAATAGAGCAATAAAAACCAAGAATAAAACAAAGTAAACAGTAATTAAAAGTGTGTGGTGCTGCTTCTGTACAGGACCCAAGTTCTTCTCTAAGCATCTTCATTGGGCATGTCAGAATCTATTATTATAATAGCTCCAGGTATCTGCCTCTGTTAGTACTCATAGCATATACCTTGTCCATTCCCCCAATTAATAAAATCTTTCAAACGTAAAAGGCAAAGGTTAGGTACTCATTGTGAGACCCTATATCAAATTTTGCTTTGTGTAGGCTCTTGGCCTTATGGCTTCTGAGCTTGGGAAAGGATGGGTTTGGATGGATGGGAAAGATGAAGGGTAGAACGGAGACTCATCAGTAGAGAAATGGGGACTGATAACATACAAGGCAAAGGAAGTACATAAAATCTAGTCAGTCAGCAGATAGAGAAAGCATAGGCAAGAAGAAAAACCTGGAATGAAAGCAGGAGGTTAAGATGAGATACCAGTTCTTTGAAGGAGGATGGTTCCCAAATGTTAGTGTCTATCACTACTCTAGACAGCTGGCTCTCCTGGGGCAAGAGAGCCATACATTTCCACCAGCAAAAGGCCAGTCTTTTATCATCAGCATGATTCTTTGGCTGGTGTGTCTGACACCGTGATAATTGTACATGAACACAGCCAGGACATTGATGTGACCAAGGTGAACACTGACTGCTCATCTGGACTTCGTGTTGAAGCCCTGGACGATTATGAATTCATAGGAACTGTAGATACTTGTTGAACAGCAGCCAGCATTTCAGAACAACTCAAAAGCAAATGAAATGAAAGAATTCCACCTGCATTTTGTTGGAGAGTCTTAAAATTATCCCTAATTAGCAGCAATCACTCTTCTCTTTTGAGGATGTGCATTCCTGGTTTAGCTAAGGCAGCTTCTCCTCTGTGAAAGAGAGTCATTGAAATGCAAGCAGTGTACTGGATATCCGTGCCTCCTTCTTCTGATAGGAAACTCTCAGTTCCTGGGTGACCCTGTGCTAATGAGTCTCTGGCTGGTGAGTCATCTTCTAGCCAAGCAAGAGATGTTATCAGTTTCATTAGAGTCCCTCCAGTCACCTCAGCCTGGCCTGAAGCAGCCACAAGAAGGCCATTAGATCAACATTGACAGGATACTCTCACCAGCCCACCCCACCCAAATCATCTCTCATTTAGTATTTGCAAACACGCCAGGCGTTCGCTCTGAAAATGAACCGTTCTGCATGCAAACACCCTTTGATCAGTTTCACCGGAAACCAAAGCATCGCATACTTGCTTGAGTGGAGCCGCCACCAGAGCAGACATCTCTGCAAAGACTATTTTAGAATGACCCTGACTGAGTCTCTTTTTCTGCAGAGAAATAATAGCCACCGTTTTAAGATTCCTTCCAGCTTGGAATGCTGCTAGGGGCGATCTCATTCATTCCCAGCCGGATGGTTGGCTGCAGGGCCACAGCCCCAGGCAAGCTGTATGATGCTTGTTTGGACACGTTCTTACCAGTGGGGCTGCTTCTGTGTCTTTGCCCAGCTGGAAGTCTGAATGGTGGAAACATGTGGGGAACAGCATGCCTCTCCCTTGCCAATCACCTAGATGAGACTCAGTGTCTCTCTTGCTTCGGGCAGCCAAGGAAGATTTTTTTTTTGGACTACACAGATCCCAGGAATACAGCATCTAAGGTCCAAGGCATAATTCTTCAGCTGTTGGAAGGATTAGTTGTGTCCTCTGGCTCTCTGGAGTCCTTCATTGTAGTGATTTGGAGCAGTGGCACACTCTGCATTGACTAGGTCATTCTTTTCTGGTCTCCACAGGTGACAAAGTAGAGGGAAGTCCACAAACTGGTTCTGCAGACAGGCATGCAAGAGGCATTGTAAGGCTGGGCATGTGAGTTGCTTACTGAGCAAGACTTACCTGATTTAAAGATGGGCTCTGTGTTTTCCAGAACATTTCGTCTTGCCCTCATGTTCATCATTGACTTGTCTCAGGCTGAATGGCACGATGGAGACAATGGATCAACTGACTTCCTTTGCGATTTGCATGCCAACATTGGTTTGTTTGTGGAGAATGCCCTTTTCTATCATACTTCTTTCTCTCCAGAAAGCTAAGAGTTCAGTCTGGGCTCTTCAGTCTTTTAGCTATAACTCCTTGCAAGATGGGTGGCAGTCTGTAGAACACGAATGGCAAAAGAAGAGTCTAGATTCTGAAACTGCATAGATGAGGGCTATCTTTTAATAGTCCTGGGATTCAGGTCTTTCAGTTGGTATTCATCTGCAGAATGGAGAAACCCAGTGTCTACCTTGAAAGATTAGATACTAAGGGCCTAACCATGTTTCTTGAAAGCATTATTTGAAGACTGGAGCAGAGCAAATGATGAATCTCAGTGCCCACTATGTGTGGGGATCTGTGGTCCTTCCAGGATGCATAGTCAGCAGAGCCTGGCTTTCAGTTCAGTTCTGTTTAGACATGGATATTAGAATGATGAAACAGTAATGGATATAGAGGCCCCCACTGTGTACTCTTCTAGCACTCAGGGATGGATGCTGAGGCCCACTATGTGTTCTGCTCACATTCAGTGATGGATGCAGAGCCACTCACTGTGTGCCCCTACTGTGTGATCTACTTGCACTTAGCGATGGATGCAGACCTCCCCACCCACACACACACTGTGGGCTCTGCTCATACTTAATAATGGATGCAGAGCTGCCCCTCCCCACTGTGGGCTGTGCTCACACTCAGCTATAGCTGCAAAGGCCCCCACTGTGTGCTCTGCTCCTAATTATCAACAGATGTAGAGGCACACACTGTGAACTGAGGCACCCACCGTGGGCTCTTCTCCAAGCTTATTTCAATGTTCCTGGCAATGCTATGAAGCAATTCCTGTTACCTGAACTTGTGTGCAAAGAAACAGTATCAGAACCAAACAACCAGCTTAAGGCCACACAGTCAGCGTCAAAAGCAGGAGGTGGTTGCCACCAGAAACCAGGTTCAGAACGAGCATGCTGAGTTGTGCTTTTTCTACAAATTTTCGCCCAAAGAACAACAAGCTCCCATTTTCATCACTGAATCCATCCAAGGGTGAGAGCCAGATTACTCCAGTCAGGTCTTGACTGCTCAGTCAGATGCTCAGAACATGAATACGCCCTGACTTCTGGCCTCTGTTTCGCCATGCAATCTGGGAACGCATACATTGCTTCTGAAGACACAGGTGTCCTTGTACACCCTTAGGACAGGTCCTGAAGTGTGGGGGCAGTAGACTGGATTGACAAATGGTTCTGCTCCCCTCACCCCTGCAACACAATGAAAAGGTTTCATCTCCACTTACTGCACAGAGCGGTGATTATAAGATCAGATGTGAAATAAAGAAGAAGGGAAGCCCCGCCTGCAAATGTCAAATCTTGAGTGTAAAGAAGCACTTCGAAGCTACTTAACCTTCTGCCCGGTGTCCCTCTACGATGCACAGTCTTAAGATGCATGGCTGAGTGGCTTCTGGATGGAATTCTTTTCAAGTTTAGGAGTTAAAGGGCAAATTGTATAAATTTTACCCAAATTGACTGTCTGCTTTCATCTTTCACCAGATCTTTGCTTCTGAATTTAGTCTTTGAGTCATGAAGGCTCTAGGACTGTAGTTGTGCTTGTATATGTGGTGTGTGTGTGTGTGTGTGTGTGTGTGTGTGTGTGCACGCACATGGAATAGTGTGTTGTTTAAAGAGGAGTCACACACCACTGTGGACCTTTTCTAAATGCAATGTAGCTTTGACTTTGGGTCCTACCTGACTCCTGCTGGGGACTTTCTGAAGTCTCGTTTCTTTGCACCCTAGATCCTGCTCAACATTTGGTGTTCAAAGGCCTCCCCTGCTTCACTGGGAATGTGCAGAAGGAAGAGGCATGTTCAGCAGACAGCAAAGAGGCGCGCCTTATCCTTCAGCAGGAGGAAACGGGTATGCGTTACCTTTCTGCAAAGAGAATAATGCTCTCCCAGACCAAAGAGTTCACAGACTCTTCATGCATAGTTCTGAAATTCAGAAAAATCTTTGAGAATTGAAAAGTTCCTTGTAACTCAGACCTGATCTGCACATATTTGGCAGTAAATCCTGATATAAACTTGAGCCATTTGTAGTTTTACTTCTCTTTGCTGCATAAAGATTAGGGTATACTTTTAGGCTTCAGCCTCAATCCCTTTTGACCTGTCATATAATGTATGCCATATATATGCTACTTTTTAAAACAATATGAATCTATTATGGGTTTTTAAGTATTAGTGGGTAAAACTTTGACTAAGGGATCAAAGGCCCAAGATTATATTTAATCCTAGCCAACTCTCTTGTAAAATTACCATATATTAATGTGAAGATGGGAAACCAAGTCAGAAACCATTTCATGTATGTTATAGAAATTACTTGAAAATCCTGGCCTGGGATTTCTATCCCATCTTAGACTATTTACGTTCCCAGGTGAAAGACACACACACAGTCTTTATATTTACAATGAGCCTTAAACAACACAAGAGCTAGGCAGCTGCCCTCCCTCCATGCTGTTAGAGTCTGCTTTCCTATCAACAACCCTGAGTTATTACTTACAATTTACTTTGCTCCATCTGGGCTGCTCTTAACTCCAATTGGACAGCCCTCAGTGCCACATTTTCTTGACTTTTAACCCATGGTGGCTTTTTTGTTCAACTCCTGCAACTTCTCTTTCCTTGTGCTTTCCTCTCCCCCAAGCCTCTGAAACCTAAACCTCACGTCTGTCTCTTCTACTCAGCTCTTAGCTGTTGGCCTCTTTATTTACCAATTAGAAACAACCTGGGGGTAAGGTCGCTCAGTGTCTTCGTGTGGACTCTCTCATCTCTGGGGCAACTATTCTTGGGGTCTCCAAACTACTATTAGAACACAAGCAACATTAGGTGAACTCACTACATATGTAGGTTAATTTGTCAAGGATCACAAAAGCATTGTCAGGAAGATGTAAGAATATATCTCATTTATGCCACTCAACAGGAGCTTCCTAGCCATTTTATGTAAGCCTCTCTGTGAATGTAGGTACTCAGCATCTTCATAAGACACAAAGTAAGTTGAAGATCCATTTAATTGGGTTAATCTACAAAATGCCTGTAGTGGCTTGTGTTCTCATGCTAATTATGTTACTCCAAAACTTCTTTGCAGTGTTCTGCACATAGGACTAAAGGAAGCCAGTCCCCAGTTGCTTTTTGACTGGACAATAAACAATCAGTGGCCAATGGCTGTACAGGGTGACAGAGGTGGGACTTTTAGGATTCATGGGAAGGGACAGAGGAAAGAGGAAGAGGGGATTCTGACATGACGAGGGTATAAGAGAAGGACCACATTGGAAGGGTGCAAAAGGGAGAGACAGACAATATGTAGATACAGGGGGAACACACCAGGAGGGCTGCCCAGCAGGATCCAGGGCAGCAAAGATGAAATATAGATTTAGTAAGTATTAACTGAGGAATATTGGAGGGGAGTGTATGTTAGCTACGTGGAGTTAGGGAGTGGCCCAGCCTTTGAGCTGTTTAGAGTATTTAAAATATAAGACTATATATGTATGTCTTTCTTTCATGAATCTAGAGCAAGGGGCAGTAGCGAGAAGCATGTGGACACCACTGGCAGAGAGTTCGGGGCAGCTTAACAGATTAACTCTTCAGATACCCAAGCTTAGCCTAGCTCATGTTAGCCATACACAGAAGCCCAACACTGGGGATATCAAAGCCTATAGCACAATAAAGTCCTGGTTGTCTTATGATGCTGAGCTGCAGCTGTAACTTATTGCTGCCACCCAGCCTCGTGAGAACACAGCATACCATATATCACTAGCCCAGGAAAAGATCTGTATTCAACATCAAGGCTCAGCACTGTTTCAGCTTTATTTTAACTTCGAAGTAAATTCAGGATAAGTCAAGCACAAAGACTGGCCAGTTTCTTAGTTATTTCCTATAGTTGTAAAAAAATTTACAAGGCAGTATGATAGAGTTTTATTGGTGGTTTAGGCTTTCAGAGGGTGAATCCATGTCCATCAAGGCAAGAGGAGCATGGTAACAGGCAGTTATAGTCCTGAAGCAGTAGCTGAGAGATTCTGTCTTCATTTGCAAGTATGGGGTAGAGAGAGAACTTTTGAAACCTCAAAGCCCACCTTGAATAGCATTCCTCCTTTAACAAGGCCATGCCTCCTAATTTTTCCCAAACGATTCACCAACGGAAGACCAAACATTCTAATAATGTATTAGCCCATGAAGGTCATTCTCATTCACACCAACTCAACCATCTTCTTTAAAGATAGAAGGAGAGTGTGCTAGGATTTTTTGCTACTCTAGTAGTTGGCTCAACACCTTGGGCCAGTGGTGTTGGCATTACAGAGAGCTTGTTAGAGAAGCTTGGAACACACCTTGAATCTGTTAAAGAAGACTGTGCATTTTGCCAAAGCCAATGTCCTTTCAGTGACAACAGCACATCAAGTTTGAAGAGTTAGATGTTGGAATGAGAGAGATCATGTTTCTACCTTAAACGGTCCCAGGAAACTAGAACTGGTATTTTTTTCATCACACTGGAGGGTGAAGTCTTTGTTGGGAATCCAGTGAGGGAGAACACAAGGATGAGGAGGGCAGGGGAAGTAAGAGGTGAGAAAGAGGGAAGGAAGGGGAGAAGGAATACAGTAGGCCCAACACTGATTACCAATCACCCATTCTCTCTAAGAAGAAAATGCATTGACCCAGCTACTGAATTTTCAGCTTAATGCTAGTTTATCAAAGTAAATGCTATAATTGTATTTTTGCTCCTGCCGAAAATTCAGATGACTGGCTTAGGAAATAAACACACCTGATCAATCTATGTTATTGTGTATAAATGATGTGGCTAGAGAGCTAAGGTACTCAAGTTTGCACTGTTGGTACTGTGGACTAGATAAACCTTCCCATTAGGGAGCTGGTTTGTGCAATTTAGGCTGTTTAGCTGTCTGTGTCAAATGTCAGGAGCACCACCCGGGTAAATAAGAAATGTTCTCACTTTGTAATATCTGGAGATTTGGGAGGAGCAGGAGGAATGCCACTCCTAGTTATGAAACATGACCACATGAGCATGTTAAATCCATCTTGTGCTACCTTGTGGTTCAGCAGGTTCAAGCTGCCTGCAACTTCCTGGTGAGTTGACAAGTGACCCACATGCCTGGAGGCAGGCTCTTCAGGGAAGAGTATAGATGAGTGGACAGTAGAGATAATGTCTAGATGTGGGGAGTTTCTGCATTAAGAACAGTACCTTTGGGCAATATCAATTCTCCTTACAAACAGATTTCATTCCAGACACTTTTATTGCTGTCAAACACTATTTCCACTGACTTTGGAATTCTTCATTATCTGGGTAGGTTATGCAGAGTTATTTTAAAACATATTTTTATTCTATTTTATTGTATGGGTGTTGGGTCCACTTATAATATATATGTACCATGTATCTTTCTAGTACTCTCAGAGGTGAGAGGAGGGCATCATATCCCTTATGACTGAAGTTACAGACAGCTGTGAGCTACCATGCAGATGCTGAGAATCAAAACAGGGTCTTCTGGACGAGAGCCCAGAGCTCTTGCCAGATGAGCTGTCTCAACAGCTCCAGAGTTCTGTTTTTTCCATGAGAGGCTTTGTTTGTTGAAACATATGATAGAGAATATCTGAGGCCAAAATCTAAACTCTTGGGCAACTTCCTAGGAGGGGAAGGAGACAAGGCTGCTTGTACCTTATGAGATGGCGGCTGGATTTGCCTCCTGTATCAGTGTGATTAAAAAAGATCATGTAAGTTTGACCACTCCCAAATGTTAGCTGGAGGGGTGCCTGGGAATAGATATTCTTTATCCTCCTGCAAGGTGAATTATAACGTGAAAAGCATGGAACCCTGAGGAGTCCTCAAAGTTGTCATTATGTGGAGCAAGTATGTTTCTGGCACTTTAAGAGTTCTTGTAAAACCTCAGGGTCCTAGACAGATGTTGATGAAGAGTGCTGTGCTTTGGGCATGAAACATCCCTTATAGATAGATAGTTTGGAAGGTTGTGGAGCTTTGCAGAAGTTCTCAACCTGTAGGTCATACCCCCTTTGGAGGTAGAATGACCATTTCACTGGGGTTGTATGTCAGATATCCTGCATATCAGATATTTGCATTATGATTCATAACAATAACAAATTTACAGTTATAAGGTAGCAACAAAATAATTTTATGGTGGGGAATCACCACAGCATGAACAACTGTTTTCAACAGTCACAACATTAGAAAGGTTGAGAACCACTACCCTAGGAGATGAAGCTTTCCAGAGAAAAAAATGGCTTTCTAAGGGGTGGGTCTTAATCTTTGGTAACCTAGCCCCACATTTTGTCTCTTTGCTTCTCATTTTATTAACATTTGAAGTAGATTCCCAAATGCATAGTCCTGAAATCATGTTGCCATGCCTTCTCCACATGGTAGACTGTGTTTTCTCAAACTGTAAGTCAAAGCAAAATCAACAAAACAGCAACAACCACCCACCATCACAACAGCAATAACAACAACTACAAAAACAACAGCAGCAGCAGCAGCAACAACAACAGCAACAACAAACTTGAAACAAAACAAGACAAACAAAACAACCAAAACCCCAAACCGTTCCTCTCAAGTTGCTTCTTTTCATGTATTTGGATAAAGCAATGAGAAAAGTAATAAATATGGAGAAATTATAACAGAAATGAGATAAGTGCAGTGGGCATCAGAGTTAAATGCATAATGAGCATCATCAACTAGAGAGTAAAGAGAGTTCAAGACAAAATCACAAGGAGCCACTATGCATGTAGACCTGAAGAAATCAAGTCAAATATAAGTCTGATCATCCTCTCTGACATTGGTATCGCACTCTCTTGGATTCTTCTGCAGACAAGACTGGATTAACTAGTTGTATGCTCAAGAGTATGTAACCTGGGAGCCTTGGGGGAGATTAGGAAGAAACTCATACTGTGACTTCTTTTGGAACTGACAATCTAATGAGCATAAATAGAACTATGTTTTACCCATATAAGAGGCACATGGCTCACATACCACCAATTACCTGATTGGAGCCGAAATAGCGGGCAGGTGTTTGTGGGACTTTGTGAACCTCTCACCAGTTCTAACCCTTCTGTTTCCATTGCTCTGTTAGGTGTGTATTACTCTGCATGACAGGAACTTGCTTCTTGCTTGCTCATGTTACTGGGCTGCAATGCCTACTGTGTACTGTTTCTCCTGGATCTTCACATTGTTCCCTTCATGCCATCATCCTTCTCCCCATGGCTACCTAAACCAGATCCTACACTGCCCACTCGTCAGTGCTGTCCCTTCAAAGTGCGGCTTGTAGGTAGCCTATGGTAACACTGAACAAGTGAAATATTTGGAGTAGTTTTGTTTGGATTCTCTGAATGCACGGAAGCAGGGGGAGCCACCTGTTGAGAAGAGGAAAGAAGCAAAGTCCCCACCTTTTAAAAATTGTGATCAGCCCCAGACCCTGTGAGAGAGAGACCCAACCGCCTGGTCAGGTGGGCACTCCTGAGGCTGCAGAGCGGAAGAGACCACCAACACTGCTCACCCCTGCCCACATCCCTGGCCCAAGAGGAAACTGTATAAGGCCTCTGGGCTCCCGTGGGGGAGGGCCCAGGAGCGGCAGGACCCCTGCCTGAGACACCACCAGAACCTGAAGGAAACAGACCGGATAAACAGTTCTCTGCACCCAAATCCAGTGGGAGGGAGAGCTGAACCTTCAGAGAGGCAGACAAGCCTGGGAAACCAGAAGAGACTGCTCTCTGCACACACATCTCGGACGCCAGAGGAAAAAGCCAAAGACCATCTGGAACCCTGGTGCACTGAAGCTCCCGGAAGGGGCGGCACAGGTCTTCCTGGTTGCTGCCGCTGCAGAGAGCCCCTGGGCAGCACCCCACGAGCGAACTTGAGCCTCGGGACCACAGGTAAGACCAACTTTTCTGCTGCAAGGAAGCTGCCTGGTGAACTCAAGACACAGGCCCACAGGAACAGCTGAAGACCTGTAGAGAGGAAAAACTACACGCCGGAAAGCAGAACACTCTGTCCCCATAACTGACTGAAAGAGAGGAAAACAGGTCTACAGCACTCCTGACACACAGGCTTATAGGACAGTCTAGCCACTGTCAGAAATAGCAGAACAAAGTAACACTAGAGATAATCTGATGGCGAGAGGCAAGCGCAGGAACCCAAGCAACAGAAACCAAGACTACATGGCACCATCGGAGCCCAATTCTCCCATCAAAACAAACATGGAATATCCAAACACACCAGAAAAGCAAGATCTAGTTTCAAAATCATTTTTGATCATGATGCTGGAGGACTTCAAGAAAGACGTGAAGAACTCCCTTAGAGAACAAGTAGAAGCCTACAGAGAGGAATCGCAAAAATGCCTGAAAGAATCGCAAAAATCCCTGAAAGAATTCCAGGAAAACATAAATAAACAAGTAGAAGCCCATAGAGAGGAGACACAAAAATCCCTGAAAGAATTCCAGGAAAACATAAATAAACAAGTAGAAGCCCATAGAGGGGAGACACAAAAATCCCTGAAAGAATTCCAGGAAAACACAATCAAACAGTTGAAGGAATTAAAAATGGAAATAGAAGCAATCAAGAAAGAACACATGGAAACAACCCTTGATATAGAAAACCAAAAGAAGAGACAAGGAGCTGTAGATACAAGCTTCACCAACAGAATACAAGAGATGGAAGAGAGAATCTCAGGAGCAGAAGATTCCATAGAAATCATTGACTCAACTGTCAAAGATAATGTAAAGCGGAAAAAGCTACTGGTCCAAAACATACAGGAAATCCAGGACTCAATGAGAAGATCAAACCTAAGGATAATAGGTATAGAAGAGAGTGAAGACTCCCAGCTCAAAGGACCAGTAAATATCTTCAACAAAATCATAGAAGAAAACTTCCCTAACCTAAAAAAAGAGATACCCATAGACATACAAGAAGCCTACAGAACTCCAAATAGATTGGACCAGAAAAGAAACACCTCCCGTCACATAATTGTCAAAACACCAAACGCACAAAATAAAGAAAGAATATTAAAAGCAGTAAGGGAAAAAGGTCAAGTAACATATAAAGGCAGACCTATCAGAATCACACCAGACTTCTCGCCAGAAACTATGAAGGCCAGAAGATCCTGGACTGATGTCATACAGACCCTAAGAGAACACAAATGCCAGCCCAGGTTACTGTATCCAGCAAAACTCTCACTTAACATTGATGGAGAAACCAAGATATTCCATGACAAAACCAAATTTACACAATATCTTTCTACAAATCCAGCACTACAAAGGATAATAAAGGGTAAAGCCCAACATAAGGAGGCAAGCTATACCCTAGAAGAAGCAAGAAACTAATCGTCTTGGCAACAAAACAAAGAGAATGAAAGCACACAAACATAACCTCACATCCAAATATGAATATAACGGGAAGCAATAATCACTATTCCTTAATATCTCTCAATATCAATGGCCTCAACTCCCCAATAAAAAGACATAGATTAAACAAACTGGATACGCAACGAGGACCCTGCATTCTGCTGCCTACAGGAAACACACCTCAGAGACAAAGACAGACACTACCTCAGAGTGAAAGGCTGGAAAACAACTTTCCAAGCAAATGGTCAGAAGAAGCAAGCTGGAGTAGCCATTCTAATATCAAATAAAATCAATTTCCAACTAAAAGTCATCAAAAAAGATAAGGAAGGACACTTCATATTCATCAAAGGAAAAATCCACCAAGATGAACTCTCAATCCTAAATATCTATGCCCCAAATACAAGGGCACCTACATACGTAAAAGAAACCTTACTAAAGCTCAAAACACACATTGCACCTCACACAATAATAGTGGGAGATTTCAACACCCCACTCTCATCAATGGACAGATCATGGAAACAGAAATTAAACAGTGATGTCGACAGACTAAGAGAAGTCATGAGCCAAATGGACTTAACGGATATTTATAGAACATTCTATCCTAAAGCAAAAGGATATACCTTCTTCTCAGCTCCTCATGGTACTTTCTCCAAAATTGACCATATAATTGGTCAAAAAACGGGCCTCAACAGGTACAGAAAGATAGAAATAATCCCATGCGTGCTATCGGACCACCACGGCCTAAAACTGGTCTTCAATAACAATAAGGGAAGAATGCCCACATATACGTGGAAATTGAACAATGCTCCACTCAATGATAACCTGGTCAAGGAAGAAATAAAGAAAGAAATTAAAAACTTTTTAGAATTTAATGAAAATGAAGATACAACATACCCAAACTTATGGGACACAATGAAAGCTGTGCTAAGAGGAAAACTCATAGCACTGAGTGCCTGCAGAAAGAAACAGGAAAGAGCATATGTCAGCAGCTTGACAGCACACCTAAAAGCTCTAGAACAAAAAGAAGCAAATACACCCAGGAGGAATAGAAGGCAGGAAATAATCAAACTCAGAGCTGAAATCAACCAAGTAGAAACAAAAAGGACCGTAGAAAGAATCAACAGAACCAAAAGTTGGTTCTTTGAGAAAATCAACAAGATAGATAAACCCTTAGCCAGACTAACGAGAGGACACAGAGAGTGCGTCCAAATTAACAAAATCAGAAATGAAAAGGGAGACATAACAACAGATTCAGAGGAAATTCAAAAAATCATCAGATCTTACTATAAAAACCTATATTCAACAAAACTTGAAAATCTTCAGGAAATGGACAATTTCCTAGACAGATACCAGGTACCGAAGTTAAATCAGGAACAGATAAACCAGATAAACAACCCCATAACTCCTAAGGAAATAGAAGCAGTCATTAAAGGTCTCCCAACCAAAAAGAGCCCAGGTCCAGACAGGTTTAGTGCAGAATTCTATCAAACCTTCATAGAAGACCTCATACCAATATTATCCAAACTATTCCACAAAATTGAAACAGATGGAGCACTACCGAATTCCTTCTACGAAGCCACAATTACTCTTATACCTAAACCACACAAAGACACAACAAAGAAAGAGAACTTCAGACCAATTTCCCTTATGAATATCGACGCAAAAATACTCAATAAAATTCTGGCAAACCGAATCCAAGAGCACATCAAAACAATCATCCACCATGATCAAGTAGGCTTCATCCCAGGCATGCAGGGATGGTTTAATATAAGGAAAACGATCAACGTGATCCATTATATAAACAAACTGAAAGAACAGAACCACATGATCATTTCATTAGATTCTGAGAATGCACTTGACAAAATTCAACACCCCTTCATGATAAAAGTCCTGGAAAGAATAGGAATTCAAGGCCCATACCTAAACATAGTAAAAGCCATATACAGCAAACCAGTTGCTAACATTAAACTAAATGGAGAGAAACTTGAAGCAATCCCACTAAAATCAGGGACTAGACAAGGCTGCCCACTCTCTCCCTACTTATTCAATATAGTTCTTGAAGTTCTAGCCAGAGCAATCAGACAACAAAAGGAGATCAAGGGGATACAGATCAGAAAAGAAGAAGTCAAAATATCACTATTTGCAGATGACATGATAGTATATTTAAGTGATCCCAAAAGTTCCACCAGAGAACTACTAAAGCTGATAAACAACTTCAGCAAAGTGGCTGGGTATAAAATTAACTCAAATAAATCAGTTGGCTTCCTCTATACAAAAGAGAAACAAGCCGAGAAAGAAATTAGGGAAACGACACCCTTCATAATAGACCCAAATAATATAAAGTACCTCGGTGTGACTTTAATCAAGCAAGTAAAAGATCTGTACAATAAGAACTTCAAGACACTGAGGAAAGAAATTGAAGAAGACCTCAGAAGATGGAAAGATCTCCCATGCTCATGGATTGGCAGGATTAATATAGTAAAAATGGCCATTTTTACCAAAAGCAATCTACAGATTCAATGCAATCCCCATCAAAATACCAATCCAATTCTTCAAAGAGTTAGACAGAACAATTTGCAAATTCATCTGGAATAACAAAAAACCCAGGATAGCTAAAGCTATCCTCAACAATAAAAGGACTTCAGGGGGAATCACTATCCCTGAACTCAAGCAGTATTACAGAACAATAGTGATAAAAACTGCATGGTATTGGTACAGAGACAGACAGATAGACCAATGGAATAGAATTGAAGACCCAGAAATGAACCCACACACCTATGGTCACTTGATTTTTGACAAAGGAGCCAAAACCATCCAATGGAAAAAAGATAGCATTTTCAGCAAATGGTGCTGGTTCAACTGGAGGGCAACATGTAGAAGAATGCAGATCGATCCATCCTTATCACCCTGTACAAAGCTTAAGTCCAAGTGGATCAAGGACCTCCACATCAAACCAGACACACTCAAACTAATAGAAGAAAAACTAGGGAAGCATCTGGAACACATGGGCACTGGAAAAAATTTCCTGAACAAAACACCAATGGCTTAGCTGTAAGATCAAGAATCGACAAATGGGATCTCATAAAACTGCAAAGCTTCTGTAAGGCAAAGGACACTGTGGTTAGGACAAAACGGCAACCAACAGATTGGGAAAAGATCTTTACCAATCCTACAACAGATAGAGGCCTTATATCCAAAATATACAAAGAACTCAAGAAGTTAGACCGCAGGGAAACAAATAACCCTATTAAAAAATGGGGTTCAGAGCTAAACAAAGAATTCACAGCTGAGGAATGCCGAATGGCTGAGAAACACCTAAAGAAATGTTCAACATCTTTAGTCATAAGGGAAATGCAAATCAAAACAACCCTGAGATTTCACCTCACACCAGTGAGAATGGCTAAGATCAAAAACTCAGGTGACAGCAGATGCTGGCGAGGATGTGGAGAAAGAGGAACACTCCTCCATTGTTGGTGGGATTGCAGACTGGTAAAACCATTCTGGAAATCAGTCTGGAGTTTCCTCAGACAATTGGACATTGAACTGCCTGAGGATCCAGCTATACCTCTCTTGGGCATATACCCAAAAGATGCCTCAACATATAAAAGAGACACGTGCTCCACTATGTTCATCGCAGCCTTATTTATAATAGCCAGAAAATGAAAAGAACCCAGATGCCCTTCAACAGAGGAATGGATACAGAAAATGTGGTACATCTACACAATGGAATATTACTCAGCTATCAAAAACAACGACTTTATGAAATTCGTAGGCAAATGGTTGGAACTGGAAAATATCATCCTGAGTGAGCTAACCCAATCACAGAAAGACATACATGGTATGCACTCATTGATAAGTGGCTTTTAGCCCAAATGCTTGAATTACCCTAGATCCCTAGAACAAACGAAACTCAAGACGGATGATCAAAATGTGAATGCTTCACTCCTTCTTTAAATGAGGAAAAAGAATACCCTTGGCAGGGAAGGGAGAGGCAAAGATTAAAACAGAGACTGAAGGAACACCCATTCGGAGCCTGCCCCACATGTGGCCCATACATATACAGCCACCCAATTAGACAAGATGGATGAAGCAAAGAAGTGCAGACCGACAGGAGCCGGATGTAGATCGCTCCTGAGAGACACAGCCAGAATACAGCAAATACAGAGGCGAATGCCAGCAGCAAACCACTGAACTGAGAATAGGTCCCCCGTTGAAGGAATCAGAGAAAGAACTGGAAGAGCTTGAAGTGGCTCGAGACCCCAAAAGTACAACAATGTCAAGCAACCAGAGCTTCCAGGGACTAAGCCACTACCTAAATACTATACATGGACTGACCCTGGACTCTGACCCCATAGGTAGCAATGAATATCCTAGTAAGAGCACCAGTGGAAGGGGAAGCCCTGGGTCCTGCTAAGACTGAACCCCCAGTGAACTAGACTATGGGGGGAGGGCGGCAATGGGGGGAGGGTTGGGAGGGGAACACCCATAAGGAAGGGGAGGGGGGAGGGGGATGTTTGCCCGGAAACCGGGAAAGGGAATAACACTTGAAATGTATATAAGAAATACTCAAGTTAATAAAAAAAAAAATTGTGATCCATCCCCAGCCAGCAGAGGAGATGTCGAAGTAACCTTACTATGCGAGAATGGGAGCTCCATGGATCTAGAGCCCTTTCCAGGCCTTGCCTACTATGGGGTGCTGGCAGCTTCTCTAGGCAAATTGTTCCAGAGACCGATAGCCCTCTCTACATGGGATTGGTAGAAAGAGGATAAGTATGTAGACATGAGCACGGAAGCATCGGATAACATTTTTTTTTTATTAACTTGAGTATTTCTTATATACATTTCGAGTGTTATTCCCTTTCCCGGTTTCCGGGCAAACATCCCCCTCCCCCCTCCCCTTCCTTATGGGTGTTCCCCTCCCAACCCTCCCCCATTGCCGCCCTCCCCCCACAGTCTAGTTCACTGGGGGTTCAGTCTTAGCAGGACCCAGGGCTTCCCCTTCCACTGGTGCTCTTACTAAGATGTTCATTGCTACCTATGAGGTCAGAGTCCAGGGTCAGTCCATGTATAGTCTTTGGGTAGTGGCTTAGTCCCTGGAAGCTCTGGTTGCTTGACATTGTTGTACATATGGGGTCTCGAGCCCCTTCAAGCTCTTCCAGTTCTTTCTCTGATAGCATCGGATAACATTTTAAAGTGAGGATACTTCCTAAATCTCAAGGCCTTTTGAAAATTAAACACACAGAAACGTTGATAATATGAAACATTAAAATGTTAACTGTTTTTCTGGAGTTTTCAGAGAAAGACCCACCATGATTCTGTTGGGAGGAAGTCTTTAGGAGATCTTGGCAGGGAGATTGGAAGCTCCAGCAGGAGGAGGAACAGCTTGACACATTTTCAAATGTGAACCTGGGAAAGTTGCCTGTGTCTGTTTCCTCATCTGAGAAGCTGGGGTTTTCTGTTTCATGGCTGACATGATCATTAAAGAAGTCACTGCAATATTAAGGTTGTGTTTCATGGCTTCATATTTACTGGGGACATGTTCATCAAACTCTGCCGTGTTCAATTGCTCAGTAGACAAAAAGCAAAATTGATAGTTTTGGACCCCTTCTAAGTTATTTTCCACATTATAATTCAGTTGGCTACCATTCTCATTTTTTATCCAAATAATTTGTAGTAGTCTACAGTGTGCTCTGGATTTGACTGATACCTAAGACCTCTGCATGAGCACTCTCCAGGTTGTCTGAGGCCATACCAAACTCCTATCATTTCCAAGAATAAGTTAAAAATCAATGGGACATTGTAATTAGCCCATTCATTTCAGTATTAAGAGATACTTTTGGCAAATCAGGTACTTTTTATGCAGCTGGGATCTTTTGGTGAAGAAAAGAAAAGATTTGTTCTTGGTAACTCAGAATAGCATATGCAATTGACTTATAGATTGAATGTATCATGTCAGGAAGAAGATATAGATCCAGGTGAGGCAGAACACAGATGGGATGTGGATGGTGAGAGGAAGAGGCAGGATGCTATGGAGTTGAATATCATGCTTAGGGTAGTATGGGAGGTCCACTTTAAATGCTCATGAAGGATCAGTACATGAATGCTCAAGAAAACATTGCTTGTAGAACAGCAGAGCAAAGGCTTTGGAACACGAGATTGTCTGTCCTGGTTGGGTGACAGTAAGAACAGTCATGTAGGTATAGCAGGGTAACTAAAGGGAAGTGTCTCAAACCCTAGAGGAGGCTTTCTTCTTCCCCTGAGGTTTTCATGACCCTTGAACCTCGTGGAGTCCAGCAAACAGTAAAGAGCAGAATTTGGTTGTGTGGCACATTTATGATGGCCGTTATGTATTACCCTATTTTCTGCACAGTCATTAAGTATTTTTGCTTTATAAAGAAAATCGGTTGATCTGTCTCGCATTTTTGGGTGCTAAGAGTTGAAGGAGACAGTCAATCTGTCCAGCAGCTGGTTCCTGGGAACAGTGAGCACAGCTATGACAGAAGTGACTGTGAAAGAGAAATCACGTGGTAGGACAGGAAGCCAGAACCCTGGGAGGGGCCAGGCTTGCACTTTTTATAACAACCTGTTCTTGGTAGAACTGACCAGATTCCCATGAGAGCTGCATTAGTCACTTGTGAGGGCAGTGTGCCCAGTGACTTAACTGCCTTACACCAGATCCCATCTCTTAAAATTTCCATCCCCTCTCAACAGCCTTGCACCAGGTCAGAGCTCCAAACCCACAAACCCTTGGGACACTAACCACACCCCAAAATAACACTTTCCTTTGTCTCACCTTGAAAAAAATGAGTGGCTCTAGTAGCCCCATTTCTCCGAAAAGCTCTATGGCCTCATTGAACTAATTTGTAGCCACTATGACTTGCCAGGGTTCTTTGCTTTTTGCTTAGAAGAATATTATAGAAAACATATTGGTTCAAGGATATGAAATTTCAGTTAAGAATAGTAAGTTCGAGGAGTCTTTTGTAGAGCCCAGTGTCTGTAGTTAAAAACAATGCATTGTTATTAAGTAACCTCAAAAATTACTAAGACAGTAGACTTCAAATATTCTCATCATTAAAAAAAAAGTATGTGCAGTAATTATGTCACAAGTAGCTTGATTTGGCCATTTGTCAATGTGACCATGTTTCAAAACATTGTTGTGCACAATAAATACATGGAATTTTTATTTGTCGGCTAAAAGCATCTTTAAGTAATTACAGTAAAGATGGATTTGCCTGTGTTTCAGTGGATGTTCATTCCTCCCTCTAGGCCAGGCGAACCTCCATGATTCATTCATTGCATCTGTTCATGACCACTGGCAATTTCGTAATTGGGACTGTGAGAGGGCTGCCTTCCTTCACTCTTAGGGATGCCTCATCTCCCCTTATAAAGTTCAAATTCATCTCTCCTACTAAATGGAATAAATGAAGTGAAATGTATACAGAAGGTAGTTTTACAACGAACAATGCCACACGAGCATTATGGGTCATGGGAGACCTGAAGAGGGCATCTCCTCTCTCCATTCTAGGGATGAGGACTCTGAGACATCTGGCTTGCCCAGTCATCTAGTAACTAACCTGAAATCAGAGGGCAAGCCTCTTGCCACCTAGTCCGGACCTCAACCCAAGATGCTCTAACTGAAAACTCACATGCCTCACACCCCAGGATGCCACTGGTCTTCCTATCAGTCTTTCTCTTCTAGTTTTCCTCTAAATTAGGCTAGCCAGTTTCTTCTACTTTCAAAATCAAGACATAAATTAGCTACTATATGAGGGGTGCTATGCACAAGCTTGGGGGAAACTCGGAGAAATGACAAAGAGTCTCTATCTTCAACACATCGATCCTAGAAGGGGGAAAACATATTCACCATAAATATTAAAACAGTGTGGTGTGGTAAGGATGTCGCTAGGAGCTGTGACATTTTACAGATTCAGGATGGGCATGTTTTGCTGAACAAGAAGGCTAGGGACAAGTGAGCTAGTCACAGTCTGAACCAGGCTTCCATCTACCAGTTCCATCAATGAAGAGAGATTTGTTTACAAGCTCACCTTGTCATTGAGACTTATCAGTGCTCTGGGCTGCCACGTTGGTGGGAAATTCTCTGCCTGTCACTGGGATGCAGTGTAGTATTTTAAGTGGACAGCGTGAAGAAAGCCTCTCTGTTTTCTATGCAATCAGCATTTTGAGGTCCGAACATGAGCCCCACATTACTATGAGTTGTTCTTTCTCCTTGAAATCACTCTTCATAAATTTTCTGAGTCCATGGTCACCTCTTTTGAATATAAGAGTTGAATATATGAGGTGTCTGCCTGGCTGGCACACCACCACCACTTGAATGTGTAAGGCAGAACAGAACAAATGAGAGAATTTATCCAATGGAGCATTTACACCTCATATAAAACATAATACTATAACATATATGCCCCTGGATTGAACATTAAGTAACACGTTCCTAGGCTAAATTAAGTACTATTTCCTCTGAGCTCCCATAGTGTCTGTAACTGCCTCCAGAATTCAGTAATAATTCACTCAGATTTTATTTAGAACTTACTACGGTAGTAAGTGATGTGGCAGTAATTATTTTTGGCTGAAGAGGGTATGGGGAACCTGGTCCTGGGCTAGTAGCTTAGTTCAACAGCTACTCTGCCCCTGGTAAATGTAGAGCAAGGCGTTTCATGATTAGCCTCCATCCCTGGCGCTGTCTCGTGTTGGGTGTGGGTAAAGGTTGCAATCCAAGATTCTAGTGTGGATGAGTACAGCTAAGTTCTGGCCAATGAGATGAAGGAAGATGGGTCGTTGTTTGGCCAATCAAGAAACACTTTCTGGTTAGTTTTGGCTCCCTTTCCCTTTTCTTCTTCTTTATCCTTTCTCTGCTTTGCTGGGAGTGACCCAGCCACCATCTTGAATCCTGAGGTTAAGGGACGTATACAAGACAAGAGAGTAAATGCTTCCAATCCTGAAAGAGATCATCAGTCTAGCTAGGACTAGTAGTATAATGACTATCTACCTCAGGTTTTATATGGGGACAAAATGATTTTAGCCTTCCTACAGCTCATGTTGATAGGGGATTTGTTCATTGTAACTATTCTGTCTGCAGCTGTTCAGTGAGTGTTGACTGAAAAAGGCTTGAAGTAGCATGGAGCTTATAATGGGAATTCTGAAAGTGCCTATTTTTCCTGCTGTCTACATGGACATGCTACACTATCAGGGAGGGGGTACAGGCTCTACTGACATCTGTACCTAGTGACCAGTTTGTGCCCTGCCCTCTAGCTAGGCTTGGCTAGCTAAGCTTTGAAGATACTTCCTAAGTTACTTCTGCTTACAGACTCCAGGCCTGACCTCAGGCAGGAGTTCTCAGAGCCTTAAAATGGTGGCTCAAGCCACAGTGTTCATAAAAACATTTGACATATTTAACATTAGAGCGCTGAGCCATTTGGTATTTCTCCAGTAATAAATCTGCCTCTGATCAGATCTCTCTCTCTTCCTTTTTCTCTCTGTCTCTGTCTCTCTGTCTCCACCTCTGTCTCTGTCTCTGTCTCTGTCTCTGTCTCTCTCTCTTTCTCTCTCTCTCCCTCCCTCTCTTCCATAAAATGGTTACATTGAAGAGTTTTTTACTTTATGAGGGGTAAAGTAGAAACTGTGGTTTGAAGTTTGAATGCTGACCCTGCCCTGCCTAGACTGAAGTAAGCAGCACCATGTTTGCATGATGTCGGGCTCAACAACATGATCAAGAGGGGAAGTAAGTGATGCTGTAAGTGCACTCAGTCCCCAAGCCATTGTGCCATGCATTGGCAATGTGTGATATTTTCAATTTACAATGGGTTTCTCAGACTGTAAATCCATCAGTGGTTAAGGAGCAACTGCACAAAGACTTATGAGTTAGCATTAATATATCATTTTTAAGTGGATTAACATATGTATTTTGTTCAGACTAGTGAAAACATTTATTTAACAAACATGTTTTAAATTCCTGACTTGTATCAGATAATACTATATAATTTGGGTTCATTCCAAATGTAGAGAATATAATATAAAGTTTTGTATTTCATGGGATCCTTAATAAGCAGCGTAAGGTGATGTAGAGACATAATGTTTATATGATCTGGTAGGCCTTTAGGTCACAAGCTACTGCCATTGGGTCAATATAATAAGACACAGGGCTTGGGATTTAGCTTAGTGGTAGAGTGCTTACCTAGTATATGTGAAGCATATGTATCTTATCACTGCAAAACCAAAGGAAGGAAGCAAATAGAAAGGAAATAATTCAGAAAGAAAGAAAAGAGAGAAAGGAAGGAAGGAAGGAAGGATGGAAGAATGGAAAAACATTAGCTTTGTCAACATGGCAAACCTAGAATCACTTGGGAAGAGTTTCAGTTTTTTTGTTTACTGGGTTGGCTTGTGAAGAATTATTGTCTTAACTGATGTGAGAAGACTCAGCCCATGGAGAACAGTACTCCCTAGGCAGGAAGTCTTGTGCTATGTGAGAATGGGGAAGCCGAGCTGAACACAAGCTTCTTGCTCATGTGTGGTAGTTTCTTTCTGCACCCAGCTGTGGCTGGGATGAATTGCAAGATGTTATAAACTCTCGCTCTTCTAAGTTGCTTGCTGTCAGGGTATTTTAACATAGCAATAGAAATAAAACTAGGACAGACAGAAAGAAATCTAAAGCGTTGACTTTTTAAATAAAAGGATAATGTGCCTTAGGTGTAAGAGAATCAAAGTCACTTATCTGCAGTTGAGAACTACCTAGGCAGTAAATAATACTGTCTGAATTACAAAAGCTTAAGGTTGGATCTGAACACACACACACACACACACACACACACACACACACACACACACACACACACACACACACACAAACAGAGAAGTGTTTCTACAGTGGCTCTATTTGGGTTTTGAACAGATACTCAAGGATCTACAAGACTGGACCTTCTGTAGATGGTCTTCATATGTGTTGTATGTATTAATTAGTCAAGTAAACACAGAACTCAGGAAACATTGAGGCATATAGAGAAATTGTTAGGAAGAAATAAAAAAACCTGTCCTTTTTCCTGACACCATCCCTCTTGTACAATTAATTCCATGTACCATCAAAACCACCCATATAGGTCATTGAAATCCAAACCACTCAGAAACCTAAGAAGGTCTGAGTGTTGAAAACTATTAACTACGTTTTATCATTAATTGTTAGGCTTCCTTTTTAAATCCCTCTTCTAAGTTCTTATTGGGAAAATTCCCCCAAAGCTATAATTATGCTGAACAATGACAGAACTTATTCAATGAAGCAAAGAGAAGAAACTTTTGAGACTGCAGAATTTGCAACCAATTAAAATTAATGAAAAATAGTTCATCTCAGTCTCGGTATTCTTGTTTTCACATTCTTTTTATCACAGACTTGCATTTAATCTGCAGAAAATTCAATCATCACTTACAGGAGAATTAGGGAAATAAAATTAATGGATAATTTCATAATTTTCCCAAGAGCAGTTTGTCTGTACCAATTAAGAATATTAATGAAAAAGAGACAAAATCACTGTGAAGAACCACTTGGATCCCAGGTTATCAAATTCATTATCAATCAGTCATCTCAATGAAGTAGGAGCTGTGCTCTTATGTTTTTCTGGCTGCTGATTTCTCTGTGGAAAGTTTCAATCTAGTCAATCAGTTTAGATAATACACTGGATGATCAACTCAACCCACGTCAGATTTCACAAGCTACCTAGATATCTTATTACGTGGTCTGTGTCACACTGCAAATTTGCTTTTACCTTATGAATTTTGTGCTGAGCAGTGAACTTGGGGCTTTGTACTTGGTACAGTACTGCTCTCTAACCTCATGATAGTTATTTTGTTGGTGTGTGTGTGTGTGTGTGTGTGTGTGTGTGTGTGTGTGTGTGTGCGCGCTAGTCTTTGTGGAGTCCAGAAGAGGATGTTCTGGAAATAGAGCTACAGATAATTGTGAGCTGCCTAAACTTGCCACTGGGAACCAGACTGGGGTCCTCTGTGAGAGCCAGAAGTGATCTTAATCACTGAGCTATCTCTCTTCACTGTTGGCTTGATACAATGTGAAATCTCACAGGAAGGGGTCTTAGTGAGGAATTGTCTAGATTAGATTGCTAGTGGGTATTTTTGTGGGGGATTGTATAATTGAGCTGGGAAGACCTTTGTACTGTGGTGGGGACATTCTCTCTAGCTAGTCTGTAAACAATGGAGGAAGTGAGCTGAGCACAAACATGCATGCATTAACTCTGTTCTCTGCTCTTGACTGTGGGTATAATGGGACAAGCTGCTTCACAGTCTACCACATTGGCATTCCTGCGATAAGAGACCATAACCTGGTGTCAAATAAACCTTTTCTCCAGTAAGTTGCTTTTGTCAGATGACTTTCACTACAGCAAAGGAAATGAACTGAAGACACCAACTCTTCTCATTCCTTTTATTTCTGCAAGTTTCACACACAATGGCCAACATTCATACCTTAGACTGATATAGAGAATTTGATAAGAGCACTATCAAGTGAATTGGCTGTGTAGAGCACATAGGAATTGATGACAGAGCTCTGAAGGACTGTGGGGGTCCCTGGTTGATGGACATTCAATTCTTCAGTCTTGTTTGCTTGTGATATGGAAGAGTGCTGGGCATGGAACAAACAAATGGTGTAATGGCTTGTATACAATATAATGGCTTCACCAGACTAGTTCTTCAGGTTTGATTTTAGGGCTGGCCTTTTAATCACTTCCATAGATCACCTACCCCAACCACTACTACCAGATGTTCCTCTCTTGTTATTTGTGTTGTACTTGGGTATATTCACTGGAAATAGCCATTCTAGCTATACCAAATCATCATAAAGCAGTGTTGTTTCAGTTTTATTATCTCCTGTACATCAGAAAAGTGTCCTATAGCACACATAGTTGGCCTCTGTTGCCTTGAATGAAATGGATCAAAATAGAAAAGGGTGAATAATAGCAGCTAACTAGGGATCACTCATCAGCTAGGGACAGCAGTAAAGGAACAGCTTTGGAATTTTTCCGATATGTCTTTAGAGACAAACAGCAAGACTGGATCATTTTCTTTATATTATTAGAGACACATGTGTAGATACATTCCTTTAAAAGCACAAATTAATTGCATGAACTCAGTTATATCTAATAAGATGCTTTACTTTGAAAAACCTTAAGATATTGTCATGATCTTCTGGGACAAGTCAGCTGTTTAGACCTTACTATTTTACTTGCTCATTGTATTAAAATTTCTAATACAATCAAGAACTCAGAACTCAGTCTGAATCAGGTCCTTATTTACACCTCTTTAACCTTTACTCATTGATATTATTATTATTATTATTATTATTATTATTATTATTATTATTATTATCATTGTCATTATTTTGTCTACCTGGTCTAAAACCTTTTGTATTCCATTCCCTTACATTTTCTTCCAGTCCCTGTTAGCAATACTTTGGCTATGTTTTTCAAGACCCTTGGGAAATCATGCCCCTTAATTTAGTGTAATGCATTGATGGAATACCACCCACTGTGGCCTTGCTGAAGTGACTTCCTTTGGACCATTGCCTTTTCTTCCTGTCTCAGCCACTTCTTCCTTAGGTAGGAGCATAGGCTTGCCTAGTGTTCTGTCTCAAAAAAAAAAAAGGAGTTTCCCCCATGGGCTCAGAGTACTTGCTTTTTTATTTATTTGCCTCTTCTCTGCCTTTTCTACACACTGCATGTGCTGGGTGTGTAACATCTCTTCAGCCACTGACGGATTGTATGTTGGCAAGGGACATAGTCAATTAGTTCTGTTTGACTTATGACTCAAGTGTCTAAAGGAGAAAACCGCAAACAGACAACAGATGATGGATAAATATGAAACACAGATGAAGGGTTGGAAATCACTCACGCAAGATGTGGTTCTTTACTAGGAAGGGATGAGAGACTCTGCTGACTTTTCTAGTCAGGAACACCCTGTGCAGAGCCAAGTGGTTAAGCTCTGGGGCCAGTGCCCTAGCTTTGGACAAAACACATTGTACATCTGTAAAGTTTTCCGGCCACAATATGGAGAAAACACCTTGTAGTATCAAACCAAGAGGACACATAGAAATGATTTGAAATCTGAGAGTTAGTGCTGCCATTTAATATCCCAGAATGTCTAAGATAAAAACTCAGATGACAATAGATGCTGGGGAGGATATGGAGAAAGAGGAACACTCCTCCATTGTTGGTGGGATTGCAAACTTGTACAACCACTCTGGAAATCAGTCTGGAGTTTCCTCAGAAAATTGGACATTCCACTACCTGAGGACCCAGCTATACCTCTCTTGGGCATATATCCAAAAGATGCACCAACATACAACAAAGACACATGTTCCACTATGTTCATAACAGCCTTATTTATAATAGCCAGAAGCTGGAAAGAACCCAGATGCCCTTCAACAGAGAAATGGATTAAAAAAATATGGTACATCTACACAATGGAATACTACTCAGCTATCAAAAACAATGACTTCATGAAATTCATAGGCAAATGAAATGACCTAGAAAATATCTTCCTGAGTGAGGTTACTCAATCACAGAAAAGCACACTTGGTATGCACTCATTGATAAGTGGATATTAGCCAAAAAGCTCAAATTACCCAAGATGCAATCCATAGACCATAGGAAGCTCAAGAAAAAGGATGACCAAAATGTGGATGCTCCCACTCCTTCTTAAAAGGGGGAAAATATTCATAGGAGGGCATATGGAAGCAAAGATTAGAGCAGTGACTCAAGGAATGGCCATTCAGAGCCTGACCCACATGTGGCCCATAAATATACAGTCACCAAAACTAGATAAGGTTGATGAAGCTAGAAAAATGCATGCTGAAAGGGACCAGATATAGATCTCTCCTGAGAGACACATCCAGAGCATGTCCAATACAAAGGTCAATGCTAGCAGCAAACCACCGAACTGAGAATAGGACCCCCTTGGGGGGAAATTAGAGGAAGTATTGAAAGACTTGAAGGAGCTTGCAACCCCATAAAAACAATAATGCCAACCAACCAGAGCTTCCAGGGACTAAACCACTACCAAAAGACTATACAAGGACTGACCCAGGGCTCCAACTGCATATGTAGCAGAGAATAGCCTTGTTGGGGCACCAGGGGAAGGGGAAGCCCTTGGTCCTGCCAAGGTTGGACACCCAGTGCAGGGGAATATGGGGGGGATAAGGTGGATGTATAGGGGGAATACCTGTATGGGGGAGGGGGAGGGGGAGGGGGAGGGGGAGGGGGAGGGGAGGGAATGGGGGCTTATGGACAGGAAACCAGGAAGGGGAATAACCTTTGAAATGTAAGTAAAGAAATATATCAAATAAAAAATTAAAAAAATAATGTCGCAGATGGTTTGGTTGTCAAGGGAGATAAGACACAATGACAAAGTCCCGACTAACTTAAAACAATGAAAATGATAGCTAGTGGAACCAAACTCTTGTTAAACAACTCATATTTAGAAACAATTCCCATGAAGGAATTTACATAGGTATGTTTATGTATATATTTGTGTGCATACAAATCCATCCATCCATACATCCATCCATTCATCCATCCATCCGTCTGTCCATCCATCTACCTATCTATCTATACACATGCATAAGTGTGTGTGTGTGTGTGTGTGTGTGTGTGTGTGGTTAGAAAACCTCAGGAAAGGTTCTCATTCATCCCATCCTTGTTAGCTCAGCTGGTGCTCAGCAATCATCACTCTGAGGCACTGTTAAGGACACAGTCATCCCCATAAAGGGATATGCACAGAGGTTCATGGATATTACCCTTATGGCTGAATATCTGAGGAGAGATACCACTTTACTTTTTATAGCAAAATTGTGCATGTATGGAGTCCTCTCCTCTTAATCATGCAGCCTCTTCAGAGCTGAGCTCAGACACAGCCCTGTCAGTAAGAATTCAGAGAGCAAGGTAGATGGGAGGCCTTTGGGCCATGCAGGGGTCCTGATGCTGTCAAAGGTTAGTGATGCCATTTACGACATTGGCTGCTGACTGCCCTGTTCCACAATAAATCATTACCATGATTAATTTTCTTTTGTTTTAACCAGTAGAGTGGTTTCAATGTTCTAGCACAAGCTAATCACTGCTTTGATGAGGGCATAATCCTTCAAAACTATTGGTAAAACAGTTTGTATGAGATTTTTCTCTCATTGTGTGTCTAAGGTGCACAATACAATGTTACTAACTCTGAGTGCAACCATGATAGGAAATCTCTGTTTTCTATAACTGAGTCTTTACATTCATTTTCTCCCAGTCTCTGAAAACCACAATCCTGTTCTCTCTTTCTGTGAATTTGACTATTTTAGGGTCCTACTTAAGGGGAGTCTTGTTAATTCATCCTCATGGCTTGCCTTGTTCCACCAAGCATGATACGTTCCAGGTTCACCCATGTTCTCTTTGGACTGTTCTCCTCCTGAGGCTGAATGATAATTTATTCACTCTTCCACTGATGGACATGATACAATATCATTTATATCTGCTAAGAAAGCTATTAGCAAGAAACACAAAACAAGTCATTGGTATGGTTTAGAGGTTGAATGTCCCTCAACCTACTGTGAGATGAGAGAAACTTGAAGACGTTTCCCAAGTGGGAGGGCCTGGATTCACTGGATCTTTGGAGGGAACAAAGGTTTTGGTCCCAGACAACTTTCCCTATCTTCCTGGTTAATGAGCTTCACGGTTCTGCCATGTATTTCCGTCATCATATGTTGCCAAGGATCAAAGCATTAGGGGTATGTGCTCACAGGCTGGAACCTTAAGACCATGAGTTAGATTAACACCTTTCCTCTAAAATTAATTGCTTTTGGAATTTCATTATCGTGTTGGGAAACTGACTGACAATTGGCAAAGCTATGAAAAACTTGGTAAGCTTGGGCATTGTGAATAGGAATCTAAAACAGTCAAGCCCCCATGGAAAGGAATAAGGAGAGTATCCGTATTGAGCAACCCCATTTCAGGATATACATCCAGGAAAAATGGAATGAAAATCGTGAAGAGATATTTGCATGATGTCTGCATTTCCATAGTCATTACAGAGTTACTCAGAGCAGTGGAGCTGATGATGGTTTTTAAATCAATGATGAACACTCATTTGATCTTCCTTTTTGAGATCTGAGGCATCTCAAACCTGATAGTAAGGGCCTGCACCTGCCTTGTCTAACAGAGTGCTCCAATCTGTCTATGCAGGCTTGCAGATTTTTCTCTCCTTTCTCTCTATGTTACGACTTTTTTTTTAGTGAGAGACATTATTGTTACAGATGGAGGCTCATTGTAATTCCCTTCCTTCACAATAGAATTCCCTTCTTCAACCTCCCACAGGCTGGACCCAGATGTTGAGGGATAATGTGTGACCTTCCCTCCTTTAGAAGTATAGAACTCTTTTGCTGCCACTGCTGTTTTATGGTGTCTCTGTGTGTCTTTGTCTTTTATTCAGAACAAATTTTGGTTCTATTGGCTTAAAAAAAGGGATATTCTCAAGTGTAGTCGGATAGCATCATGTTTGGGAGGTAGCCTCCGTACTGTGATGACCTACCTGACCCACAGGAATCGTGTACACTTGAGAGCATCGACAGATCGAATCCTTGTCTGTCACAGTTACACAGATTTACCTACCATCTGCACTCTGTGACCCCAAGAGCCAAGGGCCGGGAATGCAGTTTTAAGAAGTCATTTATGGAGCATGTCCACTGAGTTTTGAATCTAATTTCACACATTGCTTGTAGTATGAGAACCGGTGAGTTGGGAACATGTCCGATTTTTGTGTTCATTGGACAAATTGGAAATCAAACAAGATAATATTATAAAAAGTAATAGAAATGTTAAATTTTCTTTGAGTCTAGATATTGTATGTTTTTACTAAAGTGTAATGAACTGGGAGCCTGGAGAGATGGCTTTGTGGTTCAGAGCACTGGCTGCTCTTCCAGAGGACTTGGGCACTTTAGCCATGAAATTCAGACATACATGCAAAAAATACTTATATGTATAAAATAATAAAAATGGCAATGAACTATTCAATAGGAGGACATTTGTAGACACGGAACACTACAATTAGTATTATCATCATTGTTATTGTGAGACAGGGTATCATGTTGCCCTGGTTGACCTTGAACTCACTAGGTAGTCTAGAATGACCTTGAAATTCTGATTTTTCACTTTTTAAGTGCTACTAAAGGTGTTAGTTATCACACTAATGTAGGAGGTGCTAGGGTTCAAACCTTGAGCTTTGTGCATGCTAGGCAAACAAGCTACATTTCTAGGTCTAAACATTTTTATTATTGACTTTTTCCCTTGAAGAGCTCAACATACCCTGAAGTTGAGAGACGTCCTTAGAAAAAGGAGAGCATTTATCTTTTGCCTTCCTAGTGACGTGGTATCAGAAAGTGAGATGGAAGGTCAATAATTAAGTGAGTACTGTAAACAGGCCATTCACACCCAACCCCCACCACAGAGGTTGGGGGATGATGCATCTCTTCCTTCCAGGGAAGTCAGGCAAAGGACATTTGGGGATACTGAAATAAGAGTTCAGCTCCCCCGTCATTTTCTATATTCTTATGGAGCAGCAGTAGCCATGGATCAGCTGGTGTGGTTGAGCTGTCTGCGTGTGAGTTCTGAGAAAGGGACAGGGAAGTTATTGATTGCTAAAATCATAATGCTGGTGCAGATGACCTGGAACATAAAGAGAAGAGACCTGTTGCTTGTGAGAAGTGTCGCTCAGGGGAAGACCAGTGATGACCAGACGTAGTTCTGTATATAACTGAAGTGGGGAGGTAAGGGAGGTGGATGGGGAGGGTAACACCCTTATAGAAGGGGAGGGGGAGCAGTTAGGGGGCTGATGGGCAGGAAACTGGGAAAGGGAATAACATTTGAAATGTAAATAAGAAATACCCAATTTAATAAAAATGGAAAAAAAATTTCCCCACTATAAGACTTTTCTGAAGCTTCAAGAGAAAGTCTCAAGGTGCTGGTCCACACTCATTTGTCAATTCTATGACAAAATAGTTAAACAGGAGAAAGCTAGATTGTGATGGACCAACTTGAAGCTCTTATGGTTGTTTAAAGCCTTGTAGGCTGATTGGCTGAGAGTCAAAGTGTCTTTCTGGGTATCTGCTAGAGGTCTCCATCACTATATAGTACTCTCTCTAGGACAGCACATACCGACTGGACACCACACCAATAGGAGAAAGTGTCTATCAGTATGGCATTCATTGTACACTTAGGTGACACTGAAGGAGTAAAATCTTATCACTGATGCTGTGGTTTATTGGTTACTCCAATATGCCCCATCCACAGTCAAAGTGAGTGAGTTATATAAAGCTATGTCTACCAAGAGGAACAGGTCATAGGAGTCAATAAGAATACTATGGACATTGAGAAATCATTTTCTTCAGTCTTACTCTCAGGTTCAGACTAATGATATTTTGTAGATGAGGAAATTGCACTTCTCAATGGTGAAGTGATTCGCAAACACAAGCAAGCAGAAGTGTGCCTTGGGCTCAAATCTAGACTGCATAAGAAGATATTTCTTCTATATCTTGTTATCTTGAGAAGATAAACAATGACCCCAGAGCCTGGCACAGGAGCAGGTAGCTGGTTTATTTTGGCCTCTGTTCTCATAGCACAGGCATCCTTGTTCCCCTTTGCGAGCATGTCAGTTGTCTCTTTAAAAAGCTGATGCAAGTTCACTGGCCTTAAGTTTGGACCACTGATGCTACCCAAGTAGGGATGAGTCTTTCTGACTCCCACAAAGCCAATCTTCAGGACTCAGGGCTAGAGTCCCTGCAATGACCATCTTATAAATCACCCATGCTTCAACATGGGGGACCATGCTCCACCTCTCTTGGTGAATAGGACCAGTTGCTAGTTGGTTTGTAAATACCACAACAAAGCACCAGAAAGAAACTCCAGCATTTCCCCAAATCTCTCATTTTCAAGATAGAGATTTGAGAGCTGAACAGATGGCTCCCGGAAAAATGCTTGCTGTGCAAGCACTATGACATGGGCTCAGTTCCATGAACCCAGCAAGGCATGGTGGCATTCATTTCTAATACTGTCTCTAGAAAGGCAGTGACAAGAAGATCCCTGGGGCTTGTGGCCACTTACCTTAGCTTGCTTGGTGAGCTCCAGCTTGTGAGAGACACTGATTTAAAACACAAGCTACATAGTTCCTGGGAATCAACATTTGAGGATGACTTCTGATCCCTACACACACACACACACACACACACACACACACACAAGTACATGCACACAGGCACACACACACACATACAAGCATAAACACATGCACGAATGCATGCATGCACGCACACAAACATAAAACATACCCTGTAGGTTTGAGAAGAGCTTTAATTATAAAATATGCTCCAATTATAAAGGTAGCCATGTGTTTAAAAATAATAAAGTAACTAAGAGTAACACATAGAAAGGGGACAGAAGCATTGGCGCAATAAAGTCCTTGTTCCTGCTTATCAGGTGGAGTAGCCGGCTTACTACCAGAAGTACTTGTAAGGATGTCAAGTTTAGTAGACACTGATTACTCAGTATTAATTTTGCGTGTGGTACATTTGAGGAGTAAGACCTGTGCATCTCCAAGACCTTTGCCACATCAGAATTAAATTACTCTGAAAGGCCTAAGGAGGAGTATGCTCTCCTTTTTTTATTTGAAAATAAATATTCCTGAGTTGGGAAGATGGCTTAGTACATCAAATGCTTCCTATACAAGCAATGGAGACTTGAATTTATTCCAAAATCCCATGTAAAAGCCAGGTATAGTCTCAAGTGCCAGTGAGCTCAGCTTAGACAGGTGAGGCCAGGAGGCCTAATGGACAGTCAGTCTAGGCAAAATGGTGAGGGTTAGTGGGATACCTGGACTTTGGAAATAGAATAAAGAGGGAATTGATGAAGATGAGGTCAAGAACTGGCTTCCATGTATACCCACAACAGCAAATGGACTCAAACATACACATAAGCACACATGCATAGCACACATGCATAGAAACACACACACATGCATACATACGTATATACATATATATGCACATATGCATAACATACACACATGCATACACATGCACATACATACAAACACACATGCATTACATACACATGTACACACACACACACACACACACACACACACACACACACAAAGCACCTCTAGACCCTGCAGTAGATCTATGAGATAGTCAGAAGTCTTGAGCCTGTCTACCTATTGCTTGTACACAGCACCCACAGTCCCTGAACAATATGTATGTGTATTTCCGACACTGATCTTAGGGGACAGAGGTGTGACATCCTGAGCTACAGAGAAAAGGACCGTCTGCACAGTGGGATTCAGGGGATGTTACTTTTCCATGGGGATTAAAGTGCACGTATGTCCTTGTCATCTCCCTGACAAGGCCTATGCCTGACAACCAGAAGCATGAAGGTCCCTGGGGCCGTTCACAGGCAAGGAAGCAGCTATGCAGACACACTGCCCCCACCCAATCTTTTTGAGTTTCCTTCCCTCCCTCCTCCGGACCCCAGAGTCTTTATGTTTTACTTTCCAGTTATGTCAGGCTAAGACAGAGGCCAGCTATACAGGCTATCCACGTTCCAACTTTGCTGCATTGTGGCGTGGAGCTGAATTCTGAAACTGAGAGGCAGTACACTCAGCTCAGTGAGGACCGAGAAAGACCACTTCGGGAATGCCATGCACACAGTCATATCAGGGGCAGGATTTGGCAGCTGTGATTTCAAGGCAAATGCTTTTTGTGTCATAATCAAGATGGTTAGCTTTGCGCATTACTGGACAAATAAATAAATAAATAAATAAATAAATAAATAAATAAATAAATAAATAAATAAATAAAACTGACTCACAAAGCATGAATTAATGCTGCATTTGGGAGAAGCAAAGGCAGCTTGTATACAGGGACACACACAAAAGATGTTCTACTGAGCATCAGTCTTTACAGTTCTAGAAGAAGAAAGATGATGGAAATCACTCTTTGTGGACACAATGGGCACACTAGAACTTGACAAATTGGATCTGGAGAGTGACCCTGTGATAATGTGGCTGATGGACCCTGGGAGAGGCAGCAACCATATCTTCAGGTTGTGCTTCTGGAATCCCCGGATCTTAAATAATCCAGTCTGTGGCACTGACCCTGGGGAGACCGGCTTTCCCTATAGGCAAAATGTTCCTGTGACGCAGCCTCATCCAACCTTCAGGTCAGATAGAGCATGAGTGCGAGTGTGTTACCCCATGAGCATGGCATTCCCGAAGTGGTCCTTCTCGGTCCTTACGAGCTGAATGTATTGTATCTCTGGGACACAGGGGCTTGCTTTGGAGCCATTCATTTACTCACTCACTCACCGATGCCAGTAGACCATCCTGCAGGAACAGAAGTGTTCTGTGACTGCAGAACACCCTGGGTACTGTAGTCACTATTCACTTGTGCCCACTGACCTCCTACAACAGGACAAGAGCTAAAGAGTTTGTTTTACTTCCCATCAACTGATTTCAATCTGGACAGTGGCTGTCTTCTGTGGTAGTGTAGCACAATGCTCACTGATGATAAAAATATTGGCAGAAAGTCTTTGAAGGTACTTTTGAGAAGTTGCTTGATAAATATTTTTGAGGGAGAGTGGGAACTCAGTACATGTTCTTAAACGGCATGAAGGAAATAAACTGGTTTGCAAATGATAGTAATAAATTAAGAACTAGATTTTGTAAGATATACATGGCGGGGCTGGAGAAATGGTTTAGCAGTCAAGAGCATGAACTTAGAGTATCAGAGTTCAATTCCAGCATCCACATCAGGCAACTCATAACTACTTGTAACTCCAGCTTCTGGAAAAATATATGACGTCCTCTCTGGCCTCACTGGGTACTACATTCATGTGGATATACCTACCCGAACCTCTCCACATAATTAAAATAGTAAAAATAAAATTTTAATAAGATTAATATAATTTTGTGGGAATAGGTATACATGTTTCCAGTGGAAGAATAATTTCATTTACTTATTTTCAACTATAATAGTTGAAAATAGCATAAAATGTCCAAGGCCAACTCAAATATCTCTTCATAGCAAATGGATGTTTGTGCTGGTGTTGGAACAGGATCCTGACAGAGAGAGCACAGAAGGATGAACAAGGTGTTCCAGAACAGCTTTGTGAAGCATAATGGATCAGACAAGACGGACTTGAAGATGGTACAGGAGGCAGAAGGAATTGTATCATCTCCATCCCAAACATGAAAAGGCACATATTGTGCACATTTGGGTAATAAAATATATTGTGGAAGCAGCAACAGCAGCAGCAGCAGCAGCAACAGCAGCAGCAGCAGCAGCAGCAGCAGCAGCAGCAACAGCAGCAGCAGCAGCAGCAGCAGCAACAGCAGCAACAGCAGCAGCAGCAACAGCAGCAACAGCAGCAGCAGCAGCAGCAGCAGCAACAGCAGCAACAGCAGCAGCAGCAGCAGCAACAGCAGCAGAAACCCATAGAATTTCTACTCAGAATATCAAGGCCATGTTCTCAAGTTGTTATTTTATCCTCTTCCACTCCTCAGGAGAGCAGTGGTGTTTTTTTTTTCCAACAGGAGAGCTGCCTGCTACCCTAGGTGGGCACACAGGTAACCAAGTGGAGGCAGGGAAGTTCATGGACATATTCACATTGGAGACGGACTTGAAACATCAATAAAAGACTACAGTAGTAAGGGTGAGGCTGGGATATAGAGATTCTTACCTAAGAATCTGTGCCCCTTTTGGCTAGAGATTCAGAGAGAAAAATGGATCTGTGAATTACGCATAACAATTCTCAGTAGCAAAAAAAAAAAAGGGAAAGAAATGAAAATGCATTTGTATATGTACTTAGTAAAAGGGGAAACTTGCCATATTCCAGTTTAAGATTAGTATTTTCTCTTTAAAAAAGATTTATGTGTATATTTTTCTCTCTCTGTGCATATGCCGTGTGTATATATCTGTGTGTATGTTTATGTATGCACATGTATACGTGCTGTGTGTTTTGTGTATGTATCTATGTGAGTATGTGGTATGCATGTAAATATGCTGTGTATGTATGTGTGTGCTGTGTTTAAGTATGTTTGTATGCATGTGTATTTATGTTCATGTATGTATGTATATGCTGTGTGTATGTGTTTATGTGTTGAGTATGTATAAATGTGTGTATTTATATGTATGTGTGTATATGCTGTGTGTATGTGTGTGTGTGTGTGTGTGTGTGTGTGTGCATATATCTGTGTAACCCAGAAGAGAACATCATACCACCTAGACATGGGGTTACAGATATTTATAAACAACCCAATATGAATGTTGGAAACAGAGCCCAAGTCATCTGGAAGAGAAATGAGTGCTCTTAACCACTGGGATATTTTTTCAGCCCTCAAACTAGTCTTGCCTATTATTCTGCTAAGATAAGATATACAGAATCTATTTCTGAAGAAAATCAACAACCTTTGGTTTGGGGAAGATATTTTCACTGAAGGACACGAATTGATGAAAAGTGTCCTGGCCACACAGTGAAGACAGGTGAATGAGAGCTGTGTGGCTTCTGTAACCTGGAGCCCAGGAAAGAAACCTGTATAAGCATCGCCTACACAATCTATAGGTACAGGGTTTGTCCCTGGTCTGATGTGGGTTCACAGAACTGAACTCAGGTCTCCTGGAATAGCTACACATGCTCATAACTACTGAGCTGCCTCACCAAACTCACAGTGAAGACTTGCTAAGGGGAGGTCTCATCTTGCTTAGTCCTGAGATTTGTGTCTGGAATGCCTTTTGAAGGCCATGTGTTAAATGTTTGGCTGCCAGTCTGTGGCACTATTGGGCAGTGGTAGAACCCTTAAGGCTTGAGACCTAATGGAAGTCATCAAGGATAAAGGGATGCCAGATCCAAGCCCCTTTTTTCTTTGATTCTCAGAAGCCTTGAAATGGGAGCAACTCTGAATCATCCTGTGCCTCTTGCTATGATGCCTGTCATTTTCATAGGTTCTCCCACCAATGGACCCAAACAGTCATAAGCTCAAACTGTGAGCCAAAATAAACTTTTTCCTCTTGATCAATTATTAGCTCCAGGTATTTGTTTCAGCAGTAGAAAGTTGACTAACATGGTGGACAACTATTAGAAGGTGACCTAGGATGTTGAAAGATTTGGTGTGTGTGTGTGTGTGTGTGTGTGCGTGCCTGCATGTGTGTGTTGGCATGGGAGTGTGTATCAGAGAGAATAGCATACACGGAGGCCCTTTGATTAGCAATTACCTAGCTTCACTGTTTTCAAGGATAGAAAGGAAGTCCTTGAAGTCTCGGAGCAGCCAAGCAGTAAGTGCCTGCAGGGGAAGCTGAACGACCCAAAGGCCAATAGTGCTCAGTCTTGTTGCCGGTGTTAGGGACAGGTGTTGTGATCACCAGGATCATGTCTTTTCCACAAAGGTGAAACAGTAAAACACATACCACCTCTCCTTGGAAAACTAAGCCATGATGACCTTCAACAACACATTGTTAGTTAGCTAGTTATTAAGTAACAGGCCTGGGGGACATGGGAGTAGACATTTCCTACAGAATCAGCAACTTGGAGACCAATGACTAGAACCAGGGGACCTTAATTACTGATCAGAAGGATGGAGCCTGAGTCATATCTCTGGCCCCAGGAGGGGACTGACATCCTGAGCTGCCTGAAAGACCAGCAGCAGATACTTATCTAAACTGGCTCCAGGAACCCCAAACCTCACACGATTACTGTCTGCTAGTGGTTTTCTGATAAAGAAAAAACAGAAACAAAAACAAATAACCACACACACCATTGCTCCCACCTGTATGAGCTAATCAAAGCAGGACTGTCAATCACCTAGACAAGAAAATACTCCCTCAGGAAAAGCTGCCTGCTCTAGAGATGTTAAAAATGGTATAAATCCTACCTAACCAGAGGAGAGAGCTGTTTCTTTAGCCACTGTCCATGTTCACCCCTCTTGAGGGTATAATTCCCTGTTCTCTACAGTGATTCTATCTATTATGTTGTTTTTTGTGTGTATCATCTGAATTCTCCATGGAGATGACAAGGATTCAGGAGTCAAGAGGAGTCCAGAGAGAGATCGAGATCCTGGTGACAACATAGAAGATGAGATTTTCTAAAACCTGTGATAAAGTGTAAAAAGGGCTCTTTAAAAATACAAAATAATTTGCAAGTGGAAGAAGCCAGCCAGCTCCTAGACTTGTATGATGGGATCTAGGTCAGTTAAGGTTTGTTCTTGCAGAAAGCAAGCCTTGCATTCTGAGCTCATGTGACCTCTCATTGACACATCTGATCTCGGAGTTTCATGGCCAAAGGCAGAGCATGCATGGTTGCTCTCTATTAATTCTAGCTGGAAACTCCTGCAAGGCTACAGATCTGATTTTCTCCTGCTCCACTGTTGAAGTCTTGGTCAGTGTTTGAGTGTACTCATCTGACATAATTTTCCTTCCATCCATCCATCCATCCTTCCTTCCTTCCTTCCTTCCTTCTTCCTTCCTTCCTTCCTTCCTTCCTTCCTTCCTTCCTTCCTCTCTCTTTCTCTCTCCCTCCCTTCCTGTCTTTCTTTCTTCTTTCTTTGGTAGGGTTGTTAATTTAGGAACAGCATCTCCCTGGTGACAAGGGAATTCTCAAAGGAGAAGTGGCTATCCTATTTAATCACCCTAAAATGAAGCTAATTAGGGAATAAGAACTTAACAATGGGAGAGGCTGATGCTAGGGCTGAGAAGGGTGAGCACTTTTCTATTTGATTGTGAAAGTTGGGTACTGAAACCTTCCATGGAGGCAGAGCAAAATACCTCCTATTATATAGAGACAAGCTAGGATTTCAGAGAACAGGGAATGCAGGCCAGCCTTCCAGAAAGCCTTTTTATTTCTGAAAGACATAGTGGGTCCAAGTCTGTAAATGCTGTAAGCTGTCAAGTCTTTAAAAGCCCAGAACCTGATCTCTCTGATGTTTCTTTGTTCTTGTATCCACTGGGGATATTGATCCCGTGTGGAAGGTGCTTGGTGGCTGGAAGTACAGTCCCATAGGAAAATGACAAAGTACTGAAGCTAGAACCTTCATAAAACAGAAAGGTGACAGAAGTCATGGGGGCTCTTGTTTCATAGTGGCCTTTCACCATTGCCCTAGGTTGGAAAGAGCTAGCCAAAGGAGTATGAGGGTGATGACAAAAAGGATATAGAAGTTTCCAGAAGAGGGTGCCGAGACAGGGTGTTAAGCCCCAGAGGGGGTTCGGAGCACCAAACAAGCTGTCATTGCAGATGGCTCAGTCTGAGGTGGATTTTGAGAGGAGCTTGAGATGTAAATAGGCCATGTCTCAGAGAGTCTCAAATGCTACGCGGAGAAGTTTGCATATGGAACAATGAACTAATTTTAAACAGAGGAAAGACACAGTCAGATTTGGGTTTCCACAGATTGCCCTAGTTTCGTAGAAAGAAGAGACCAAATGCACATTTTGTGGCAAGCATAGAGAAAGCATGTTCTAGGTCAACCATAGTAAACTGAAGAAGAGAAGGTAGATACTTGTTATGTAGGGTGTGGGGTAAATGTGGTACATGGAGAAGGAGGTTCCCAGATCACATGTTTGTCCTCAGCCATCCTAAAAAGTGGGTATTGTGTTGCCGAAAGGGGAGAACACATACTTTTGGTCAAATTGCAGAATGTCTTATTTAGTATAAGTTTGTCTGGGTTATTCAAACATTCCTCAAGCTATGCCTACAATATGGGGAACAGATTTCATTTCCTACTTCAAGGCAGAACATGTACAAATTGAAGTAGACCTGCAGAAAATGAACAGGAGTTGCACAAAGGGAGAATTGGGGTTTCTCAGGAAACTTTGAAAGAAGGTCAGACTGAGCTAAATGGTTCAAGAGGTGAAAGGCTCAAACTGAATTGGAACAGCAAGCTGAATTATTATGTTCAGAGGTTAGCATCATGCCATCACTGAAAACAACTATTTTGAAGTATATAGATTATTTCTTGGGAAGGACACTGCTTATCTTGGTTCTCTAGGGAAAGTGAATGAGGAGATACCAGTGTTTTTGTTTAGTGAAAGGAGGAGGAGTCTGTTCCGGACTTCCTAAGGCTACTGGGAGAGTCCAGCTTTGAGACTGAAGCTTGGGCTGTCTTCGAATCAACTCCCACCCCCAGCTTTCATGAATGCTTCAAGAAGTACTGCACCTTGGAAAGGAGATGGGAGCTTAGGACTTCAGATTTCTACTCAGTCTGGAAATGCTGCCGTGTCTTCTGCTATGAGGACCCCTGAGATTTGCTGAAAACTGAAATGGAAGAGTCTCTGTGAGAAGAACCTCTCTAATGGGATTTTTGTCGCATGGAAAATCTCACAATATTTGAGATGGTCTCTTGCCCTTTTGGAAATATTATGCATTTGACCCTCGTGGCATTAATGATGTAAAAAATACACTATGACATTATATTTCGATCTTACCGATGTATAACATAATTAGCAGAGATAAAGTTGATGTACAAGTTGTTTGTGATGCCTTATGGAAATCACGAAGGTTTGGTACAGCTGCAGAACACGGCTGCCAAAGGTATCAGCAACCCACACTCAAGCAAGCTCCAATTTATTAAAAACAAATCTATAAATAGAGTATAGACATATCAACAACCACCTCTTTGTGGCCATCAAGAATGCGCCTATTTCTTTTAGGTTTCTATGATGCCTTTTCTACCTGTGTTCCCTCTATCATCATGGAGGTGAATATAGTGGCCATCACATGATCTTGGAGAGGCTCGTGGGTCTTTCTTGATAAAAGAATCTCGAGCTCTGGTACTATGTAACCTAGTGACCCTTTCAACATTACTACCTTGTGCTTTACCTTGTGTAAATTAGTATTTAAACATCACATGCTGAATATAAAAATAACCCCTCCCCCCAAATATGGATGATCAATAAGGAACAGCAATATTTAATCATTGGATCTATTGAGGACAAAATAAGACAGCCAGCGCTGTAAGGAAGTGCCTCGAACTCAGATGCTATGGGGGATGTGAATGTGGTGGGGGACAGACTGAAAAACAAGGAGTGAGCTTGTGGCTTTGCTTGGGAAGACACACATTCCGCAACTAACAAAAAGGAGGAAGAGGCTGGGACACAGCCCTGCGATGCAACACTTGCTTAAGGTGCAGATCCAAGCACTGAGAAGAAAGGAAAACTCTTAGGTGTGTGGTCCACCTTCTGAATTCAAAGGACACAGAAGGAAGGGTGTTGACTTCCTGGGAGCAGTCTTTCTGTTTGTGTCATCCACTGCTGTGTCCCTGGCACTTAGATCTGCATCTGCCAACAACATACACTAAATGCCTCTTGCATGAATTATTGAAATAGTCAAATAAAAACACTTTCTTGGGTTTAATTCATCTTCTAGAAAAGCCATTTACAGCCAGTATTTTAGAAAGCATTATTTAATTCCTTTCCCCTAACTTGAACTTCCTTTCCTAACTCCATTAAAATCATGAATCCTAGCCCAACCAGTATGATTTCTTCCTGTTGGTCTTGGCTCTATATGTTCCAATGCTATCTTCTTTGTCGGAAAACAAAAGCAATCAACAACCATGCCCTCCCCCCAAAAAAAGTAGAAAAAACTTACCTATAGGCACTCTGCATGGATTAAGCCTGGAAATACACACTCTGCTGTTTTTGGAATGCTGATGCTTTTAGTTTGTAGCAGTGGAACATTGAAATACTGATGAGTCCAGTGACCAGCAAGATGGCCCAGTAGGTAAAGGTGATTCCTGACACGTTTCCTTTGACCTCCACAGACTTTCCAGGGAACATGTGAGCCAACATACGTACAAGCAAAGATGAACACATGAAACAATCAAATGTAACAAAAAATTAAACAGATCATCTCTGAAATATGATCTGATTAGATAAATTACCTGCATTTGTAAGTGTAGTGTAGACATGGGTTTAGTGTGTTAGAATATTACTATTATATCAGACATCCATTCAGAGTGTACTTTCCTAAGAGAGTCTGACCAATAATCTATCACTGACAACATCAAGGGACTTATTTAGATTTGACAGTGGCGCTATACTTACGCTTTTTAAATTGTTGGCATTAGATAGACAGGATATTACACTTAGGTGACATGTCCTAATATGTCAGATTTTTCTTTCTAATAACCAATAAGGAGTATTAGAGTTAAATTTATTAACTGTCCTTTCTACTGGGACATGTGCTTAAAATTTTCTGTTTTCATAAAGTTAGTGTAAATGCTGAGAGTAACATATTTAAACTCAGCACTGATAGTGGTATCGTGAATTGTATCTGTAGTCTAACCTACTTTAGCTGCTGGTTCCTAAGAGAAATCCTACCGATTGAATAAGAATACTCAGGTATGTGCCTCCTGCCTTTGTAAGGGAATGAGATGAGAAAGTCAGTATTTGTTCAAGCTCATGTCAGCTTCTGGTAGGTTGTGAGCAAGGGACAAGGAAGCAGACACAGGTCCTAACTTGGTGCATCAAGTTGAGGGAATTGGATTTGGATGGAGCAGCAAAGGAAGAGCAGGGCATTTCAAAAGAGGGAAGAGAGATAATGGAAATGTCCCCCGGGAAGATGATCTAATGCACAGAGCAGGCATCAACTGGGGAAGTCTGCCTCTGGCTTTTCAATTCTTCAGATTTGAGGCATGCTGACTTCTGATACTGGATGAGGCTGTTAATGTTAGGTAGGAAGAACCCAGAAGATGGTGTGGAGGCTTAACAAGCAGGCTGTGACCCTGTGAGGGATATAAGCTAGAGAGAAGAAAGTAGGAATGTGGCTGAAGTACCTTTAGCTTCCACAATGCTGGTCAGATGAGAGAGGCAGCTGAGGCAAAGGAAAAAAAACCTGAAGCTATTTTCACACACACAGAAACATTTAATAATCCCAGGTCTGTGTACACACTAGCGAACTCATGCTTGCTTAAAAATAGACACGACTCATCAACAACACAAGATTAAATCTCGAGTGTACGTGTACAGCTCTGCTTTGCTTCTTTAGACCAGAATGAGGATGGCATTCCCTCACACCATTTCAATTCTAAAGGAACAAAAGAAAGCACAACACAGAGACAAAGCAGGAAAAGTGGACAGTAAACCACATGTTCGAGTTGACTTTACACAAGGTCAGCTTATAAAGAGCCAAAGAAATGGACTGAAATAGACTGAGGCCTGGCTGCATCTACCCATTGCACTTGCCCCTGACTACTTATGAAGGTATTCGGGATTATGGTTCCCAAGGCTCATCAAGACCTTAAATATGGCCGGTCTACATTTCCAGGAATGACTATAACTAGACAATAACTCTGGGCATCCATGAGGGTAGACTAAATTCTACTCTAGGTGGCCAAGATGGATTAATCAAAGCTTTTATTTCCTCACTCTACTGGAAGACTGTAACAGCCTCCTTGCAGGCACTACAAATGCAACAGAGTCCTTCCTTCACATGCCAAGTCACTGGGTAGTTATAACTGGAGCTCAAGAAGACTTACTTCTGAATGATGAAGAATATAGATGTATAAGCCCTATATAATGTCTTGGGAGCTCATGCCAGGCTCAGGGCCCCCTCCAAGGTTATCTAGTAACCTTGGTTAAAAGGAGAAATTATGTGTGTACTTGGTCAGCAGCTGCAGAACTTGTTAGCTTTTTTATTACATTTCAGCCATCTGATCCTTGAGACCCTATCATTGTGTGTCTTTCTCCCACCACAAGAAGAGACTAATACCAACTGCTGAAAAATTCTAGGTCCCAAGCTAGGTCCACCTTGAAGGGATGATGTGATTGGAAGCCACAAATTCTTTCAAATGCAAATAGAAGATCCATTTGTTTCATGCTTTTCTTAAGCAAAAATACCCTCCTCTCCCAATGCCAGGGACCCAGTGGATGCCTAGCAGCTCCTGTGGGGCCAGCCTGCAGAGCTATGCTGTAGAGGGAGGGGATGAGCGGGCAGCTATGTGCTGATGGTGTCAGAAAGGCTGTAAGTCATGCATATTATGTGTGGCAGACAGAATGGCTCCCCAAGGAGGCACCCATGTGTAGTCTTTGGAACTGTAAACATGTTTCATTGCATGGAAGGGGGAAGCTGACAGATGAGAGAAGTTTATAGACCTGAAGAGAGGAGGATTTCCCTGGATTCCCTCCTCTAATCACATAGACCCTTAACAGCTAAACATTCTCAGCAGAGGAGATAAGACGGAAGGAGAAATTGGAAATTGCAAACACGGGAGCTTCATCTCCTGCTGTTGGTTTGAAGACCAGAAGGGAGGCACACAGGAGGTGGGGGTGCACAGCTGCTAGGTAGGGATTGCCTCCTGGAGCCAAGAGAGGCTCCTAACTTAGAGCCAGGAAGCGAATGGGGCCTCTATCCTGCATATATAAAGTCTTAATTCTTGCAATATCTGACCAGCCCTGGACTTCTCCCCAGGAATCTGTAGATAAGAACCAGCCAGTGGGATCTTGGCTTTAGCCTTGTGAGACAAAGGAAGAGGAATCAGTATCCATTATCTGGACTTCTGACCTATAGAATTGGGCATGCCATACTGACACTGCCTCTAATTATGTGTTAATTTGTTAAAGGGCCAGTAAAATAGAAACAGGCCTATGCCATCCTGAAAACAAAAACAGAAAACAGAACCTAGAGGGTGGGGTCTCGGAAGCAGAGACTCCTTACTGAGATGAAAGAGTGTAGGAGGGAAACGTCAGAGAAACAGAAAGTGCTCAAAACACTTTGGAAGCACTTGTAGAAAATGGAAGTTGTGGCGGTGGCGGTGGGTGGCCGTGTAGTTATAAGTGTGAGCGTGTGCACAGGAAACTGTCTGTAGCAAAGATTAGAAAATAGAGCATCAGGGAGAGTGAAGATGACTCAGAGGATGAAGTCACTGGTCTTTAAGCCTGAAGAGCTGTGTTGGCTTCCCATGGAACCTACGAGGTGGAAGGAGAGAACTGACTGCTTCAACTTGTCCTCTAAGTCTACACACACACACACACACACACACACACACACACACACACACACACACACACACACGCCCATACCAAACACCAAACAAATAACCAAATAAATAAGAAAAGGTACTTGAGTTTTGCTCTGTCAGGTGGTTAACTTAAGCGTCACCCTCCTTGATTTTGTTAAAGTTTAATTTAGATTTTGTCAGGTTGTGTCTGGTGGTTCCTCTAATCTACAGTGTATACAGTCTTGACTTAAAAGAAGCCTTATTTTTATTTTATTTGTATGAGTGTTTTGCCTTCATGTATTTCTGTGTACCATGTGCATGTATGCTTTCTTCCAGCAGAGGCCAGGAAAAGAGCTTCAGAGTTCTTAGAACTGGAGTTACATGTGGTTGTCAACAGCCATGTGGGTGCTGGGAATCAAACCTGGGTCCTCTGCAGGAGCAGAAGTGCTCCTAACTTCTAACATCTCACCAGACCCTTTCCCGACTTTAAAGGTGAGAACTCCTTAGTGGTTCATCTGAAGTCTGTTCAGTTACTTATATCTAGGCAGGAACTTCAACCTTCTCCTCAGAGGGTCACCATGCCAGACCTCAGCGGGTCTCACCCAGGGTATTTGCTCCTCAGCCTTTGGACATAAATCTTCAGGGAAGAGTGCAACATTACTCAGGGACCTCCATTTGACAATCCGCCACCTCCACAGGACTTGCCCTGCAGTTTTTCCCACAGTCAGCAGTTTCCCACTGTGCTCCCTGACTCCCTATGGTTACCATGACCAAGATGCACACTAGGCTCTGCCTCTTGGGGACAGGGAAGAGCTGTTCCTCACAGTGGCGATGAAGTGCAACTGCCTTCGTGAATATCCGTTCTTTCAGGATTAGAGCCGTGTGCCATGACCAATGTTTGGACGCACCTCAGAAACGCTCTATCGTTTTTCTGCTGAGGGGTCTAGTCAACCTGCCAAGGTCAGAAGCTGATGTCAAATGTTTCTGAGTAGGATGATGGAATGATCACATTTATATTTGAAAAAAATAAGTAATAATGCTCATACAGAAGAGAAAGATGTCTGGGCACTGAATCCCCTGCCTGCCCTGATGGATAGAATTAAGGATGGGAGAGTGGCAGACTTCGGGACTTTTCCTTTTTTGTGAAGAGGGCATATAGCCAGGGAAAACTCTGGCAGCTACTCCAGACTGCCTCCTTCTCTCTCTCTTTTCTCTTCCCTTTTCACTCTGGGTACATTGTGCTGAGAATGACTGACCACCGAGGATGTTACCAAGGTAAACATTTTGACTAGACTTTCCAAGTCAACAACAAAATCGTTCACTTATCATTACAACCGCATATTCCAGAACAAATTCCATTAAGTCACTTTAATTCTTAATCTGTGCTCTCTGAACACCATCCGACCCGTTCCCAATACTTTTCCACTTTCATGTTCATTAGAATCCATTATGATTCTTGTAAGTTTTCGCAATAAATATTTTATTTATTGATTGCTTTGGTTTCTGAAAAGTCCATCTGGGTTACAACTTTTGCTACATGCCTTTTTATGTGTGGGCTGATATTTCTATTAAGTTCAGTATTTCTGGTAACTAAGGCTGAACTCTGCCAGCATTTTATTCTTTTTGTTGAAATGACTCATGAATATTATTATCATTTGCATTTTTTCATGACATTTTCACATTTATTTACTTACTTATTTATTTATTTATTTATTGCTGCTAATGTTATTATATACAGAATGAAAGACTGATAATTTATATTCCTGTCACAGTTGCTCTATGAAAAACGGTAGAGAGTAATTTGGGATTGCAGTGTTGTCAAAACTCTTTGCATCAGGACGCCTTCTTTATGTCGCAGGCAGCTCGCTCATCCCTGCACCGGTCTCTCTCTTTAGGAGATGCTGCCTGCCCTCCAGTCTTCCCGGACAGTCTCTGGATTTCACTAATTGATTTCCAGCTTGTAGGAAATCCCACTTTACGTGCCATTTGCATTAATAACCTGCAGCTTTGACAAGTTTTTTTTTATTCAATTACTTTTGGTTGATCTTTCACACAAGGACTAATTCCAAGATTCCACAGGAGTTATAAATAGGTATGTTTGGAACAACATAAGATTAGTCAAGGCCATCTGGCGTGATGACTGCCGGCTCTTAACAAGCACAGCAGGTCAAAACGCATTCAGAGTTGAAACTGTTGGAGCCAAAACATCCTGCTCAGAAACTATGGCTAGATTCTAAGAAGCAATTAAGAAAGAAAGTGAAAAGTGGGGTCTCACTTGAGCTGTAAAGATGCTAGAATAGTGTACCAAAGGGGGCATCTGGCTAGCACACTCAACACCCATGATGCATTTACCCCTGATAATTAATGGACAGTTTGAAGGTTTTCCCAATGTCTATTTTGTTAAGTGAGTGGTATTTTCTAAGAATTTCCTTTTGATAATGACCAATGTGCTAGTTTGAGTCTTTGTCTTTTGCTAGTGAAGATTTTCTGGACTTGAGGTTCACCCTCTGTGTGTGTTAGTTTCTTCTTGACACACTTCTTAAATGGATGAACTTCACCTGGTCTAAAGCTCAGGGAAGGAACTGAAGAGACGTCTGTTGGAGGTCACAGCTCTGTGGCTAAAGCCTTTGCTGTGTTTGAGGCAAAACAGAAGCGGGATGGGGACCAGGTGGGGCTGTGAGGAACCCAAGTCACACTTAGAAAACACATTTTATGTTCTTCTATGTTCCCAAAACTAAATGTCAGAGTGCTGCTGGTTGTACAGGTCTAGAAAATTCTGCTATGCCTTTGCCTTTTAATCCTCATAATCAGGATATTTGTATTGCAAGTAATCAGAGTTCACGCTGCCTCTCCTCTACGCATAGTCAGTCTCCATATCCATGGGATCTCTGTTGACAGATTCAATCAGCTACACATGGACACTATCTGGAAAAGAAAACACAATCATAGCACACACATATAGATATGTTCTTAGTTATCATTCCCCAAACATTATAGCATATACATGACCTGCATTTACACTGCATTGAGATCACGGGTATCGTGACATGACTTAAGGTTTATTGGCGGGTGTATGTGAGTCCTATGCAAATACTATATAGACTTATGTAAGGGTACGTGCCATATGTGGATTCTGCCCTCTGTAGATATTGAAGACTTAGAGAATCATACTCTTTAAACCTTGTTCTTAAGGTCATGACCTCATTTAACCATAACTACAAGAGCTGTTTGTTAGCTATTGGTATTTCTGCTTGACTTAATATGTGTGGCAAAATAACTTGTACATATCTGCATATCTATCATTATCATTTTTGGTTTTTTTCTTTGACAACTTTTCTTTTGAAAATGTCCTATCTGGCTTGTGATCTCTGTCCCAGCTGATCCCTGATCTAATATCATTGTGACTCTGAACTTTTATCCACTGACATTACTCCCTGTATTAAGCAATAAATTCTCTAAACTTAATGTGGATGTCTCCCACCCTGACTTGTGTGGAATCCAATGTGATAATATTCGGAGGTGTGGGGTTTGGAATGGAATAGATCATGAGAGCGGAGCTCATGTATGAAATGAGTGCTTAAAATGTTGGGGTTATTAAATCATGATGAGTGCTCTCAATAAAAGCTGCTCTAGGTCCATGGATACGTACCATCAAGAAGTCCCACCTTGAGACAGTCTGATGGACATTAGTATCAACAGTTCTCACTGCACATCCCCTCCACATGTCCAGTTGATTCTAGTCTGAAAAAAAGATTTTACTGTTACAAAGTATTAAAACATAGATTGGTTTCATCTCCAAGTGAATTCACTAGTAAAAAGGCAAAAAATAATTCTGTTTTCTTCTCCTTTCCAACAACTTCATTCCTGAAAGTGTGAGGGGGAAATGCCCTTCTTTCTGCCCACATCATCAAATGGTTTATGCCAACTGCTTACGTAGTAGAAAAGTCCTATGTTTACATGAACTGGAGGCAGCAATTCTTGGCACATTAGTCACAGCAGGCTAACTGCTGTAAAAAATAGCCCTCACTATCTAACGTTTAGCATTGTGAACGTCTCTGTGTCTCCCATTCCACAATGGCAAAGGGCAAAAGGCACTGGGACCTGAGATCATACACTGAGCAGTAGAGAGAATGAGATGAGAGAAGAGGAAGATGGATGGGGTAGAGAAGGGTTCCCAGGAGAGGGATTTAATGAGCCCTGTTAGAAATGGGATACATATCATGTCTACTCCTACTTCATGACTAGATAGTATCCAAAGTGTCACAAGACCTTGTATTTAAGTCACTGTGAAATAAGATCCTGAGAAAAGAAAAGACCTCCCAACAATCATTGTTTCCCAAATCCTTAAAATCATTTTGCTCCATGAAAAGGCTGATGGACAGGATTATGGTAATCCCTTGATTCTAGTGTAGTTTTCTGTAATTTGCTGATAGATTCAGGAACATACGTATGGGTACATCAACTCACTGGAATCTTCTAGAGTGGAGAAATGCTTTCTTAGAAGTGAAGTCGTTTAGGCTTAATCAATGAGGGCAAAGTATGGCTTCATTGAAGGTGGCCTCTAGGCAGGATCATGCTCCAGCAATTGCCCTGGTTTGTCAAGAAGTTCTGTCTCTAATACAGCAGAAAAGATCACTGGTCGTCTTGTAGCTACTTACCTAGAAGAAGTAGATGAAGAGACTTTCACCACTCCCCACCCCTACTTAGTAGACTAGTTAAAAGCTCCAAACACAAAGGAGTATTTTTAGCATCAGATCTGTAAAGCACATTGTACCCAAGATGGAATTTGAGTGAACTCCAACATAGAAAAGTCATTTTACAATCTGGAGCCGTGTCACATGGGGAAATGTGTTAAATAATACTTTCCTTTCCAAAAGGATTGTATCTTGTATAATGAGTTTCTTACCTCAAAATTTTTTTCTTTTTGTTAAAAAAAATTATCTTTTGCTACAATTGCCACAGTTGAACTATGGATAAGCCAAGGTCACATTGTCATGGCAAAGTCCTTTGTCCTTTGATCTTTTTTGTAATGAGTCCATTTCTACCAAGGTGTCCATTTGAAGACCATATTCACCAGAGTTTAGATATGTGAACAAGTCCAGCAGAACAGACTGCCCTGAGACAGTCACTTTTTGTTTGGTGTCCTTCGTTTTCACAGGTCTTCTGTTAATGGGTCTGTGGAGCCTAATAGGCTTGCTTGAATATCCAGTTCAAATAATCTCAAAGCAGGCCCTGGAGTATAATAGAAAGTCAACCGAGGGTAGGATTCCTGTGGTCAGCCCCTGCACATCCAGCTTCTCCTGGCTTCATGTTTCCTCCTCCTGTAATCACCAGTGAAATCAACTCAGATGAACAGTTTAAGGATGAATGAATCTTTTTTCCCTTGGTACTTTTTTCCCCTAAGTGTTCATTGTTTTGAGATCCCAGGCTTCTCTATTCAATATATAGGTTTTCAGTTGAAGGACACTGAAAGTTAAATACACAACCTGAGGTGGGGGGAAAGGTTGTCAGTATGTTCTGGAAACTAAAGCTATTCAAGGTGAAAGGCACTTGTTACTCAGGTCTCTTGACACTGAGTGAATAGGCAACTTGGTAGCATGGCTTCAGAGAGGATTGGTATAATAAGAAGAGACAAAGTGGAATCCATATCTCTTTACTCTGCTTTAAAAACTGTGCATTGTCAAACTACTTTGAGGTAAGTACAATGTATTTAATTAATCTTTTTGGTTTACTCTATAGAACTGCACAGTAGAATTGTATTGTCTAGAGAAAGCCTGGGGCTGGATCCCCAGTCTGGCTTGGTAACTCACCTGCTTTGGTTTCATTGAACAATGTCCCTTCTCACCCTTAGAAATCTTGAATTTTGAATACAATCATGCATACTGTATGTCTGGGAGACCCATGGCATGACCTCATCATGGAAGCAATTTCCAGGCATAATCCAAATGCACGCCTGTATTCAGAAGTGTTTTTCTTATACCCATTGTAAACTAGTTCATTTTGTAAGGGGTCATTTCGAGACAAGGGCATGCATATTCTGTCAGTCACAGTTGCTCTGGATGCAAAAGGCAGTCCAGCTTGTGGAGCTTGTAAGGGGGATTCTAACTCAGATGGGAGGGATTTGGTGCCTTTGAGTAAGGCCTTTGCTGGCCCAGTATGAGCTTCTTCAGGTTTTGGAAGTCAGCAGATCAGAGAAACTTGGATCCCACAGCCAGGTGTGACATAGGCATGTACTGCTATTTTGAACTTGCTCTTGGAGTCAGATCCAAGGGTACCGTTATACCTTTGGCAACACTACCTTTCCACTTTGTGAAAGAAATAAAGACACTTCTTAAAAATTAGGAAAAATCTCTTGCAGTCATCCACCTTCTATGTCTCTTGCTGGATGGCTGTAACAAAACTGTTTTCTAGATGCAGTAGGGCAGTTGCACATATATGGTCATAGCTGTGGTGACAGCACACACAAGCCCTCTGCAGGCTCAGACCAGACAAAATCGCAGCACGGAGAGAGGAGTCAGGCATGATGTTCCACCCCTACTCATACCTTACCGGACCTACTGGCAGTTGATAGCTAATGGGAAAGGAAGGGTCAGGTTTATCTGAGGATGCGGACCCTGGTGGGTTGAACACTCTCCACTGAAGGCTATGTATTCAAGAATATATGGTACAGTACAAGTAAGCACATACTGTACTTGATTGATTTAAAAAAAGAGAGGACAGGAGGTTGGATGGGTAGAGAGGGGAGATGAATGTGGAGGGGAATGGGAATAGGAAGTGAATATGATTACAATACATTGTATGGAACTGTCAGAGAAGTAACAAAACGTGAGAAATATTAAAGGAGTTGAGTCTAGAGAGGTTAAGAGCACACAGGACTCTTTCAGAGTACTTGGGTTTGTTTTCCAGCACCCACATCAGCTAGCTCATGACTACCGGTGACTCCAGATACAGGGGATTTGATACTTTCCTCTGGCTTTCACAGACACCCGTACTTGTGTGTATGGCCCACACATATCATTACATTTTAAAAAATAATAAAAATAGGTCTTGAACGCAGAACAAAAATTTTTATAGATTTTGTGAAAACTCAAAAATAAATGACAGGGTAAATGCTTGTAAGATCAATGAAAAGGCCATTCACGGAGATCCTGCAAGCTGTCATGAACGTAGACTGATAGGAAATGAACATTACTTTTTGAACATGTAAGAGGATACACAAAAGACAGTAAATCAATAACAAATATAGTGACATTCATTCTTTCTAGTAGATGAATACAGATTAAAGAAACAATGTAGTGTTCTTCAACCGCTGGACTGAAGAAAGAGTTGAAAAGTAAGTGTACAGGATCAGGAGTAGTTGCATTAATGACAATGCACACTAATCAACCTCTGTAAAAATTAGTGTAATCTACTACCTTTAGACTCACAAAAGAGTTTCAATAACCCTAGCCTGAGAGTTGAACGTGACACATGGGAAGCTGAGCACTAAGTACTTTTTTTTGCAACCATGTTTGATAGACTAGGCAACTGGTACCCATGTGACTTCAGTACCCATATTTATGTGAGTGTGGGGCATCTGGTCAGAGTGAGCATGCTAGAGTGCGTGTGCCGTTAGAGTCTCAGGGCAAACAGGCCTATTCCAGGATAGTGTTAGAATAGGTAAAGGAAGTCCTTTCCATTCCCCATAGACACACTGCACAGTTTACTTATATTTGGATATTCATAAGCTAAAGAGCTTTCATGAAGGGAACATGGAACAACAAGAGTGATAAGCTAGACCTAGGGTGTAAAGAGGTAATGACCCCAGAAACCTATTTTCTTCTTCCCTTCAACCCAAGCCAACATTGGTCTTACTGATGCTCACCTGACTCATTAAACCCACAGGTTACCTTATTAATCCAAGTTTTTGATGACTCTGTTCAGGACTCCATATACTTTTCATCGATAGAGCTTCATTTTATACGTACGTTCTCATGAATTTGTGCTTACAGTTTACAACATCTCTAAGAATGGCTTTTTCATCTACCAAACATTTGCCCTGTCACTGATTTTTTGACTCTTTTGAGTTTTCACAAAATCTATACAAAGTTTTGATCCCTTCCCAAGACTTATTTTTATTATTTTTACATGTGTGGGCTACACATGAGTGTAGATGCCCTTGGAAGCCAGAAGAGGGTGTCAAATTCCTTTCAACTGGAGTTACACTCCTGGTTTCATGTATCAGACAAAGGCTGTTTCTAGTCGAGCATTTTCCTTGGTTCCCTCCAGATTTGTCACTCTTCAGTTTCCATCATACTCCACTGAATTGGTCCTAGGCAAGTTGGAAGTTTCAGTTACAGTATTCTGTCTTTTGTTCCCTTCAAATCCTATCCCCAGGGAGCCCCCAAGTCTCATCACAAAGAACCCAGAGTTGTCATTTTGAATTTAGACTTACAGAACGAGCACTCCTCCTCAACTAGATGTGGCATATGACCGACAGCGTTCAAGACTCGAAGCCCTGTGCTGGCTTCTAGTTCTCCAAAAGGCTCAATGCCTACTTCCTCTTCCTCTGCTGGCTGGAAGGTAGGTAGCTGTGGTCACTGCAGCAGCTGTTTCAAACAATTTGGTAAACATGTGAAGAATAACTCATGTGGGAAGGAAACAGAACTGAATAAACCTAGGTGAGTATGAACTGCCAAGCAGATTGTCCCATGTGCTTTGGGCTGCTTTGCCCCTTAGACAAGCCGTGGCTATCTAGGGCCTCTGCCTTGTGTAGATAGGTCTAATTTTAACAACTATATTGGGTAACTTTAGTAACTTAAGTTCCTGTCATTCAGTCTTGCCTGTTTAGATTCCTCTTGAGTTTTGCCTCTAGAGATTATTCTCTCGAGTTTTAATAGAATCTTAGTTTTCTTTAATTCCAAACTTATAAGAATGTACATTTCACTTAGAAAGTAAGCACCAATTGTAATGGAGTTCTTAATGAGAAAAATACAGAGATAATTGATAAGTATGTGTGACATGATAAGAAAAGGCCAATAAGGACATTGCTCTGTCTAATGGACTTCTTTCTGCAGTGAAGCCAAGTTTTAGCTTAATTCCTATCTGGGCTATGTTGTTGTTATAGTGGATGCTTTGTTTTCCCTAGACTATTGGATTGGCTTGCTTTTCTCTTGATGGGAGAAGAAAAATGTCCTCTCTCTGAGGCCCAATCAGTGGTCTTATCTAGCCTCTGAGTCACCCTATTTACTTCTTGGATTCTATTTCACTCCATCTTGAAGACATTCTCCTTGGAGCCCGCTAGCTTCCTGTTCCTACTTTGGTTGTCATCCAAGCTTACAGCATGATCAACTTCCTGGTATTTGATTTAGCAGAATTCCCAAGTTATCTTACCATTTCTCCCCTTCTACAGTTCACTTGGGTTTCACCTCTGTTGTGGTGGTCTATGAACCAAGTAATTTCCTCAGAAAAGGCACCTGCAATAGACCGTCTTGGTGCTGTGTCTGAAGAGAATCCTCTTATTTATACTGGTTTGTTGATGACAGTTGGACTTAAAATGTAGCAATGGAAACAGTCATGATAGCTATTGAGGCCATTTCCTCTTTGCAGACAGACCTGCTGTGAGGATTTGAACATGATGTCATCTTCTGAATAAACCCTATTCCTCATGCAATATAAAATGGGTTGTAGAAAATTCCATTTCTCTACTCTACCTTTATCCTGATTTGTTTATAAGTCAATGACCTCCATTAACTAAAAGGTGTGAGGTTCCTAAGTATGTAAGTATTTGAGGCTCAGAATTCATTTGATGTCTTTGGAAATCCAACCTATAGCAGACATATTCAAATATGCTTTGACCTGGGACATAAACTCTTAGTCTTAGAAACCATCTTCACAATCCTGAGATGTCCCTTTGTGTACTGTGTATTGGACTGCCAATGTCTTAGATCATGGACACCATGTCTATTATGCTCTTTTACATTGTCAATAGTGTGAATGCATGCTCATGTGTATATGCATGTGTGTGTGCTGACACTCAGTATATCTAACTTATCTTTTGAGATAAGGTCTTCCACTGAAAGTTGACTCATTCAACATGAATATTTGGCCACCAAGCTCTAAAATTCTTTTTGAGCACAAGTTCCTATGGACTAAGATTATAGGCAGTCAATACCATGTTTCTTACATGGCTGCAGGGTTTCAATTTCTCTTGTTGATGGAACTGGAGCTTTAGTTACTAAACCATCTCCCTGGACAAAATTATTATTATTATTATTATTATTATTATTATTATTAATGTCATCATAATAATGATAATTATTGTTGTTGTTATTGTAGCGTGCAAAGTAACTGACATTTTATGAGACTGACGCGCTGCCTACTGCGCTAAGGAGGCAAGTAGTAATTGACATTTTAACACACACACACACACACACACACACACACACACAATACCCTTTGTTCTTTTCCTATCAGGTCAATTTATACAGTAGCTATTGGCCCTGATATTTCCCTTTAAATTTCCAATCACTGACCTTCACTTAGTTTCTTGATTATAAATCTCACTCACTCTTATGTTATTGCAATTTAGGTTTACTTTCTCCCCATTGCAAGATGCTGTTGCAATGATACTTACATCCACCATGACAGGCTTCCCCTTAAAACCTTCCTGACCATCCCTAAAAGGTGTTAGACACTTTTGTTCCTTTTAGAAGATAATGCAGTCCCTCTACATGAAAGGGAGCATCTAGAATGGGTTATTTTTTGATTATTATACAGATTGCATTCTCTGGATCTCAGTTCACAATGGGACTAAATTTAGAACATTCTACAAAAACTGAACAATGTAGATTTGTGATCTGCTCAAATGCAGAAAGTCAGAGAGAAAATCCTTCAGTCTTCTGCACGCACAGGCAAACATTAAAGCACTAAGGATGGTTATGAGAAACAGACACAAGAGCTCAATGTATCTCATCACCCATTATTAGAAAAGAATAAAAAGTGCCATGGATCAATAAGAGATGACTAAGACAATTATTTTAAACCATAGTAAGATAAACTGAATAGTAAGTAATGTTTGTAACTCAATGCAACCAAACAGGAAAACAAAACGAAGCAAAACGAAGTGCTGGTTTCCAGTTTAATAAAAAATAGTGGTTGTTTTGAGTGGTTTTTAAATTTTTTTTGAATTTGCATTTGAAAGTTAACATTCACATTTTTTTTCTTTTTCTAAGCCAAAATGTTTTATAAGTTAAAATTTGGAGTGTCTCTATGATCTTTCTTCATTGATTTCTGGAAGTAATAGAGTTAATTAAAAACTTTTTATATGTAGAATAACTTACCGACTCAGAAACTAATATTAATGTCAGTTTTCATGCTGAAAAACTTATAAGAAAACAAAATTTGTTTCATGATATATGATAGATCAAATTATAATATACTTTAAAATAGGTTAAAATTATCCATAATTATGAAGTATCCAATTAGTGTCTTTTATACAGGAATGATTAAGTAAGATATTTTAAAAGGAAGATATATATAGTTTTTTTAAAGAGTCTTTTATTCAGTAGAAGTGGCATAAAGGCAATCTCTGTGGTAATGAGTGCCAGTCCCAGACATTTGAAAGATGTCAGTATAAGGTAGAAGAGAGAGGCACACAATATTCAAGCACCTCTTATGGCCACCATCAGTCAAACACTCTTTCTTTGCCTTGTTCATCCTCAAGAAACTTCCCACGTGGGTGTGGGGTGACTGACAGACTTACAGAAATACTGGGGCATTGACTGCTACTAACAGTGGACGAATCTCTTCTTGGAGACATGGACGTTGAGTTCCTTCAGTTGGATTCTTACCCAAGTCAAGCCCTGTCTCTCCTCAGGCCTCTCAATCTCGGTGACTGTACCTCTGCTGAGGTGAGCACTTCTAGCCTGGCTCCCCTTTGTCCCTCCTTCCGACGACTGAGTCATCAACAAAGGGTTCTTATATTCTAACATACCCTCCCACAGGCATGATGCTGAGGATAGCAAATACTCCTGCCATTTTTCTTGGATGATCCTTGGAGCAATGTTTTACATCTACTTTTTAAAAAAAAATAAATAAAAATGGTTTCTTGGTAAGCAACATTTCACATGACAGTACTGTTCTCTCTGAATGGGCTTTGCTTCAAGGGCCTTGTCACACCACTGTGTTTCATAGGTGACATCAGAATCAAGGTTACCAAATTTCAGAGGTCAAAATAAGACCCACAGAGCTTATTGGTCTCTCTAAATCCCCATTTTAACACGATACTAGTCTGAAACTCATCACTGTTTTCGGACTCTGTCTTTTCGCCCTTTGCCCCTGTCTAGAAATTGACATTGGAGCTCCTTTTCTAGGGGTCCTCTTCTGTCTTCTAGCAAATCATGATCAATATCTTCCCTGGTTTTCCCAGGTCTCAGATATTAGAATTAACTGCAACGTTGAGTTACTCATTTCTGAAGTAAGGGTTTGTTTAATTCAACTATTGAGATATTTGCATTTTAATTTCATTACCATGATGATTCCTATCATATGAGAAATGCAAAGAACATGTTCAGGTACCAGCTCAGAAAATAGTTTAATTAAAATCTCTGTGACCTTTGTTTTCTCAACCCAAGCTGACTAAAATCACTTGCCTAGGGTAGATCCTACTTACTTTTGGTGAATTTCATTAGCTTTGGGGGCTATACACACATCAATATCTTTGCCAGTGGGTGTTTTCTTTTTTTCTTTTTCCTTTCCTTTCCTTTCCTTTCCTTTCCTTTCCTTTCCTTTCCTTTCCTTTCCTTTCCTTTCCTTTCCTTTCCTTTCCTTTCCTTTCCTCTCTCTCTCTCTCTCTCTCTCTCTCTCTCTCTCTCTCTCTCTCTCTCTCCCCCTCCTCTTCCTCCTTCCCCCTCCTCTTTCTTTCTTTTCTTTTTTTTTTAATCTTCACTGGAAGTCAAAATGCTTCTCGTGCCTGTTCATTCTTTAGTTTTGTTCATATATTACTCTTTATTTTCTCTTTGGTTCTGAAGGATAATCTTACCAACATTTCCACTGATAGTCTTTAAATAGCTTTAAACCTATCAGTGGATTATTTTCTCACTTCCCAGATTTCTGAGAAAAAAAATCAGCAGGGAATCTCATCCAGTCTTGTTATTAATCAAGACTGTCATTGAATCTCTAGAACTTCTCTGTTTGTCTGTTTGTAGTTTGACTACAATGTGCTTGGGAGAGGCTGTTTTGAATTTCTTCATCTAGATGTCATTGAGTTTCTCCGGAAATGTAGATTCAGGACTCTGTGTGTGAAGTTTGGAAGCTTTTGGCTATTATGGTCAGAAACTTTCCATGTTGACTCCTTCTGTGTGTGGGGAATCTTGATGGTGAGGTGCAAGTCTCTGAGATTGCACTTTTCTGCTTTCTGTTTGGTCTTTACTATTTGGACAGAATAACTAACCTGACTACAGTCTGTTGATTCTTATTTTGGATGTGTGGTTTACTTGCTATGATGACTTTATACTAGTTCCACAATAATACATTTTTAACTCCAGAATTTGTATTTGATTATTCTCCATAATTTCTTTTTGTTGATGATTTATGTTTTGTGAGCCATTCTCATGCTTTTCTTTAATTCTTAGGCTTTTGATTAGTTCTCTGAACCTATTAATAAGAGAGAATGTAAAGTGTTTGCATGTTCAAATTATCATTTCAACTTCCTACCTGACTTTAAAAAGGAGAATGGGTCACATATTTCTCTTTCTTTGCATTTACTGTAATTCTTGCTAAAAATAGGATGTTTAAATTCCACGTATTCCCACATGCACACACACACACATATATACATGCACTCACATATACACACATACATGTATACACACATGCCCACACATGTACAAACATGCACACAAACATGTACACATGCATGTATACATATGCACATATACACACATGTACATACACATAGATATGCACACATATGCAAATGTACATGAGCAGTAACACATAATACACATGCACACGCATACACACATGCCTCCATAAATGCACACCCCCACATGCACACACACATGCACACACATGCAACACACACATGAACATGCACACATATACATATTCACATATACACAGGTACACATGCACACACACATATGCATATGTGTATGCAGATGCCGATGTGTATGTGTATCTGTATTTGTATATATCTGAAAATCAAATGTCTCCATCCCAGGATTTGTTAATACTGCTGTTGTGGTTACTCTGTGATTTTCCAGGACTAATTCTACAAAGTCTCTATTATTCTGTGTGACCACTGAGCTCTCTCTAGGTTAGCTTCATGGTCAGTTAATGATTATATAAGGATTTCATTAAATGTCTTCAACTGTTACGATCCCAGCTTTCTCCGAGGAGCTGCGTGTGTTGCAGTGTGCCTCCAGCATCAGCAGCCAGTTTAGATCAGAATGAGTCATCATTTCCTACTTGCACCAGACCTCAGGGCCCACCCGACGTAAAAAACAAAAAACAAACAAAACAGAACAAACGAACAAAAAAAAAACAAGTCTTCTCATTTCTTTTCTGGGTTCACATCACACAGCATGACTGTCACCGACGTTATAGTGATTCCTAAGAGTGTTTGAAAGCCTACTACATTCTCTAGTTTTTCTTTCAAGGTTGCCTCTCTCTCTCTCTCTCTCTCTCTCTCTCTCTCTCTCTCTCTGTATTAGCTCCAATTAAAGCTCTTCCTGGACAATTATATTTTTAAAAACAATTGCTACTGATTTTTAAAATAAAATATGACTGTTCACAGAGCTAAAAGTTGCCGATCAGGCAGTAAAAGGCAAGTCTGAAGAGGTCAAATAGTGACTGTCCTCTGTGAATGATTCACTTAGAAACCTCCAAATTCATTTTGATCCCTCCAGGGCCTGCTAGGTTACTGACTTTCCCAGGCCCTGTAGTTTTTCAGTGCTGTCTGCAAGGGCCCTGTGTGACTGAGAGGGACTGAGTAAGATGTCACTGACCAATGGCTCTTTTCAGTTGCATTTTTCGGGAAAATCTTTCCAGGTGTTTGTAATCCATTGGAGTTCTTAGAGTTCTGAAGAAGTTTGATATCCTCTACCACTCTACCACTTCCGAATTCTTAAATGTGTTCTTTTGGAGAATTTACAGGCATTTAGAAGGTTTTTTTTTTTCTGAATTATTTGGGTGTGGGTTTCTTCTCTGATATGCAAATGCTTTGCCTCCCATGTTTAGACCTGAAATGAACTCCAAACAGTTTCTTAGTGCAGGTGAGGTGTAAACCAGACTCCTGGTTTTCCTTCCCAATTTTCCCACATTATCTTCCTTCCTCTTTCCCCATCTCCGTCTCTAAAGTCACTCAGCTGTCTGCCTCTCCTGGAGTGGATCTGGTTGAGTGCATTGCTGTCAAGTGTCTACCACTTCTGCTGCTTAGTAAGCTTGGCTCTCTCCTTGCACGGTCCACTTGTTGTTAACTGAAATATTTTCTTTCTGCTTTCTCTTTGGGTAGCCAATGAATCTTCTTATTTCCTCAGTGGGCCTTTTGCGCTCCCTGTATGGAGTTTAACTAGCGGCTCCTGCACTCCTCTTGAGTTCAGCACTGTACTTTGCCACCTTCCTTTTAAGCTTTGGTCTTTTGAGAATCTTTCACAAAATTTGCTCTGTGTTAAAATGTTATTATTTAAAACATTTTTCATTCTTAGAGTCTTAATTGAGAGATTTTTTTCCCCTGTGATTTTTTTCCCTCTTATATTGCCAGGAACGAAGTCTTGTGTTCACATTCTAGTTGTTTGACTTCTGTTCCATTTCTCCATCACTTCATTATGCTAGCCTGAGAACAATGTGTGCCAGGCTGATAATTTATGCAAGCTACTGATGAGCAGGAGAAGCAGTGCGGAACCTGCCTCCTACATGTGGGAAATGCCCCATGACACTTTCAGCCCATTTACCAAGCCTTCCCTGCCTGCTGGACACCTTGCTGTGCCCTTTGTTTATGTTGCCTTTACCTTTTATACATCAGTCCTTCAATGCTATGTTTACCAGGGAGGAGGAGAGAGGTGGGTGTTCCCACCACTCCCTGGCCTCTTGGAGCTGGCTGTGAAAGCAAATCCACCTGACTCCAAATCATGCTCTTTCTTCAGAGTGCCCATGTCCAAAAGATCTGCCACGTGCTACTTTGAGACATCTAGGGAGGATGCTCTATTAGTCCAGACACAGCTCCCTGACATGTACTCTACTGAAGAACAACCCTGGCTGAGTGTCAGGGAGACAGACGCAGGAATCAAAGTGGCCACAAGTTTTTGGGCAGATAGTTATTTCCTGTTTTCACTTAGTCTTCCATTTAGTGCACCAGACTTAACCACCTGCTAATGATATGTGGGAAGCATTTCATATAATTCAGAGGCATGCATTTTAGTATTTATATAGTACATATGCAGCCCACACATGAACAGATAATTGGAAAAAGGAGAGAAATTTTCAAATATATGTGAAATAAAAGATTAACAATGGAATCTACTTTGGTGACTTTTATGATGACAGACAGGTTTTCTTTTGGTCTGAAATGTCTTCTAAAAGAAACAAGTTTCTGTTTGTAAAATAATAATAATAATAATAATAATAATAATAATAATAATAATAATAACAACAACAACAACAACAATAAAAGAACAAATGGACTGGTGAGACTTCTCAGTGGGTGAAGCTTGCTTGCTGCCAAACTTGACGGTCTGAGTTCAATCCCTGGGACTGATGTAGTAGCGGGGGAGAACTGAGTTTACAAGTTCTCTTCTGACCTCCGCATGTGCACTGTGGCATACGTATGCACCTGCAGGCACACTCACACATACAGACATACAGATAAATACATTACTTTTGAAAAGAAAAGTGAAGTTCCATAAGTATTATGTAAACCATGGTGACTGATGCTAACACTGAGGTAGTTAATACTTGAAAACTACCAGGAGAATAAATCTTAGGTGTTTTTTCATACAAACACCTAAAATAACTATGCAAAGGAATGAATATGCTAATTAGTTTGATTATAGTAATCACTTCATAATATATACATATATCAAAACATTGTACCATAAATATATGATTTTCAATTATGCTTTAATAAAGCTGGGAAAAATGAAACTCAAATTAATTTATCCTGCATTATCCTCTTGTACAAGCTAATTTGATAAGCCAAGGAGGAACCAAAAATAAGGAAGAGGTCAAAGGGAGAAATGCTGCTTTTATAAACAACTACTTGGAAAGATCAGTTGAGGAAACCAGATCTCTAATGTCTCCGTTGGACTGATCTGATCAGATGGATGAAAACAGTAGAAACGTTATTGTCACAGTTCTATGCAGACATTCATTTTCTGATTCAAAGAGCAGCTTGAGTTTTTATACGGTATCAATGTATGAAATTAATCCTACAAACTGATGATGTGAAATAGCAGTTTTCCACTCAGACATTCATTCTCCTGTATTTGGCAGTGCTGCGCTGTGTCCCTCCCCGCCACCCTACCTCTTCTATCCTCGTGACACTCACCTTCTCTCCTCTTGTGTCTACACTGTTGCTAAAATAAAAGGATGAATCATCCCCATGGTGCCAGAATGGAAAACTCCTGTGGATTTTCCAAGTATTAAAAAAACACACTAAGTATTTACTTGGTCAGCACACGGTGGAGCTTAATGGAATGCTTTCTGATGAGTTGGAGGCCTTGCTTAATCATCTCTAATGGAAAGATAAAGGCTCTGCTTTACAGCACCGCCAATGATTGCCTCTGCTGGGGGTTTGACTGCACATCGCTTGCTCGCCATCCTCGACTTGTCTCTATTCAAAAACAGGAACACCAAATCAAAAATGCTTACCAACCACCTCTAACTTACACTTGCATATGGCTTCTGAGGAACAACATGTTATATGCGGGCCAGGGTGAGGAAGAATGAGCTGCCCTCAGTCTCCATGGACACAAATCCTTCTGCAGATGGTAGCCAAACCCACCATCTCTCTTATCTAATGATTCCATTTACAAATTGCATGATTTCTTGCTATTATTTTTATGAGTTTCTTGGGGTAAGGGGAATATGAAAATGGTGAGCAGGAGAGTGGAAAAGGATTTTAATTACTTTAATGGAGAAGTGGGTTCATTATAACTCAAGAAACCACAACTTAGAGCCATGCAAGCATCCTATCTGATGAGAATATATCCTCTGTACAGCTCTGAACTTAATTTATCTAATCCGTGGTGTGGCGGACAAACCCTGTCGGGTTTTCCTGGGTATTAAATCATGTAGGTAGGAAATTGAAAAGCTGAAACGGCTCCTGTAGAGCATAGCAGATGGTACATGCTGGCAAGCCCATTGTGTTGTAGAGATCCTATTACTCAGTGAGTTTAGGGTCAGCCTACTGCATGACAACATCCTGTCTCACAGAACTGAGACAGAAAGAAAAAGAAAAAATGCTCAGGTGCCTCGTTTTAAGTTGACTTGACATGATCTAGAGTCATTTGGAAGAGAGACCCTCAATTGAGAAAAAAATGCCCCTACCAGATTGACCTTGCAGGGCATTTTCTTGATCGATGTGGCTGGGTTCTGCTTCACTGTGCGTAGCGGCACCCTGGGTAGGTTAGTCCTGGGTGGTATAAAAAGGTTGAGCAAGCCATGAGAAGCAAGCTACCAAGCAGCATTTCTCCAGGAACTCTGCTTCAGTTTCTGCCTCTAGGATCCTGCCTTGAACTCCTGGCCTGACTTTCATGAAAGGCAGAGTACAAACAAAAGTGCTGATGTAAACCCTTTTCTCCTCTAGTTGATTTTGTTCAAAGTGTTTTATTTCATCAATAGAAAGACAGAGAGGGAGGAAGGAAGGAGGAGAGAGAAGAGAAGGAGGTAGCCAGAACAAATTTCTCCTGAAAATTAGTCATTCATGCAGTAGGACTGAGCGGTAAAGACTGTGGAGACAGGATATGATGCCTGCTCTATCTAACTGGGTCAGTGTCCTTGTTTGAATGCTTTGTGAATTTCTTTTGGTTGTGTTACCTGGGCTAAAGACTCACCAGCAAGGCATCATCTTTAGAACAGAAAGAAAGTCATTTCGAGACACCAAACCTACTGAGAGATGATCTTGGCCTTCTCGACATCTAGATCTAGAACTGTAATCAATGCATTCCTCAGCCAGAAGGATATTCTTACCTGGAACAGACTAAGGCTGTAGGGTGTAACCTAGGAAAAGACTGTAAGGCCAATACTCATGGATTTTACTTGACTCTTTTGTGATAAACTCATATTTCAGACAATACAAATCTTAAATTTATAATGTAATTACTACAGGTGACTTCTTATTCATTTAAAAATATCTTCAAATAGTTGTTTGCATTTCATCAATGTCATCTCCAATGCTCTAAAGTATCTCAGAACATCACAGGTCATTCTGTGGACACATCCCTAGGGAGCATGAGCTGTCCTTGCTAGCTCTTCAGAGAGTTTTGCCTGTTGTGATAAAAGTTAAAAAGGAATGTTTTCTATCAGTTCAGGTGAGTCGGAATTGCTCATTCTGGCTGCTACTCTGCCATCCAGTCTGCAAGCCGCCCTCTCCCGGCTGTCTCCCTTTTAGCTGCCCTCTCGGCAAGGTCCCCTAGATGGTAGTTACCATGCCACACACACACACACACACACACACACACACACACACACACACACACACACACACACACACCTTCTTCTCCTGGTCCTGCACATTCTCACTTCATGCAGGCAACAGAACCAGATCTGTACACTCCAACGGTCTCTCAGCCATTTCTTTCACACACAGTATCCTCTTTAGCCTAGTAAAAATCAAAGATCTAGAAACTTGTAATTTAGCAATTAGATTTACATGTTAAACTCCCAATCTACCATTCATCCACACAATAAATTCGCTGCCAATTGATAAAGATATAAACCGCCCACCTAGACAGGATAAAATCGATCTAATTCACCTAAATCTGAACCATCCTCCTCCTCCCTGGACTCCATCTTGATCCCCCTCCTTCCTCCTCTCTCCTGCCTTACAAAAACTTTGTCCCCATTCTCTACTGTCCAATCATGTATCACCTTGACATCAACCTACAATTGCCGTTGCATTTGCGATAGCCAGGGGCCTGCTTTGCAGTTCAGGGTTAGATCCCTGACACCCTCTTGTTGTATTGGCTCAAGCCAATGGCATCATGGTTGCCATTTTCAAGCACTGCTGTTTCTCAGGTCTTCCATGGAATGTATTGTAACGTGGTTTGCATGCCCATCTCCACGTCATCTTTGCATGATTAACTACTTTTTAAACCTTAAAACAGTTCACTGTGGCAAGCTTTCAGAGATTCCCTGGTCATCCTTTTATTATTTTTCAATGTGGTTCCCTGAAGTTCAAATAGAATTGATTGATTATATTATTTGCTGAATTTGGCATATTAGTAGTCTCTAGGACATTAAGCATCTCTCTGGCCTCTTTATTTATCCTTTTCATTTGAGAGAGATAGACACGAGTTAAAGTTTTTCTTTTATCAGCTATACGTGGTCTTGAATGAGGTATATCATCTCCCAGTGTCTATCTTCTCATCATCAAACAAACAAAATACCTCTAAAGGTCAAGACAATGTCTGTTCACCACAATGCTTTCATCCTTCCTGCTTGGCCCACAGCTTGACTCAGTCCCTTGGCCTTTCTGGTGATTAGCACTGGCCAGAGGACTAACTCTCAGAGAACAAATGAGATGGGAAGTGGCATGTGGCCGCATTCGTTACTTGTCCACTGCTGTGATAAAGTTACCAAAAGCAGCTTGGGACAGAAAGAATTTATTGTGGGCCGTGGCTCCAGAGGGATACAAGTCTATTATGGTGAGGAGACGACAGCAAGCAGCAGACAGTGGCTCCAGTGGGAATCTGAACATTCAGCAGTTCAATCGTAAACACAAGCAGAGAGCGTGAGCTGGAAGTAGAGCGAAACTACGAACTCTCAAAGCCCAACCCCAGTGGCACACTCCCTTCTCCATGGCCATACCACCTCTCCAAAGAGTACTGCTAACTGGTGATCCAGTGTTCAAGTACCTGAGTCTATGGGGGACATTCACATTTAAACTGCCATGGTGGCATCTGCATAAAACTCCTACTGAGGCAATGGTCTGTTTTGCACATGTATTTCTTTAGGCCAGCTGGCTGCGAAGAGTCACAAGGTCTCAGACTTGTGGAGACTGAGCATAGAGGAGGTCCCGACCTTCGAATTACCACATAAAACAAATCAAAACAAAGCTTGTAAACCCCAGGGCACCTTATGTTTTCTATACATGAAGAAACCACTCAACTTCTACCGTATTAGAACACATAAAGGCTGAAATGGATCGGCTGTAGGCTGACATGGGAGCAAAAGCACAACTTTCCATTGGGCCTGCTGCTTCTTAGATCTCCTTCACATCAGGTTTAGAGCACTGGGGATTAGGAGTCAGGGAAGGAGAGCAAGTGATCACAGTGTCAGGGAAAGAACTTTAGGGCCAGCAGGTCACACTGGCCAGTAGAAAACTGATGGGAAACTTTGAGGAGTCATCTGCATTTTCTTGGGCTTTCATGACAAAACAGTGGACAGGAGTCATATCCCACCCGCTGGAGGCTGCCAGTGTAGCAAGGCAGGCTTGGGTTCTGCTGAGTACAAGGTTTCCTTCTAGTCTTAAGGTGGTAGCTCCCCCTTATATAAGTTTGTCTTCAAATTCCTCCTTTTTATAAGGACACCCAATCACATTGTGACAGAGCTTACCTACTAACCTCTATGTAACTTTATAGAGATCTTGTCTCCAAATAAGGTCATGTTCTGGTAGATAGAATGTCAATATGTTAATTTTGAGTGGCAGAATTCAATCCATAAAGGGAACTTTTAGGGGAAATTATATTGTCAAAGAAGCAATCACCCCCTAGATATTTAAGAAATAGAAAAAAAACCATATAATATTATAAAACAGCTCTTGGATACTAGTATTTAAAAAGAAGGAAAGGCCTCTACCCCCCTCCCCCAAACTCCCATTGATAATGGGACTGTCCTTGATAATGGACAATGATCCACTTACCAAAACCCAGGGTCACCGAGTAAAATGGCAAAGGGCGCTGTACCTCAGGGCACATCCAGTTCAAATCCCAGGTAACTTCCTCAGTGGCCAGACTGACAGAACCTAACCTGCTCAGCAGGTGCCCATTACATCTGTGGACCAGCAGGCACCCTACATTGCCTGGTTTCCCTTTCTAAGTCGAAGGTGATTGACTTGTACTGGCCTGCTACATTCGTGTGTCTTGATGCGTGTTGTGTGGCAGGTGCCTGACTCCACTCTGTCCATCCTCAAGAATCATGGATTTTGCTGTGGCAGCAGCAACTCCATGGTGATTGAGTATGAGCTGGAACCATAATGCATCACTGATCTGTTGGTCAGAAAGGCACGTGGGAAGAGTTTATCTGCTGTTCTAGCCTCCCTGTCAGTAAAGACAACTGCAGGAGTGTTTTCACCAGTGCAACATGGTGAGTGGAAGCAAAGCCAGAGGTTTAAGAGACGAAACATCAGCTAGGATCTTGTTTTCCCCTTTCACAGGCAAAAGTATGCACACAGAGGCCATGAAGATGAAGAACAATGGATCCTTGAATTGACATGTGAACAGAATGTTGTCTGCAAATACTAGTTATGAAGTTTGCTTTTTAAAAAAAGATTTATTATTTTATTTATGTGTATGGGTGTTTTGCCTGTATGTAGTCCTATGCACCATATACCGCAGTTCCTGTGAAGGCCAGAAGACGGCATCATAGTCCTTGGAATTAGAGTTATAGGTGGCTGTGATCTTCTGTGTGGGTGCTGAGAGTCAACCGGTAGGAAGCACAGATTAGCATAAGCAGTGGAGAAGCCAGGATCATCAATCCTTGAACCCCTTTTCTTCAGTGGAAGGAAATGAATGTTACCTGGAATGCCAGAGTGAAAAGTGGTCAGTCAGTCTGGTCATTTTTGCTATTCGATTAGGAGCTCACCTCCACCTGAGTCCTCCAATAACCTGAGCAATGTTCAGGCCCTACTCCTGCGGTGAATAGAACACACCCCTATGAAAAAAGGCCCCATGTACTTGGCATTTTGCACCAATACAATCTATCCTACTTTTAGTACAGATCCTTTCTTTAGGCCTTAGCCCCGAGCTCTGTTTATCAGCCAATAGAATTCATTCTTATTGTAAAGGTCACTGGTCACAAGTTCTACTATGTTGAAATGTAAAGCCAGGAAATGTAAAGAAAAGTAAGCCAGGAGGCCAGTCTCAGAAGGTTATGACTCAAGATGTATTATCTTGAGTTTCATTCTTTACTTTTTATGGGTTGGGTCCCCCCACCCCCATCCCATCATATGAGACTTATGGGAGAGTGAGGAGGGGGCAGGGTCTGGTCCTAGACACAAACACAGGTTCTTTGGAAGAACAGCAGATGCTCTTGACCACACAGCCATCTTTCTCCGGCCTCAAGTTTTAAGCTATAATTTTAGTAATTCTCATTCATACTCACCCCCACGCCCTCTTTCCAATATCGAAAACTGAACCAGAGCCTAGACCATTCTAGGTAAGTACTTTCCCACTAAGCTAAATCCCTAGCACTTTGAATTGTAATTTGAAAGAAAAATAAAGGGGTATTGTGGTTGGTGGCTGAAATGTGGGATTTGCTATGGTAGCCACCAGTTTCCTAGTTACTAATTTCGTGTATTGTTAAGGTTTGTTTAAGGCTTAAGGTCCAGCAGTGAGGGGGTTGGGGATTAATGAGTTCACTGTGCTGAGACACACTTGAAAACAAGAACTGCAGGCCAGTCATTTGTTGTACCAGAAATGACCTAGGTGCTTTGCATATTATTTATCCTTAAACATGAAAAAATTAGTGATGCCCAGGGTTCTAATATAACTGTATCAGCTTGTGTCTGATATTGAACCTTCAACATGGCCGGAAGAAAGGCAGAATTATGGGGTTTTCTGCTCAAAATCTGTCAGACCTTATATGACCGTCACATAGCAAAGTGACGCGGGTGTGCAGTGACTGAATACATTTTCTAACTTTGAAATATCAGTCAACGATACATACTGTGGTTTAACACATCTTTTATTCCAAAAACTGTGTCTGCAACTATTTAGAATGAAAACCGTAAAGGCTCAGATACTTTTCTTGCATTGCTGATGGTCGTCGGTCTAGTCTTGCAGCCACTGGTAATCATACCCATCCACGTAGCCATCTACCTGTCACGTGTAGTCCTGATGAAATCACACAGTGGATATGAGCCTGAGGTGATATGAGCTTTGTTAGTTTGATGTAAAAATAGGAGGTAAAAAAGTTTAGCAGGTGGTGAATAAAGTCATTGAGGGGGTTCCGATCTGATCACCTACCCCAAATGCAAAGACGTAGCCCTAAGAAATGCATTTCTTCCAGACAGAGTCTTCTCTGCTAACTACCATGACCACAACAGAGATCACTTAAGAGGAGACTTTGTGCTGTATGGGCCCTGCTTTGTGTGGAGTATGCAGCAGAGACTCAGAAGATCACTAGACATCTTTATAGCAGAGAATATGCTGGTAAAGGAATAGACTCGACTGTCTGGCCTTTGTTGTAACTGAAGGACTAATCTTAGGGGTTTTTCCATAAGAAATTAATTGTTAAGAACTCCACAGCAAAATAGAAGCAGTGGAATTTACTTCTTTGGAAATAGGAAAGTTGTGAGCATGATATGATTCTGAACCACCATGAATTCAGCAATTCGGTTGCAGCAACTTTCAGTTAGTAAATAAAGCTCAAATGAATTTGAGTGACCCCACCAACACAATGGGATGTAAAGTTTCCCTGCCAGCTAGGGTGAGCAATGAGGTCACAAAGTCATAGGAATTCTACTCTTCACAGTTCACAGAATCTCATTCTTCTAATTCACAGCCTTGTTTAGACCTTAGGCAAAGCCCATACAGTAAAAATTGATTCTTGCTCTAATTTTACACAGGATGATTCTTTTGAACTCATGGGTTCCAAATGAGTGCTCTAAAGACATCTATCTACCTAGTGAGTTCTGGAGTTTGGATGGAGCTCAGAACTGATTCCAACCAAGTATTTTCACATCATCTCTCTCTACATAAGGTTGAGTCCAAAGGGCTGGAGACCCAGTGGTCAAGAGTACTTACTGGAACCTAAGTTCTGTTCCTAGCACCCACATGAGGAAGCTCACACCTACCCACCACTCTTGGTCCAGAGGATCCAGTGCCCTCTTTTTGCCTCCATGAACACTGTGGTCACATGAAAATCCTACCTTTCACCCAAACCTCTAGTTAAAAACTACTTAAAACGTAAACACTATGTGGGTAAATAGGGAAACTCTGTGAGGATACAGACTTAGGCAGCAGATGAAACACTCAACTGTAGGTAAACCTCTATTTAGGAACTGATCCAGGAGCAGGAATGAACCAAGATACAAGAAGCCGTAAGAGATATATTGGCTTATTAGGAGGAGAATTTGATGAAGAGCATGCAGTTGCTCACAAAGCGCTTATGGACAAAATGCGTCCTGTGTGATTCTACTGACTGGACCAGGATGCCTTATATCCAAATAGTTCCCAATAGACCACCTGTCTGCAGCCTCCATTTTCACTGCCGTCACATCTGAATTTGGAACCAGGCACTTTTAAGACAATTTCTCTCCCCTCTGAGTCCGCTCTCCCTTGCAAACCTCATCACAGTGGAACCGTGCTCAGTGGAAACCTCTCAGCAACGTTACATTTTACAAGAAAAATTGATTATTGAGTCAAAAGGGATATCTGATTTTTCTCTTTGATATAATGATCTTCATTTCGCTTCTTTTGAGATCTGATTTCCAAACTTTCCCTTAATGAGTAATATGCTTAAACTGCCACCAACAATCTTTAGCAGTGTATGCTTCTCACAAACTCGTTAAAATAATGTATTATAAAATATTTTCATTTTTGCCAGCTCATAATGCCTATTTGCAGTGTTTGCTACAGTTATTTTAATCTGTTTCCCTAAAAAGCTCACGTATTGAATGGAGTCTTAGTCTCCAATAGGGGAACTACTGGGAGGTGGAGGGACCTTTACAATCTGGGGACTACTGAAAGGCACTTAGAAAACTGGAGGTGAGCCCTTGAAGGGGATGTTGGCCTTAGCCCAGCCGCTGCCCTTTTGTCTCCTGGCTCTCATGACTGGGGCCTTCCCATGCTCCCACCTTCAGGTGCTGACTCCCCACAAGTTCTACAGCAGTGAAATCAACTGACCATGGCTGAAACTCACACCAGGAGCCAAAACAAACCTTTTACCATTTGTAAGGTGTTTACTTAGGGTCTTTTGTTCCAACTATGGGAAATAGATACAAAGGTGCTAAAGCCTTTAACTTCACACAGCTGGAGAACTCCAGTAGGCCTTGAAGTCTATGTCAGCAGATTCCAAGGAATCAGGTTAAAGGTGCTGTTGGTTTTGCCCTGAAAATATACTCTATGCCAAGGTCACCCTGGCAACAGATCCCTTGCAAGAACATGTGTGTAGGCCTAATATTTTAGTGAATCTTTATTCCTTTCTATTCTGCCTTCTCACAGCTCTGTGGAGAACTCAGTCCTTGGCTCTTTCTGGCATGCTCTCTAGAGGACCATAGACTGTAGCACTCATTCTCCTTAAGGATCACACTAAAAGAGTAGACCGTCATCCACATCGGTCCTGAAACCATTCATGCAATGCAAACAAGTCCCCTTCTCTGGCTCTCAGCTTTCTGTTTCCCCGTTCATTTCAATTCTCAGTCCACAGAAGCTCCATCTGGAATGAATGCCACTGAAAGGGCCTGGTATGAGGAATTTCTGCATTATCTGTTTTAAGATCTCCCACATGCCTAGCATGGATAATGACCGAGGTAAATGCTCCAAAGCATGTCCAATTAAAGAGCTGCCTAGTAAATGCTAAAGCAATTATTCCCTTCCATGATTGTAATAGTTCATTATTAAATAAACAGAAGAACATAAGTATACATTGGAATAACTAAAATAATTCAATGAGAATTCCCATAGCAATAGAGATAAAATTCAATTAAAAAAACCAACTTTGTCCATGTGCGGTAGTTTGAATAGGAATGGCCCCTATATGGCCAAATGTTTGGTCACCAGGGAGTGACACTACTTCAGAGAGATTAGGAGATATGGCCTTGTTGGGGTAAGTGCAGCCTTGGAGGAAGTATGTCAGTGGAAGTGGGCTTTGAGGTTCCAAAGCCCATGCTAAGCCCAGTGTCCTCCTCTCTTCCTGCTGCTTGCAGATCCAGATGTAGAACTCTCAGCTCTTTCTCCAGCACCATGTCAACCTGTGTGCCACCATGCTTCCTGCCATTATGGTAATGAACTAAACCTCTGAAATGGTAAGCAGACCCCAGTGTAATGTTTTTCATTATAAAAGCTGCCGTGCTCAATACCCCAACATAAGGGGATGCTAGAGCGGTGAGGCAGGAATGGTAAGGGTAGGTGGGGGAGCATTCTCTTAGAAGCAAAGAGAAGGGGCGATAGACTGGGAAATTTGTGGAGGGGAAACCAGGAAGGGGACATTCAAAATGTAAATAAATGAAATAACCAATGAAAAAAGGTTGCTATGGTCCACGGTGTCTCTTCCCAGCAACATTAAGTAAGACATCACGCAAGGCTAACCTTGACCCTCATAACAATTCTGCAAACAGTGGAAAGCAGAGCAACGGAAGACATAGAGAACTGAAGTCCAATAACTGCAGTGACCATGAGAATTGTGACCACAGAACTGCATCGTGGAGGGACAAGTGGATAACCACCTAAAAAACTAATGACAGTTCACAACTTACAACAAAATAAGTCCTAGATGGATCTAATGGAGTACATAGAAAGGGAAAAGCAGAAAAAGAAAACAGAATTAAAACTAGATATCGAAGTGGAAAGGGCTTCGCAAATAAAAAGATTACATACATACTAATTTTCCTACATAAAAGGCAAAAACAATGAAAAAAATTTTCATGGACATCATAGACAAGGTGTCCTTAATAGAAAGAATTCTATGCATTGGTAAAAGTTACAAAGCCTGCAGGTTCTTGAGAAGCTTAAGTGGCAGACTGATTTACAGAATAAATATATGTGTGAATGGATCTCAAAATAGAAACACGCTCATCTTTCTTGACAAGAGAAAAGCAAACGCACATTTACGTATGGGGCTAGAAGTCAAGACCAGACTTTGGCCTCGTCTAGTTTGAGTTCACATATGACAAAGATCAAAACATTGGGCAATACATCATGTTAATGAGTGGGGAAGCAAAATCAAAGGAAAACCATATTATCAAAGTGAAAAGTGGATGTATCTTTCAACTTGACATCCATTTTTCTTAGGAAATTTTATCTTACTAAGAGATTTTCTCGGAACACAGTCTCATGCACGGCTCTTAATTGCAGCATTGTTATTTTGGAACTATAAAAGATTAAAAATAAGTTAAATGCCCATCAACAGAGAATGAGTTACTACCAACCATTAGCCAAACATTATTAATATGCAAATGCAATAAATAATAAAGCCCTTCATAGGACAGTTTTGGAAACATCATTAAGTTAAATTATGAGTAATTTTTGAGAGAAAGAAGCCCGGAGGAGGCTAACAGGTTTCATGGTTTCATTCGAGCAAAACCGAAAAAACGTATAAATTCATGCTGGACTAGATCATTTCTCATCAGTAGGATACAATCCCTGACAAATGCCACATAAGGAAAGAAAAGTTTGTCTTGCTTCACAGTTTGAAGATACAGTCTATCATGGTGGGGAAGTCATGGTAACAACTTAGCTGCAACTGCAGAGGCAGGAGCATGCCAAGCCTGGTCATGTTGCATTCATAAATGTGCTCAGCTCACTTTCTCTTATCCATCAAGGGTCCTCACTCCTGGGAGGGGGCCACTCACATTTAAGGTAGATCTTCTTTACTCAAGTAAACCTTTCTGGGAACATCTGCCTAGACACACCCAAAGGCATGTTTCCATGGTGATTCTGAATCCAGTATAATTAAATGTTGACAATTAAGACTAATCATCACACATACAGAAGGACAAAAGAAAGCCCTGCTGAAATCTTCCATTTAATGGGAAAGGAAGTGGAAAATCAAAATGTTGAATTCTCCTCAAACGTAACCATTGACACAGAGAGACCTTTACATCTGAGTTAACTGACAGTAACTTTTCCTTCCTTGAAGAATGCTAGGCTTTTAAGTGAGTGATGGGAATTCACAAGTTAGGTGTGGTCCTTACCCCGGATGAACTCACAACATACGAACAAGGACAGAAAATTACAGGTATGGAGAAGCAGAATGACAGGCCTCAAGTCAGGGGTCTGGAGGATCACCCATGAGTCAGAATTCTGGAAAGGGGCACAGAGACTGATGTTGTAGTTGTATGGTAGAAGGCAGGAATCTGTCACTATGAAGGGACGATGAAGATATGCTCGTCAGAGAAGAATCAGCATGGCCAGTGGATCAGAATGAACAAGTGAATGACTATATACAGAGGTTGCATTGTCCTCTGAGGCCACAGTGGTATCCATGACAGACAAGGTCTGCCGCTTTGTTGTCTTGGGGGAAGAGGATCAGACCACTTCACATTAGCAAGTGCCATGCTATTGAAGGAATAGACAGTCAGTGAATGGAGTGATTGGTCACAGTTCAACTTTATCAGTCAGCACATGGCTCTGTGAGGAGAGAGCATTTGGCTAGAGATCTGATCTGAAAACTTCTGTGCATAAAGACTGAGTGGGAGGATGTTTGAGTTACTTTCCTTTTGCTGTGATAAAACATCAATACCAAGGCAACGTGAGGAAGATGATTTGGGGGCTTATACTCCAGCAGGTTGGAGTCTGTAATGGTAGGGTGGTTTGTGGCTCAATTATAAGCCAAGGGCTCACACTTTGAACCTCAAGCACAAACTGAGTTTGTAGGCAAGGAATAGTGCATGGCTTTTGAAAGCTCGAAGACCTTCCTCCAGTGACACACTTCCACCAGCTGGGCCACATTTTTTAAACTTCTCCCAAACCAAAGCCACCAACTACGTGCCAAGTGTTCAAATGCCCAGTAGTATAGAAGGCATCCCATTTAAGCCACCACAATGCATTTGCTGGTTCCTGTAGTCTCATGGCCATATCATAACGCACAACACATTTAGTCTAACTTCAAAAGTCCCCATAGTCTTTCACAGTCACAATAGTTTTAAAGTCTGCCATCCAAAGTCTCTTTTGAGACTTGAGGTAATTTCTTTACTGGAGCCCCCACATAAATCAAAAGAGCAAATTCAGACCTTCCAACACATGAGGGAACCTAGTATGCATTACCATTCCAAAGGGGAGGAAGTGAGCACAGGAGAGAAACCCTGAACCAGAGCAAGACCTGAGAGCCATCAAAGCATATGCTAAACCCTGTAGTTTCATATCTCATGACCAAGACTTAGATGAGTCTACCCCACCGCAACTCCCAGCTTTGCTTCCTGCAGTCTATATGCTTCTCTCCACACAGCCTGTGTGCATCTCTTTGGCAAATATCCCAGGGCTCTGGCACCTTAAACTCTTCAGGTCTCCACTACAGCTCTGGCTTCATTTACATAGATAGCTTCATGTAATATTCTCTCTCTCTCTCTCTCTCTCTCTCTCTCTCTCTCTCTCTCTCTCTCTCTCTCTCCAGGAGGATTCTGCTGACACACTGCTGGCCTCAGTGGCTCTCTGAAAACATAGAGGAAGATTTCATTCCTGCATTACTTACGTCTCCTTCAGGACTCTACACCCAGCCCCACACAGGTATCATTGCCAAGCTCTGCTGCGGTTGGAGATGGAGCCTGCCCATCTTGAATCACATGTGCAGCATCTTTTGTTTGCTGTTCCTTTCTGGGAGCAGAAAAATTCTTTGGGTCATTTTCTTTCACAATCTGGAAACTTAGCTGGTGGGTTCTTGCTTCTTGCTCTAAGAATACTCCTCCCTTTATTATCTGGATCAGACTTCTACTTAATCCCCTATCTCCTTCAGAAGCATTGACTGAAGCATTAAGTTTCCTAGTATTCTTTTTCTATTCAAACTGTAGAGTTTATGTTTATTTCTGTCTCATTTGCTCATTTTCATTATAAAATGATTACTAATAACCATGTGGCAAATCTCATATTATGCCGTCTTAAAATCTCCTTTACCCACGAAATTAGTTCATTAGTTTTCAATTTAGCCCCAGGCAAGTTCTTAAGACACAGACAGAAAACAGTCATTCTTTGCCAAATATCACAAGAATGGCTTCTAGCCCAGATGTTACTATTGTTCTCTTTTAAAGCTTCTTCAGCTGGGCCTCCACAGTCCACATAGCTTTCATCACTAATGTCTTCAAAGTTCATACTAGGAGGGTCCATTAAGCTCTGCGTCTTAGTTAGGGGTTTATCTTTATGAAGAGACACTATGACCAGGGCAACTCTTATAAAGGAAAACATTTAATAGGGGATAACTTGCAGTTTAGAAGTTCAGTCCATTATTATCATAGCAAGAAGTATGCAGGCAGACATAGTACTGGAGGTGCTGAGAGTTCTACATTTTTATCTATGCGAGACAAAAAGAAGATTTTGTGCCACACTGGGCATAGGTTGAGCATATATAACTTCAAAGCCCATCCTTCAGTGTCACATTTCCTCCAACAAGGCCACACCTCCTAATAATGCCACTCCTTATCACCAAGCATTCAAACATGTGAGTCTAGGGGTCATATCTATTCCAACCACCATAGTGCTCACAGAGTTCAACCTATTTTATAAAGTCCCAAAGTCTATTACATTCATCCAATAAAAAATTAGACCTGGGACAGAAGTAACTTATTCATAGTACCAATATTGGTATTGATTACTTTTCGTTGCTGCGATAAAACATCACGATTAAAACAATGTAGAGAAGAAAGAGTTTATTTGGGCTTATGGTTCCAGAGGATAAGAATCCATGGTGGGAAAAGTAACAGGTAGCAGGAATTTGGCTCAATTAAAAGCAGGGGGCTCAGATTGTACACTGCAAGCATAAACAGAGAGAGCGAATTGGAAATAACACATGGCATTTGAAGCCTAAAAGCATAGCTCCCAGTAACATACTTCCTCCATTAAGACCACATACCTTGTAATCCTTCTGAAACAGTTCCACCAACTGGAGACCAAGCATTCAAATGCCAGAAAATATAGGAGCCTCTCATTTGCTACCACCACAGAGCGTAGCAGCAAATCAGAAAGAGCAAAAGTGGGTTTAAAATCTGGTTAATTCAGGGGTAGGATAAGGAACATTTTTCACGGGTGAGACTTTTTTTTTTCTCCATCTTTATTAAATTGGGTATTTTTTATTTACATTTCAATTTTTAGTCCTTTTCCCGGTTTCCAGGCCAACATCCCCCAACCCCTTCCCCTCCCCTTCTATATGGTTGCTCCCCTCCCCATCCTCCCCCCATTACTGCCCTCCCCACAACAATCCTGTTCACTAGGGGTTCAGTCTTGGCAGAACCAAAGGCTTCCCTTTCCACTGGTGCTCTTACTAGGATATTCATTGCTACCTATGAGGTCAGAGTCCAGGGTCAGTCCATGTATACTCTTTAGGTAGTGGCTTAGTCCCTGGAAGCTCTGGTTGCTTGGCATTGTTGTTTATATGGGGTCTCAAGCCCCTTCAAGCTCTTCCAGTTCTTTCTCTGATTCCTTCAACGGGGGTCCGGTTCTCAGTTCAGTGGTTTGCTGCTGGCATTCGCCTCTGTATTTGCCATATTCTGGCTGTGTCCAGGTGAGACTTTTTAAAGTAATATTGTGGTATGACTGTGAATTGTTCCCTATGTCACTCATAAGATGAAGGTGCTGTCTGGGAGGTTGTGGAACCTTCAGGAAGTGGTACCTTGGTGGAGGAAGTGGATTGTTAGAGGTGGGCCATGAAGTTCATAGCCTGACCTTGCCTTCCAGTCACCAACTCTCTGCATTCTGGTGAACTGCTGTCATGTAACCAGCTGCCTCGTGCTCTCATGAATACAAACAGCTGTTGGAGTCACTGTAACTTCCATGCCACAGTGGAACATTACCCAAAATGCATCCTTCCCCTCAAGTCATTTCCGGTATGTGTTCTGTCTCAGCTGAAGGCTCGTAGGCTCTTGTTCAGCAACTGGCTGTGTAGTATCTTCTGTAGTGGAAATGACTTTAGAAAGTGGTTTGGGACAAAGGCAGGAAGCTGGATCATTATGTTAATCTTTGATTAACTCCATGCGATTAAAATTTATCTGAACAGAAAATAGAATATATAAAAGAATGAGGGAAAAGTGTATAGTTTGACAATAATAAGACCAAAAAAAAAAAAAAACCAGAAATTTGACCTTTACTTTGTAAGAAAACATCATAAACATTTGTTTTGGCTGCTTAATCTTCATTGTAATTCTGAAGTGACATTCATGTTTCTGTCCTTACAGATAAAGGAATGAGGCACAGGGAATTTATTAATATGGTCCAGGGGCTCATGGTCTAAGCAATATGGTGTGTATCACTCATGCTCTCTCTTTCTGGTTCTTTCTTCTTCTTCCTTGTCCATCTTACCATTTGCCATCCCTAATTGATGTATCTTGCATCCATATGTTTGTAATATAAGGCACATATGTAATTAAACAACCACATTTAAGGAGCGAAAAGCAGCAGGGGATGGTGATGCAAACTATAATGACAAAACACTCTAGAGGCTGAGATAGATCCTGTGGTCGGCCTTTGTTGAGGTTTGGTCTGTTGCTATGCACTGTAAAGCTAAATATTGGCCCTGGTTGCCTCAGGAGATCCTCACATACACCAAGTGAAGCAATGTAACCTTTGTCCTTAATTTAAAACTATTGGCTGAATAAAACTGCCTACAGCCTGTAGCTGGGCAGAAGAGGGGTAGATGGAGCTTCAGTTCCCAGGCTTAGGGTCTGAGAGACCAGCAGGGAGAGAGGAAAGAGGTGAAGAGAGGAGAGGAGGCCAAGGGGTAGGTGAATCTGTCAACATGGCCATGAGGGCTGGCCAGTTGGAATAAGAGTAGCCCAGGTAGACCATGACAAGTTATAACTCAGAGTTATTGACAGGAAGGAGACAAAATAGCTTAGAGGGTTGATATCTGCCCAGCTCTAGTGCTTTAAGGCCTATTAAAAAAATTAAAGGTTTTGTGTCTTTTTCTTTGAGAACTGAATGATCAAAGGTAGGGTAGAAAACCCCCTATTAATTTTACTACAATAAGCCTAATCTACACAGTGAGGTGCCCTGGGGCAGGAATTAATCTAAGTAACTCTCCAAATACATTGAACATGTTTTCCACATGTAATTGTTAAGAAAAATGTTTTAAGTTACAACAAGTTCAAAGTTTTAGGTTATTCTCATACAAGATCTTCAAACTCTAGTGTGAAGTCAAGATTCAGAGTGCTTCTCAGCTCGCCAACCATAGTTTGCACACTCAGTAATGTTGAGGGCTTTGTAGCTGTCAGTCTGTTCAGCATAGGGGGCAATATCTGCCCTTCTTACCAATGTAGTGTTCAATGGGAGTGTCTGGAGTCAAGGACCATTGCTTATAAAAGTATTACAGAAGCTCACTGGACTGTAATAGAAACTCAACAAAGTTAAGAATAAAGACGGGATGAAGAAACAAGGTTGGACTCAAATGAAAGCTATTTCTAGGCTCTTCTCCTTCTCACCACAGACACTCCATCTCTCTGCTTTCTTCTCTTTGTCCTAGAGAATGGATAAAAGTGGTAAATGGTAGGTGCCTATTACTATTCTTAAACACTGTTCCCCCTGAGCACCCCGAGCCATCCAACTTCAGGTCTCTCTATGCTGAAGCACATAATTTGCCTTGAGCATATATGATGTCTTCTTGTGTGGTGACATCAGTATAAGGCATGCAAATGCTTAACACCTTCAGAATTTAGGAGTGCTTTCAAAGCTTCTAATATCTCCAAGGAGCAAATCCTGTGTCTCCAAATTTCTCTGAATACAATAGAAGATTGCTCTCTCTCCAACATGAATAATATTTCTGCTTACATGTAGGTCAGAGTCAGACAAACAGCTCTTGTGTCTACAGTCTATTTCAGACTTGGCTGTCATGACAACCGTGGGATTTGGCCCAGGTGTCTTCTATCTCCTGACATACAGACAGCAAGTTTGAGGCCGGGCTGTGTCTGAGGAGTGGCACTTAGGCAGTGCCCTGGATGATTCAGCCTAATCTTCTCTGCAGGGAGTCTGACCTGAATGGCTGTGGAAAGTTCCTGTTTCTGTGATCCTGAATTTATGATTTGGATGGGGAAAGGCATGAGGAGCATGGCAGGGGTTGCTAAGAGGCCAGGATTCCTTGTGATAGCATAGGGAAGAGATGCTGAAGAGTGAGTGTGGGGTATACTCCAAGGCATGTCGGATCCTATGAAGCAGACATGACTGATTTCTAGTGTTCTGGGCTCTTGTTCTTGTTTAAAAACTGTTTTTAATTGAAATAGAATTAAATTACCCAGCTTCTTACCTTTTCTTCAGTGGTATCCTCACCATCTCTGGGAGGTCTTTCATGTTCTCCTCAACTCTCAAGTTGATAGCCTCCTTTCTTACGTGTGTGTGTGTGTGTGTGTGTCACACATATCAATATATCCACATATACACACATATACGCATACACACCATACACACCCACAGGCACACACAGTGCACACACACACACACACATACTCACACACTTAGTCTTCAAACATATATACATATATGTATATATGTGATAAAAATATTAAAATATACATGCACAAATCTATATAAATACAAAACGCTGAGTTGGTTTTGGATGTTGGTGTATATATGATTACAAGGCTAACCACTCTGCATTTGACAACCATTAATGGGGCTCGTACCTGGGAGAGGCTAATTCTCCTTCCAGCAGCTTCCTATAGCTTTTTGTCTAGGGGAGGGATCCCTTAATCATTACCCCTTCCATGTTAACTTGTCCATCGATGCTGCTATTGTCCCAGTCTTGTTTATACAGCCTTGGGTAAGAGAGACAGTTTTATAGTAGACACCCTATATTCTGACACTTGCAGTCTTTGCTCCCTCTCTTCTGTGGTGTTCCCTGAGCCATAGACATAGGAGCTGTGTACAGCTGTGTCCACTGGGGCTAGGCTTCCCGTGGTCTGTTGACGTCTCCATCATGTCCAGGGTGATTTTTCTGTAAAGGTCTCCATTTGCTGGAGAGAGAGGCTTCTTTGATGAGAGATGGTAACTACACTTGTCTGTTTATAAAGATAAGATTTGGGATGTAGTAAGACATGCTCGTTTAACAAAGTGTTGATGGTAGATTCTTTTCTTAGGTCCATGACTAGGTTTCCAGTACCAGGCATTCTTGTTCAAGGGCACAGGTTCTGAAATCATGCTCAAAGAAGGCAGTGCTGGATCACCTCCTAATGCTACTCTGAGTAGCCGATCTGCACTTCCATTCAGCCTGTCTTCCACTGGACTGTGAATCACATCCAGAGTATGATCAGAGGGCCATCTATCTTAGACTCATAGTTCTCACATTTTATTGCAAAAAAGAATCATCTGAGGACATTGAAACACTCCTGATCATGTGGCAAAACTATGTCTTCATTATATAAGTGTGTAGCGAAGACTAGGAAATTAGTGCACTGGCTCTTAAGTTCCCCAGGGGATTTCCATGTACATGCAATGCAGAAACATAGGCACAGGGCCACACAATGATCTGGGAGTCTGTGGTATCACAGAACCTAGACACAGAGGTTTAACCTTTGTAAGCAGATAACATTATGAAATTTACTTAAAGATCTAAAGCAATGATTAGGAACATTTTTGTTGTTGTTTTTAAAATATTACTAAGATTGATGCATATGTCTGAGATAGCTCAGTGGGTGTAGGAGCTTGCCACCTTCTTGAAGACATGATTAATCATTCCCCCCAGGATCTATACAGTACTACAAGAGAACTCACCCCTGCAAGTTGGCTTTTGAACTCCAAATGTGGCCTGTGGCACACGTATTCTCATTACACATGCAAATAAATAAATGCATGTTTAAAAAATACTAACATTCAAAATTCATTTGCTTATGTGACCTGTAGCTATTGATAGTGACCACACTCCAAGGTAAAGCTGTTACCTATGCTATCTATCTATCTATCTATCTATCTATCTATCTATCTATCTATCTATCTATCTATCTATTTGTCTGTCTATGTATCTTTAAATGCAAGAATTCACCAAACACGTAGCCTGTGGGTGATAGCACACTGATGTTGCATGTCATGGACCTTTCGGGAATGTTCAGCACACAACACAAGGGAGGAAGAATATAGGGCCTCTCATCTAATCATGGCAGGAGTCTTAATTTATAGATCTATTCTATACCATGCTACCCTGAGCGCACCTGATCTTGTCTGATTTATGAATCCTCTCTAAAGGCCAAGGGACTTCTGGATGCTTTGAGAGCCACATTTTTTAACTACACTATTTTTTAATGACCTTGAAGACATTCTAGAACTTTTTACTTTGGTGGGAGAAAATCCTCTTTCTACTGGTGGTTCAGTTTTTCTGAACTATAAATGCACTGACTGGACAAAGTTCTTAGCAGAAAGCATGGACTAACCAATTCCTTGATCCCAGAAAACTACAACATAAGGGGGTATTTTCTTCCTTCTGTGAACTTGGCCTCTCACCTCTGTGGTTTTGGGCTTGTTTTCAGTGGGCTTAATGTATTGATCAGACCAGTTTCTGAATCCTGAACTCAAGGGGTCCCCCTATGTTTGCCTCTCGGGGCCTGGGATAACAGGTGTGCACTGTCATGTTTGGCTTGCCTCTCATTTTTGCATTTTAGTCATCACTTTGAGGATGTGTGAAAATAGCAGCTTATTAGGCTCACAGAATGATAACTAATTGCTCATTATGTGTTAGACCTTGTGTTGCATGATTTCCCTTAAGCTCCTTGGATTCTCAGGCCCTTCTAAGCTGTGAGTTACTCTTTCTTCAATTGAATCAGCAAAGTAAAATCCACCAGAGGGAAAACCTTGTTCATGTGACTTTGGGAGTTAACACAGAGTGTAGGTTCTTCTTATGTCACTGCAGAGCCCTCGCTCTTGAATTCATGCATGGCCTCTGCTACCAGTGAGTCCCAGGGTAGTGTGATGAGTGAATTTCTTTTTCCAGAGTGGTGCAGACAAAACTAAAGGGGACACACACACATAAACAGACAGCCAGACAGAGGACATACAGATACACAGAGAGATAGAGACAGAGGGAGATAGAGAGACAGAGACAGAGAGCCAGAGCCAGAGAGAAAGAGAGAGGGAGAGGGAGGGAGAGAGAGAGAGAGACAGAGACAGAGACAGAGAGATTCATGCAATGACCTCTCACAGCTTCTTTGCAAGAAATTCTCTTGGAAGCTTTGGTGCTAGCCCCTGGGATTTCCTTAGCCTTGCATACCCACTCAAACATAGCAACTCACAGGACGATGCTGTTCTTAGGTAAGGAGGACCTTCCCTCCTCAGTTAAATCTCTCTGGCGAAGCCTTCAGAGGCACACCCTGAGGGTTCTTTTCTCGGGACTCTAATGTACACAAACTGACAATACAAAGTAGCAATCCCACAGCTATTGTTAGTGAAGAATAAAAACTTAAGTTCCAAGACACATATAGAGAATCCCTAAATTGGAAGGCACACAGCTTAGAAACAGTCTGAAGTGTAGAAACACTTCTACCAAAGCCCCTCTGGAACTCAGAAAGACAATGTTAACCACGATCCCCAAACTCCGTGAACAGTCTTCATCTTCTAGCTACCTTGTTCTTCCCTCAGGGAATCATAATCTCAATTCTCTCTAGGATAGGAGACCGGCTTCCCTAGTTTCCAATTCAGCATTAGTGGCAAAGTAAGCCCAACTTTAAACAACCTTCTTCAGTTCAACTTTAAGCTTATGATACTTGTCTTTGTAGAACCATGTGGCAGAATATTAGATAATCTTTATGGCTGTATTGTGTGGTCTTTTACTGGAATCTGCCATTATTACTGATATTCCTTATTAATGATTGATTTAAAATGGTTGATAATTGTGATCTCTGTAATGCTAATTCCTTCTCCAAACAGTGTGTCTCCATGTCTGTCTATCTGTAGGTCCCTTTCTGTATCTAGAGAAAGAACTGGGAGATTAGCCACTAAAGAAGAAACCGTTCCCTGAGCTAAGATTTATGTTTTTATTACAATTTCTGGACCCAGCTTTTCAAGTGTTTTCATTAGTTTTATTGAACTCCCCCTTCCTGGTCTTCTATTATATTTGATATCTTATTCTTTCAACCTCTCTGTCCAGTTACCGCACACATTTCCCTAAGACCACGCCTTCATCTATCTGACCTCACAGTTGTCAGCATGCTGTGAATTGCCTGTCACTCATTTGAAAGCAGCTCTTCAGTTCTGCTGCGATTTCCCATTTTGACTTTGAGATTATTTACCAAGCTGCTGGCCTTTGCTACTTCTGGACAGATACAGTGGTCAGAGGATTTACCATGCATGCTTTTTTTTTTTATCTTTTGAAGTTGGCTTGATTTTTGCTTTCTATCCCAGTGTCCAGCTTCATTAGTGTCTTAAACGAGCTACACCCAAGGCGCAGAATGAGTTTTTTAGAAAAATGAAGGAAAGTATTTTCTTCTGAACCACAGCCACTGTGCTGTGTGTGGCGTCTGCTTACATGGAGATTTTGTGGGGAGAAAAATCTAGATCCCTAATGCCACAAAATAACCCAATCTACTACATTTTAAGTCAAGTTTCTTCTTCCAGGATACCACGCCCACAAAAATGTCCTGCAGGGTTGTGATACTGGGTACAGTGAGAGACAATGAGGTCAGGGTCTGCTTGCTTTCCGCTTCTTTTCACTGTCCACCGACTTTTAAGTACTTTGTCTAACTCTCCCTTTTGTGCAGAACTTGGCGTGGGTGGCGTGAAGCTCGGGGAGAAGTTTCTTCTCGCATGGCTAATCCCCCAGTTCTTCTGTTAGAATAAGGTTCAGGGTCACCTGACAGTCCCCATGTGAGTCTCTTCTTGACTCCTTCACTCCCTGTGAGAAGGCAGCTGCACTTCCCGCTGACCATCTTGCCTACACAATAGAGACAGCCAGATGTAGAAAAACAGACCAAGGGAAAAAGTCAGAAAAGAAAACTGCCTGGCATTTCTTTATAGCTTAACTCATCGGGCGCCCACAATAATGAAATGCGTCTCCTCCTCTCGTGGGCTCGGCAGCTTTGATCCGGAAATCCCAGGTGCCCAAGTGAGGGGTAGAGCTATGAAAATTCAAGCAGAATGACATTTTCCAAGGAGAATTGGATTAGTGGAGGGGAAAATGCTGCCAAGATGAAAACCTTTCAGGATGGGGAACGATAAAGTGCAATGGCAACATCATACCTTCAACATGATTCTCTTCACAGAGAAGGGATGTGACCTTTGTGTGAAGGAAACCTGGGCTCTACCGCAGACATTTCGCTAATGCTAATGTTCCCTTCCCCAGCTGCAAAATCCATCTGTGCCCTTCAAGTATTTCTCTTCTCCTTCCTGCTCTGGTTATTTTTCCGGGCACGCTTCTTAAACTGCCAGAACTTAATAAGATTTTACAACCTCGAGCCAAACTTTGGAAGCTTGAAGAATAGCTGAGAGGCAGACGCAAGTGCGAACTGACCTCTTTCACATACACATGGCTGTCAAGATAAGGGAACCCAGGGCTCTGTTGGTGTTGGGGGAAACGGCTTAGCCTCATCTGAACTCACTTTCCTCTGGATGGGCTTCTTGATTGGTTGGGTTCCAGAGATAGGGTCTCACTAGGCTGTTCGGGTTGCCATGGAACGCAGATTCAAGTTGCTCTTTCCTTCCCAGTGCCAGGCTTACAGGTCTTACATGTTGGCTGAGGCAGTTAAATGGGGTATGGTCCTGAGGGCAAGAAACTCTTCAGAGTCTACAGAAATACATTTTTTTAAAAAAACCTCTTGAAGCTAAGAAAAAGTCTTTTCTACTTTTTATAATCTACAGAAAGAGTATCCTTTTCTCATCTACAGATGAGAGCCCTTTACGCATCTGGTATCTTGGGGACAGTAATCACAATAGCAGAATTTGTGCTCAGATTTATTTCTATTGCAATGGCCAGAATGGCTAGATGCTGGGCCTCAGACACACAGTGAGGACTTTATATACTTAATCCACTGCGTTGTTTATGCTTCCATTATTGCACCTGTCCTACAGTTAAAAAGCCGGGGCTAGAGAAGTTTTGCTCATGAACAGTAGTCCTGGGACTTTTGTTCCTCTGTCCTTGAATTCACTAGGTGGCTAAGGATGACCTTGTACTTCTGATCCTCCTGTTTGTACCTCCTGAGTGCTAGGATTGCAGGCCTGGTTTATGTGGTGGTGGCAATAGAACCAGGGATTTGGAGCATGCTTGGCAAGCATTCTGCCAAGTGAGTGAAATCACCCGTCCAAGTATGGGACTTTGTGATCAAGAAAAATAATATATATTTAAAAGGAGTTGAATGTCCATCTACCCATCTACCAAGTGCTGTGAGACCGAATCCTCAGTAACATGTTTAACCTTCGGAATTGGCATAATAAGAATGAAATCATGAAGATGAAGCCAGGGAAAAATTCTAAGCACGCTTTGATCGTAAGCCAATCTTTTGGCCAACAGGAGGTTGCAGCATAGGGCACACGATGATTCCCAGTTACGAAAGGATTCACATTCAAGATGAGTGAAGTTTTCAAATCATGGCTGCCCCTCCTATCGTACATCCCTGAGCCTCAGGGGGTGAGCACACGAAAGCTTCTGAAAAGACCCGTGACGATTCTGTGGGGAACATGCATAGATCAGAAGTTTGAATAAGGCACTTATTGGATATTGGCTGAATACCACACAGCAGGCATGGAGTTCCATGCCTCAAAGATGTCACAGTCACTTATGATCCATAATCTTCTCCCAAGCTTTCATATGTGGAAACTGACGCCCCATGAGATCTGGCTCAGTGAGGCAAGAGAGTGGGACTCTGATTCTCAACCCTCCTTCTTCAGCCCGTGCTTTACGACAACCAGACATTTGTTATTCTTCTCATTGTCCAGACCATGGATCCAATAAAGCAACTTCCTTTCCTTTGTGTGTCTTCTCCTTCTCTCTCTAGTGACTGTAGAACCGGAAATACAGATTTATCAATGAGGACAGGGCCTGACCTTGACCATGTAAAATATCTGTCAACATACCCATGCATTATGGGAGCCCTAAAACACCCCAGTGCAGTAGTCTTGGTGTAAAGCACACCCCCATTTTCTCTTCTTCCAGACAAGTCCAAGTGGGTGCTTTTTTTGCATGGCTTTCTGCAACTTGTGGGTTTCTATTCTATGCCTTGGATACAACCAACTCCTTCATAAACAGCCTTTGCAGTCCTAGGTAAATGAAGCTGTTAGCATTTTATTTGCTGTAGTTTTACAAAGAGAAGCATCTCAGGAGCAGTCACCATGTATCAGCATTGTCTGCACACACATTTCAGTTTCCCACAAGGATAGCAGCCGAGAAATTTTCCTCCACCCATAGGTATAGGAAGCCAGACCACCTGAATAGTATTAAAATAGTCTAATGCTAGTTGTTTCATAAGTTTCAATTTCATAACATACACGGGATTTGGCAGGTAGACACACAATTGTTGGATAGACAGGACACATTTAACTGATTAAAGTTTCTAGAGGGTAAAGCGATAGGCCTGGAGGATAAAGTAACCAATGTTTCTCTCCACTTCTGGGCCAAGTTGGCACCTGTATGTGATATAGAAACCAGCCCACTTGCTGATAGAATTTCTTCACTTGCACAATCTGACATTTTAGTAATCATTTACTACATTTTGTGTGATACCCCTGTGACAGGTGGACAAAGACAATCCCCCCGTGACATGGGGGGAAGGGCGTGGATTGAGCATAGTAGTTGCTTTGCTCACAGCTGTGACTGAAGCAACTCAAAGAAGAAAGGGTTTAGTCCTTCCTGGTGGGGAAGGCATAGCAGCAGATGTGAGAAACATCTGGTTGAGTGGCATGCTCAAGCAGGAAGCAGGGCATGATGGACGCTGGCAGAAGTCCTCTTTTTCCTTTCATCTAGCCCAGGATAGCATGCTGCCTACATGTGTAGTGGCTCATCCCATGTCAGTTAAACCTTTCTCAAAACACCCACAAAGGCCAATGGATTTCCTCAGAGATTCTAAATCAAGTCAATTTATCAACAGTTAGCCAGCAAAGGGACAGAAGCATGGCCAGTGTTGACAGCACAGAACATAGGCACAGTGTGGTCAACTGGGGAGCAGGGACACGAGGCCTGGAAGGAAGAAAGGCTGCTTGCTGCCTCTTTGGAGAGATGGAGAGAAGTGGGGGAAGGAAAGTGTATGTCAGGGAGGAAGAACAATGACCAGATTCCGGGGGAGGGGGGGGGAGGAAAGCCTGAAGGTACTCCTTCCTGGTAACAGCACTCAGGGGACAGAAGCCAGGCTAGGACAATAATTTTAAGGAGGTTATTTGTTATCTAGAGGGCAACAGAGCATACTGAAAAGCATCATATGGAGGAAGGACTTGCATGGATTTATGTGTTAGAGCATGTTACTTGAAAAGTAATTTAGGAACAGGATTCTGAATTTCAAACAAGAAGTTCAGGTTTTCCTTTTTCTTTCTTTTATTTTTTCATGGGATGAACCTTGAAGATTTGGGACAGTACCATCATCAGTCTCTCAGTGTTTCTGCTACATGTATGACGTCTGCTATTACATTGGGATCGTTTAAGTGTTAGGTTGTCTTGGGCAGAAGAGTTGGTTCCAATCCTCTCTTATGATTGCATACAGAGGCCCATCCCCAGCCGTTTCTCCAGGGTTTTGTCAAGAGCCTTTGTTGTCTCCTTTCCTTTAAGGCTAGCCATGGTGGATCACGCTCGTCATGCCAGCTTTTGGGTTCTGCATAGTGAATTCACAGTCAGCTCACAGACACATCACAAACAACAATGGGCAATGAATAGAAACATGGGAGAAGAGGACTGGCTTCCATATAGAAGAAAATGTCTTCTCCCATCACCTGGAGCCCACGGCCTGACAAACCCCACTGCAGTTCGCCCCTACTGCATAGCATGTCCGGTGTGCATTCCCATGTAAATGCCAGCAGGTACAGATCAGGGACTGCTGAGTCAGAGGCTTTTCCATTAGTCACAGCCTTAAAAGACTTAGATTGAAAAGTTTTTTTTTTAACCAAAGGGGAGAAAATAATATCTCCATTACACTGTTCTAAAAACCCGTTTTTCTTATTTTCTTGGCATACTCATTTAATTTTTGTTTGTGTCTCCTGTGACATATTTAAATTATGTCTCATGATTATGGATAGCTCTCTGGCTCAAATTAGCATAGCGAATAAGCACCTGCTAGCGAGAGGGGATACTGCAGACGCCATTAGTTAGGCTCAGGGAGAAAGGAGCAGGAGGAGACATATGCAAGCCTCTGACTCCAGTTGACACACAATGAAACTGTTGGGCAATAGGGAGAATGGATGCTTTAGGAAGGGTTGGCAAGTATGTTGCCAACCATCACTTACTGGTGAGAGCACATGCATATGAAAAATTTCTCAGTCAGTAAGTACAGATCATTTGCTCTATGCCAATGAGCGTGTCATTGACTGAGGAGTTAGAGAAGAAACACAGGAGGAAGAGCTTGCTGTGTAAGCGTGAGGGCCTGTGTTTGGATCCTCAATACCTGCACACTAGCTGGACGAGCTGTTGAGTACATGTAATGTCAGTGCTGAGTGGTGCGAAGGGCGGGGTGGATCCTAAAGGCCTGCTGGGTAGTCTAACTGAAGCTCAAACTTTAGATTCAGTGAGGAGTCTCACTGAATGTTCAAACATGGAGAAGGGCACATCAGTGAAAATGTAGGAAATGCATCCTGACACTTAGTTTGAGTATTACTAGTTATCATTTTGGTCCCAATGATCAACCGAGTAAAGTTTTCTTTTTCTAGTGTTTTGATCTTGAGATTTTCCCCATAAATGTCAGCTCATGCAACATCAATCATCACTGCAAATTTGCCAGGGGATGTGGCACGTGATAACAGATGAGTCTGAAGGCCAGAGAAAGTCACTAGGGAGATTGCTCAGTGTCAGGAGGCAGGCAGAGTGTGGTTGGGAATGCATCCATTGAGTGACATGCCATTCCCCAAAATCCACAGGCATATCGCCCGTGACCTCAAGGCTGCAAGCAGCCCGGGAGAGCTGTGAAGGCAGCCCAAGGCAAAATCGCAAACTTACTTAAAACAGTGTGAGTTTTTTAATTTTATTACACAGTTTTTAAGCATGAGCCTATGTCAGCAAGTGGTACTCTAAATTATGCTAATTATTCTGGTGGATTTTTTTTTTTGTTTTCTTTGTTTTTATTAGAGGATCATGTTACCTACAAATAAATGTGTTTTTATTTCTTCTATCCCCATTTGGACTATCTTCATTTTCTAAGCACGTTTTTTAGTTAACATGCAAACTAGCAGGCAGGTTTTCTTAGGACTTCTTCACATTTATACATCATTGCACCCTGCCCATGTTTCCTTCCTCCACACTTCTTCTGTCCCTCCTTCCTGTGACTTCCTGCCTCAAAAAAAAAAGTTTAGAGAAGAAATAGAATCACTGTATGGCTCAGCAATTCTACCTTAGAGAGGGACCCCAGCAACTGAAAACACGTGTCCAGATACTCCCTCATAAATATTCATTTATGATTTATAATAGGGTACTAGCAACGCTGATATCCATCAGTGGATAAAGAGTAAACAAAGTAAGTATACATGTGTATACAATTCTTAAAATGCTTCTTTACTATTGCTGTGTGGGGCATGTTCACACATCAAAGGACATGTGTTGAGGTCAGAGGACCACTTCTCTGGAGTCTTTCATTTCCTTCCATCGTGAGTTCCTGGAATCAAGCTTCAGTCACCAGGCATACGCAGCGAACTGCTGAGGCATCTTTCTGGCCCACATAAATACAAATCAATCTGCTCTAAAAAGGAGTGAAGTATTAATGTCGGCTTCAACTTGATTGAAAAGTTGAAAATATTTTTTCATGTGAAAGTACCCAAACCCAAATGGTCACATGTTGAGTGTCTGTCTCTCCTCTCTGTCTTTCTCTGTGTCTCTGTCTGTGTCTGTGTCTGTTTCTGTGTTCTCTGTGTCTCTGTCTCTGTCTCTGTCTATCTCTCTCTCTCTCTCTCTCTCTCTCTCTCTCTCTCTCTCTCTCTCTGTATGTGTGTGTGTGTGTACACACTTGCTTCTGAGTGAAGTACCCAAGGAGGCCAGAAAATCCCCTGGATCCCCTGGATCCCCTGGAGCTGGAGTGGTAATGATTGGGAACTGCTGGTCATAGAAGAGGGGTATAGAACTGGTCCCAGGAACTGAAGCTTGTTCCTTTGCAAGATCAGTAAGCACTCTTAAATGCTGATCCATCTCTTCAGCCAGCTTTTATGATTTTTGATGTGATTAGTTTTCTATATCTTCCTTATACAAAACAGAAAGCAACTTAGCTATAGAAATTAATCTTTTGAGAGGTATAGCATCTAACAAGTCCTATGTGCAAGCAACTATGCTCTGTCCTCAGTGCTGGTAGAGGAGCCTTGGGGTCCTGGCAAACCATTGTCTACCCCAATGAAGATTTGCCTCAGGGGAACCACTGACTGACATTTGATCTCATACTCAAAGATCCAATGGGGGAGTACCCTCATAGAAGCAGGGGGAGAAGGGAAAGGGTAGGTGGTTGCTGGAGGGAAAACTGGGAAAGGGGATACAGTTGAAACGTAAATAAATAAAATAGCCAACAAACAAGAAAAATCATAAAGAGTTCTAGATTAATAACCTTGTTTTTGAATTTTGATTGAGAGGATTATAAACAACACTGAGTTTTTATTTCCTTGTCCATCAAATGTATGTAATGACACTATGTTCCTAGCACAAAGTCACTGCAAAGACTAAAGGAAGGGATGACAAAAATGATCATTTCCTGGGGCTTAGGCTCCTCCCTGGTAAATGTTACTGTTCCCATTCCTGGAGTGTTGTGCTTTGCTGACATTCAGATCAATTTACTATTTTCTTCCAAATCAACTGACTTGACCATTCTGTAAACTTCAAGTTGAGGTACCAAGGAAAGTGAGATCCTAAGAGTCTCTTGGAGCTCAGAAATTGTCACGTAGGCGAGGAGACTTGTAGTTGCTTGAACTAAGCACTCTGAGGTTCACAATGTGCAGTTTTGAAAGCATGGGGGATGGGAGATTGCATTGCATGTTTTTATGCAGATAGGAGCAGTGCTGTGGTTAAGAAGGGGTTGAGTGAGGTCTCAGTTCTGGGACAGTTTGTGGGAAAGGGTCAATGAACTTTCAGGGTGTCTTACTTTGGCCCCGTCCAAAGTTCAGCTGTACTGGAGGTTGCCTTGTCTGCAGGCCAGTTTAAAAGTGTCATATATGAAACCAGATTAAACTACATCCCAACTCCACCTATATGTCCTGTGCCATGTCTTTTCATCTTACTTTCTTTTTTGATAACTTTTTCATTTTTTTTAGCAATCAAGAATGAAGCTTTCCAATGGGGAGATAGTTTAGCATCAAACAAAAATAAAGCTACTGGCAGAGCCAGGGAGAGGGGTCTTTCTCACCTGGTTGTAAACTAGAGTTATCTGGTACCCTGAAGGAGGTGACCTCACCCCAATTTCCAATAGCTACATCATGTTTCTTCCCATCTTTTATGGCAACATCCCTATGATGCCTTAGGAATTTGGGCTTCTTTTCTATTTCCTGTTAGACATTAACTATCGTAACTGAGGTCATTAATTTATAGCTAAATGTACGAGTTTAAGGGGCAGTTTCACTCCCTGGCTTCCCGCACGTTTACAGATCATGAGAATCTCAGGGTGATGAAGTTATCAACTGTCTCTGGAGGATGCTAGTTCTGGAACATAGAAGGCTCACTTAAACCCACCCTGAATCAGCAAACACGCATTTGATTGTATGGTGAGGCTGCTAAGTGTAATTATGGTGGTAACAAACAAGGTATTTGTGGATGGTAGCAGCTGGGGCTATCTGCTGTGTGATTGACAAATCAGGGCACTGATTGAGCACTCTTCATCCAGCTGGCATCTTGGTATCGTACTGAGGCAGTCGCCTTGGCTTTCAGAGTCTGGGTTCACCTATCTTCCCTGCCCTCCCTGTAGCATACTTCCTAATCTGGGAAACTGAAGGTAAAAGCAAACGACCAAGTAACAGACACACTTGACTCAGCAACATTTCCGAGGTATTGAATAGGAAACCAATTGATGATTTGTTTGTCCCTAGAAGCCTGGAGTTCAGAAAGTCCACATGCCAAAAATAAGCAAGAGTTAAGGAAGAATGAGGTCCTCTGTCTTATGCCTTGTTTCCAGGGCAACCACTGGGAAACAAGGAATGGCTGGAACTTGAAAATAGGCTATCTCAGGGAAAAAGAAGTCACTGTGCTAGACTTTCAATTCTATTTTTCTCTACACTCTATTTTTTAAATGGCTTCACATTTCTTTATATTATTATTATTATTATTATTATTATTATTATTATTATTATTATTATTATTATTTTGAGAGAATCTTAGTGTGTAACCCTGGCTGGTTCTGTAGACCAGGCTGACTTCAAACTCACAGAGATCTACTTGCCATTGCTTCTGAATTGCTGGGATTAAAGGCAAGTGAGACTACATCTGCCCTAAATTTTTAACTCATTATTTCTCGTGTCATTTTTCTATTGGTTTGGAAAAATGGTCTATATTTTCTTAGTACTCCAGAAATTATAATATTTAAAATCAATATATGTAAAACTAATCAATAGTTTATATAGTCAATATACCCCAAACTATAATGACCTATTTTTCTATTCTCATTACTTTCCTCTGGAATATAATCAGATATGTGTGTGTGTGTGCGTGCGTGTGTGTTATATGTGTGTGTGTGTGTGTGTGTGTGTGTGTGTGTGTGTTTCTATTTGGATTGATGTACACCATATGCACATAGGAACCCATCCATGGAAGCCAACAGAGGGTACTGGATTACCTTGAAGGTGAAATCTGAACCTCTAGAAGTTCTTTCCTATTGCTATGATAAAAACACTATGACCAAGGCAACTTACAGAAAAAAAGAGTTTATTTAGGGCTTACAGTTCCAATGAGTTAGAGTCCTTAATGATGCAGTGGAGGAAGCTGACTAGAGGTGCTTAAGGAAGGAGCTGAAAGCTAACATCTCAGACTACAAACAGGAAACAGAGAGAGCTGGCACAATATTATGTCAGTGTTTTGAAACATCAAGCCTGTCTCCAGTGGCATATTTCCTCCAGCAAGGCCATAGCTCCTAGCCTTCTGAAATAGCCACAAAGTATTAGGATGATTAAAATTTTAGAGGAACATCTCATTCAAACCATCATAGGAACATACTCTCTTTAGGAGGAGTAGGTCCTCTTCAATGCCAAGCCATCTCTCCAGCATAAAAAATATTATGAAATATTTTTATTTCATAAATTCTCTCTCTATATATATTTATATATTTTTCATGAGTATTATTTTTTACCATAAATGTCTCTTCAGATTTACTCCCACAGTTTATGGGTTTGGGTCACAATGCCTTCTAACCAAATATCTGACATCATTTCTCTTTTCTCTACAGAACTCACTTTGGGAGATTGTTGGTTTTCAGACAGCGTTTCCTACAGCACAGGTTAGCCTGAGACTGGCTGCGCAGCTGAGGGTGAAGGTGAAGTCCTTCATTTACCTCCTGAGCAGGGACGCTGCCATTACAGGTGTGAGTCATCGCACACCACAGCAGGCTACATGAATACACTTTTTAAATATTCTTTTTGTTGTGAGGACAAGAAGTAAAAGCCCTTCTCATCTTCTGTCACATTTGCATTAGATCACTCATTCTTTTTAGTACAAAATCTGTCCCTTCTTTTTTCTTCCTGATACTCTGAATTTTTTTTCTGCTCACAGTGGTTTTAATATGCCTAAAATAGATCCGGATCAATTAGCTTTCCTCTACTTCTACATGAAAGATTGGGTTGCCTGATTTTGAAAACTCTCCTTTTCATCAGTTCTGTGAAATTTCACTCATTTTGCTTTTCCATCCTTGTTAATCATGCCTCCCACCCAAACTCTCTTTGCTTATATTGTAGTTCTGGCCTCTTGTTTCTCAACATCTATTTTGTAATTTATTCATATTTTTCTGTTTTATCACATTATAGATAATTACTTTAGATCAGTCTCCAGCTTGCTTAGATTCAATGATGAGTTTACTTTGAATGATTAGAGTGCTAATTTCTACAAAATATATTTGATTATTTTTCAAATATGTCCCATCCTGTTTATAATCTCTTAATCATAGTTTAGAGTCTTTATTATACTGTAACCTACATATAAACATTTAAATAAACAGAGATTCATATGAGTCCAAAAATTGAGTTCCTCGTAGGGGTTTGTTTACTATTTGCTTTTATAGTTGACTTGCCATGATGCCCACACATTAAGCTTTTGGATTTGGATTTATTATCTTCTTAGTGTTTTCTGAAATCCAATACATATCTTAGCTAGATATAGAACAGAACTTCTTGATAAAAATGGCTGTTAGAGAGAAAGTAAGTTAAAAGGGGGAGCATAAAAATGGTAGAAAATGTAGTCTTCTCTGAAATATAGGAACCAAGTTCTTCATTCCTCCCCTTTTCAACTCACTGTCTGACTCCTCACTCTGAAGGCAGAATAACCAGTATGTGGTGATGGCCTTGAATTTAGAGATGCTGGATAAAGAACTGAATATTATGACCAGATTCCCTACTTGTCATTTGTTACCTTATTTGTTGGTCCTCTGAAATGAAGTCAAGTTGACCAATTCTATGTGGTGATAATGGCTGGGTCTGGGAGATTTTCGTTTGTTAGACCTACAGTTTGAAATGCTTTCTGACTAGTTGATGCCCTGGTCAGGACATATAAAGAAAGAATGGAGTGGATATGTTCAAGTTTGTCTATCTGTTTTCTTCATGCTTCTTTATCTATTGTTTTGGCTTTTATTCAGAATATTGCTTTCATTGTCTTGTTCAGACAATGAATTTCCCTCCATAATTTCCCCAACAGCATCATACTTTCCAGCCTGAGACTTGACTTCCTGCACCACTGAGTTGTTAAACATCTCTCTTCTTTGTAAAAGAAGAGACTGGGTAACATAATGGCTCAGTTGTCATTTTTATCCAATTCTCCCAGTTCTCAAGTGGACTTGGGACCAGTCTTAGACATGGAGCCTTTTTTAGAATGTCCCCCTTTCTTTGACTTCCTGGATCATAGAAATCTAGTGCTGTCTGAGTTTAAAATCAGTTCCCCTTTGACTCAGACACAGAGAATGAAGAGAAACAAAAAATAAAGCAATGTAAGTATGGGGTGAGGTGATATTTTTTGTCTTTTCTATAATAAATAAGAATAATAAAGTCCCAATGATGACCAATACTTGAAAGATGCTAACTTGAGTTCTTCAATGTAAACTTCCTCTTTAGTTTTTCTGTATAGGCTCAGCACTGGGGAGTATGCTCCACACAAACAAAATAGAGCTCTGTAGTAAAATAACAGAGGCATGTGTGGGACCATCTGGAGAAGCTGTGTTCATCTCAAGTTAATGTGATGTGTTTGTTAAACCTTTTTGTTGCAGTTTGTTCACCACCAAAGGCAAGGTCTGAATTTCCTTTTTTTTTTTTTTTTTTTTTACTTCAGTCCTCGTAACAATGCCTGTGGTATTTTGACACTCTGTAGATATCTGTTGAATAAATGAGAAGCTGCCATTCCCGCAGGATTATTTGATAGAAAATGTACAATTGATGAAATAGCTTTAAAAAAAAGAAGAAGGAGGGGATGGGGATTTAGCTCAGTGGTAGAGCGCTTGCCTAGCAAGCGCAAGGCCCTGGGTTCGGTCCCCAGCTCTGAAAAAAAAAAAAAAAAAGAAAAAGAAAAAAAAAAAGAAAGAAGAAGGAAACCTTAATCGATTTCTGCTCGTTTGCCTATGTCTTTCTTAAGTAGTCTAAAACGAGCTTTGGAAAGCAGAGCTAAGCAATATTTACAGATAGATTTGAAAGAATCGTGGGTGAGGACAGAGTGGGAAGCTGTCAGGGAGCGGCAGGGTTGCTTTGTTATCTACAGAACCAACTACAGTCCATGAGACGCCACTGTAGATGTTGGGCTTGAGAAAGGCAGTCAGTTTGAGAAAAACCTTAGAAAAAAGAGGGAATGACCCAAATGTGCGTAATTGAATCTTCGTTGAAGTCTAAGGTATCCAGGAAACACTTTTTTTTTCTTTGAACCTGAAATTCAAAGTGAAACTTAGGGTAAACATGAGTCACTGGGTGATACGAACTCAAGCAGTTCCCACAGCTTTTGGAATCTAGAAGTTACAAAACATCCTGACCTGCTGAACTCTGACGTGATAAAGACCCAGAGATGGAATGACTGTGAAATCACGAGGCTGTGCAGTGTATATAAGTTTACACACCTGTTCACCTGTTCCAGAAAATGATTGGGTTGGGTCTTGCTTCATGCACTGCACATATAATTACTAGTGTGAACCAGTCTCTGTAGAGGGAAAAAATAAACCAGAAATAAATGGCTTGTTACATGACAGTGCTGTGTTAAATGCAAGCATAGATGGTACAAGAATACATATGTAGAGTCTGTTAACAACTTTCTGGGGTAGGATTGAGGAGTCTCAAGAAAGCATCTTAGGTAAAGCGATATCTAAACTGAGACCAGAAGGATCTTTGGTGCCATCCCAGAGTCAGAGATGGAGGCTTGAGTGCAGAAACAGTACCGTGCTGCAGGCAACCTGACAGACTCAGGAATGACAAGGTCAGGAACTTATAAAAATGATTATGGATGAGGGATCAGAAAAGATAAAACTGGGAAGACCGGAACTAGATCACAAAGAGTCATGACTATAGTTGTGTCTCGATTCTTCCTTCAAGAGGCCTTAGCAAATGAGAATAGAAGGACATGCTAGAACATCACAGCATATAGATCAGTGGTTCTCAGCCTATGGATTACAACTCCTTCAGGGGTTGAATGACCCTTTCATAGGGGTCACCTAAGACTGTACGAAAACATGATATTTATATTACAGTTCATAACAGTAGAAAAATTATAGTTATGAAGTTGCATCAAAAATAATTTTATGGTAGTGGGTCACCACTACGTAAGGAACTGTATTAAAGGGTCTCAGCATTAGAAAGTGTGTGAGCAACTGACAGAGATCATATTGAAGTAGGGTGGGAACAGAGTGGAGAAAGCTATCACAGAGCTCACAAGGGATGGTAACAGTGGAGTTAGGTTGGATTAGAATTCCATCAGAAGTAGAATCTGAAAGAGCTGGTAACTCTCAGAACAACACCCATGTTCTCTACCAATGTGGCAACTTTATTATGGGATGCAAGAGGAATCTGCTTAGATATAAAGCAGATCGTTATTGAGTTCGAAGAAACATTAGTCATCAAAGTAGAGGTGTCCTGTAAGTAACTGGACCTCAGGAAGAAAGCTAAGTTAACTCAAGATATGAGAGTAATTTCAGATGACGACGATGATGATGGTGGTGGTGGTGGTGGTGGTGGTGGTGGTGGTGATGATGGTGGTGGTGATGGTGGTAGAGGTAGTGAGGAGGAGAAAGAGGAGGGGGGAGGGGGAGGAGGAGGAGGATAAAAGTTCTAGCTCTGGAAATGGATGAAGCTTCTAGTTTTGAAATCTAGCAGAGTGGGAACACAGAAAGAATCTTGGAGGAATTACAAGGGGCAGGCACTTGGGGAAATGATAAAGAAGCAGAGATCTCTGAGCTATATTCAAGGAGTATAAGAAGGTCGAGCGACACAAGCCAGAAAGATTCCCAGACAGAGGAAAGCACACTTCTTAGGATGACTCCAGCAGGGTCCATGGGCTTAGCAACAGGAATCCATACTGTTGCTTTGTGTGATGTTCCAAGTGGCTCTGGTGGGTCAGAGGTGAGAGTGGGGAGATGGCAAGCCTTGCTGGTGACCCATCAGTGAAGAACAAGACTAGGGACCCCTGAACTCTTTTCTTTAATTCTAGAGCCATTCTGTAATGTCCCCCTTCCTTTGAAACCACAATGATTCCTAGATGTCATCAGAAGACCCATTGACAGAAGGAGGGGTCTGACATGGGGATCGTAAGCTATGCATCTGCATCCTGAATTTTAATTCTTGCTTCAGGCATTGGCCATGCCACCGTGCTTAGATTGCATGAGCTCTGAGAAACTCAGTTTAGGTATTCATAAATTGGGGGTGGGGATGCATACCTACTTTGCAGATTTGTTACAATGTCATCAGTGAGTGGGTGTAGCAAAGCCCTGTGGTCTGCACTGTAATTTCGGTCAGGTCTGGAGACCATTGTTCCTTTTCCCTCACCTCATTCAGAATATCTCCAATGAGTTTGAGGAGTGGCTGAGAATTTTTATTTGCCTTTTACAGATGAAAAAATAAAAAGAATTGATTCAAATTAACATAAGCACTAAGCTGGAGCACTAGAGTTGGGCATGAGTTAGACCTTGGAAAAACAATAAACAGAGAGCTGTACCTACCCTTTTCTGGATTTCCCATGTAAAGATAGAATGATAGTTTTCCAACACTCTGTCCCCTGGCCCCACCAAATTGGCCTGACTTGTAAGGATACATAAGCATCACCCCAGGTCCTATTTGACTTATTGAGAAAGGTGGAACCAAAATACCTCCTAGGCTCTCTGACTGCAGGATCTGGTTACTAGGAACGAGCCCTGTCCTTCTACCTTCCAAGATCTGTGTATAATAACTCTTAAGTCTTTGCAATAGAGCTGGTTGGGTTTGGTTAGTGACAAGCAGTCTGACCTTTGTGGTCTCTTGTTGTCCTATGACATCTTTGTGCTTCAGTTTCCTCGGTGATTTAAAGGAAGCAATTAGACACACAAGTCAAATCAAGCTATTTTTCACACAAGAGCAGGAGTGAAGTTAGTGTGGGAAAGATGTATAACATACAGGATGTGATGTAATGTAGAACAGGATATGGCATCATGTGGAAGAAAGAAGTTTAGTGTTATTAAGGAAACAGATCTTTCTTCCTGTTGCCTCTATAGTTCTGAGAAACAGAAGGGTACAGAGTACTTAAGACTTACGACTCTATGAACCTCTGGTGTCATTATAGATGTAGCCTATCACAGCCTGGAATTCTACTTTGTTTACATGAGAAAAGTTGAACTCTATCTTTGTGACGTGGGGAAACCTCGGATGACAGGATGATCCTGGAATCAGTCCTAAAAGACACAATATCTCTGTTAGTTCTGTGCCTTCATTTGTTGATGTTGGAGGAGACCTGAGTAACGTAAGGAGGAGAAGTTTTTAAATAACCACAGAAAAGGAAATTTTTTCCCCAAGAAATAAACATTAAAATACCACAATGAGAGGAGAGGATATTCCTCAGTTGGTAAAATGTTTGCCTGATATGGGCAAAGTTCTGGGTTCAATTTCCAACAACATACAAACAGAATTAAAGAGTAGATGCTTGTAATCCGAGGACTTCAGAGATAAAGGCAGGAGGATTTGATGTTCGAAATCATTTTCGGAAATGGCCAGTTCAAGGCCAGTTTGGTATATATGAGACCCTTTCTCAAAAACAGAAAGCAGGCAAATGCCACCAGTGGCAATAGTAAACACCTTGAAGAACTTGACAAGCTCTCAAGTCTTAACATGTCATTAGGATTGGTAGAACATGTCCTTTTACAGATAGGATGGCATCTAAAGCTGAACAACGGAGCATGTAAAACTAGAGGGACAAACGAGGCACTGTGGCTTGAAAATGAGGCAGAATGGGCAAGCACTTTGAGATACCTGTATGCAGCTACATCCTCTTACACAAAACTGGCAAGTTCCCACTTAGCTCCAACCACCCACAGAGCCTGGTGGAACAGGCATCGAGCTGGAGCAAGCACTGTCAGGAAGGTAGAGGCTTTGGCGATGCCTGTTTACTGTGATCCCAGAGTGCAAAGCCACCCTTAGGCTACAAGAAGATTAAATCTGCTCTTAATCCTTTACCGTCTAATCTTCCTCCCATGACTCGGAGCTGATGTTTGTGTTGGACCTATTTTCATATAATAATTAAAGTCAGATAGTCATTCACTTATTCATTTCCTCTTATTGAATTACAAATGAGGCCAAATAAAAGGCTAGGCCTTCAGAGAGTTAAAATGAACATAAATACTATTCCCGGGGGATTTAGAGTCTATTAGAAAAAGTAAGATTATATATAGATGAGTATTATAGAAAGCAGAAGATGATCATTATTGTAAATAGGTTTAGAACAGGCTCCCTTGGGCAACCAAAGAAGAGGTGGGAGATATAATTTTCAGAAAAAGTAGCTACTGGGAAAAATAAAAAATCACATTCCTGGTTAAGGACATTGGGAGAGAATCATAGAGATAGAGGGTAGTTTGAAACAAGCATAGTTTGTAAAGTTGATGGGAGGAAATGAGTCTGGTTGGCCAGACAGGGAATTCATAAGAAAATTTTCTTTGCCTGAAAGTCAATAACTAGGGCTTCTCTAGGCCAAGGGAGGTCTGCGGGAAGTTCTTCACAAGAGGTGTCTATAATCACAGGGAAAATCAGACCAGGGAGATAACTTGCTGCTCAAGCGTGAAGATGTAAGTTGGATTCCTGGTACCCATGCATAAAGCTAGGCATGGCAGCTTGTGCTTGAGATCCCATTGCTGGGATGGCAGGATCCCTGGAACTAGCTATCTGTCCAGCTAGCCTAGCCTAATTGGTGAAATCAAAGTCTCAATGAAAACCTCTGTCTCAAAAAAAGAAGGTTACTAGCTCCTGAAGTTGACCTCTGGCCTTCCTGTGAGAGTACATCCCATGTACATGAACACACATAGGCAACACAAGAAAGTAATGCATTGGTGAATTTTAGGATAGTTATATTAATGGTTCGGGTGCAAGACAGGTCTATGGGGGATATTGAGTTGTGGAGGAGAGGATGCTCAATCAGAAGATCCTTGCCGCTAGTGAAGTGTCAGTCAACGGGAGAAGGGGGAGATCAGGGCTGTTGTGAAGCTTCCTACCCAGATGACTTTGCCCAACTCCCAACAGGCTCACGCCTGCCTCTCTCAGGCTCTGATTGCCAAGTGGCCACAATGGGCTCTTGGAGCAGTGGCAGAGTGTCTGATGCCCACTGGAGTTCGCTGTGCGTGCACGCCTTCATTTTGTTTTCTTTCCCAATCTTTTCCTCATCTCCTAGGCATGACTCACTGGCTGGTCCTGCTGGGTGTGGATTCTGCATTATGAACTACTCTTTGTTCTTAGTCTCCCCTCGACATTCAATCAATGAAGACGGTTCTTCCAAAATGATTGGTAGCTCTGTTGATTACCACCCCCACCACTTACTAAAAACACTCGAAGATCTTTCAAGTCCTTCATAGCAATGTCTAGAAAATTTATATTTGTTGAGAATTGTTTGCCAAACATTGCTCTGCAGGCTAAAAATAGAGAATAAATAATGTGACTCTGTTCTCTCTGAGTCTGTATTTGTTTGAGAAGGAATCCTTATATGTTTTCTCCTCCTTTCTCTCTTTATTTTAAATATCCTTCCTTCTCTTCACCTCTGGTACCAACATGGATATACATCTTTAACATAGCCATTTATCAAGAACAGAGAGGACTGTGTCTAAAACCTTTAGGAGCTCCCCAGTGCCTAGTAAACAAACTATCATCTCACAAAAGTCTGCTTAATTCGCATTGACGTCACATAACATGCTATTGCTCTTTTGTATGTGGGTGTTTGCCAAGGAGGCTAGGCTAACTGGCCAGAAAGCTTCTCCTGTCTCTGTCTCTCATCCCATTACTGCAGGGATTATAAGCATATGCCACACACACACACACACACACACACACACACACACACACACACACACTCACACACACACACATCTAGCTTTTTAGTGTGAGTTCTTGGGATTAAACTGAGATCCTTATTTGAAAGACAAATACCCTGCCAATTGAGCCATTTCCTCAGCCTAATATGGTGTTGTTTTTGGAGAGGCTATGTTACCATATACATGCTATCATGCTATCATCAGCATGTATCTTTCTCTCTCTCTCTCTCTCTCTCTCTCTCTCTCTCTCTCTCTCTTCTCTCTCTCTCTCTCTCTCTCTCTCTCTCTCTCTCTCTGTGTGTGTGTGTGTGTGTGTAGTAGGGGGCAGGTTAAACAAAATTAACTAATAAAGAAAAACTCAGATCACTGGATGTTTACCAGTAAGGGTCTCCACTATCAGGTAACACTCACAGTAACTAAGATGGTTAGTCGTTTATATTCACACACAAAAGGGCTTTTCCGCTGTGAAAATGCCAGTAGAATTGAGAGCTGAGGTGCAAGGAATTTTTAAAATCTTGTTGGCAACATTTTGTCTCTATATTCATGGATGCATTGGATGGAATGGTTTAAAATTAAAAGTCAGACAAGCTATTGCTCATGTCCCACTCCCAGACACACTGTAGTGTGAGGATGACTTTGTCCACTTACTACAAAACGATGCACCCAGTGAAGGTGCTGGACTTACTGGCGAGGGGAGCTGGGCGGACTGTGATTAGTGCTAAGCCACAGTGAACCTCATTGCTCCTCTGCCTGCATGTTTCCCGGCCCATAGCAGAATGGGCTTGTGATCAGGCAGATAAAGAGAGGACAGCATGGGTTCTGTGCTTTATGTACATGAGCCTCAGGACCAGATGCCTACGCCGAAGCCATGCCCCGCTGCAGATCTGCCATGTGCACTGGGCAGGTGACTTACAATTTTGAGACTCAGTATCCAAATAGGTTGAATGCTGGAGCTCATATCTAAAGGGCTCCGGTTATGTAAGTCTAAGCAATCCCTTCCAGAGTTAGAGGACAGAAGAATCTTCTTTCCTCTGTTTCCCCAGTAAACTACTTCTACGCTTTTGGTCCCACTTCACACTTTCTGTTTCCTGAGAGCCAGTTTGAGTTGCTGGGACTTGCTGGCTGATCTCCAACACAGTATCTCCAATCCTTCCTGAATTACACCGCCTCCATCAAAACAGGGTCGCATCTCATTCGTTACCAAATCACCAGGGCCTTCAGAGGACAGGTGCTCAACAAGCAGTTATGGGATAGAAGGGACGGCCACTCAGGGTCTGCGATGGTGAATACTGGGTGTCCCCAGCACAGGATCTAGAATCACATAGGAGATGTAGCTCTGAGCATGTCTATAAGAGAGTTTCTAGATGGTGCTAATTAGGAAGTCCCACCCTAACTGTGGTCAGCATGGGCTACTGGAAAAGAGATAACCCGTGAGTACCAGCATTTGTTTCTCTCTGCTTCTTGACTACTACAGATGTCAATCAAACCAGCTGCTTCAAGCTCCATGCATGTACTATAAACTGATTTTTTTTCAGGTATTTTGCTATGGCAAAGTCAACAATAACTGACACAGGATTTAATTGCTATTTGACCATATGCATGCAAAGACTTCTGTTCAAATGGCTTTTCAAACAAAGTTGTAAAGAAAAAAAAAACCTTGACGTAAATTAACTCATTCAAAGACTTCTTTCAACATTTGAATGAGATGTATGGGGGAACTGCACTCTTTCCAATTTCATATATGAAAAGAAAATGCAAAAAAATTGTGTAGGGTCCTGGGATGGCTGTGGAGTCCCCACTAGCACAGAGCATTTCCGATGAAATCAGAACCTCGAGGTCCTGACCTAATGTTTCATAATCAGGCGATGCTGGAATCAGAAAACTTTGAAGGGGGTATTTTTCTTGGGGCAATACGGAAAAAACATGTTTGCCTATGACTAATTCTCCCCTATGTGAACTGTTGGTATTATCTTTGAGGGTTTTCAAGATAAATAGATCAAATCTGTTGTCAATTTTGCTGGACAAAAGCGAACAGATCAGGGGTCTTGGGGTGTGTCTGCCGTGCCACAGTCAGTCCCTCCCACCTTGCTGCTTTTGTGGTTTGTGGAGCTGGGGAAGGGAAATACACCACACACTGCACAGAGGCACTCAGGGCGTGCTCACAAGACATCCATGAGCAAAGCAGAGACAGTCGCTTATGCTGCCCAGCCTTGTGCTACGGGCTGAGGCCACAAATGCAAATAGAAATGATGCCTTGCACTCGGCCTTGAGATGTTGCTTTTATTATGATAGAGTATGCAGAATAAATTGTACTTGCTAAACATCAAAAGCTTAGCTAGAGGAGGGCTTGCTTTGCCAGGGATCCAAAGTGACACTTTCCCACCCCAGCACTGGCTATGTGTATTTGTGCCTTGATCACTGCGCTATAAATAGAAATCTCTTATTATTTATAAGGTGGACTCTCCAAGTCCTGCTATCACTAAAGCGATGGTGGAAATTAGGGCTGTCATGAACAAAAGGATGTTTTGATTGGGAGAGATACAGCTTCAAGAGATTTTTTTTTTCTAGAAGGAAGGTTAAGCTCCTTGCTCAATTCTTTATATCTCTGAGCATGTCTGTATGCTAAACTCTAGGTCCATAAATCGTTCTATTCAAAACTCCACAATCACTGTAGTGGTTCCTCTTATTTAATGTTGCTGAGGTCACTTCTGAATCCATCCATGTTTTGTGTTCCTGTGGTCAGCTGTTTCTTCCTGGTTGCTCGCTGAAGACATTATCAGTTAAGTAGCATTTATCCAAGCACAGCATCATGGTGTCATCTTTGTGACTCTTTTCAAATTCTCCCTGGTTCACACTGAGATCATTAATATTTTGGATATTAGCCTCCGCTTTCATCTATTTTTAACTTGCACAATTAGATTTGTGTGTATGTGTGTGTGTGTGTGAGTGCGTGTGTGTTTAATATGGATTTAAAAATAACAGTTATCTAAAAGCAATTACTGTGGTTTTTGTCACAGACATCGTTTTGAAACGTGTGATATTTTTATAACTCTTTAGGTTCTCAACCTCCCTAATGCTGCAACCCTTTAATGCAGCTCCTCATTTTATGGTGACCCTCAAGCATAACATTAATTTGTTGTTACTTCATAACTGTAGTTTTGCTTCTGTTTTGAATTGTAATGTAAATATCTGATATGCAGGATATCTGATATGTGACCCCCGAAGAGGCTGCATCCCGCAGATTGAGAACCACTGCTATGAAATTTTTCTTGTTCTTCCCTCTCTGGACTTGAGGTTAGATTATTGTTTTGTCAGATCAGCTCTGGTTTCTGAGGTTTCTGATGTCCTTGTCAAACCTCCACAGTGACATGGACCGTTTTCCAGTTTGCTACTTTATTTCTCGCCAGTGACAATGCATCTCACTTATTTGTCATCCTGTGAGTCTGAGCTGATGGTCTAGGTCTGCATGGTTGGCTTTGATTTCCTGGACATCAGAGAGCAGCCATCGTCAAAATTCTACTCCTGCTCTCTGGAAAGTATCTTCGTACTCCTAAAGTATGCTCATAGTTTGTGCCCTTTAATTTCAATTTATCATCTTGACATACATGTTGCTCTGGTCTCATACTTTTTTGCTTTCTTTCTCAGTTTCCCCTTAACTGGGCCTGGTGGTGGTGGTCTGCAGGGCTCACAGCCCGGTGAATGGTGTGGGTGAATTAAGTGTGGGAGGGAGGGCTGGGTTGATTGCTTCAACCCATGTATCGTTCTTCCTGGAAAGCTGGGACATTGGACTTTGGGATTGAACTCATCATTACCATGAAGTTTAAGACACATCCTTCCTCTCATTGTGTCTTTTTCATTTGAGATGGGTAACCATCAAATGAGTACTTTGTGGGGTTGTGGTTCATGGCATCACTGTGGGCCTGATTGCATATGCAGAATAGAATATGTTGAAAACATGATCCCAAATGCATGAGTGTGGAGAAGTGGTAATCATGCCTCAGAGGCTCCCTCCAGTGTGGATTAGTGCTTTCACCTGGGAGATGTCCCAGGAGGGGGTTCATTATACTGAGAGCTGTGAGTTCCAAGTCCTATGCTGGAATGACACAGCAAGAAGGCCATGGGCAAGGTCCAGTTCTTTGATCTTGGACTCCTTGGATTGCAGAAATGTGAGTAAGTAAACTTCTTGTTATAATTGTCTAGCCTCAAATGTTCTATCATGGCAGCATACAAGGAACCAAAAGGAGAAGAGGTGTCTATATGGGTTTGGTCCTTCATCCCTCTGGTTGTTTGTTAGCCACAAGCCTAGTTGTTCTTTAGGGCAGAGATGTGTTCATGGTTCTTTCAGAGAATCCTTTCCCAAGAAGGTGGGCATAGAAAATGATAGAACATGGGAGACTCAAAGTCAAGAATCTACACATTAGTAGTCATATCATAGCTTTTTTAACCAACCAAGGCTAAAGTGTCTGACTATTGGCTACAGTAGGGTTATAGGTTTACTCAGAATTCCTCTTTCCTGAAGGGAACTTTGGTTTCTGCCTTAAGTTATGTGCACACGGATTTGAACATTTCCATCCACTTTTCCCAAAGAGAGGAGTGCACAGGGAAAAAATCATCGACCACACTATTCGGGATGTTGCTTTCTTGCAGGTTGACGGTGCTTGCTTTCTTATGTCAGTGTCTTTAAGCACCATATGTAGAGATGTGTTGATGGGAGGCGGTTTAAAATAAGAAAGACTATAGCAGATTTCAAACGGTTCTTTCTATGCCATTGCGTACACTATAGTATTAAAACATAACAAAAAGGAAAATAAAAAAATCTGTTCTAACAATCTGTTCCACAAGTCTTGAAAGACACACAAAACAAATCACCCCAGATGAGCTGTATGGTTCCAGTCCTACCTCCTCAATGGAGACAACCCCCAGGGCCCCCAAGTGGAGGAGGCAGGAGAGGTCAGCTCATCCATCGCCTTCCTTGAGACAGGAGTAATAATGAAATCATAGCTTGTTGAGGGCAGTTAATAGCTCGGAGTGACCAGCACACAGGAATCATTTCTGTTGCCCTCCATAGGATGAGTCACAAATTGCCAGGTCCTTCAAGTCCTGTGGCTTATAAAGTAGACCAAATTACATCCAAGTGTGTGGTCTGTTGTGAGTGAGATGGCAGATGACCTCATTTCTCTGAAAAGACCGATGCTCTGAGCTCACTGTACTGAGACCACAGTGGGACCTGCACCCATAAAGACAGTAAAGAATATAGCAAGGCTATATAGCAAGGGCTGGGGTTCTTCACACCAGCCCCCAGCTTCGATCAGTGCATTGACGGACTTGCTCAACTGCCTCTGAGACTTGGAGACAGAAAGATCTGAGTTCAAATCCAAGCTATATACTGTGGTGGCTGAATGCGTCTCCTTTATCCTACACATTAGGGCTCATATATACTTTTCAGGGCCGTTGGGAGGACTAGCAGGTTTGTCTGCCTCAGGCAGAATGGAGGCATCATTTACTCAGCCTTTCTTTTTTAAAAAAAACATAGTTTTAATTGAAGTAGAATTATGACATTATGTGTATGTGAAGGACCCTAGTGATTACTGAAGTGTAAGAGCTATTAAGAAGCTTGACCTGGTAGAAAGTAGGAGTTGTGAAGGACCTGAGGGGCTTTCACCAGCTTTATACCTACCGCCACAGGTCAAGATTGGGCCAAGTATCAGCTTCCCACCTCGGGTCAAGGCTAGTCCATGTTCCATTCTCCACCCACAGTTCTTGGGAGGAGCATGGACATTCTTGACAAAACACAGAATGTACTGGTGGTCACCTGACCCTCTGGTCCCAGCTAGAGTTCAAATGGATGTCGTATGCTTGCTAGCCAATAGATTCAAAGGTCAATATGCTTAGCCAGTAAGTTTAAACTTCAACCTTACTGATGTAACCTGTACCCCTAAAAAGTATAAAAACTGCTTGTTGTGGTCTTTCAGGGTTGCCTTCTAGTCACTCACCACGAGGGCCCGATTGAAGGTCGACCTCGACACGCCAGAAAAATAAACGTCTTGCATTTGCATTGAACTCTGTTCTCATGTCTTATTTGGGGGGTCTCCCAGTAGTTAAGACTCACTTCGAGGGGTTGGGGATTTAGCTCAGTGGTAGAGCACTTGCTTAGCAAGCGCAAGGCCCTGGGTTTGGTCCCCAGCTCCGGGGAAAAAAAAGACAAAATAAGACTCACTTCAAGCCTTACATATGTATACAAACACATATAAATACAAACTACTGAGTGTATTTTTGTTGACCGTGTGCATGTGGTTTTTAAGACTCACCACTCTTCACTGAGCAACCAATAAAGGTGCTCATGCCTGGGAGAGGCAAATTGTCCGTCTCCCAGTCTTAGTTGCCTATTGTTCTTTGTCTAGGGTTTGGATCCCTTGAAATATTGCCCCTTCTATGTTGGCATGTCCATTGATATTCCCACTGTTCCTGTCTTGTTTGTGCAGGGGATAACCATAGCTGTAGGGGATGTGATGAAGGTGTTTCCACGGGAACTGATCTCCCCACAATATTTTGATCTCTGCACTGTGTCCAGCTACAATTTTCTGTGATGGTCTCCATTGGCAGTAAAGAGATATTTGTTTGCTTGTTTGTTTTGGTTTTTGATTTTTAATGAGGGATAGCATATCCACTTATCAGTGGGTATGAGGATAAGATTTAGACTATAATAAGGAATTATTCTGTTCTAGCAAAGAGGTGGTAATAGATTCTTTTCTGAGGTGACCTCACTAGTCCCAGAAGCAACTAGGTTTCTAATATCAGGCACAATTTCCTTCCTGTTAAGTGGCCTTAGGTCTAATTAGACAACTATTGGTTGCTATTGAAATGTGAATACACTTATTGTACCTTTATGCGTAAGCTGCTATGCTGGTCATTGTCATGGTTCTTAGCTATTTCTGGGTAGTACTGTTTGATTGCTTTTCTCCTTGGTATCTTGCATAGTATTTTCAGACATCATGGAAGCTGGACCCCAGAAAGAGGCTTTTAGTTGGGTTCAGGCCAGAATCTTGTGAGTTTTGTGTCTTAACAGCAATAGGTTCCCACCATCAACTCTGGAGAGGTAACTAAAGGCTACATTTTATTTTCTGTGTCGTATTGGGTGTTGCTCTGACCTTTTTACAGGAGGTTTCTCGTGCCTAGAACCAAGGATTTTGTTATTTTTGTGGGGAACATTGGTCAGTCCAAGTAGTTTAACTTCCATATGTACATATGTATAGTTGTGTGTGTGTGTATGTATGTATGTATGTATGTATGTATGTATGTATGTATGTATGTATACACATACACTTATGAGCAGCGTGTATAACTTTAGCTACATTTAAGATACCAGGACTCCTTGTGGCTTTATCAAACAACCTTGGTGTACTTTGTCCTTACACCTTCCTTCTTCCCACTCTTGGGTCTGAAAACTGATGTTAGTGTTAATGTTGAGTACTCTTTGCTCTCCCACCAATGGTCCTGTTAGCATCTCTCCTTATTAAATTTTTTTTTATTTAGATAAGATTCAGCAAGTATTGATCTCAAAGTCACACCCAAATTTATAAAGACCTAGGCTCTATAGCTCCCTTAACATCGGCCTTAGAACTCTTTATGGACACCTCTCTGTCTTTTTATAGTCTTAGGCTTTCCTTGTTCTGGTTTTTGCTTAGTTGTGTAAGCTAAGATCTTGCCCCAAATTTGACCATACCACAGCATACACAGCTTTGTCCTTTTTTCTTTTGCCTCTTCACTGTGAATATCCCCAGGAAATCAATTGGCTTTCAATCCCCATGATGGTCTTTGTCACCAGTCAATGGTTAGTGTATAGAAGCCACAATAGCTTTTATGAATTAGGAGACATTTTCAAAATATTTACAGCATCATGGAGCACATCTGCTGGCAGCCTCATCTTGCTTTCCATAGATGTTGAGAAGACAGGTTTGATAGGCTCCATTAATGGCACAATTTTGGTGAAAAGAGTAGCTTCTTTCCTGGTCAAACTTGACCTTGCTTTCCAGTGCCACTTTCCGGTAGATGGTGCTTCATCTATGCATAAAGGGAAGAGCAATTATTTCTTCCTAATAAGGCTGAGTTTCATTATTTGTAATTGTATGCATTTGTTAAAATCTTTGATAAGGGCCAACTGTGACAGAGAAGACTAGATACTGGAAAGATAGAAGTTAGGGTGTAGACAGCCATTTAAACCCGCAGAAGTCACTTAGATGGAGCAAGGTTCCTTCTCATCTGTTGAAAGGTGGCTTGCAGGGTTATTCAAGGTACCTTTAGGGAGTTCGAATGCAAACTTTCCTAGTAAACGTTTAGGGCCAGATTAGACAACGAAATAAATGTAAGATCCTTCTATATCTGCCCCTACTGTCAATTTATGTTACATAGATCCAATAATTGATAAAATACCTTATATTTACATCAGTTTCCCAGCTGCCTTGGGGCAATAAAATATTTTTAAAGATAGGCCTAAGAGCCAGGTACAACGGCTTTATCTCTTAGTTTCAGTCTTCTCATCCCACCCCATGATTAGTTTACATGTAGAAAAATAAATGATAGAGTATATTATTCAACATTGTAATTAATGAACATGCTATCAATCACCTTTTGCCATGTGCTCTTAATATCTAAGTTGTTTGTATTTGAATAATGCTTGGTCAATATTTTATTCTCTTTTATGTCTTTCTGTGGAATTGTCCAGATGTTGAAAACCCTCACCCACGTTTTCTACAAGGAAGATTAGTAATTAATGAACATTCTATTAATCACCACTATGTATTGTTGTTATCCAAGTTGTTTTACTTGAACAATGCTTGGTCAACATTTCATTCTTTGTGTCTTTCTGTGGAATTACCCAGCTACTGAAAACTTTTTCACACTTGGCTTCTTACAAGGAAGGTTCTGAAAGAGAGGGATTTACTCTACTAATCATTTGGCTGAGAGATTCAATGTTTCAGAGATATGGCCCACAGAGGTGTTGGCTAGGAACCCGGAATCACACAATGTGTGTGAACTTTTGAAAGTGGTCTGGTCCTTATTTACAAAATGAGCTCATTCATCCTGAATGACAAACCTTCTAAGAATATGAGTACAACAGGCATCAACTCTTTGTTCCAGGGCGAAGTTACCAGTGAGTAAATGTCATGTGTGAAGTTGGGGTCCAGGATCCCCAGACCCCAAGCTCCTGGGCCTCTCCAGACTTCCACTGCTCTCACATCTCGCCTCCCCCATACATGTTGGAATACACTCTGCACAGGTTTGGATCACCAATCACAAATGTTCTTCCTGTTGCATCACCTTTCAGTCATCAGTGGCCTGGGAACACATAGACCAGGTATTTTTTTCTATGCATTCTTTTTCACTTAATGTCTTGTACCTAGATTAAAAAATACATCTCTGCCAGCTGCATGTTACCAATCAAATGTAAGTCTTTAACCTAGTGTCATTATAGTGAGTATGAGCTGCACAGAAATCTACAGACAGAAGGGCCTTGACTTTTTGTTACATGTCTGATGAAATTAATCGTCTTGGTCACTTCTAAAATCTCCTCTAATTGAATCTCTGCCCAGGGACAGATGGCAATTTCTCCTACACAGCCCATCACATAGTGCCCAAATCACCCAGTGCTTTCCTTGGGCTTCATCTTTAAGTCTTCAGGGTAGAAAATGAGCCTGGGTTTATTTACAAGAGTTTTGAAGGGGGATATTTTGATTGCTTAGCTGAGAGTATCAAAACAATTATTTTTCTGCATAAGGTGCCTTTCCCATGTACAATATCTTCATTTCTGGTTCAGGGCATTCCCTGTGTTAAACAGCTTCCCCTGTCAACTTGCTTAATTAGCTTCAAGGAATGTAAACCACTTAATTTTCTCAGCCAGGCTCAGATCTCCATAGCTCACATTTGCTGTCTCAGTTCACCCCTTAAGGATGCTTATGTGGAAGGCACAGGCTTGGTAGCTACTAAACATGCTTGGGACAAAACAAAGTGTGATGGCCATTGTCTCGGGCTACACTTCAAGGCTGCTTGGAGGCAGCAATGCTGATGGCTGGCTGTAGATAAAGAAACGACAGACCAAGCAAGCAGGATTTGGTTCTAAACCTATATCATGAAGTATCCCAAAGACTTAATGCAAACTCAGAAGTCATTTTGAATTTCTTCTCTATTACAACACGGCAGTTTGTTAATAAATATATATTTAGTGTTTGTTAGGGATAAAGGAGCTATGATCCCCAGTCTTTATTATCAACATGAATAGATTTTGATTCATCTCAGAAACGTACCTTTACGTATGACTGTTGGATAGTTTTCTGTTGCTATGACACAAATCTATGGTTAGGACAACTTACAGAATAGTTTGTCTAGGCTTACCATTCTGAAGAGGTTGGTTCCTTGGTAGCAGAACACAGACATGGAGGCATAAGCAGGAGGCTGAGGGCTCACATCTTTGCAAACACAAAACAGAGAGATGGTGAGTTTCACATGAGACAAGTCTTTAAATTCTCAAAGCCTGCCTTCAGTGACATTTTTCTTCCCAAAGGCCACACATTTGCAATCATTGCTCTAACCAAAGATGATCCTATGAGCATTCTATATGAGCAAACAGGTGTCTTCCAGAAAATTTCTAGACTTACACAGGCAAAATACATCACCTATTGCTTCAGATTACCTCCACCCCCTACTTTGGTCACTAATTGTCATATAATAAAAGACCCCAAACACTATATTAGCAAAATCATTGAGTATTTGCTTAGTTCAATGTCTATAGAAGGTCAAATGAACAAATGAAGGTCTGTTGACATTTGCTGGACTTTTTAATCAACAAAGAATGAGCTAGAAGTCAGCTGACTCAGGCTTCTGTCATCTTTCTGGGTCAGAAGGCTAGATTGGTTCTGGAAATCTCCCAAGAAGAAAACTCTCTCTCTCTCTCTCTCTCTCTCTCTCTCTCTCTCTCTCTCTCTCTCTCTAGTATAACTCTGTATGTGAATGCATTCATGCACTTGTGTACATTTATGCATGTATTGAGTATAGGTCAACATCAGATACTTTGCCAAATCTTGCTTTACCATACTTTGTTGGTACAAACTATCTTCTCATTGAACTTGAAGCTGAACACATTTGAGTCCTCTGTAAATAGCTACCAACTGGGGCCTGGGTATTCAATTGCTGGAGACTTAATGGAGGACATTTCATTCAAACTACAGCAGCTTATCTGTACATTAGCATACCATGGGCTGGGTTCCCAGGCTGCATAAAAAGGACAAAGGTAAAATGAACACCAGTGTTCACCTCTTCTTGCTTCCTGACTGTGGCTGCTCTGTGGAACAACTCATGCTGAAGCTCCCATTGCTGTATCTCTGTGCTCCCACCACCCTCAACACACACAGTGCACTGTACTCTCAAACATAAACCCAAATAAACATTGCTTTTGGCAGGTTTGTGATCATAGCAATAGCAATGAGGAAAATGGCTAGCACAGCCAGTGAGCCAAGATGTAAGACCACTTGGTATTCCTAAGATTTGTCTGCTTGGTGTGTGTGTGTGTGTGTGTGTGTGTGTGTGTGTGTGTGTGTGTGTGTGTGGTGTGTAGAAGAGAGAGAGAGAGAGAGAGAGAGAGAGAGAGAGAGAGAGAGAGAGAAAGAGAGAGAGAGAATCTTCCACCCCGTTGTTTATAAACCCCATCATAAGTTCCCAGAAGAGGAAGATGATCTCTGTGGGTTGACAGCATCAAGTTTTAGATCTGAATACTGCATCTGAGTCAGTTCTTCCCTGCTGCCAAGCCTGGTCACTCGGGACTGAGGTTCCCTTGTTCTGAGAGGATGAGCTGCCCAACAGGAGGGTGAATGGACCCTGCCATGTTCTGGCTTCAGCAGCCTCCTGCCTATAGAAGTGTTTTCCTGCTCTTGGGCTGGGCTGAGTTTCATTTCACAGAGGCATAAACAAGTCTGCAATCCCCAGGGGATCTGGCAAAGGAAAATGAAGTCGTTTTACATTTGTGGCAGCCCGATTCAAATTGGAATCTCACAGAGAAGGATGCTGGCTTCTTTGTTTAGCTCTTTCTATACTTCAGGAACACAGCTTCTCTTGGCTTCCTGGCGGGAGGAAGTGGCTATGTATGGAATGCCCATTTGCATTATATAGTCTTGAGGGCCCTTTCTCTTACATAAGGCATCTAGTTTAAATCTTACACTCGGTTCTATAGAAGCAAAACAAGAAGCTATTGAGTCCAGCAGAGGGATCAGCTGCCATTCCTCTGGTGTCAGTTGAGGCAAAGCTTAAAATTCATTCCCACAAGGGAACCTCACCCCCTACTCTCATTCCAGCCTGGGTAAAGAGACAACCACCCATGACATGGTCTTTGGACACAAGCTCCAGGCAGAGTGGAAACAGGGATTCTATTATTCCCAGGTCCCCTTTCCTAGCTCCTTAGTCTCCAGTGTTTTTTTCTTATTCATTGAGTAGCTTGGGGGTTTCTCTTGCACCGGTTGCCACCTCCCATATCTCCTCACAGATATGGTAACTTTGCCCAGATACCTCTGTGTTCACCTCTCCCTTTCTGTTGCTTCTTGCCTCACTTATCATTTGTTTGCATTTCTGAGAAAATTTTATTAGCCTTTTGGACAACATTTATTTGCCAGGAAGGATGAATCCTATTATATGTCTACTGGAACCAGCGCATAGTCTCATCTTTACTGATTCTGTGCTTGGCTACAATGCAGCCTGTCCTACGCTTCTTACCTGAGATAGTGAAACTGGGCCTACCTAGCACCATGTTGAAGTCCAGCCTGTGGGTCCCAATACTCAGGTGTCCAGATCAATGTGTTCTTGAATCCCACATCCAATATTTCCAGAATCCAAGGAGTTATTTTTCTGTAACTCATACTCTTGTATCTTTAGGACTTTCTCCAGGATTTTTTCTGCCTTTGATTCATGGGCTGTATAGTGAATAGTGATCCTTTCATTTCTTTTGATGCCAAAGGACTTGGTGATGTATTTCTCTTTGGAAAATATACGTATCTGGCCATTGAACTGCTCTAACACCTTGGCTGCCAAGATCAGTCAGTTCCTCCTTTCTCTGACACAGATATTGAGACAGGGCTTGTAGATGTGAAGTTCCCTCATGGTGTTTTCCTTCCTACCCTGATCTTGTGCCATTATGGAAAATAGGAAGAGAGCCGCACTTACTTTCAACCAAAGTCTTGTTACGGGGAACCCACCAGAGATAACCACTCAGACACAGTTTATAACCAATTCTAAGTCTTTATTTTAATTAGTGGAGCTATACTTAGGTATTTGGAAGCCCAAGTGTAGCAACAAGTATTCAGAGCATGGGATTTTCTAAATCAAATCAAATCAAATCAAAACAAAGCAAACCAACCAACCAACAAACTAAGCAAACAAACAAACCCCCACATTCTTGTGTCTCACTTGGCAGTAGCAGGGGAAGGGAGTAGGGTGAGTTGGAGAATGGAGGGGGATAGGGAAGTTGTGCAAGCAAGCAGTTTAACAGAGGCTAAGATAAGCAGTTAGCTGAAGGAGAAGGTTTATATAGCAGTCAGTTTAGCATAAGCTATGATAAGCTAGCTGGGGCATCCTGACCTTGGTTTCTATTCTATGGGGCTTCTCATCAAGAATATGACATTCTAGTCAATCTTAAAATGGTTTCAGCCAGTATACAAGATGGAAGACCATCTGCATCATCTTTCCTGTTACATTCCATGACTTAGAATACGACATGGAACACACACTCTACCAAATTGCAATGCACTTTTAAATTTTCCAATCTTTAGTCCATATTAAAGGCTAAGCTCACACACTGCCTTAGTAAACTCAGGTTCCCTGGGAATAGAGAGGCATAATAGAATTATACTATCTATGTGTCTTAAACAACATAGGTCTGGAAGCAATGAATCCAGGATGGACATAATGACAGCTTTGATTCTTGACAAGGACTCATTCTGGTTTTGTAGATAGCTGCCTTCTCATTGTGTTCTTACATGACTTTTCCCTTGGTGACAAAAATACACATCTATAATTTATACAGTTAGCTAGTTGTTGGCTATTTGTTTTAGAGCATCAAATGGAGAAGAAGAAAGGAAGTTCTTATGGAATCTGAAGTGAGCCACCTGCATATTTTCCCACAGTGATGGTACAAAGTTTATAGTAGATACTACTCTCAGGACCCTGTTCTTGCCTGTCCTGGATGCTTTGTTTCATTTTTTTCTAACATCTATATCAAAGGTACCTCTATCCTTTCTTCTAAAGGAAGTCTTCATATAAGTGAGAGTTGTAGTCTGTCTTGGATTGAATGAAATAAGCAGAGATGAACACATAGGTCTAACCTTGCTTTGTCCAGGTACAATATTCAAAGTTAAAATCTGCTACACAAAGAATTTGGATAACGTGGATTTTCTTGTGAGTGACTGTCCATGCAGCTGCCTGATTAACAAAGGGAGTGTGCCCCTCCTTTCCTTTAGTGTCCAAATATGCCACATGAATTTGTGTATAAATGAACTAGTTATGAAGAATAGGAGATAAAGGAAGACTAACAAATTTATGGCTTTCTGAAAGGAAGAGACATTTGTTTGAGAACATTGTCCCAAATAGTACTTTGCTTCTAAATAGTCTAGATGGCCTCTAATAAGTGTATGAGTTGGTGGCTGACTGAGCCATGGATCTGTCTGCAGAAATTTCTTCTAGAAAGGACAATGCTGGAAAAGCTGGGCCATGCTACTTTGGAATGACCTTTTGGAAACGAGCTGTCGCCAGTCACAAAAATAGATTCCTCTCCCCTGTGTAAATTCCACATATGTGGTTTAAAGGAATTTATGTGTTTTAATCCTTCCTGCCTGTCAATTTTACATAAAGCAAACCGAATTCCATTCATTTAAGCAAGGTTTACTATATAGGGCTTACAAGGGACTGAGCCTAACTTGAGGAGCTATGAATACACAAGGATGAATAAGATACTGTCCTAGCACTGGAGGATCTCAGAGTCCATAAGGCAATTGAGGTAGGTAAAATATGCAGAGAATGTGAGGAAGTTAATGACAGTCTTATGGGAGTGATGAGAAAACCACACACATGAGCTGACTAAGATGTGGGGGGAACCCAGTGAAGCTTCTTAGGGCAGTGGTGACAGTTGAGATATGAGGACACTGATATATCCTAGGTAGGATGTTAAACTTCAATAGTCTCTCCCTATACATAGAGAAAACATCTCAAGAGCCTTAGTGGGCACCTGGGAACATAGGTTGTTCACACTCTATGTGGGCTATGTTTGTCTTACAGGTCTTGCAGTGGTATCATATACTCCTGTAGCTAATCTGCCATGCCATTCCAGAAAAAAATCCATCCCACTCCTCTCCACTCTATGCCATTCCACTCCACCCAACTCTCTTACATACCATTTCACTCTACTCCATATCTTTCCATTACACCCCACAGCATGGCATTCCACTCCGTTCCAGTCATTCTATGACACTCTGTTCTATGCCATTTCATCTCACTGCTCTCCACTTCATGGCGTTCATGCTATTTCAGTCCATGACACTGCACTCCACTCCTGCGCTCCATTTCACTTCACCCCATTCTACTGTACCCTACTCCACCTCACTCCACCCCACTCTACTGCAATCACCCAATTCCATTTCATTGCTTGTTGTATGTGGTGCTGTTAGGTGCTATTTGATTACCATAGATAATACCTAAATACAAGTATTGTGAGAATGTAATGTTGGCATGATAGCCAAGATATGTACCAGATGACTAATGGGTAAGTAGTATCTACTGCACCCCTGAGTTGGCTAGAAATAGTCATGTTTCACTTCCAGGGTAAGATGAAGTGAGGTAATATAAGCTTTCATCATGACACACCAACAGCACATGCTGCTCAAAATTCAAATTTTATTTATGAAATTTCCCATTGAATACAGTTAAGCCATAGCTGTTAACATGCAGCAGGCCGAAATAGGCAGATATCTGTGAGTCTGAGGACAGTGTGGTCTCCATATTGATTCCCAGACCAACCAAGGGTTCCATAGCAAGACTTCATCAAAGAAAGAAAATGATTGGAATAGGGGGCAGATAGGTTATGTGGCTGAGCTAGCTAGTAAGGGTATCTGTCACCAGTCTTGATGATCTGAGTTCAGTCCTTGGAACCCACATGGTAGAAAGAGAGGACAAACTACACAAGTTGTTCTCTGTCACATGCACACATGTATTCTCTCTGTCCCTCTGTCTCTCCCTCCACCCCCAACATAGAGTAAATAAATAAATATAAAAGATTACAGTAGAGATGCTTTGTAGGCCTGTAAGACGGTGAGTAGGGTGAGGCTTGTCCCAGGAACTTGAGTTAGGGATTCATGTGCTACACTACGTCAGTTGTCTAGGAAAGAAGTAGATTTACTTCTGCACCTCTCTGTAGGTAGGACCCAACCCTCAACCTGACCAAATGCAGACTCTCCCAGGACAAATACCTCTGGATATATCTGTAAAGATGTTTCCAGAGGATTTAACCAAGGGAAAAACCCACTCAGACGCAGGAGGCACCATTCATTGTTACTGGATTATTTAGGATAAAAGCCAGGGCATTGACAGCTCTAACAAGTAAGGCTCAGCTGCTTTTTGCCTGTAACCCAAGTAAAGAGACAAATATTAGCAAAAGGAGGAAGAATATTTAATCAGTGTGGCCACCTTAGGAAGAGGAACAAACGAAGAGACCCAGTGATCTCCAGAACCTTTTTTGAGATACTGACAGAAATTTCGGGTTTCAAATGTTTAGAGGGCTGGGTGAATGCATAAGTAGTCCTGGTCTAAGTGTGGTCCTGCCTGCTACTGACCCATCACTATCTCTGCTCCAGTCTCTCCTGAAAGGTTTAATAAGTTGTCAGAAATGTATAACATCTCTTCCTGGGAGGTATGTCCCTCCTCTGTTTGAAACCAGGACTCCAGCCTTTCTCCTCTCTCAGAATAAGATGTCCAGAGAACTTTTAATTCTTGGGAGTGGGCTGTTTTAATAGTCCATAACTAAACAAGATGGAGCACGGTTGTTTCTCTTTGGAATGCTTTCTTCCTGGACAGCACACTATGGGTTGGTGTCCTGGACAAAGGAAAATGGAACAGAAAGGACCAACTGAGATTCATTGCCTATATCTATCTCTCTGACTCCACAGTAATGTAATTGTAATGTGAGCAGTTGCCTCATACTTGGGCTGCTTTGGCTTCTCTGTCATGATAGCATATAGACTTATGGATATGTCACATATGTCAAATTAAGCTCTTTAAATTGCTTTTGCATGGTGTTTTGTCACTTCAATGAGAAAAATTAGTAGTATAACTTCTGTGTTGGGGTAAGGCAGGGCTGAGTCTGAAGTATGCCAAGAAGGCAGGGCAGGCTGCTGGAGTGGATTCAGGATGCTGAGTAAGGAAGGAGTGCAGGATCATGAGGGCCCTCAGAGGACAGAAGTTGGCCAGTTGCTTCTGAGAGGCAACCGCATCCGTGGCAAGCTCCCTGCCACAGTTGTGGCCACTAGCTGTGTATTCCTGGGTCCGACTCATTTCTTTTCACTCCGGCTGTCTCCACTGGCTTTGCAAACTGATCTTCTAGTGAGACATGAATCCAGTATAAACTTTGGAATTCTTCCATGGTGAACTTTCACATCTGGCACAAAACACCCTGACACTCAGTTCTACACCACTTGGTGAGACCTTTGGTGAAAATTCAAGGTCTGGGTTTATGACACAATTTTTTTTCTTAGTCTGTTTATCCTTGGCACCTGATGGGGGCTAGCATAGTAGAAGAGGACGTTTCACCCTGCTCGATCACACAGACACTAGAACACCAGTGTAAATTTCAGTGCTCCCAGATCCCACCTTGACAGCCACATCCACAAGAAAACAGTACTTTCAAAGCACCCCCGGAATATACGCCATCATAAAGATCCCATACATTCAGATTGCTTTTAAACAACAAACCCAAAGCCTGTGAACAGTGAAGCTATAAAAGTGTGTGAATCATCCTTCCAGAAGTCTCGCCTCCAGGCATGCCTGACACCCTTTCTTGCCGGAAACTCAACCTTCACAAAGACTGGAGGCTGCTGACAGCCTTCTGGGGAATCGATTATCTGATTCCACAGGCCGTTTAAGAATAACATACAAATGTCATTTAGATGAACAATTTCTACATGGATCAAAAGACACACTCAAGTTACTGGCTATGATAGCCAAACCCTTTACTTCAAAAATATCACAGCAAACCCACAAAACTTTCTGGGCTGAATGAGTACCAGTGTGGTGTGTGGGAGCTACTCAGACATTCCTTCCAGGTTAGTAGATTATTTGCAATTCAGCTCTTTTACTGATGAGCATGTTATGCAACCAGCAGCAGCCAAGGGGAAAAGCTAAAATCCTGGGCTTCTTAAAAATTTCCACTGGGTCCTCACAGCCAGCTGGAGAGAGTGAATGAATACGCTTGGCTCTCCTGCCCTACTCCATCAAATGCCAGAGAGTGAGAGGGAGGGATGTAGCAGTGAAGTTCATGGGCTCTGCTGGGAGATGGTGCGATTTCAGAATCCTGATGCTTTGAGGAGTCTACAGCTTGGGGAACCTCCCTTGCCTCTGTTGGTTTGAATTCTTGTTATCCCCCATGATGAATTTTGTCTTTGTTATGGGGTGGCTGAAGATTCAGGGTTCATACCCGCTGGCTCAGTGCAGTTTCTGCAGGAGCTATTGTTTAAAATCCAATTGTAAGTTTCATGTTTATTTTAACTCAGGCAGTGCTGCATTTTCTTCTATACGTCTTCAACACAAAGTAATATATTTTTTCAAAATTTCTAATAAAATGGATGCTTCCAGGTATGGGGGTTGATTTTTGTTTGGCTTTGCTTAAGTCCTGGTACCCTGGTGAAAAGCTTTGCCCGGCTGAGAAGGGAGCAACTGTTTGTCAGGAGAGCCTCCCAGAGAAGATGTGCTATTCCTTGTCTGGATAATGGAGTGAAAACCAGTTTTTGTAGTTGAAGTTACCATGGAGGAAATTGCCTCGTTCTTTCAACTTAATTGTTTCTGAACTGGGAAAATATTCACAGCAATCACCCCCGAAGTCCATTGGAAGATACTCAGAGTAATCATCCCCCCAACTCTATTTCATGTTTCCATTTCTGCATCTTCAGCTACAAGTAGCCAAAAACAGCTTGGCTATAAGTGAATGATCCCAGAACTAAGTAATTTACAAATCACAAATAGCCAGTATTGCGGTACATAGTTATAATTGCTTTATTTCGCCATTAATTGTTGTGATTAATGTTCTGTATACCAAATGTTACCGTGGTACATATATGTAGAAAAAAATTCATATATGTAAGGTTTCAGGCATGTACTGTTGGTGTATCATGTAATGTATCCCTTGGATGACAGCAGACAGTCGCCTTCATGGACTTGTTCGAAGCCTTGTTGCACTAAAGATCATCCCTGCAGACCAATCTCAATCCCCTGACCTTCACTATAGAGAACAATAGCCAGTGCCTGGCTCTGGAGAAGAAGAAAGTAGCAGCGAATTGTGGTCAGCCTGTGGCTGTCTAGGAAGGTCTGGTCTCAGGGTTAGGAGCAAAACGCTAAGTTGTTTAAGGGCACACATCGTTTCTCCACCTATGCCATGGAAGGAAAAGCAGCAAGCTAAAGGACACCATTGTGTCACAGGCCTTCATATTTCAACTCCTGTCACACACTAGTACTCCAGTGATGAAGAATATTCACTCTCCTGTTCCTTTAAGGACATAAAATAGACACTGTTTTTATATGAGTTGTTTGTCTCTAAAATTAAACTTTCAGCCTGGTGTGGTGGTAGAAACTGAGGCAGGAGAGATAAAGAATCTGCTCATATGGAACCTGTATCAAAGCTTAACAACAAAATAAATTAATTATATAACTTAATTACATTGATTATATAAAATAACTTACTATATAAAATAAATTGCAACAAAATTAAAATAGACTTCCTTTCTTTTCCAGGATAGAAGTATTTTTTTGATTCAGTAATAATGTGAAAATTCTGCTGTTTTTATTTAAATGCAATGCTGCCTACATATATTTGACAGTGGTATCACACTCCAGTTCTAGGACATGATATTGGGGATCAAAATGTAAACCTAGATAAATTATATAAGACATTTATGATAACACAATTAACTAATATTTAATTTATATTCCAAGTCAGGGCCATGAATGCTTGAGCTAACCTGGGTTAAATCTCTGTGTGTGTGTGTGTGTGTGTGTGTGTATGTATGTATGTATGTATGTGTGTGTCTGTGCATGATTCGAAAGGGTCATCTGAGTCCTTTACAGACCTATTTATCTTGTTGCTTTTCACTTTTGAAAAGCCATGTAAGAGGATGAGGAGACAGACCAGTCAGTAAAATACTTGCTGTGCAAGCATATGGCATCTCAGCACCCATATAAAGGCAGGGCACAGATGTGCTGGTCTGTAACTCAAGTTGCAGAGTCAAAAACCACAGAGCCTTGAAACTCAATGGCCAGTTTAGCGGTTTACAGGTTCAGTTAGAAGGATCATCTCAAAAATGGAGAGTGACTGAGGAAGATACTCTATGCTGAACTCTGGCCTACACACACACACACACACACACACACACACCTACTCAGTCACTTTGCAACCCATAAGTACAGATGATCTTTGCAATTGATCTGTACTTGTGCTCTCTTCAATGATTATAACCATAGATTCCAAACTGCTTGATAATGCTCAGCCTTCACAGGCATCTTTACATCAATGCCTACACATCATGTGTGTGAATTCCCAGGATCTCATGTGCTGACTTCATGCTTAGTGCTGTTATGGGATTGCATGGAATCATACATTTCTGAACCCCTTAAATGTGCTCACCCTTTCAAATATAAACTTAAACAGGGCCAGTGCTGCAGCTCTGCTTGTGTCTTTTGTAACCTTTGTGTTGCTGTGAAGACACTATAACCATGACAACTTATAAAAGAAATAGTCTATGGGTCAGTGGACTGTGCTAGGAAACTTGGTAAAGTTGAGTGGGTTCAGAAACCCTGGGACCCTCAGACCTGAGGGTGGTAGGCATTTCATCTACTCCCAAGCAGGTTCTTGTCCTGGGACACATGACCATGGAACCCCATTGAGAGGATCTTGACCTTCAGCCATGTAGGGGCAGGGCCTAAAACCATTCCACATGCAGATGAGGCATCCCTAACATTTCAGACCAAGCCAATAGAAAGCATCTGCTTTTAGACCCCAATCTATCACAAAATGTATATAAGACCCTGTTGACAAGGAATAAAGCTTGTGAGTTACTTCATTGAAGATTGTCTGAGAGTGTCTGTCATATAAGAATTGTAACACTTTTGGGAAAGAGAATTCTTTACCGGAGCTTTTCCTGCTGGGAGCTGCTTGAGCCTACCGAATTCATTTGAATTTGGCTAGTAGTCACTGTGCCATACCAGAGACTCAGCAGCTTGCCCAGATCCAACTCCCTTTCCCTGCTTGCACGGCCAGGCTCCAGCCATGTAGTATCTCACCACAGAAGTTCAACTCCCTGAACCCTTCTTAAAGCAAAACTCTTTGGCCTCTCGGGCCTGTCCAGAGCTCTGCAGATCTAGCAGAGAGCATCCAGTAAACAGTAAGCAGTAGTTCATCGAGCTTACAGTTCCGAGGGGGCTAGAGTCCATGATCATAATGACAAGGAATAGGACAGCAGGCAGGCAGGCAGGCACAGTGCTGGAGGAGTAGCTGATGAGACATATCTGATCCACAGGCATGAAACACACACACACACACACACACACACACACACACAGAGAGAGAGAGAGAGAGAGACAGAGACAGAGACAGACAGACAGACAGACAGAGACAGACAGACAGACACACACACAGACACACACACACACACACACACACACACACACACACACACACACACACAGAGGAATAGCATGGGCTTTTAAACCTCTAAGCTCACACCCAGTGGCACACCTCTTGGCACACAAGCATTTAGTTTGTGGTAAAGTGGAAATCAGATATCAAACATGAATAATATCTCCATATTTAATCTTTTAAACCACTAGTGTAATTGTTATTTTTCTAGACTTAGCAAGGAACTACGTGAGTTCTTAACTTGAATTCTTAGCATGGCTACCCTTGGGGAAAAAAGCTGTGAGCCATTGATGCCTAGCTTGAGTTTCATGAGTTTTGATGACATCGAACCAAGTAAAGAAACATCCTTGGTGACAGGACCTGAGCAGCAGTGACTTTAAAGCTTTTCAGAAAATGAGAATGTGTAACGAAGAGAACCAGAAGACAAGGGTTGAAAGAGAAACTCATGCTCTGCTCCCAGACCCCTTGAGAGAGAGACCCAACCGCCTGGTCAGGTGGGCACTCCTGAGGCTGCAGAGCGGAAGAGACCACCAACACTGCTCACCCCTGCCCACATCCCTGGCCCAAGAGGAAACTGTATAAGGCCTCTGGGCTCCCGTGGGGGAGGGCCCAGGAGTGGCAGGACCCCTGCCTGAGACACCGCTGGAACCTGAAAGAAACAGACCCGATAAACAGTTCTCTGCACCCAAATCCCGTGGGAGGGAGAGCTAAACCTTCAGAGAGGCAGACAATCCTGGGAAACCAGAAGAGACTGCTCTCTGTACATACATCTCGGACGCCAGAGGAAAACACCAAAGGCCATCTGGAACCCTGGTGCACTGAAGCTTCCGGAAGGGGCGGCACAGGTATTCCTGGTTGCTGCCGCCACAGAGAGCCGGTGGGCAGCACCCCACGAGCGAACTTGAGCCTCGGGACCACAGGTAAGACCAACTTTTCTGCTGCAAGAAAGCTGCCTGGTGAACTCAAGACACAGGCCCACAGGAACACTGAAGACCTGTAGAGAGGAAAAACTACACGCCCGAAAGCAGAACACTCTGTCCCCATAACTGACTGAAAGAGAGGAAAACAGGTCTACAGCACTCCTGACACACAGGCTTATAGGACAGTCTAGCCACTCTCAGAAATAGCAGAACAAAGTAACACTAGAGATAATCTGATGGCGAGAGGCAAGCGAAGGAACCCAAGCAACAGAAACCAAGACTACTTGGCATCATCGGAGCCCAATTCTCCCACCAAAACAAACATGGAATATCCAAACACACCAGAAAAGCAAGATCTAGTTTCAAAATCATATTTGATCATGATGCTGGAGGACTTCAAGAAAGACGTGAAGAACTCCCTTAGGGAAACACAGGAAAACATTAATAAACAAGTAGAATCCTACAGAGAGGAATCGCAAAAATCCCTGAAAGAATTCCAGGAAAACACAATCAAACAGTTGAAGGAATTAAAAATGGAAATAGAAGCAATCAAGAAAGAACACATGGAAACAACCCTGGATATAGAAAACCAAAAGAAGAGACAAGGAGCTGTAGATACAAGCTTCACCAACAGAATACAAGAGATGGAAGAGAGAATCTCAGGAGCAGAAGATTCCATAGAAATCATTGACTCAACAGTCAAAGATAATGTAAAGCGGAAAAAGCTACTGGTCCAAAACATACAGGAAATCCAGGACTCAATGAGAAGATCAAACCTAAGGATAATAGGTATAGAAGAGAGTGAAGACTCCCAGCTCAAAGGACCAGTAAATATCTTCAACAAAATCATAGAAGAAAACTTCCCTAATCTAAAAAAAGAGATACCCATAGGCATACAAGAAGCCTACAGAACTCCAAATAGATTGGACCAGAAAAGAAACACCACCCGTCACATAATAGTCAAAACACCAAACGCACAAAATAAAGAAAGAATATTAAAAGCAGTAAGGGAAAAAGGTCAAGTAACATATAAAGGCAGACCTATCAGAATCACACCAGACTTCTCGCCAGAAACTATGAAGGCCAGAAGATCCTGGACTGATGTCATATAGACCCTAAGAGAACACAAATGCCAGCCCAGGTTACTGTATCCTGCAAAACTCTCAATTAACATACATGGAGAAATCCAGATATTCCATGACAAAACCAAATTTACACAATATCTTTCTACAAATCCAGCACTACAAAGGATAATAAATGGTAAAGCCCAACATAAGGAGGCAAGCTATAACCTAGAAGAAGCAAGAAACTAATCGTCTTGGCAACAAAACAAAGAGCATGAAAGCACACAAACATAACCTCACATCCAAATATGAATATAACGGGAAGCAATAATCACTATTCCTTAATATCTCTCAACATCAATGGCCTCAACTCCCCAATAAAAAGACATAGATTAACAAACTGGATACGCAACGAGGACCCTGCATTCTGCTGCCTACAGGAAACACACCTCAGAGACAAAGACAGACATTACCTCAGAATGAAAGGCTGGAAAACAATTTTCCAAGCAAATGGTCAGAAGAAGCAAGCTGGAGTAGCCATTCTAATATCAAATAAAATCAATTGTCAATTAAAAGTCATCAAAAAAGATAAGGAAGGACACTTCATATTCATCAAAGGAAAAATCCACCAAGATGAACTCTCAATCCTAAATATCTATGCCCCAAATACAAGGGCACCTACATACGTAAAAGAAACCTTACTAAAGCTCAAAACACACATTGCACCTCACACAATAATAGTGGGAGATTTCAACACCCCACTCTCATCAATGGACAGATCATGGAAACAGAAATTGAACAGAGATGTAGACAGACTAAGAGAAGTCATGAGCCAAATGGACTTAACGGATATTTATAGAACATTCTATCCTAAAGCAAAAGGATATACCTTCTTCTCAGCTCCTCATGGTACTTTCTCCAAAATTGACCATATAATTGGTCAAAAAACGGGCCTCAACAGGTACAGAAAGATAGAAATAATCCCATGCGTGCTATCGGACCACCACGGCCTAAAACTGGTCTTCAATAACAATAAGGGAAGAATGCCCACATATACGTGGAAATTGAACAATGCTCTACTCAATGATAACCTGGTCAAGGAAGAAATAAAGAAAAAAATTAAAAACTTTTTAGAATTTAATGAAAATGAAGGTACAACATACCCAAACTTATGGGACACAATGAAAGCTGTGCTAAGAGGAAAACTCATAGCGCTGAGTGCCTGCAGAAAGAAACAGGAAAGAGCATATGTCAGCAGCTTGACAGCACACCTAAAAGCTCTAGAACAAAAAGAAGCAAATACACCCAGGAGGAGTAGAAGGCAGGAAATAATCAAACTCAGAGCTGAAATCAACCAAGTAGAAACAAAAAGGACCATAGAAAGAATCAACAGAACCAAAAGTTGGTTCTTTGAGAAAATCAACAAGATAGATAAACCCTTAGCCAGACTAACGAGAGGACACAGAGAGTGCGTCCAAATTAACAAAATCAGAAATGAAAAGGGAGACATAACTACAGATTCAGAGGAAATTCAAAAAATCATCAGATCTTACTATAAAAACCTATATTCAACAAAACTTGAAAATCTTCAGGAAATGGACAATTTCCTAGACAGATACCAGGTACCGAAGTTAAATCAGGAACAGATAAACCAGTTAAACAACCCCATAACTCCTAAGGAAATAGAAGCAGTCATTAAAGGTCTCCCAACCAAAAAGAGCCCAGGTCCAGACGGGTTTAGTGCAGAATTCTACCAAACCTTCAGAGAAGACCTCATACCAATATTATCCAAACTATTCCACAAAATTGAAACAGATGGATCACTACCGAATACCTTCTACGAAGCCACAATTACTCTTATACCTAAACCACACAAAGACACAACAAAGAAAGAGAACTTCAGACCAATTTCCCTTATGAATATCGATGCAAAAATACTCAACAAAATTCTGGCAAACCGAATCCAAGAGCACATCAAAACAATCATCCACCATGACCAAGTAGGCTTCATCCCAGGCATGCAGGGATGGTTTAATATATGGAAAACCATCAACGTGATCCATTATATAAACAAACTGAAAGAACAAAACCACATGATCATTTCATTAGACGCTGAGAAAGCATTTGACAAAATTCAACACCCCTTCATGATAAAAGTCCTGGAAAGAATAGGAATTCAAGGCCCATACCTGAACATAGTAAAAGCCATATACAGCAAACCAGTTGCTAACATTAAACTAAATGGAGAGAAACTCGAAGCAATCCCACTAAAATCAGGGACTAGACAAGGCTGCCCACTTTCTCCCTACTTATTCAATATAGTTCTTGAAGTTCTAGCCAGAGCAATCAGACAACAAAAGGAGGTCAAGGGGATACAGATTGGAAAAGAAGAAGTCAAAATATCACTGTTTGCAGATGATATGATAGTATATTTAAGTGATCCCAAAAGTTCCACCAGAGAACTACTAAAGCTGATAAACAACTTCAGCAAAGTGGCTGGGTATAAAATTAACTCAAATAAATCAGTAGCCTTCCTCTACACAAAAGAGAAACAAGCCGAGAAAGAAATTAGGGAAACGACACCCTTCATAATAGACCCAAATAATATAAAGTACCTCGGTGTGACTTTAACCAAGCAAGTAAAAGATCTGTACAATAAGAACTTCAAGACACTGAAGAAGGAAATTGAAGAAGACCTCAGAAGATGGAAAGATCTCCCATGCTCATGGATTGGCAGGATTAATATAGTAAAAATGGCCATTTTACCAAAAGCAATCTACAGATTCAATGCAATCCCCATCAAAATACCAATCCAATTCTTCAAAGAGTTAGACAGAACAATTTGCAAATTCATCTGGAATAACAAAAAACCCAGGATAGCTAAAGCTATCCTCAACAATAAAAGGACTTCAGGGGGAATCACTATCCCTGAACTCAAGCAGTATTACAGAGCAATAGTGATAAAAACTGCATGGTATTGGTACAGAGACAGACAGATAGACCAATGGAATAGAATTGAAGACCCAGAAATGAACCCACACACCTATGGTCTCTTGATTTTTGACAAAGGAGCCAAAACCATCCAATGGAAAAAAGATAGCATTTTCAGCAAATGGTGCTGGTTCAACTGGAAGGCAACATGTAGAAGAATGTAGATCGATCCATCCTTATCACCCTGTACAAAGCTTAAGTCCAAGTGGATCAAGGACCTCCACATCAAACCAGACACACTCAAACTAATAGAAGAAAAACTAGGGAAGCATCTGGAACACATGGGCACTGGAAAAAATTTCCTGAACAAAACACCAATGGCTTATGCTCTAAGATCAAGAATCGACAAATGGGATCTCATAAAACTGCAAAGCTTCTGTAAGGCAAAGGACACTGTGGTTAGGACAAAACGGCAACCAACAGATTGGGAAAAGATCTTTACCAATCCTACAACAGATAGAGGCCTTATATCCAAAATATACAAAGAACTCAAGAAGTTAGACCGCAGGGAAACAAATAACCCTATTAAAAAATGGGGTTCAGAGCTAAACAAAGAATTCACAGCTGAGGAATGCTGAATGGCTGAGAAACACCTAAAGAAATGTTCAACATCTTTAGTCATAAGGGAAATGCAAATCAAAACAACCCTGAGATTTCACTTCACACCAGTGAGAATGGCTAAGATCAAAAACTCAGGTGACAGCAGATGCTGGCGAGGATGTGGAGAAAGAGGAACACTCCTCCATTGTTGGTGGGATTGCAGACTGGTAAAACCATTCTGGAAATCAGTCTGGAGGTTCCTCAGAAAATTGGACATTGAACTGCCTGAGAATCCAGCTATACCTCTCTTGGGCATATACCCAAAAGATGCCTCAACATATAAAAGAGACACGTGCTCCACTATGTTCATTGCAGCCTTATTTATAATAGCCAGAAAATGGAAAGAACCCAGATGCCCTTCAACAGAGGAATAGATACAGAAAATGTGGTACATCTACACAATGGAATATTACTCAGCTATCAAAAACAACGAGTTTATGCAATTCGTAGGCAAATGGTTGGAACTGGAAAATATCATCCTGAGTGAGCTAACCCAGTCACAGAAAGACATACATGGTATGCACTCATTGATAAGTGGCTATTAGCCCAAATGCTTGAATTACCCTAGATCCCTAGAACAAACGAAACTCAAGACGGATGATCAAAATGTGAATGCTTCACTCCTTCTTTAAATGAGGAAAAAGAATACCCTTGGCAGGGAAGGGAGAGGCAAAGATTAAAACAGAGACTGAAGGAACACCCATTCAGAGCCTGCCCCACAGGTGGCCCATACATATACAGCCACCCAATTAGACAAGATGGATGAAGCAAAGAAGTGCAGACCGACAGGAGCCGGATGTAGATCGCTCCTGAGAGACACAGCCAGAATACAGCAAATACAGAGGCGAATGCCAGCAGCAAACCACTGAACTGAGAATAGGTCCCCCGTTGAAGGAATCAGAGAAAGAACTGGAAGAGCTTGAAGGGGCTCGAGACCCCAAAAGTACAACAATGTCAAGCAACCAGAGCTTCCAGGGACTAAGCCACTACCGAAAGACTATACATGGACTGACCCTGGACTCTGACCCCATAGGTAGCAATGAATATCCTAGTAAGAGCACCAGTGGAAGGGGAAGCCCTGGGTCCTGCTAAGACTGAACCCCCAGTGAACTAGACTATGGGGGAAGGGCGGCAATGGGGGGAGGGTTGGGAGGGGAACACCCATAAGGAAGGGGAGGGGGGAGGGGGATTTTGCCCGGAAACCGGGAAAGGGAATAACACTTGAAATGTATATAAGAAATACTCAAGTTAATAAAAAAAAAAAAGAGCCATGATTCATGAAAGGGTGAAAGAAAGAAATTTCCCCTTTGCTCTCAGTCAGAGGTTATACCCTTCTCCTCTCAGAATGAGCAAAAATTAAACACATTATCATTAAAGCCTATTTAATTCTCTTGGCAAGAAAAAAAAACGGGGTTCAGAACTAAACAAAGAATTCACAGCTGAGGAATGCCGAATGGCTGAGAAACACCTTATAAATGTTCAACATCATTAGTCATAAGGGAAATGCAAATCAAAACAACCCTGAGATTTCACCCCACACCAGTGAGAATGACTAAGATCAAAAACTCAGGTGACAACAAATGCTGGCGTGGATGTGGAGAAAGAGGAACACTCCTCCATTGTTGGTGGGATTGCAGACTGGTAAAACCATTCTGGAAATCAGTCTGGAGGTTCCTCAGAAAATTGGACATTGAACTGCCTGAGGATCCAGCTATACCTCTCTTGGGCATATACCCACAAGATGCCCCAACATATAAAAAAGACACGTGCTCCACTATGTTCATCGCAGCCTTATTTATAATAGCCAGAAGCTGGAAAGAACCCAGATGCCCTTCAACAGAGGAATAGATACAGAAAATGTGGTACATCTACACAATGGAATATTACTCAGCTATCAAAAACAATGACTTTATGAAATTCATAGACAAATGGTTGGAACTGGAAAATATCCTCCAGAGTGAGGTAACCCAATCATAGAAAATCACACATGGTATGCACTCATTGATAAGTGGCTATTAAGCCCAAGTGCTTGAATTACCCTAGATGCATAGAACACATGAAACTCAAGACGGATGATCAAAATGTGAATGCTTCACTCCTTCTTTAAAAGGGGAACAAAACAGAGACAGAAGGAACACCCATTCAGAGCCTGCCCCACATGTGGCCCATACATATACAGCCACCCAAAAAAAAAAAAAAAAAGAAAGAGAAACTCACAAAAGTGGTGGAGAAACATTGTGAATTACATTATAGTATATTGTACTATAACTAAATATGAAGTCTATTGTAAAAATGCATCGATCCTGAAGGCTCTGTTTCTAGACGCATCATCCTAAGTCCTGTGGAGTGGACCTGAACAGTTGTAATGGTTAGTCTACAAACCAACTTGGCTAATAGGCCATGTCCAAGTATTTGGTCAAATATTAGCCTGGACATTTTTGTGATGGTGCTTTTAGGCGAGATTTACATGACAGTCAATGAACATTGGGTAAAGCTGGCTTGTCACGATATACTGAGTCTTATTCAGTCAGTGAAAAGCTTTGACCTTTCATCAAGATGGGAAGATTCTGCCTCTCAAAGACACATTAGACCATTAGACCTCCAGTCAGCTGTCTGCTGGACAACCTACAAGTTTGGATTCTTCCAAGATCCACAGTCATAGTAACCAATTGCTTAAAACACTCCTGTCTATCTTTTCACATATTTAGAATTGGAGGGAGAGAAAGAAAGAGAGAGATTTAGAGAGAGAGAGAAAGAGAGAGAGAGAGAGAGAGAGGGAATGATTCTGTTCTATTCTCTAGAAAATCTTAACTTCAGTGCTGAAGGTCCTTGCTATTTCCAATTAGGACCCAGACACTGACATTTTAAAAATCCCCACTGCACATGGAAAAGTGGAAAAATTCTTATCTAGGGTAAATGGAAGCAAAAGAACTTGCCCCTGAGCTTGATGACCAGAGTTCAATAGGAGGAACTTGTACTGATGGACGGAGAGAACTGACTTGCACAAGTGTCTTCTGATTTCCATACATATGTAGTAACATACGCATACTACCCCACCACACATAAATAAGTACATAAAACAAATACAATTTCTGTTCTAAGTATTTCTAAATACCTTTGCAAACTAATTTTATATTTTCCATAAACACCCTGGCAATAAAATTACACTCTAATAGGATTTTTCTATCTGAATGGCCTGAATAATTGCCTCCCCAAATTAGTATCCTAGAGCCTTCATACCTAGTATATGTTTGGGGATTAAGCCTTGAAGGAAGTAACTAGGCTTAAATGAGGTTTTAGATGGGCCAGGATTTCTGGTATCCTTTCAAAGAAGAGAGACACAAAGTATGGGAGCAAGGAGAGAAACCTTAGGAGAGCTGAAAGCTGACAATATCATGAATTGGGACTTTAGCCTCTTAATATGAGACTAGTTTTCTCCTATATGTGGGAACTAGGCTTCTTCTGTGTTAGCCTCCCTGTGTGTGGTATTTTTTCCTAGTCATCCTTTGTACTTCTCATACCAGTGACATTTGCAGCTTTGCTTAAACAAGCCAGTAAACTAGTTTTCCCAGAAACCTGCTGAGCCTGCATCTAATCCTGTCATGTGGCTGTCTCTTACATGCTCTCCCTCCACTTAGAAGTAAACCAGAGTAGGTTTCAGGATGGAGGTGCACAACCCTGGTGTTCACTACACTGAAGCACAACCTGGCTCACTGACATTGACACAGAAGCTACAGAATGATGAAAGGTCCCTACTGTAAGTGAGTTCCAGTTCACCTGGTTACCACGGTCAATGTGCCAGAAATGCAGACTCCAAGAGATCCTGGATAGAGCAGCCTTGGTATAATGTCACACCTCTGTGCAAGGATTTGCAAACTGTCTCTGGATTTCTCTGTGCAACTAGCAGCATCCTTGTAACTTTGGAGGACAGATTTCTCTGTTCATCCATTCAGGCCACCTAAAGATCCTGGTTTTAGGACAATAGAGCAAGTAAGAGCAGGTTGTTGTACCTATGCTGACTTTCCATCAAATATTGTTTCTCTCCTCAAGAGTCTTAAGGACTCAGAGAAACTTTCCTGAGCTTTAGTCCACACATATGCAAACTGGGAATGAAGTGGATTGATGAAGGATCATTGAAGACCCACTATTGCCATGTGATATTGAACTAAGAATCCCCTCTTCTTAATGATGTCTTGTGCTGTGATAGAATCGTGGCTCACTTCCGAACAGACCATAGAAGGCCAATATGGTTCCATGCGGAAGAGGTTTATTGAGGACGACTGGGGAGTGGGGAAAGAGGAGGGGGCACGAAAGGGTCTGCATTTCATTTAAACTGTGATGTAACCACTCCTTGGTAAATGTGAGAACTAAACCAAATGTATGCTGGGAATGTATGGCCATTGCCATGGCAACAGATGTAAGGGTCCCTGTTGCCTGTGGGTGACATTACTGCTGCATTTGGAGGCCAAAAGCTGTTCCTGATCCCAACATCTTGAACCTAGAAACAGTGTAATGTTATTAAAGTTTGACTTGAACACTTGCTTGTGTTGAGAGACTGTTCTGTGTCTGAGCAGAAACGTTCTTTGAATCACCGAAGCAAACTCATTTCTCCTTCTGGGAAAGCCATTTGCCATTATTACACAATGAGCTAGCTCTTCTCACATTAGAATAGAATGCCAGCCCTTCTGAACCCAGTTCATCCTGCTTTCAAGATGTCATTGGGCAGGCAATACTGAATTTTCTGAAAGGTAAAATCTCATTTCTCATTTCATTTTCTCCCCCTGTTTGCTCACAGGATTCTTCATTCTATCTTGTCTCACTGAATTCTTCACCATTCTCAAGAGGACCCATTAAATTGTTCTTTGGGTTTTTTCCTTGTTTTGTTTGTTTGTTTGTTTGTTTGTTTGTTTGTTTTCACTGATAAGACATTATCATGGTTACCTTTTAGGTTATTGTGATAAAAATATTCTGAACAAGAAGAACTTCAAGAAAGACTAGAACAGTTTATTTGCGCTCATAGTTTCATGATAGTCTTCACATGTGGAAGTCGTGGCAGCAATAGTATGTAAAGTTGGTCATATCATGACTGTAGTCAGGGAGCAGATGGAAATGAATCCCTATTAAGCTTGCTTTCTAACATTCATGCAGGTGAGGACCCCAGATCAGGGAATGGTGCCATCTGCTTTGTGTTTTGGTTTAGATTTAGTCTTTTGACTTAGTCTCTCTATATAACTTTGGTAGCCTCAAACTCAGAGATCCTCTTGTCTCTGGAGTGCTAGAACTAAAGGCGTGCTCTATCAAGTCTGGCTGGTGCCACCCACTTCTAAGGTGAGTCTGTCCACCTCAATTAACCTAATCAAAGCAACCCTTCAATGATGTAGATCCTATCAAATTGCTAATGGTAGCCATCACAGACATGTCCGTTGTGCCTTTCCACAGTTCCCAAGCATAAAAATGTACTTTCCTGCAGTGAATGTTCCAAAATATTAGGAGCCATGTTTCCTTGTCATCATAAATTGTCAGTATATAGAAAAGTGAATTCTTGGTTTTATAAATAATTGTACTTAGAAAAGAGTTCACCATAGAGTATATGAAAACGTTATACTGAGCTGAACATCATGGATTTGCACTCAGAAGGCAGTGTCTTTCCACATTTTAATACGTACCTACAGCACAAATCACTGGAGAACCCCAGAGATGCCCAGACCTTGAGTTCAGCATCCTCTGCAGTTCTTGAATCTCACTTCCCCATTTGTCATTTAAGAAGAGCTTTCTTCTTGTAGCCTGAGTGCTCCTGGACAAGCTTTCCTCTGCTTGAGATTTTCTCCCCAGAGTTCCCAGGGCACATTTCTTAATCTATCAGAACCTATTGATAGTCCTTCTCTCCAAAGGTGTCTGTCTCCATCACCATCCCTGTCAGCCCCAATCATATGCTTATCTCTCCACATCACATGTGTCGCACAAAAGGGCAAGTTGGGCTCTTTGCAATGCACTGTTATTTCTGAGGTTGCTATGGAAAACAGTCCTGGGGTGAAATAAGCAAGAGATGGAGCCAGTGCCCGCTGCTAAGTCCAAACAGAGTGACACATACACATGGAGCAGAACAAACTGAAAATTCCATTAGATGACTAGGTCCTCCGACTAAGGCTGAAAGGAAGATCTGGAAGTAGGGAGCAGGGCGGTCTGAACACTTCCCTCTTTCCAAGAATTGACTAATTCTCTTCAGCACCAGGCAGGATGCTCAGGAACAGTTCCCTCTGCTGCCGCCCCTCACTGCTGACTCACCAAGTCACAGACTGCTCCAGCGCCTCCCCCAGAAGAAAAAAGCGCCAAATGTTTTGGCTGGAGCTCAACAGCCAGGAATCTTGCCACCTGTCACAGTCTTTTTTTTTTTTTTAAAGATTGCTGTTGATTTGAGAATAGTTCTTGTTTTGTTTTGTTTTTTTTGTTTTGTTTGGTTTTTTTTTCTTTTTCTCTTTTCTTTTCTAATCATCAGATGACATGGGATTGGCATCAGCAGAAGGAAGTGGGGACTCTTGCATGGAATTGACAACACATCTCCTGTTCTCATACATACCAGTGTCTTCAAGTACCCAGAAATAGATAGGCCAAGAGTTCAGTGTTTGCAAATTTCACTCTTGGCTCAGAGCTACAGTTAGAAGTTCTGGATCACGTGTCATGCTTAAGGCTGGCAGTCATCCCCTAGGAGATATTAAGTTCTCTGTTTCCTTTGGCCCAGAAGCTAAGGTACTGGGTGGAGAGGAACTGTAGGGACTCTGTGACTAGGCAAAGTCCCTAGTAGGACCACTTAAAGATACTAGTTTGATAGAAACCAAATTATCTTTCCCAAGGACATATCCCCACCCCCACCCTGTGCCATGGGAAATTCAATAGATGTGTTTATAGCCCATTTGTTCATAAAGACCACAACTGCTATCCTGTAAGAAAAGTCTAATTTTAGGAAACTATGGTGAGCCTTTGCCTTGAGTCAAGGTTTCAACACCCTCCTAATTTCCTCTACAAAGGAGTCAGGAGGGTCTGGTTCCAAACCCTCAGCCCGGAAACTTCTAGAAATGAAATTCTCAACTTCTCATCCACATTTGCAAATGCAAACGAAAAGCATACAGTGAACCTGGCAAAAGACCCACAAGCGAGTTTAAATGGAGACATTGCTGGTAGTGACAGGCTCATTGTCAATGACTGCTTTCGAGTCTTCCTAATCAGGAGCTGTTGTTCCACTGTTGTTTATAGCTTCCTTCAGAGATACGCCATTTCTACTAAACTTCGGACTGTTGGGGGTTTGTTGTTATTGTTTGCTTTTTGTCTTGAACACAGGGTCCCATATGGCCCAAGATGGTCACAGACTTGCTGTGTAGCTGAGGATAACATTCAATTTCTGATGCTCCTCCTTCTACTCCATGAATGGTAGCATCACAGGCAGGCACAGGTACTTCTGTTGAGAAAGTGCTTAATATCAAACCTAGATGAGCATACATGCTAGGCAAGACTTTACAAGCTATGATAGTTTGAGTGAAAATGACACCCACAGGTTTAAATGTTTGGATACTTGATCCCCAGCTGGTAGAACTGTTTAAGAAGGATTCGGAGGTATGGCCTTGTTAGGTGTGGCCAAGAGGCCATTAGAGTGTGGCAACACTCTAATGGTAGCTATGAACTTCCACCACCACTACTGCCCCAAGGTCATTCCTACAATATGTATAGTAGTGTTGTCAACTCTGGATAGCTCCTCTGATTCTCCCCTGTGCCTTCTAGAATAGGTTGCAAAGATAATGCTCCATCTGGCAGTAAGAAAACTAAAACATGACAGCCCATCTTGGTTCACACAAGCGCTCAGTAATGGATCCAATATCCATTCACTCCAGTGGCATGATTCTCAAACATTATCCATTCATCAATGCCTTGAAAAACTACCTGTGTAGTTTTTATCCACTATCTACATCTGTAACATTTTACTCTCAACCCTTTAGATAGGCAGTCTTCTTTAGAATAATAGCTCATGGTTCCCCTGCACCAGTAGCATACATCTTGAAATTCTCATGGCATTGGCCAGTCATCCAATATGGCTTCTTCTTCTAAGGTGTCTTCTTTGTCTCATGTCATGATAAACCATCTGAAGGCAGATATTCTATTCCAATTCCCCAAGCTTTCCCACAGTGGACCCATCAGATCCAATTAGGTCACCTTTCCTTTCTTCCTCAGCCCCCTGCTCCACACCTAGGCATCTTTTTTTTTTTTGGTTCTTTTTTTCGGAGCTGGGGACCGAACCCAGGGCCTTGCGCTTCCTAGGTAAGCGCTCTACCACTGAGCTAAATCCCCAGCCCCTACACCTAGGCATCTTTAGACGACCTGACTTACTCTGTGCAATATATATGTAGCTTGTGTTTGTCTGCTTGATCCACTTTATTTTCCCAATCTAAACGATAACTTTTGAGACCACATTGTTTTAAAAACACCTCTCCCACTTATTTCTGCTACAGTGTCTAATATATGGTGAAAGGTAATTCATTTCTTCAGCAAATGTTTATTGGATCATAATTTATATTTTATCCAGGGTAATCAATGCTGTTGATAGGCAGGACACAGCTTGTGTCCTGGAGTTATTAAGTTATCACTTAAGAGCTCCTCACTCAACTTTATCCTGCAGCAGAAGGTGGGAAACATCCATTCTGCTCTGGGGTCAATGGAGGTAGCATCAGGTACCTTTAATCTCAGTGCTAGGGTGGCTGAGGAAGATGCATTGTGAGTTTGAAGCCAACCTGGGTCATATTGTCTCAACAAAACAAAACAGGGCTAGAGAGCTGGCTCAGTGATGACGAGTTTGCCCTGATCATGTGTATGATGATAGTTTAATTTCAGCAATCACACATTCAGTTTACAGTACCGTGTATTCCAGCACTTGGGGCATCTGGTGCCTCTGGCCTCTTTGAGTATACAGACACATGCATATGCTCACATATAGACACACAATCACATGTGCTTGTATGCACATGCACAAACACAGATAATTAAAAATAAAAATAAACGTTCAAAACACAGTGAAAGAGGATGTCATCATGGAGAAAGGAATTAAGTTTAAGTTCAGTGCTGTATTTAATACAGTCTCTTCACAGGAAATGTTGAAAAATAGGAGACAATAGGATGCCCTCTGTACAGATGACTGTGCTGGAAGCCCATCTGGACTGTGAACAGTCTGTTTCAGGGTGGCTTCCTCTTATTTTGTTTCAGAACTGAAGCCTAGCACCTAGCAGATGCTAGGTGATTACCGAATGAAAAAATATGTTTGCAAGAAATTCAACTCCTGATGTAAAATTGCCCAGACTTTTATTCTGCAAAGGCTTTTTGTCAAATGTATTTAGAACTTAAAAGCCCTTCGGGCCCTCAGACTTGAGAGACTGGGTATATTCCAGAAATGCAGACTCCTCTACATAGAGCCTTGGAGACTGCCTTCTAAAGGTTTCCTCGCACCTAACCATTGCTCAGCATATGTCCTGTTGCTTTTGCCCAACCCTATGAGCTGTGGCCTTTCTTCCTCATATCTTCAGCTTTCCTCTCTAAGTCAGCCCAACACCCTTGCTAGATTATTCCCTGTGTCCTTTGCAATGTGTTTCCTTCTTTAAGGGATGCCTGTAGGGATGGTAATAATCAGGAGAGTTCCGGCATGTTTGGCTCGGGGAGATGATGCAGAAAGGCCTGTAATATGTCATACTGGAAGGGACTTTAAGGACACAGGTCTCAACCCTGCCATTTGAAAAGCAGGCAAATGAAACCCTTGAGGAAAGGGCTATTTTAAGATAGTGCAGTGATTTAGAATCCAGGCCCTGTTTCCCAGCTAATGTCTTCCTCAGATTCCACGGGCTTTCTTCCAAGCTTAATATCAAGGCGCATTGCTAAGCCATTTTGCTAAGTATCTTAGCTGGGCTGTTCCATCACCAGCTCATTTATAGTCATACGTCTTTAAAACCCCAGCAAAAGGAATCTCAGTTCCCAGAATGCACTGCACACTCCACCATGAACCAGTCAGTCTTATTCCTTCAGGACTTATCATTAATTCTCTCATCATCTCGAGTTTTATTGTTCTCTTCCTCCTCAGGCACAAAGGAACTCAAGCATTGAATTGCTTCATCATCCTAGATACTAAAAGTTTGATTCCGAAGTTCTTAAGGCGAGTCCATTTCTAACTTCTGGCAGCATCTGCTACAGGCATGCTTGGGGGCCATTCATTCTCTCCTCAATCCTTTCCCAGCTCTGTTCACAGCACCATTTAATTAAGCCTTATTGAGCAGAATTCGGGCGACATTCTTTATGTGTATGATGTCATTTACTCGGGACAGTAATTTAGTATGCTCAATATCATGCCCATTTTCTAAGTGAAAAAAAAAACTGAGGCTGAACAAAGGTGAAACCCCTGGCCAAGTATGGAGCAAAGAAATGATGGAGTCCAGATGTGAGCAAAGGTTGTGTCCTGATTCCAGGACCTCAGGCCACCCTATTACTTAGATTGGATGGGAGTTCTACTTGGTCATAAAATTTGGTGAAATGATCATCTTGTCCCATCTCTGCCAGCCCCCAGCAATCTTGTGTGGTGACATGCTGTCTACTAGCATTATGCCTTTAGTGACATCTTAGGACAACTCCTGGGTCTTGTGCATAACTCAGGAACCAGCTGTTAAAATGCTTTCTTTCCAGTAAGGATTATGGGGACTGGCAAGCAAATTGTTTCTGTCTCCTAAATTCAAGACACAAAGGTAGCTGACTCTGAGCTAAGGCAGCGTCTTCCTCCTTTCCATATGTCTGACCAGGAAGATTAGCATCATGGAGCATAATGCTGGCCATGGTTCTGTAGTCATGAAGGAACAGACAGCTGTGGGGTCAGAGGAGCAGGAGAGGAGTGGCTTGGATGCAAGGAAGTAGGAGCACTGTGCCTAGAGATGAAGCCTGGAACAGTGACATGTGACCCCCATATGAGTCAGCTTCTGCTCAGGTAATGAGAACCCAATGAGATGTAAACTTATTGCAGAAAACACTCGGGACAAATTCATCATTGATGTGGCTATTTTGGGAGATGAAAGAGAACTTGAAAAGAAGAGGGACACGTAAAAAGTATTCTAGCTGAGTGGGCCTGATAGGAAACGAACATTTCCCTTCATAACTCAATAGCGAGAATCAAAAGCATCCCTATCTTTTAAGTCTGAAAACCAGCAGGGCCAGGTGCTGCGTGTAGATGTTGCCAGCTCTTTACTCCCTGGATATACAGATTGTGATCTGGGTCTGGGGCAACTTGCAGCTTTATTTCATTGTTGCTAAGAGGACGCAGATTCCATGTGTAGCCTCTGGAGCTCAGAGTGGTGATTCCCCCAAGGTTCCCCCTGAACACACCAGTCACTATGAAGACAGGCACGGCTGTTAGATACCGCTGTTCTCGAACAGTGAGTGTACACATTCTTTCCCTGCCACTTGTAGAGGACTCTGCCTAGGGCAGCAATCAGATGAGAAGGATATGGGGTATAGGAGAAGGTCTACTGCCTTTAAGGAAATGTGTCAGGTGTGGATGTTCCTTGCTGCCCTACTCAGTTGTTTCCTCGCTGGAACCTCCGGCTGGTCTATCTACAAGGCATCTATCCACCTCTACCCACCAAGTAGAAAAGAGGCTCACCACCCTGGATTCCTCTTGTTGTGGTTTCTGCCTTTGCTTCCTGTCTGCCCCTTCTTCTGACTTCTGATATCAACTGTTCATCAGGTCAACTCACCCTTTCCGGGGGCTTAGGTCACTGCTGTCCCATCTATGTCTGCACCCTTGCATTTCTGTTGAGCTTTGCTTATGCAAATACTTGCCCATTCGTTGGGCTTTCTTCTTAGATCTTAGTTAAGCGTAACCCTTCCTGGGTAGGGAGATGCTCAATGGTTAATAGCTATTACAGAGGATCTGAGTTCAGTTCTTAGCACTTTATGCTGATCAGCCTGTACTGCTGTAACTGGAGTTTCAGAGTATCCAATGTCTTCTGGCCTCTATGAGCACCTACACACATACGTGCATGCACTCACATACATGTTAGAAAAAGAATAGACATCCTGCAACTCATCATATCTTGGCATCCTCTCATTAGTCTGGGGTTCTCAGATCCCTTTAGGTAGCTTACATGTTCACTTTGAAAAACATCTTAACAACACCAAAGTGTCTCTTAACTATGTCCTCTCTGGGCCTAGAAAATAAGAATGACTTCTTGCTGGTCCAAAACAATACAAGAAAATGATCCTTGGGGTCCATTAATGGATAGGAAGCCTAATGTGAAATTCAAAGTCATTCATTTCTTTCTACTCTCGGTGAACATTTATTGAGTCTCAAAATCTATTGGACCTCTACTGATTTTGCAATGTATGTGGTGATAAGCAAATTAAACATGTGTGTGACCTTTGTAATATTTACTGTCTGTGAGGGAGGATGTCAAACAATCAGCCCTTATGAAACATTTGGGAGAAACATTAAGGCTTTTAGAGACATCTAAAAGGGGAAGTGGGTGTGGCAAACCTAGTCTGAAGAATCTGGGAAAATTAAGACCCGGGCATGAGCAGGAAGACACTAGGTTAGAAACAGGGGCAAATGCATGAGTTGGCAGAAACTATGGGTGTCAAGAGCCACGTCACTAGAAGCAGCAGGGCATCCTCAGGAGTCAGAAAGAAGATGATCTGCTAAGCAGTTCTTTCAAAGGTTGGTCCTTAACAGATCTTAGCCCAATCATCTGGAATGCAGGCCAAGTAGCTGATTCTCAGCCCTGATTTTTAAATCAGAATCACTAGGGATGGGACTTCCGATAGTCTGACTGAAAATATGGTTGCCTTCCTCCCCCCCCCACCTTTTATATAACCTATGACATTTATAATATGATGTTGTAGCTCTCCCCATCAGTAGATGCTGTAGGCCCTTCCCATATTCTTTGGACTGGGCTGGTCATGCTATTCTCTGTCCTACATGGCTTTAACTGTCAACTTAACCCAACCTAGAAAGAGAACCTTAATTGAGGAATTGCTTCATCATGTTGGTTAGCAGGAGTACATGTGGGAGAGTATCTTGATGGTTAATGACTTAGGAGGGTCCAACCCCCTGTGGGTGGCACTATTCCTGGATTATATCAAAGAAGAGAGAACTAGAGTGAGTAAGAAAGCATACAGAAAGATGGATTGATTTTCCTCTGCCCCTGTTTGGACTAGGTACTTTGAGTTCCTGTTAATCTTCCCCTTGATGACGGACTGTAACCTGGACTTGTAGTCTAAAGAAACCTTCTCATCCCTTGATTTGTTTGTGGATGCTCTATTGCAGTAACAGAATCTCTGGTCAATAGAATGAAGGGAAGTGTTGCCAATAGTCATTAAAGATCAAAAATGCATACTATTCTTCTGTGTCCTTTTTTTTACAAAATTGCTGACAATCTGAAAGGAAAGTCAGAGCATCCTTATGTAGAATGCTTGACCATATCAAGGTGGACCCTGTTATCTCTCTAAGGACATCCTTGCCAGAATTCTAGCAAACCAGTCTCAAACATTTAAGGTCATAAAGCTCATTAAAGGTGTTTCTTGACCTATACCTGACCACAGTACGTGCATAAGTCTAGACATCAATGGCATAAAATATTAATCATGCAATCAGCAATATTAATTAAGCTATTAATCTTGGAGTGGCTTGCTTTTTTCTGGAGAAAAAAGCTAAGGGTGGGCTAAGGGTGTTCTGAGTGTTGTGGGAAGGTCAAGTCTAGTAGGATTTTTCAGGCATGATGGGGATTTGAAACTCTACCTCAAGGAGTATGAGATGTTGCTAAAATGTTCTAAGCATGCAGTGACTCAATTAGGCTGGTGTTGTGGGCAGACCAACTTGGCTTTTCCCTGGAGAGTGAGTAGTGAGGGCAGAAGTTCAGAACAAACCACAGGAGCCTACATGGTCAGGTTTTGTTTTCTTTTAGATGTATACACTGAACTTCATCTATGTATGAGAGGAAAAAGACAGCTGCTCATGTCCTGCCTGCAAGCCCAAGGGGATCTGAAAGGGGTGAGGCTTAAGCACCACTGCACTGCCTTGGTGTGCTTAGGTGGTCACAACAATGCATGGCCTTAGAGGGCGGGGGTGGGGTAGCAATGGAGGATTCTGTTCACTTGATGACAGGTGGGGATGCCGTTACTGAAGGGACGTGGCATGTGGTGCTGCCACAAGGCAAACCATGAAGTGTAGGACAGATGAAAAGATAAGAGAGCAGGCAAGAAGGGGCCAGGTCATAAAGGATTTGACTGGCACCTGCTGAGACAACACACAGGCCAAAATCCTAGAGGAACAGAATCCCAGAGGCTCCTAGTAGCTGATATGGGAGTGAATTTGTGATTGAAAAAGGAGAAGTTGAAAAGGGCAGAACCCCACCCTGGAAGCTTGCATGACAGGTGTCACCATGGAGGTCTGACTTCCTGCTATCAGAACACTGAGGGGCCTGACAAAGAAACCACCAGTAGCCACAAAGCTCTCTTGGATTATAAACTTTGATCTCAGAATTTTAAAGGAGTGTCAGCCCTCAGCTACTCCTTAGACAATCTTGTGGAGGCACCAGTCAGCAAGACAAGAAGAGAACATTTTTGTTGCAGCACGCCCCGCACTCTGGAGTGTCTGGTATCCCCTGCTGCCAGTTTCCAGCTGTCTGTCTAGACGGAGCACAGATTGGACCTGTGAGGTACTGAACACTGTGATCCAGGCCCACTCACTCCTGCCTGACTGCAGGGTGAGTGTTCAAGAACAAAATCCAGGCTGGAGAGATGGGTTAGGGAAAGCTCTTTTTCCCCCATGAGTCTTGTAGTGTTTGCCACAAAACATGAACAGAATTTGGATGGAAAGATAGGGCAGAGGCCTCCTTCCCTTTTTTTTCTCATGAAATCTTTAGGTGTTTGCAATAAACTCTGCTCATCTCTGCTCTCTGCAGTGCCTCATCTACAAATGTGTACAGGTTCAGGGAGCTTAAAAAAACCTTGCTTCTCATTACAGAAATGACCACTTCTTAGCTCTCTCTGTCTCTCTGTCTCTCTCTGTCTCTGTCTGTCTGTCTCTCTGTCTCTCTGTCTCTGTCTCTCTCTCTCTCTCTCAGTCACACACACACACACACACACACTCATTTTCACACATGTACACAGTCACAGGTTCTGCTCAGGTATAGGTTCTTGGGAAATTACAAAATCTCCATGAATGGTAACTTTCCAAAGATCAGATATTTACATGAATGAGAAATGAATCCCCATAGTTTCCCTCAGTATTGCAAAATATGAGATACTACTAAGTCTATTTTGAGAACTAAGGTAGCTTGCCCTGGTAACATAGCTAGGGGTGAGGTGTACCCAGGATCATAGCTTAGAATTACTTGCCTCTGGACCACACACACACACACACACACACACACACACACACACACACACACACCACATACACACACACACCACATACACACCACATACATACACACACACACACACACCACATACACACCACATACACACACACACACACCACATACACACCACATACATACACACACACACACCACATACACACCACATACACACACACACCACATACACACTACATACATACACACACACCACATACACATACACATACATACCACACAACATACACACACACAAATACACATACCACACATACACACACACACACCACAGACACATACACACACATACCACACAACACAAACACACAGAAACACACACACAACACAGACACACAGACACACAGACACACAGACACACACACACACACACACACACACACACACACACACAGAAAGAGAGAGGTGGTGGGGAGGCAGGCTCTGTCCTTCCTTTCTAAAGGCACCCACATCCTTGTTGGTGCGTTGCCTGTGATGCTACTATGGCAAGGTCACCTCCCCAGGACGGAGAGTCAATCAAGTAGCTTGCTAGAGATTCCTGAGAGGGATGGACAGCTGCTTCTGAGTGTTCTCAGAAATAGGAGTGCTGAGCTCCCCTGATCCTTGGCAGTTCAGACAGAGAGCATGTGTGAGACAAAAAGAAGCCTTGAAGTCCCTGAGTATCCACCCTGGAAGAACTCTAGTAGAGCTTTGGGATTCCATAAACTATGATCAAGTGATTGATGTTTTTATCTTCTTTCTCAACCCCTTTTTGAATACTGTGATTACTATCCTGGGGTCCCAGAGAAACCCAAGATTTTGAAGAAGTTTGCTTTTTAATATGCACACCCTACTCTGAGTGTACAGGAAACTGTCTTTTTGAATCAATAACAAAGGATTTTTTTCTTAAGCATGTCAAAGTAAATGCAGGCCACAGGCTGGTTCCTAGTTCTCCCTGGATCATGAGATTGCCTTTCCTTTTCCCATGAATACTATCCCTGGTCCTTTACCTATACATGTTTCACATGGATTATTCTAACTTCTGTTGCTTCACCTTATCCACACCATTGTGTAGGATGAAACTTTGTACCCTGGAATGATGTCTGGTCTTTGAAATGCCTCCCACTATGAGGCTTGATTGTCAAGAACCATAAAATCAAGGCAGAATCAGCTCCATAACTTGTGTGGCCCAGTGAAATACTGTAAATTTGAGATCTGTCTTCCAATATTGCCATGAACTTCAAGACTCAGGAGTAGGATAGTAAAACAAACACACATGCAGCCTTGTCTTATTATATCAGTTTTATATAATCCTACAGCCCACATCCAGCTACACTCATGGACCTGCTCTTAGTTGACCCAGGAAAGTGTAATCGAGGTAGCATGTCCGAGATGCTGGAGCTGAGAGTGCTAACCGGAGTGCGTATTCAACTGTCTCTATATGAAATAGCTGTGAAAATTGTTAATGTTTTCAGCTATATACATAACACAGTTCCTTCCCTGAAGAGAGACTCTAGTTCCAACATCTCTCTGGAGAAGAACCGACTCAAAAAGAAACATATCTTGTTTGTATTTATCTAGGTGATTGTGTTGTGTGTAGGTCCTGGGACCTTCCATTTCAAGTCTGGTGAACTTTCATCAACCAGCCCACTGTTCATCCTTCCAGCGGTCTAAGGCATTTCTTGCTCGACTTATGACTAGTGCTCCTCCACAGATGGTGTGGGGCTGAACCAACCATCTGCAAGAGTAGCTCCACTTCCTGCGCTGGTGCTGTGTCCTGTGACTGAGTTGTTTTGAGATGAATGTTATCCTTCATCACAGGATGCTTGGGGTGGGGATGTCTTCCGCTGGTGACTTCTCATATTGCTCGTGATGAAATGGCTCTCTCTGTGCATGGTTGCTTTGCAGCCACCAAGCAGCAGCAGCAGACATTACCAGTAAACCCAGTAGCAGATGATTCAAAGGCTGCACTGCCAACAAAGATATCGTCCAGTGAAATTATTACACCAGAATACTACTGACCATGCACTGTTTCAGAGTTTAGTATTGACAATGATGTTACAAAAAGCATACAGTTTGGGGATATTATAAAAAACTGATATCATAGACAAGTCTAGTTTGATTTTATGATTTTTTTTAAAGAAAAGATTATTAGCCCATAATAATCTGCCTACCTGGCTCAAATCTTACTATATATGGTGATGATATTGACTTTTGAGGAAAGCATTGAGTCAATGGCTCCTTTATCTCCTGGATCCAAGAAAAAACAGGAAATAAATCAATGACAACTTTGACAATTTTTTTTCTCGGTTACAAACAATAGGATATAATTCAAAGATCGAGATTTCTGGATCCTTGGCACTACCATAACTTCTAATGCTCATTTCCAGAATACGTAGGATGCTGAATTCACCACATCACGGACATGCATTGTCCTTTAGTGAGAAGTGTCCTGATTAAGAAAAATGTCCCCTTCTTTGCAAGTGCAAATGTGGCAGCTGCACCCCTAAGCTGCAGAGGAAATAGTGCACCTGACACCACATTTCTCTGTGACATTGACACTCAAGCCTCAGTTCAGGAACATGGTCACCACAGAGTGCCTCTTCATATTCCTTGAAAACAATATTGTAAATTTGCTCAGTAATGCTCTCTTTATAAACACCCCCAAAAGTAGTTACAAATACTGCTGTGCAGATGGAAGTCTGTAACTTTCATGTTTGCCTACCCAGAGTTCAAGTTTGAGGAAACTGAATTCACAGGGTTATATATCAATGTATTTGGAAGAGAGGCCTTAGCAGGTAACTAGGATCGTGTAAAGTCATGAGGATGGGGCCCAATGATGGAGTTAGTAGCTTTAGAAGGTGAAGGGAATGAATGTGTGTGTGTGTGTGTGTGTGTGTGTGTGTGTGTGTGTGTGTATAGCCATGAGAAAGTCTATATCAGATATAGCTCTTATCCTTGGACCTTCCAGTCTCTACAACTGTAAAAATTAATTTTTCCTTATAAATTATGCTGCATTGGGTGCTTCTTTTATGACAACAGAAAGTGGTATAGTATAGGGGAACTGAATATAAGAATATTTAGTAACTTTCCAAAGTGGTAGAGCTATAAAATAAGAAAGTGTGGATTTGAGCAGAGAAAGTGTGTGTCCTAGGTTCAGAGCCCATTGTCAGCCAGGAGTTCACCGTTCTGGCTGAATAGCATCCCTCCCACTTCTCAATTGGTTGAAAGCCTGATTCCAGCCTCTCAGCATAGAGAGATCACCCCTTTGAGAAGTAAGTTAAAGGAAGACATTTAGGCTTTTAATCCGTGGTAAATGTGCACTTATCAGAAGAGGAAATATGGGTGGATCCATGTTCATGTACAGAAGAAAAAAGACAAGAGGAGACAGACAGAAAACAACCATTTGTGGCCCACAGAGGAATGCCTCAGAAGAAACTAGTATTTCCACTCCTTGGTCTTAGACCCTAGGCTTCTGCTGTGAGAAAATGAATGTCTGCTGTTTAAGCTACCTGACCTGTGATTATTTCACATTAGCCTATGTCTTACTTAGAGTTTCTGTTGCTGTGATAAAATACCATTACCAAGGGCAAACTTGGGAAAGGATTTATTTCACGTACATTTCTGCATCATGATCCTTCATCAAAGAAAGTTAAAAAAAAAAGCTAGGGGAGCAACTTAGGGTAGGAACGTGAAGGCAGAAACTGAAGCAGAAACCATGACATAGCACTGCTTACTGTCTTCTTCTCACAGCTTGCTCAGCTTGCTTGATTATAGATCTCAGGAATTCCTGCCTAGGGATGGTACCACTCACAATGGACCCTCCTACACTAATCATTAATTAAGGAAATGGCCCACAGACTTGAGGGTCAAATCTTGTGAAGATGTTTTCTCAGTTGAGTCCTTTTGCACAAATGACTCCCAGCAGGCTACAATGTTTATCCCGCTTCTCATTGTATACAAACTTCTTGAGCATGACAAAGTCCTCCAAGACTTTGGACCCTCCACACCTTCCTGGCCTACTGGCCCTATTGCCAGTAGACTACCAACATATTGAGGTATGTCATGTCCCCCCTTATGCTTTCTTACCCTTTTATCACTTTTGGAATTATTATTCTGCTTTGTTGATACTTTGTTTCACTTGTTATCTAAGCCTTTATATTTTTACTTAATTTTGTACCTTTTCTTGGCATTTCCCTTGAACTTCTTTTTAGCTTTATGTTCTGTCCTTTCCTTCTGCCCTCCCATTAACATCTCAGGCATGAATCTCCTCCAACCATCACCATACTCAGGAGCTCACTCAAGAGCATCTACCAGAGGCTTCCTACTGGGCTGGAACAGGGGGACTCAAGGGGGAAGGCACAACTCCTTATTTGTGGGGAGTGGGACTTCATAAAGAATGAGATTCTGGTTGTGTGAGCCATGGGAATATGTCCAAGTTCACAAATGTCCTCCAAACAAGTCTAGAGTCAGAAATGCTTTGCGGGGAGCCTGATGTCATAATGTCCATAGAGAGGGGGAAGAAATGGAGGGGCAAGTGTGGCATAATGGGATGAATAGGAAATCTGAACAGGATGGGAAATGGCAGGTGTGTTTGTAGTTTTTCCCAAGACTAACTCCGGCAACAATTTTCACACACTTGAATTCTTGGGCCTATGTACAATATTGGTAAGTGAGCAATTAATGAAGGAATAAATAATTCCACTTTGTCTACAATAGCAAGTTGTGGAAAGCACACAAGTATTAACAGATAGATAAAGGACAGCAGATTGAGAACTAATGATTCACCTATAAAATGCCCTAGCATACAGCCTTTCAAAAGAAGAAATCAAGGATTTATTAGGATTTATATTTCAAAGATCAAGACTTCTGGATCCTTGGCACTATCCTGACTTCTAATACTCATTGCTAGAATATGGAGGATGCTGAATTTGCCATGCATTGTCCTTTAGTGGGAAGTATCCTGATGAAGAAAAGTGGTTCCTTCTTTGCAAATGCAAATGTGGCAGCTTATACAGTTTCCAAGAGTATAAATGAGACTAAAGAACATTATGATGACTGAAATGAGCTAGGGGCAGAAAAGCAAATGCTGTAAGATCTCACTTGTGGGGAAAATAAGAATTGTCTATGTCCTAGAACCTGGGAAGCATTGTGGGTACCAGAGGAATGGTAGAAAAGAAGGGGACTAAGGAAAGATGCAGACTCAAAAGCAGAAGCTCTCAGTTAGACTTGGGAGGATGAGTTCCTACAACTGAGTGTCATGAGAGAGATAACATGTAGTAATAATGGAGCATACATTTCAGAATTACTGAAGAGGAGTTTTAACATCATCTCTTCAAAGTCTCAGCTGGAGAAATAATGGAAATGTGCACTAACTTCACTGAACCTGTGTCCAATGCATCCATTGACCAAACTTCACTTTGTCATGCACACAGTGATGATTTATCAGTGAAAAATATCAGCAGGAAGCAAAGACTAGATGCACTTATGACTTAATAAATGAGCAAGGAAGAACAGAAAAACCTCGTGAATCAGTGGCACTGGAAAACTGGACTCCTTGAGAGCAATTGGGGCCCTTGCTTATAGCATCTAGGATCCCAGAAAATCAATAGCCAACGAAACCGACCTTGAACAGTAGCTCCCAGGTCATTTGCATCACAAGTCCAAGAGCGAGTTTCTCTGATGACAGGTGATGTTCTAGAAACGATTTTGGGGTGTGTGTGTGTGTGTGTGTGTGTGTGTGTGTGTGTTGTGTGTGTGTGTGTTCATAAGTGAGAAGTTAAGAGACAGAATGTAAACAGAGCTTCTGTAGAGTAAAAGCAGCTTCCAAGAATGGCTGTCCTTGGGGGTTATCATCTAGCTCAGTGATCCTCAACCTTCCTCATGCTGCCACCCTTTTACAGTTCCTCATGGTGTGCTAAACCCCAACCATACAGTTAGTTTTGTTGCAACTTCATAACTAATTTTGCTACTGTTATGAATCATAATGTAAGTATTTTTGGAGATAAAAGTTTGCCAAAGAGGCCATGAACCACATCTTGAAAACTGATGATCTTGAGTGTAATAAGGCTTTTCTTGGTTAAAGAAAGAGGGGTGAACTTGTGCAGTCTAACTGCCCAACCACCAGGTCTCTCTGTGTACCTCTTCATCCCAGGTATCTGGATTGGGGTTTTGTCACACCCTCATTTATAGCGTCCAGTAAGTTCTGTAAAAGAAGAAAGATAAGGTGAGGGGCCAGATCACCCAAACAATTTTGGCATTTCTGACTTCTGGACAGGACAGAAGCAAAAGCCTGTTTAACATCTAGTCAATGACAAAAACTGCTCACTTTTGAGAACTTGTCTCTAAAATTGCTTGAGAAATTTTAATTTCTTATTATCATTCTTTGGTTCCACTGGTTGTGGGCATCAGAAATTTACTGCGGCTGGATAAAAAGGAGGTCATCAGGTTCCTAAAGAGTATGCTCATAGGATAAAAGCAAACATGGAAAACATCTGGACAAAACCTGAAACAGGTAGCTCAAAGGCCTCAGAGCAGGACCCATGTGCTAAGCTTCCTGGGTACTCCTGCTGGGTCCCCTGGACACATGTGGGTTCTCTTTGGTCACTTGAGTTCTCCTCAGTTTTAGGAAGATGTCACTCCACTAGGCTAGCCTGGGTGTGAGCTTACCTCCTAGCTAGATCACATCTCTGCTTCCCTGATTTTAACCAGGATGAAGAAATAGTTCTGAGTGAAAACAAGGCTTCAGTGAAACAGACTTCGGTGAATCCAGAGAAACAAACAGCCACTACAAAATGGCCAAGGGCTCAGGTGACCCCCAACTGCTTTATTTGTTTCAGCACTGTAGTACCTTCAGGAAAGTGTTCATAGTCTATCACTCTTGTTGGTGTTTTGGACAGCTCTCACTGGTCAAACAATGTGTTTGAAGTGTAGATGTTGAAGTGTAGATGTGAGGCAAAGCTACTCTCAGAATTGACACATCCTCTGCTAGCCACCTCCCCCCAAAAGGATGTAGCATTTTCTAGAACCATTTTCTAAACACTGGGCCAGCTCCACTGCCTGCTGTTGAGTTTTGCTTCCCCAGCTTCTCAAGGGCAAGCTCAGATGGCTTTCTTTGTCTTGGTTGGTTTTGTCTGAACCAGTATTTGTGAAGGTAGTTGGTAATTATATTTAATATATTGTGGTATATTTAATATATGATTTAACGACCTATAACTAGATATTAGTACTTATGTTATGTTCTCAATTGTTGCACGTGTCACCCTCCAGGTTGTCCTTGAAGCCACAGTAGTCCTCCTGGGTCAGTCTTGAACTAGACTTGCGCTGTGGAAGCCTCTACAACAAGCCCTTCAGGATTCTCTTCCTCTGGCCATGTTAAAACTCCATTCCCATTAAAGAGTGACTCAGTGTCCCTCCCCTCTTCAGTCTTTGGCAAGTGGTTACCACTGTTTCCTGTCTTTAATGGAATGGGTCTAGAGCTCTTAAGTAAGTGACATTACACAGCATGTCTTTTTATAACCTACTTATTTTATTTAACATAGTGTCCTCCTCACGGTTCACTTGAGTGGAAGTATATGATGCATGCAGCATCGTTTGCTTCCTTTTCAGGGATGAATACTATTCCATTGCATCTCTTAACCCTGCAAGTGCTTATGCTTTCAAAGGACCTTTTCCATTTTGTCTCTGTCTTTCTCTCTATCTTAAAATTCTTTGTCCCCATTTTTCTCTCTTACTACTTTCCTGTGGGCTTAGAATTTTTTTTTTGGTAGTGATATAGTTTTATTCTTTTCTTATCTTGTTTTTCACATATTTTATGTGCATTTTTTTGTGGTTACTATGGGGATTACATATAGCACCCTAAAATGGTAGCGGTTTGAAATTGATGCCAATTTCTGTCGCAAACATGGGCTCTGCATCTTCAAAACTTTAGGCCCCAACTCTAAGTTGCTGATGCCCCAAATTAACATCTTTGTGTTGTAAGTTATTATCACAGATTTTTTTTTACTGTTTGTCCCTTTATCTTTTAAATACTAAAACCGGATAAAATGTAGAAGAAGCCTCAATTGCCAAAGATCCACTTCTCAGTCTTCTCTATATATTAATTTTTGCTGTAGAACTCTTCTCTTATATTTTTAGATACATTTTCTCCTCTCTTGCTAGAATTAAATCAAATATGTAGGATTATGTGGTTAGGGCTGGGGAAGCACATTCAATAATGTGCTTGACTTGCACACATTAGGACTATAGTCCTCAGAATCGGTGTAACTAGCCAGGTGCTGTGACACATGCTTGTAATCCCAGCACCGGAGAGAGGGAGACACACAGGTTCTTGGCTAGAACCTGTGTGAATTTGCTAGCCAATTCTGCCTATGTTAATCTACTTGTCGCCCAAACTAAAAAGGATGACATGCTGAAGGATGACTCCCAAGATTGACCTCTGGCCTCTACACACACACACACACACACACACACACACACACACACACACACACACACACAATTATCTAGTTAAGGCCAAGTATAGAATAAATAACAATCCTTCCCAGAGACCCTTGCTGGTAAATTAGGGACCTGCTGGGAATGGAGTGGTCTCTCTCCTCAATGAGGCCTGTTAGGAAAATTAGCTTAGGAAAAACTGCAGTGAATAGGATTTCATTGGCCACCTAATATCAATATGGGCAAAATAAACCCAAACCAGTTAAGGATTTGGTGAGTAGGACCAGACACATATATTGGACAGTAGCAGTATGGCCCTGGCTACTGGTTCTTGTGCTCCTACCTGCCGGAGGGACACAGAGGTTAGGTAGGTCTTAGCAGATGTGGCTTTAAAAGTCTTCCTTTCACCATTTGAGGAAGTCTCGCTCTGAGTCAGTGTGCCAAATGGGTTTGGTTTTCAGCTTGATTTGCCTGTAATGGGTGTGGAAGAGATGACTCATGAATCCCACCGTGGCCTGACTGACCCCAATCCCAAACTGACACAGGGGGGTTTGTGCATTCTGAAGCATACCATTCTTAAAGAGGAGCCGTAGCTTCACAGGCAAGGCTTCCCCAAAGCATTCCCCTAAATGCATGCATAGTAAAAGACTTGGGCAATTGCATGTTTCAAATTGCACACATAAGCCTTTTCAGGCTGTACAAACAGGAGGAAGATAGAAATAATGAAGGCATCCATTTAAAAATCAAACAGAGAGTCCAAAACAATACCAGGGACAATTATCTATGTGGCATTCGGCAGAACTCAGGAAACTATGTGCATTGTGGCAATTGGATTCACCTGCTCCCTAATTTATCTATTAAAAGATATAGAGTGTTTTCCTATTATATCAAAAGAGGTCAGTCTTACTGTTAAATGTGTCAGAATCAAGGAAACCTCTTCATTTTTCCTTTATGTGTTCAAATGCATACGGTATGTGTTATACAGAGATGAACAATAGATACGATGTTTGAAGCCTGAATTCTCATTTTTGATGGGAACCTGAATACACAGCCCTAGGAAGCCAGGCCCTGAATTCACCATATGTAATATATAAAGTGAGGTCAATTTCTAGCACCAGTTTTAAGAAATGAAGAGATAACCATCTTGATGAATACCTCAGACATCGTGTGCTCATTTTGGGTTTCTCGTGAATGGACCTCTTGCACAAACACTGGATGTTTCTAAGTGCCACGTCACCCCAATTGCTTCCTCAGTTGTCAAACACAGGCTCTTGGGTGTCATTTGTCTAACCTGAATGCTTCCACCCATAGCGTGGAACTATCTATGATTGGGGAGGGGAAATGGCCATTTTGAAGTTCTCTGATCCTGTAAGAGATGGGCCCATCTCATATTTATTTTTTGAGTCTACATACACATACATACACACTGACACACACAGACACACACACACACACACAGGCACACATATACACATAGAGGCAGTGCTATTTATAAGTGTTCATAAACTTGAAGAGAAAGTTGATTTATATCTCTTTACTTGCGTAAAATATAAATATTATGCTGTTGACTGAAAAGGTTTGGCTATCAAACTGGGATAGGGGATGTTATGATACTCTGTCTGCATAAAGCTAAGCAACTTATCTGTCCATCAAGTATCTTAACCTGGTGATTAAGCAGACAAGTCTAAATGTAACACATGACAAAAGTCCAGCGCAACTTTGTAAAACACCTTGATACTTATTAGTGTTGGGGCTGAACCTAGTACATCATGCATGGTGTAATGACTCCCCAGGAATGCTACAGGAGCCTGTGTATAAATTCAGTACAGCACATAAACATTGATATTAGATGTAAGAAAGTTCTCAAGATCCTTTGGAAGTCTTCTGGTTCATTAATTTCGGCCTTGACATGTAGTTACTTATTCATTTGTGTAGAACATGGGATTGAACTGGGGATCTCCTGCATGCTAGGCTAAGAGCGCTACCATTAAACTATGTAGGTGGCCAATCTTCCTATTTTAAAATGGAAAATAATTCCAAATTGTCTGCTCCTTCAGGTGTATTTATGCTTCAGCAATTAGAGATGAACACATCTTCAATGTCATCTTTGATTGTCTTTCACTTTGACCGAGGTATGTAGGCCCTATAGAAAGCAGGGGAGCCAGAGAACGAGGAAGTGAACCCAAATTCGTGATAACCCTTGGAACGGAAAGCAGTTGGGCTCGCCCACCAGACCTGGAAAGGATGGCCCTCAAACCCCATTTCCTGTCATCAGTGTGGTCAGTTATTTTGATTACTAGTTTCCCGTAGCCCTGAGTATTTTTCAGAACTAGAGTCAGGCCACCATGTGCGTTTGATAAGGCAGTCAAGTGTGCTAGATTACTCAATATCATATGAGTTTACTTCTAGCTAGATACATGAATATATACTATATATGTACACATATATAATAGTTATGTAAGAAAACCTAAAAAAATTAACAAATGGATGAACAAGAAGATATAAATTGAATATGTTTGTGATTACAGATTTTTTTTTACTGATTTGATAGACAAAGAATTAAAATGTTAATTAAAAAACACCCAGAGAAAGCAGAGATAAGTAGGAAAGTTAAAACAGAGGAAAAAGGAGACCAAATTTAAATTGATGACCTATATTGGTCTTGGGTAGTAGCAAAACTCACCCCTCCTTTCACAGCATGACCTCCATTTGGAATTTTCAAAGTGCATTGACAAAGAGCTGCATGGCCTGTGATGTAAGCATCTTGACAGAGAATATCAAATTTCAGGGGAGAGAAAGCTATGCCTTAAATTCCTCTAGGAGAGCTTGGATTAGATTCAGGCCTTGGGAGTGGGGATAAGGTGGGGTGGTGGGTTCTAAGTCCCCTGTTGTGGTCAAGTCACTTCAGTGCCAATCATTTCTCCCTCACAGTGTAGCAATATGTCCTGGTCTGTGCTTCCAAGAAGTTTCTAGATGCATGTTGGGGCTGAAGATATCAGCCTAGGTATGAGCTTAGGATGAATGCTTTGGTCAAGAAGAGAAGGAAATTCCAGTTTGCACATGTCCTGGGCTAGAAGGCAGGTAATCACTACTTTACAGATGCGCAAATTGAGTCCAAATACCTAAGTTAATTTTTTTTTGTTTTTGTTTGTTTCTTTTGCCCTTAGACCAATTGAGTGAGGCAGGTAGAATACAGATGCCAGAGTACACACGAGCATTCTGATGCTCTCTTGATGCAGACACTTTGGTATTCAGGCCTGGATTTGACTTCAATATTCACACTTGCACAAGGCCTTTGTGCATGTATACAAATATGCACATTTGTGTGTGCCTCTCTCTCTCTCTTTCTCTCTCCCTCTCTTTCTCTCTCTCTCTCTCTCTCACACACATGATTGCAATATATGCAAAAATACACAAAATGTTATCAATAGGTAGCCTGGCCTTGGCTACAATATATTCTCACTGTTTTTTTTTTACTTTCTTCACATGTTAAATGGCCATCATTATACTGACTTTATAGCTTTTGTTGATCATATAAATTCTGACATATGACTACCACACAACTGGACAACAGTGACACTCCAGGATCTGCTTTTCCCTTCTTGAATATGGGACCAAGGCTGCAAGGTCTTATGCAAGCTCTTAGCACCATCATTCTTCATGGAGTTCCTGCTGAATGGGCATGTGTTAGCCAACCCATCCCAGCATCATCCATGCCATTCTGAACTGATTCACTACTAATCAAGCCACTGAGGTGAATGGCAGGCACCCTTTTCACAACAGTTGATCACCACAGGAATACCAAACAATGGAAAGTACAAAATACGGACCAAGATCCTTTTTTACAGGTGGTCGAAACTCAGACAAAACTGTATAAATTGTCCTAAGTCCTAAGACTTAGGAACTGAGAACAACTTCACATTTTTTGTCTGTGACAAAAAAATTCACAAAACTATAGGATGATGTCATACAGCTGAAGGCAGGTACAAGATAGAACAAGGCCTGTCACTGGACACACACACACACACACACACACACACACACACACACACCACACACACACACACACACACACACACACACGCACACACACACCACACACCACACACCACACACACACACACACACACCACACACCACACACACACACACGCACACACACACACACAACACACCACACACACACACCACACACCACACCACACACACACACACGCACACACACACACCACACACCACACACCACACACACACACACACCACACACCACACACACACAACACACCACACACACACACAACACACCACACACCACACACCACACACACACACCACACACCACACACACACGCACACACACACACACACACCACACCACACACACACACACACACACACCACACCACACACACACACACACACACCACACACCACACCACACACACACACACACACACCACACACACACAAAGACACAGTCTTTACAAACTTCATGATAAGCTAAACAGATGACTCAGACAGTCACTTGCTTTGCAAGCACAGGGACTTGAGTTTGGTCACCACACCCATGGGAGAAAAGGCAGGCATAGTGATACACAACTGTAATCTTAGAATTGGGGAGGTCTAGACATGCGGGTCAGTGAAACTCACTGGTCAGCCAGTCTAGCCTGCTGGGTGAGTTCCAGGTCAGTCTCAAAAACAGATGAACGGTACCTGGGAAACAACACTTAAGGTTGTTATCTGGCCTCCACAACACATCCCCTATATACAGGAATATGTACACACACACACACACACACACACACACACACACACACACACACACATACACGCACAGACACACACACACACAGAGACACACACATGAAAGAGATATAGAAATTTAGTGAGCAATATTAGTTCCTTTCAATAACTATTAAAAATATTTTGTTACAAACTAAACACTATAGAATATTATTCTGTCTCAAAAGGCACAGAAGTTACTCAGGTCCTGCCTAGGAACAGATATCTCAAGGTCCTCTGTCCTGTGATGGTGGAAGTCTGTGCCAAGATCGTCAGTAGCAAGACGAATTGTCATTTCTGCTCAGGACAAAATAAGAATGACATCTGTCGTCCAGTTATTCTTTCAGACAAGGTTAGAATGAGCTCTGATGAGGGTGAGCTAACAACACTCCTCTGAGAGCAGGAAACCCCAACCACAGCAGACAGAGCTTTCAAGCTCAGCAGGACACTGCAGATCATATGCAGAAAGTAGAAATGAAACACAAGGCTAGAAAAAAATTCTATCTTCAAGTCTACTGCCAGCCCTAGCTCTGTCCTGCCCCTAACTCAGCGAACCTTCTGGAACGTGTGCTGCTGTCTTACTTCTCTGTCTCTTGTACATGCTGCTTTCTCTACAAATGACATTTCTTAACACACTCCACCAATGTACACTCACCCATTCAAATTCATTCTTAACAAGCATAGTCAGACATGCTCAGCCTTCTAACTCTTTGACCCAGTAGTGCTATTATAAGCAGGGATACAGAATCTGAATGACTATTACAGTATCCTAGAAGGAATGGGATAGTATTATCCATACTGAATATTTCTGTTGGGAATGATAGGCCCAGTAGGCTAATAATAATGATAATAATAATAGTGATAATAATAATGATAACAACAATATGAAATAAACACTGTAGCTTTTCAGGAGGAAAATACATAATAAAATAAATGAAGACAAATATTTACAATTGCTTGCTGCTTTAACTATTATCGCTTTACAGTTAATACCTGTGGTGTGCTGGAATGAACATGTTTCTCAACATCCTAGGATTAATGATAAGATTAAATATTTATACTTTGGGTACAGTGTAAAGATTTTAATTTACTTTTACTGAAATCGACAAGGTCTTGCCTCTAGATCTCCAGTTCTTAAGAAATAGAACAATCCATTTTCTAGGCAAGGTGGTAAGGAATTGAGGAACATGGTCGGGTGATTTTCACCTGCTAGTGGGTAAACAACAGGAGCCCTGCCTGGCACATCTCGAGCTATGAGCACCGAGTGGAGATTCTCTGGCTGTAGCTACCAGCTATGTATTTACTCAGCTGTTCGTGAACCCAGCAGCTGGGAATGGGGTCTCTAGCTGGCTATAAGGAAGCTAACAGGGATTCATTTATTCACTCTTAAACTGTAAGCATTTGGCAGGGCATCTGGCTACACTTTCCTGGGTTAAAACTGGGTACCCAGGAGACACAGTTGTGAGGAGAGCAGCTGGAATCTTTGAGTTCAATAGAAAACTCAGAAGTTTTAGGATTTTAGCAGCATATTTCTTTATGCGGTCAAGGGGCTGCTGAGTGGAGTCTAGATGTGCTAAGAATCTCTGAGGCACCGCAGACCGAGTTCACCTTGAACTTAGATTCAGTGTAGCTGTGCTTGCTTTTACAGTATAAGATTTTGGGTCAGGGTAGACATGTCAAAAGGACCTCACAAGGGATTTTGGTGGATGATCAATGTCAATAAAGATATCAAAGAGGTAGAAAAAATCCTTATGGTGTGAAAGAGATGAGAAGAAGGAAATTCAGAGATTTTTCCATGTTCAAATTTTAATCCTTGCCTTGTCCTGTAGTTCTCACGCCAATACAGAGACTGAAATTTCATGAAGTGTAAACTCATCATGTATGAAACTGTGATGGTAACTATGAGTAGAGACCTCTGAGAACTACCTGGTCATCCTGTCAGTTGACAAGGGACTATGTCAGAGGTCGATCGACACTTCTGGTGTCAAAAGAAATGAAATATGTACTTATTTCATTATATTCTATACATTCGATTAAAGTCATGTTTCTTGGAAGTTTAATGGATATACAGAGTATGCTCTATTTTTTTCTTATGTGGATCATTGTTGGGCATTATGAAGAATTCCCTCAGTCAAGCCAGACAGGTGGTGTGGTCCTGTAATCCTAGAACAGAGGAGACTGAGGCAATGGGACGGTGAAGTCAAAGCCAGCCACAGTGAGCTATATGAGAAGACCCTATCTCAAAACAAACAAACAAATGGCAAACAATATCTTTCAATCAATATGTTTTCACCATTTTCAGATACCATTTTATTCTTTCAAAGTCTAATAGCGAAACCTTTCTATCACAATTATTGCATTTTACCGTAACTTTAAAGTTTGGAAATTTTCCAAAATTGCAGAAAATCATAGTGTCTGAGCAGGTTAAAAGCAAGCAGACACTCAAGTCAACTTAGGCTCTTTACTCGCTCACCATTAAACTTGAAAGTGTTTGTCCAGACTTCCTCATGCTTGCTGTAATTTCTGTACAACAGGAAGGGTGACTGCACTCCCTCAGAGCTCTGGGCTTCATTCTGCATAAATTGGAAAAGCTCTAGAGATGGCAACGTGTGCTCTGCGCGTGCATCATTCACTTCAGATATAAACAATGGAACACACTGAGTTCCTGAACCATGCACTAAGAGAAACCTAAGGCAGAAGAGAGACTTTGGCATGAGATGGCAACCAGGGCATTTGCCCATAGACCAGCCAGTCCTCTCTTCCAGGTCTTTACTCCTCCACACTGTATACCTTCCTCACTGTAGGCTTCTTGCAATGCTGCAGACACGACTGGGCTCTTCAATTTTTTTTGTCCTCCATCTCCCCTTTCTGCTCACAATTAACCAGGCTATCTCAGTTCTATGACTCAACAGAGACCATTCGCGATTGTAGGGTGCTCTTTTCTTTCCTCCTTTTTTCTTCCTTCCTTCCTTCCTTCCTTCCTTCCTTCCTTCCTTCCTTCCTTCCTCCCTTCCTCCATCCCTCCCTCCACGTCTATCTCTGTCTGTGTGGATATGCATTCATGTTCATTCCTGTGCTGGTACACATGTGTATAAGCATGTCCATCTGTGTGCACACATGGACACAGACCAGAGGCCAACTTTGGCATCTTCCTCAGGTACTTTCCACCTCCTCTTCAGAGACAGAGTCTCCCAGTGAATCTGGAGCTTGCTTATTTGACTAGGCTGGCCTGTGAGCTCCAGAAATCCACCAGTCTCTGCTTTTCCAATGTTGTGATTACAAACACATTCCACAACCCCTATCCATTTACGTGGCTCCTAGGGATGGAGGACGTAACTTGGGACTTCATATTTGCACAACCAGGCCCACTCAATTTCCTGCCATCCTTTTTTGAAAAGAAAAATATTAATTATCATTAATTAATACATTATTATTAATAACCCATTATTATTAGTGGGGAGACATATGTTATGGTACATGTGTGAAGATCAGAGGACAGCTCTGTGGATTCAGTTCTCCTCTTTTACCTTTATGTGGATTCCTGGTGGATCCGCATTGCAAGTGTCTTTACCTGCTGAGTCATCTTGCCAACCCTATAACTATTTCTTTACCCAGCTTAATCCAGATAGGAGAGTCTTCTAATGAATGGACAATAATGAAGCCTTTCAAAAGTAGGGTGTGAAGGCAGGAATCAGAAAGGCTGCAGGTGCACGGTGTGATCGCACCCCAGCGTCTGGAGTGCCCCCAGCCCCTGTCCCCACCTGTCACATCAGACTACCCCACCCTCATTCCAGTGCACTTCCCAGCATGCACGCTTATTGTACCATGGGATCTGCAGAGAGACAGATAATAAAACACAGTGCCGAGTAAAGTTCTCCCCATCTCTGGGAAGCATGCTGAATAACGAAGTAAGAAGCGGCCACTAGATTTTCCCTTTAAAAAGATTGTTCTGACGAAGTATAGGGATAGACTAGGGGCGGGGGAGCCCTACCATCAGAAAAGCCCATTTAAAAGTACCTGCAATAATTTGGCCATGTATGGTGCTGGAATCAGCTGGGAGGATGCTAGCCAGATTGGGGAATCATAATGGTGGAAACAGGGATGTTAGTCTGTGAAATCCCTCTCCTGTGTGCTAGGAACTGTGTTAAGTCCTCACTACATAGCCTGTCTTAGTTACTTTTCTACTGCAAAGGTGAAACTCCATGAGCAAGGCAATTTGTGGAAGAAAGAGCTTCTTTGGGCTTGTGATGGCAAAGCAAAGGCATAGAGGTGGGAAGCTGAGGACTCACCTCTTCAACCACGGGCATAAAGGAAGATGGAAAATCAGGACTGGCAAGAAGCTTCCGAAACCTTGAAACCAACCCCAGGGACACAGTTCTTCCAGCAAGACACAACTTGTAAGCTTAACCAAATGGTGCCAGCAACTGGGGACCGAGTGTTCAAACATCCAAGCCTATGGGGGACATTCTCACTTAAACCAGCACACACCTTAGCCTTTCATTCTTATTAAAGTCTTTATAGAAGGTACCAGGCACCTTTAATAGAAAGACATAAGAGAAATTGAGAGATCCATCTCATGCCAGAGGGTAGCAAGCATTGGAGCCTGCCTACAAGCTCAAGTGTGCCTATTTCTGATGCCCAAGCTTTTGTACAAAATTTGGATCTTGTCTTATTAAAGGCCATGACGAAGAGGGAGGAGCACAGTCTTACTGCTTTCTTAGATCATAGGCATTGAACCCCGGTCCTTCACTGCTTGACTTCCGTATCACAAAAGTCTGAGCAATGATAGATTTTTCCTGCTAGTTTAACTCCATCTGCTACCTTCTCTTCCTCCTCTGGAAAAAAATCCTTTCTTCCCAGAGGAAGAGGTCATTGATCCTGCTGAGAGCAAATTAGATACACCTCCACCGGGATTCATAAAGGTACTGCTACTGTGGCTGTGTCCAAGGGCAGCCAAGTGACCTAAGGAGGATTATTTCCCCTGAGAAAAAAAATTTATAGATAAGAAAACACAGTTGGGTCATATGATAATGATAGGTGGTAAGCTTTAAAAACAAAACCAAAACAAAACCTACTAAACCCACCTTGATTTCCATCTTCCTTTTCACCCATCTTGGAGATTCCATGCTCTCTACACTTAATGTGAGCTGGTTTATAAATCTTAGTAGTCTTAAGAGATATAATATGGTTTCCCACTGTGGCCTTAAATTTCATTTGCCTAATGGTAAGTTACACTAAGAATCATTTTGCATGCTTATTTGATACTTGTATAATTTCCTCAGTAGTGTCGATTGAAATGTTTGATATTATCTTAAAATTGAATCGTTAGATGTCTCATTTTTGACTCATGGGTGTTCTTGAATGTGCATTTTGGATTCAAGAGTGTAACTGATACATACTTTAGAAAGTTTGTTTCAGTTGGTGGCTTGTTTGTCTCCTGACAATGTCTTTCACAGAGCAGGTATCTGTAAGTCTTCTGAATCAGAGTTAATCCCTTTTTGTGATTGGGACCATAAATCATCACTGTCAACTTGGCTGGATTTGAAGTCACTTAGGAGATACACCTGTGAGTGTGTCTGTGAAAGTGTTTCATGAAAGCTTTAACTGAGGAGAGAAGACCCATCCTGCCACTCACGAGTGGCACCACCCATGGCCAGGGGTCCCAGGAGGAATAATAAGGAGAAAGTTAGCTGAGAAGAGACATTTCTCTCTCTGCTTCCTGACGGCAGCTGGGATGTGATCGACTGTCTCACATTCTTGCCAATCTTACACCTTCTCTACCATGAGACCTTGTTCCAGTTAACCCCAGCTGCCCCCAATTCCTCCCTTCCTTAAATTGATGTTTTCGGGTGTTTTGTCAGACTAGTGAGAAATTAACTAACACAATGAGCTCGCTTTGAGTGTCATATCTAAGATATTTTGCCTAATGTTAGGTAATAAATATAGTTGCTGTTTTGCTCTAAAAGTTTTATAGGCTTTAAAACAAATCTTGATCTGGCTGACATTTTGAAATTCTTTTTATATGTGATATGGGTACACACTGTAGCTCCTTTTCTAAATGTGAATGTGTAACTGTCAACCAGTCTTCAGTGGAAAAGGCTGTCCTTTATTCACTGATCTGCCTTTGTGTGGTTCTCATTGCTTGGTTGTCCATATTTATCTGATTCTGTCTCGACTCTGTTCTTAACTGTCAATCTCATTATTCATCCCCATCCCACACTGCAGTTTTTAGCTTGGAAATCAAGTGTACCGGTGATCCAATTGCATTCTTCTCTATTGCTTGTTTGTCTAATCTAAAGCCTTTGTTTGTTGTTTTCTCAAGAATAAAAGAATAAGGTCTTCAAGGTTTTGTTGAAATTGTGATAATTATTGCCTTTGTGCAAATTCTTTATCTTTTAAAAATCTTATTTTAAATTATGAATCGTGTGTATGTTCAACAAGGTTTAGATGCCTCTTGAGGCAGCAGAAGTTATCAGATCATGGAATGGGAATTCTAAGCAGTTGTGAGTCGCCCAATATGGGAGCTGGTGACTCAACTCAAGTCCTGTGGAAAGCAGTATGTGCTCTTACCCATTGAACCATCTCTCTACCTCCAAAGATTTCCTTATATCATTTTTTAATATTCTGATCTTGATTAGTCTGCATCTCTATATTTATTTATGGATTGTTTACTTCTTTCCAGTAAGTTGTATTGCCTTGGTGTTGATGATGATGCCTTACACATTTCTTTCCAAATTAATCCCCAGCATGCCACATTTTGATACTTTTAAATATGTTGCTATTACTTTAATGGGCAATATTGTCAACCAGATTTCAGGGAAAATGAGTTTCAATGGAACTGCAAGGTATGTATCTTGAAGACAGTACAAGGAATAGCTATATTCGCAGGAAATCATGTAAATGGGTCAAGTATGCAGTCATCGTGTATGGCAGCATGGGTTCCAAGTCTTTCATGTAAGTGAGAGTTTGAGTATGGCAGGAGAGAAACTCAGGAAATAACAAACATGGGGGCCATTTTAGTGAGCTGATGATCTCAGGAATGAGACAGACATATTTATCATGTGACAGTGGTACCATCTATATGTATCTTTGCCAACAGACTAATCCTGTCGAAAGTGAAGGGCATTCTGTCCTACTTTTGACTTTAATTTCAAGAAGTAAGGCTGAAACTGAGCAGGGGGTGTCGCTCCTAACTGTTGGGTTTGGGCCTCAGGGTCCTGACCTTCATTTTGTTGTATATCAGCCCTAAATCCCAAATACAGGACTTCAGTGCTTTGAAATGCACGATTTTACACTTAAGCAAATAAGGCCCAGTTGGTACCTTCCTTAAGACAAAGAAACTATCAATGAATGGTAATTTAACAGTCAATTTGTATATGACTAATATTGTCAATGACACCAGTGATGGGCATGTCAACAGGCACCAGGTGCTTTCTGCATGCCCACTTCACCGATGCTTACAATAACCTTAGGAAGTAGTTGTTCTTATTAGCCTCATTTAATAGTGTGAAAATGGTTCTAGAGAGATGGAATGTTTGACTCATGACCACAGAGTTCATCAGTAGTAAGAGAAGAAGTAGCTGCAGGAAGACCGTCTTAATGTATGTGTTGCATTCTGCAGTGGCATAGTTTGTATGTGGAACAGCCGCACTTCAAAGAGCGCCTCCCCCATTCTTAGTCTTTATTTAATCTGCTCTCATTTTGTGCATAGAGAAATATTTAATGGGCTGGAACTTACCTTCAAGGTCAGTACTGAAGACTTTTATGCACTATGCTTCATTGATGATAGAAGACATCTCAGGGAGTGGATATGTTTAACAGGTAGATATTGACATTTCTAATTCTCACAAATTATTTTTTCAGCTATATTATGCATTAAAAATGAAGTCCTCTGGATTTAGTGATGAATAACACATCAGTTCCTTCCTGCTTATTTATATACATTTGGCAGCTCAAATGTATATAATGTAATCGTCGGATCAATAAACAAATGCTTTTTGAAAAATTGAACTTAATGCATTTTAATATTCGATGAGTATGAATTTTAGAGCGTTGCCATCCTTGATGAGGGCAATGCCTTTCAAATTTAGAATTATTTTGTAGACAGGAGGGGAAAGCGTTGCATTTGCTTACCATACCCCATTTATATGCTATTATTCCGGCTGCATTTTAGATAATAAAAATGTCACTTTTTTTTAATGGAGGAGCTGTTTCTACCCCTCAGCATCCATACAAAGACGCCTCCATGGAAGAGTCTCACATCATCAGCTCGGAAGGAAGTACTCTGCTTTCGAGTCCATTGTATTCTGGCAAACTGACACATCCATCCATCAAAGCGAGTGGCTCACTCTTTTAGCCCCAAGTGTGTGGATTCAGTTATTTTTTTTTATTAAGATGGAAAATGGTCTGTGAGGTTTGAACACTCTCAGAACTATTTCACTCATTCGAGTATAAAAATATTGGTTCCGTGTTACCAAGTGTGCAGAATGTCTCTGGAAACCTGTGGCACACGTGGGAAGCAAGTTACCAAAGGGATCCTGACTTTTTACAGAAAACAAGGAGGGCACCCTGGGGTTGTCCTTCACTTGTCAGCGTTCTAGGAGTCAGAGGAGTGACAGCAGACAGTCACCTCTAAGGCTGTGCATTAGCCTCTCCACACGGCCCATCATAACTTCAGGGACTCTGTGGAAGGACTGCTAAGACATTTGTTTAAATTATGCAAAAGTCTCTTCTTCAGAAGGAGGATGGCCTAGCAATTGGGCAGTGAATCTGCTTACGGTAGAGTGAGCTCACTCTCAGTGTAGACTCAAAGGCACCCCACATTTTGGAACATTGCTCTAAGGGACAGAACATACATTATAGGAAGCAATCTCCTTTTGGGGTGAAGGTATCACAATACTAAGAGACAGAGCGAGACTTCTTCGGTTTCTTTTCCTATCTCTCTCTCTAAATGAGCCCTGGACCCCTACACTGGGGCTGTGCTGGGTTAAGATAATAATTCCAATCAGACATTCTAAAAGTGAGAATGAATTTTATGACCCACATAGTAATGACTAAACTAAAAATAATTAATAGACTGAATAACATCATCATTTCAGATTTGAAGTGACCTCCGTGTAGGCTTCAGCCTCAAACCTTCAGTTTCTTAGATGAAGCAGCGTGGGTCCCTGTGACAAAAGATCTAATTAGACAGTGGGTGGTGATGTCAGACATGCAGTCTGGTTTCTTAGGATTTTATTGTTCGGTCCAATACTCTTTATATAACAACATGTAACTAAATTTAGTGTCCTTTGACCATGAGTCAGAAATACTTCTGACCACACTGTGCTATTTCCCTGAGTAATGCTAAAAGCCTCTATAAATCCCTGCACTATTACCATTTCATGAATATGACTTAATTAAAAGTGTTTACATGTAACAGCCTAGATTTTTCCAATTTCATTTAAATGTGCATTCAAGGCAAATGGTATTTTTCCCTTCAAAAAAGAACTTCTTAAAGTGATTATGGCGCCACCTCTTTAATGAGCTTTAATCATGAATGACCTTGCACAAAACCGTCCTTGGATTGGCGCAGCTCCTTTGCAGGGGACTTTTCGATGAACTCAGCAGAAAGTCCTAGGAGGGACTGACTTCAAGTTGGAGCTTCAGTAGTTCTAAGTCTTCATTCTGGTGCTTCTGCAGAGTTACCACCTTGACTTCTGGAAGATCCCACATCTCAGTATTATGTGGACAGCGTTTTGTAGATGAGGACAAAGGGCATTTATCACAGCTTTGAAGACTTCAAAGGACTTAAGCACATACATGGAGGAATCTGGGAGCCGACAACTTACCTTCTCTTTGAAAAATGTAGTGTTGATAAAATCCATGCTGTCTCTGTGTGTTGACAATGATATCAGTACTTGCTCTGCATTTTGAGAGGCCGACTTAGGGTGTGGCTTCATTGGTGGCATGTGTTGCTTGCAGGGCCAGTTTTATCCCTGCTAAATAGGGAATGACTTGTAGAGAATATGTTTTTGTGGGATTTTGAGCTTTTATTAACAAACCAAATTCAGAGATTTCAAGGACTTTAATGGAGACGATAATACTGTGTGGAAAATGTAACTAGAGCTCCCAACTCAGCTCTTGGTCTAACCCTGGTGCCCTGGGAATGCAGTCATAGTTGTATTCTGTCCCTGATTGAGTCTTGGGGTGGGGCTGCTTAGCCCTGATCAGCCTAGGAACAGAACCACAGTCTGATGTCTCCATAGTAAACCTGAAATAAAGACACATTCAACAACCAAGACCCATGAGACCCAATAATACTTTTCAAATTGAAGCTCTCTTCGTTTAGAGATAACATTTACTTCCCTTAGCTGGCACAGAAATTCTTAAAATGGTCCAGTAGAGGCCTAGGTCTAGTCCAGATGTATGTAGAAGCCTAAGTTCCCACTTGTCCTGTGCCTCTTTTTTTTTTTTAATATAATTTACTTTGTGGGTGTGACTAGTTTACCTGTTTGTATGTATGTGTTTCATGTACATGTCTGCCACCCATGGAGGCCAAAAGAGGCTATCAAATTCCCTAGTACTGGAGTTACAGAAAGGTGTAAGCTGCCATGTAGGTGCTAGGAACTGAATGCTCTGCAAGAGTAACAAGTGCTTTTACCGCTAGCCTTCTCTCCAGCCTGCCCTCTGTTATTTTAATTCACCAATTTTGCGATATTCTGTCACAGAAGTCCCAGGTAACAAGCAAATGAAAGGTTTGATGGAGCTTGGCAGAAAATGCTCTTTGGTCCCGCCTCAGTTTATGGGAAAAGTAGTGAATATTTTGAATCAAATATTAGTTATGCACAATACATAAGAATATAGAAATGTGGGGTGTGTGTGTGTGTAAAACGAATACTTACCCACATTTTATCTCTCTGTGTACTTGCTAAAGTATCCATCATTTCTGAATTTTGCAATTATTCTGCCAAGAAAAAAAAAGACATAACTGAGCTTTTATAAAGATGACAATAGGAAAATGACATTGATTTATTGAGATCTGTCATCCAGTGAGTGGCAATGCTGGCCCAGAATTCTGGTTTCTTGGATTTTGTAAGCTCCGAGAATAACGCCGTGATAAAACAGCGGCTTCATTTGGGGGATCTGGGGACTAAAGCTCAGAAACTGCAAGCTACTGGCTTACATTGACCTTGGACACTGACCAAAGCAGGTCAGATGGCCGCGCTCTCTACTCAGAAGGCCGTGCTCCAAACAACTGGAGTGTAAGGAGTCCTCACTTTCTCCTGTGCTTTCTTTCTTTCCCCCTTCCCTCTCTCCCTGCCCTCACTTCCCTGAGCAACAATAAAATGAGATTCATGTCGAAATTTGTTCTCCATGACCATGCACTGTAGTGTGTAGGAAAAGAAGAAAATAGCGAGCTGCTCCGATTGCTCTTCCACAGGACGCATCAGACATAATGCAAAGTAGTTTGGGTGCTCCAATCAATGCAAAATTAGCGCGTACAAAAGGGGGAGAGCTACATTTAGCATAACTTTCTAACTACTCTCTGAAAGGCTTTAGTTCAGATTTTTGTTTACTAATTGAGATGAATTAGATGCTTTTCAGATGTTGCAGGATTTATGCACCCTTAATCTGGAGGGGCTTTCTCTGACTGTCACATTCACAGTGAACAACCAGGATAGACAGGAAAAGCTCTCAGGACATTGAACCTGCCACACTGTCAACTGTCACTCCAAACCTCTCACCCTGAGCAGCTGGAAACGTGGTTTACACAGAACTCAATTCCCACTCTTGCTTCTTTGTCACCCCTTGTTTCCAAACATCTAACCTCCCTTACACTTGTAAAGATCTAAGAAACATGGCAACTCTCTCTTGTTCATCTTGTTCCAACATCATTTATGTTAATATGTGCTTACTTACAATGAACATGCATTGTACATAAACCATGATAGAACTACTATTCAGTGTGTGAATGTGCGTGTGCATGTGCTCATGTGCATGCATGCATGCCTTTTGATGCAAGCATTTGTTTGAATGCCTAACAAATGTTAACCTTATAAATCTTTGCAATGAACAAGTATATACATTGGTAATACATTTCAAATATTTTTAAAATTGTGTGCATGCATGTGTGTGGTTTTGATGGATGAGTGAAGTTGCCCATGGAGACCAGAAGAGGGAGTTGGATCCCCTGGAGCTGGAGTTACAAGAAGTTGTGGACTCCCTGATGTAGATGCTGGGATCTGAATGCTTGCCCTCAATGAACACCATGTTCCTTGGCAGAGCCATCTCTCCAGCCCCTACATTTTAAAAGCCAAATCAATGTTAATAAAAGAAAGTCAGTGGTAAATAAAGGAATGGCCAGACTGAACATTCTCTCCCCTGGGCATCCTGAGTGCTCCCATCACTCTTGAATTTTAAACCCGAGGACATTGCATGTCTGTGTTTGCTCCATGAACCAAAGTAACCAAGCTGGACTTACATAATGGACGATGCCACCAGTGACTTTTGGATTCTGAAACACATGACTTGTTTAAAACTTATCCAGAAAGACTGTTCTGGAAGGTTTTCTGGGCATTTCAAAGTTGCTTTGCATTTATTCCAAAAAGTGGGTGATATGAGAGAGCCTGTAAAGCATAAACCACATGAGCTGAAAAAGTGCAGAGATGGGGCATGGTCACTCCATTACCAAGACAGATTTCCTCTAGCAAAGAGCTCCCAACCCTCCCAATGAACTCCACCCTGCCTCCGATTAGCTCAGTTCCCAAATTAAACCTGCAGACCTTCTATTTAAGGGCTTGTCAAACTCCGTTTTGATTACTAGTTGTGATGCCGGTTGCCAAGCTGAGAGTGGCCTTCAGCATTCCCGAGAATGATCACGCCCCTGGAGCACGAGGAAAGCAGATTCGAGTGACACTGGCCCCACACATGTCTGTCATCATAAAACAGGTTTGCGTGCATGGCCTAAGCGCAGTAGGGCTTTCAAAATAGCCAAGAAATGTTTCATCTCTGAAGGCAGATGAGCCTGTGACAGTGTGGATTGCCCACTTGACAGAGTTTAGAGTGACCTAGAATACTAATTTCCAGACACACCTACTAGGGGACTGTTTAAACCCTTGGCCTGCTTGTGAAGGAATGTCTTGGTTGGATTAATTGCAGAAACACTCTGCACTTCAGGCAGGCAGGAGAGAGGTGAATGCTAGTGCATTCTTCCTTTTCATTCAGTCTGTACCTGAGGTGCAAGGGATGCTGCCGCTCACTTTCAGGGCAGGACTTCAGACCTCGCTTACACCGATATGGAAGTGTGTGCCAACCACAGGCTGAAATGTGTCTCCTGGGTGATTCTAAATCTGGTCAAGTTGAATGATGAATTGAAGTATGCAGCAGCTCAGCGACTCCTCTTAGCTCTCTATCTGAAAGTTACATTGGAGAAAATGGGAGCCACTCAACACCCAGAGGCATGGGATTATCCACAGGCTCCTGTCGTTCTCCTGCATTCTAACACATACATTAGGAGGACTGATGACTAGGATTACCTGTGTGTGGGCCCTTATGCTTCAACTCATGTACAGTGGACATGCACTGATCCCATGGTGGCTCAGGACTCTGACCGTGAGAGGCCCAGCAGACCAAATGAAGCTGCACCTTCTGTGTCCTGATACTAGAAAGTTCTCCGGCCCCACAGTCACCATTAACACCAGGTTTCTGTCAAGCTTTTTGTTGCAGTCCGTCTCTATCCCTTCCAGCTCTGATACAGCTCTATGGGAAGTCTTGCAGACATCTATTCTGATGTCTGGATTTTTCAATACCCCGACTCCGCAGAGTTCACTTGCAGATGGGACTGTGAAAAGCTCTTCTCTGAGTGTGACAGCTTTTGACAGCGACTTCCTGGACACCATGCTCTTATAGTGCATAGAAGCTTTAATGAGGTCATTTTTGAAACATGAAAGGGAAGAAAAAAGTGTAGGGATCTGAAGGCTCCTTGAGACTCTGTGAAGCACCTGTTCAAACCCCCTGGCATTTTCAAATCATCCACCAACCTGGTTCTGACTCTATCCTGAGACGCTTCTCTTTCTGGACTCTCAACTTGACCTTTCAGTCCATGCCCGTGTTTAGTCTGGAAATATTTCACTGGGAAACACTGGGAATAGATAATATTTTATCTTTGAACTCAGCAAGTCTATTTTTTTATTTCTATTAAGATTTGCTTAAAAGGGAAAGATTCCCTCTTTTTAGCTCATCTTTTCCTATTTTTAATCTTTGTATGCACAGCTAAAAGGAACTTTAGAAATGTTAACAATGTACCTTGGAATGGCCTTGGGTGACATGATTTCTATAACACATCAGTTGTCTCTTCTATGGGAATGCTTCCTTGACAGGCAGACTTCTTGTCCACTTCCTGGACCATCTTTCCAGGCCACTCCTGTTCCACTCCTGGGTTCCAGAACTAGCTTGACATGGTTTTTGAGTGTTGTTAAAACAGAACTCTCAACCCCTTCTAAGCACCAAATCCACCAGAAGAATCCACCTCAATCCTCAAGACAAAAGCTATTTGATGAAACCACTTGATTCTGAATGTCAATAACTTAGAAGGAATAGCTGGTGTAGACTGTATCGGTTTGAGTAGGTGTTTCTGGGGCTTAAGTTAGAAAAATAGGGCTAGTCCAATGGCTGTGAACCAGATTTACCCAGTTCAATCCTGTGACATGGGGAAGCACATGAGAAAATGCTAAAGAAGTAGGAAAGAATTTAAGATACAATTTACAAATAAAGGATCATGTGTGTGCCAGACATAATGTAAGCGGGAACCATTAAAATGGTGAAGACAACTGATGTGTCTACAAGAAGACCACTGATGTCCACAGGGAGTAAACTATTTGGGATTGATTCAATATACAAGTAGATAAATGATGAATGATAAATGATCTTAAGATGTAAGATATATTGTGAAAATATTCCAAAACTGAGTGTCTTGATTAAAATTTCAATCAAATTCTGTACACTGCATCTGATCTCTCAAATATCATCACCCTCCCCGTCCCTAACTATAGATGTATCTAAGATTCCAGAAATAGAACCAATAATATAAATATACTTTTCTGCCTCATAGACATGTAAAATAGAGTTAAATTCATGAATTAGGCATAGTAAAAGATCAATAATAATAACTAATTACGGAATGAATATTGAGGCTATAAAATACACTGCAATAAAATTGCTTGTATCACTACTCTTGAATTTTGAGGACAGTTTTAAGTAAAGTAAATGTCATTTGAACATAGAAACTGAACAGCCTGATTGTCAAGACAGCTAGTACGTGACACAAAAGGGTAACATATACAATGTAGATACACTGGTTGCAGAATGGTTCATATCCCAGCAATATGGAGTAGGGAGGCGTAAATTGTTATCCTTCTATTTGGTATGCCCCACAATTTAAAATGTGTGGATTTTTTTCAGACCACAGAAAATCATAAGTAATTTTTAAAAAAATGAGGATAAAAACAGATTAGTGTATTCTAAATGGAACTAGAATGCTTAGACTCTATGTAGTTTTGCATAGATTTTTGTGGATATCCAAACCTATTTTCTGTATCATATTTGGGAGATGTCTTAGGTTTTCTATCGATGTCAAGAGACAACATGGCCACAGCAACTCCTAGAAGTGAAAACATTTAGCTGGGGCTGTCTTATAGTTTTAGAGGTTTAGTCCATTGTCCTCACGGCAGAGAACATGGCATGAAGGCAGACATGGTGCTGGAGAAGGAGGGAAGAGTTCTATATCCAGATTGGCAAGAAATAGGAAGACAGTGAGGCACACTCCCTCCAACAAGGCTACACCTTCTCTAACAAGACTACATCTCCCAATAGCACCATTTCATATGGACTGATGGGGGTCTTTTATATTCAAATCACTATAGGAAGGATATCACACATAAATAGTGTTGTTCACATTTTATTATAACTTAAAAGATATATTGTTTCTTGTTTTGTTTTTTTTCAATACTAAGTTTGCCTGTTTGGCTTGACTAAAGATTATTTGGTAACTCCATTCTAACATCCCTTTTTTAATTAATAGTTTATAGGATAAAACTTTGAGCTCATAACTATCCTATTTCTCATCAGTTTTTTTCTTACAATCATTTTACCATTCATTGATAGAGATGTTTGCTTCAAGCAATGCTTCAACTGCCGGCTGCCAAATGGATCTTTTTCTCACTATTGTTTCTCTGTATTTCTATGATTCATAATTGGAAATGTCAACATGACTGGGTCAAGGGATGCTCAGGGAGCTAGTTAAGCCTTTTAGTTGTGCCTGGCAGGCTGTTTCTGGAAGGCATTAACATGTGAATGTGTAAATCAGTAGACCAAATAAAATAGACTGCCAGCTCTTCCCAGTGTGAGTTGGGATCGCCCTGTTCCTTGATGGCTTGAACAGAACTCAAAGGCAGGGGAGGAAGAATCAAAGCTGAGTGCTTGAGTTGAGACAAGGTCTTTGCTTTAGTGTGTGTTCTCAGGGCTCATGGCTCTGAACTGCCCACACCCATGCTGGAGTCTATAGCACTGGCTCCCAATATTCTTTTGCGCTACTTGCAGTGGTTTTCTTGGCTACACAGCTCGTTAGAACTAATCAGTTTGCAGACTCTCACCAAAACCCTAACAAGAAACTGATCATATAATATCAATCATATCATATCATATCATATCATATCATACCATATCATAAGGGCCTTTACTTACATACATATACATATATATTTATACATGTACATCATAGACACTATTTCTCTGTGAGATGACTAAGCAAAATAATGAGTTCATATTTTGTTTTTCTTTTTCTTTACTGATCTTTTCCACGTAATACCATGATAGGATCTGCACTATCCCTAGCATCTTATAACCCATTTCCTAGTCATTTTGTGAAATGATGTTAAATAATCACACATTTAGTCAATAGAGGTCTCTGGGAGATGGTAACTGGCTCCATTTGTGCTTCCAGTTTCTGTCACATCTTCAAGTTTAGCAGTCATGATAAAAACGTAGGAGTTTGAGCGTTAGAATGTCCTTCAGAATTAAGAAGGCAAATATTTTCTGTGTATATACATATCCAAGCATTATTTCTTTAGAAGTCTAACGGGTTAAGCAAAATTTAAAAAATGGGAAAGGAGACTGAATCTTTCCTGGTTTCTCTCTGCCTTGCTCTGCTGCCATGTGTCCTGTGTTTGCTCAATGCTGGTTGTCATGGTTTGAATATGCATGGCCCAGGGAGTGGCACTATTTGGAGGTATGGCCTTGTTGGAATAGGTAGGTCACTGTGAGTGTGGGCTTTAAGACCTTTATCTAGCTGCCTGGGAGCCAGTATTCTGCTGGCAGCCTTCAGATGAAGATGTAGAACCCTCAGCTCCTCCTGTGCCATGCCTGTCTGGATGCTGCCATGTTCCTGCCTTGATGATAATGGACTGAACCTCTGAACATGTAAGCCAGTTACAATTAAATGTTGTCCTGTGAGTGTTGCCTTGGCTATAGTGTCTGTTCATAGCAGTAAAACCCTAACTAAGATACTGGTCATTTCTGGGGACATGAAAAGTGTAGCTCACGCTATTCTGTGAGTATGCTGGGAGACAGTGTTAGTGAGTCTTACACTAGTGCAAGACCTGAGAGTTATTACACTCGTTTCTGGTAAATTACTAGTTCAGAGTGACATCACAGAGTTCTGTCACTGGCTTAGGTCATGCAGTCATTTCATTACTCTCAAAAGTCCTCACAAGTCATTGTGTTTGCATCTTCCTTAGGTAAGGTGGCCATAAGTTTAATTAGGGTAGCTGGGTTTCACTTGCGATGACTCAACAGTCATTGTCAAAACAAAATGAGGCCATTTTAAGTATATTACAGCACACATGATTTAACTATAGAAATCTAAGCTACATAAGTAGCCTTTCTGCTGGCAGGGCTTCTAATCAGTGATGCTACAGGAGTACTTATTCTCAGTACTGTGTGCATGAGATGTGGTACATGTGTTCACATGTGTGCATGGAGACCAGAGGACAACTTCAAGGGTCCTCTTCAGGAGTCATGCACTTTTTTGAGAGGATCGGAATGTCCTGGAAATCACCAAGGAGATAGGTTTGTTGGTCAGTGAGAATCCCAGGATCTACCTATTGCTGTATCCCTAGGGCTGAGATCCTATGTGCCTACCAGGAAGCCTGGGCTTTTAAGGATGAGGAATCTGAGACCAAGTACAGGTCCTCATATTTACAATGTAAGCACTTTATAGACCGAGTCATCTCTCCAATCACAGCTGTATATTGGTTTTGTTTTTTAAACATTTTTGCCTCTTTCATCTAGTCTCACTAGTCAATAAAACAGTGATAAGAGATATTAAGAACTGAGAGAGTATCTATTCCTTCTCCCTTTAAAGATGTCCTGGGAAACAGTGACAATCTCATGACAAGGATAATTCTAAGTGATATACACACTAAGCTCAAGAAAAGGGAAAATATGTCATCTCTACCTTATGGATGAGAAAACTGAAGGGTCATGTTAAGTAACTTGCAAAGGGGAATATCACTAAAACAGGGTGGAACTGGACCACTGAATATAAAACTTACCTCAAATAATGCTCTACTCTCTATATTGCATCTCTATATTCTGGTTCTTGGTGAATAATTGTAGAGACAGGAAAGCAAGGAAAAAGTATCAACTTGATACTCAGTATAATCCATGGGCTCTAGGGAGAGAGATCACATGGCTGTCATGTGAAGTTCCCTTGGAACATTTAGCAAATAAATACTGTGTCCTTGATACTCTCATAATTATTATTTCATAATTTGCCATCATCCCTGTACTAGTCAGGGTTCACTAAAGTAAAAGAACTGATAGAAGGGCTAAGTATTAAAAGGGGACTTTTTAGATTGGTTTGTAGGATGCAGTCTGGTTAGTCCCACAGCGAGAATGAGAGCAAGTTGGCAATAACAAAATCTCCTTTTACATGGGGTACCACCAAAAGGTATATCTTTTCCTGCTTCAGATAATTTGATTAAGAAAATTCCTACTAGGGGTGTTCAGAGCTTGTGTTGTCGAGTCTAGGGAAGCAGGGTAAGCCATCATAGTCCCTGCAGTGATTTTTGTTAACTCAGGATATCTAAAGCCTTGAGTGCGAAGATCGGATGCAGGCACATCTGTCTGCCTGTGGCCTGTCCAAAAGACCCTGCTTCTGTAGCTGACAGAATGCCCAGTGATCATGCCCATGGATCTGGCTTCCTGAGATACTTGGATGAGATTCTCTTTCCTGGGGATGGCTTTTGTACCTTAGCACATAGATAAGTGGACCCACTGAGAAGTCACAAACCTTGCCAGGATGGAAAAGGCTAAAGAATAAGCCTTGATACTGGGAATGCTGGATAATAATGGTTCCCATCTCCTTTCAAAGCCCGAGTCCATAATGCTCATGGGTTCTCTGCCAGGTTTCTTGGAATGAATGAGGAAAGTTTAAAATGATCAAATTAATTCCCTTAATGATCATGCACGCAGTACAATTACAGTAAAAGCTGAAGAACTCACTGTGAATTCAAGGTTAATGACAAAATAATACTCCATACAGCTGCTTAAAACTCCCAGAAGACACCAGGATACAGAATAAAGACTTTTGACTAGGAACTTCCTAGGTCTACTGAGAAATAACTTATCTTAAATATAATTTACTGAAGAAAAGGTATCCAAGGCTTTGGCGTTAGAAAACTTATAGCTAGAACCGATACAAGAGATTCAATTAGACAAAAATCCCAATGTTTCTAAATTCAGCCAGTCCTGTGATCTTTTGACAAAGTTTAGCAATTTTACTTGATCAGTTCAGACCTTTAACATATCTAAAGGCATAGGAAGGGGTATGTGGGGAATTACTTGATTGCGAAACAACCTCCAATAGAACAAGAAAGTAGAATCTAGGCTAAGATTCTTTATAAGAGGGAACTGCGGGTCAGCCAGAAGACCTCAGCACACCAAGACTTGGGTAGTAAAAGACAAGGCCTATATGACAGCATCCAGGTCCAAGATAGAAGCATTGTAAAAGACAAAGTCGGGAAGACATGGAGACATGTGGAGCTTACTGTGAGCTGGGTGGAGGATGAATTCTCAAAAACAGAGAACTAGACACAATGCTGTTTGTGGCCATGGTTCTTTCTCTCCCCTCCCCTCCTCCCCTCCTCTCCTCTCCTGCCCTCCCTTCTCCTACTGTCCCTCTCCTCTTTCTCTAGTTCAGATTTGACATTTTCTACCTCCCTTAGTTCCCCTTAGTTCTAGGAATTAAATCCATGGCCTTCTGCATGCTAGGGAAGTACTATATCTCCAGTTCTGTACACTCGTTCCATTTTAAAAACCTACATAGTAGGTCTTCTACAACTAAGATTTCCTTCTGGTTTATTCCATATATTTCATTTTTTCTGTTGAGATGTTGAATATTTTCTCCTGAATTAACTTACTTTCTTTAATTCCATTAAGCAAAGTGCTTGTCTATTCATTTCAGTCATTGTAGGAACTGCAATCTTGGCATGCCTTGAGAATTGTCACATGTCCTCTTGTTTTTATGTCAGGAAATATTAAGACATATCCTGAGTATTTGAAAATGCTTCATATTGGGGGGTGTGTGATTGTTGCAACTGTCAGCTTGACTCAACCAAGAATCATCTAGGAAGAGAGTCTTGATTAAGGACTGTGTAGATCAGTTTGGCCTATGGATAGATCTATAATGGATTATCTTGATTACATTAATTAAGATCAGAAGAACCTGTCCACTGTGGGTAGCACCATTCCTTAAGAAGGGGATTTTGAACTGAATAAGAATGGAGAAAGTGAGCTGACTACAAGCTCACTTGTATTCATTGCTCTGTGTTACTAGTTATAAATGTAATATGACCAGTTCCGTCAAGGTCCTGCCATCGTGAATTCCCTGTTATGATGGACTACCTGCAACTATAAACTAAGACAAACCATTTCTCCCCCAAGTTGGTCTTGGGAGGGTATTTTATCATATTAACCCAAACTAAAAAATAATATAATGATATTGAGGATTTGTTACATGGGAATTTTATCATTGTTTTCTGGAGGAGGTGTTTTTGTTTGGGCTAATATCTCTCTTGAATAAACTCAGGTCAGTAGTCTTATCTTACCTGTGGTCAGTGCAGCTCAAGCCCATTGCACTTCCTCTAAGTAATGGCTTTGAATTGGCCTTGGGATCCGCTAGCGTTTTTCAGAATTTTCACCCAGACTCTCTTCTCTGCTTTTCTTCTTTCTAGGATTCTTCCCTCTACTTCTGGTGCTATGGTTATCCTTAGGCCAGAAACATATGAGTATTTCTATGAGGTCTTTAGCCGTCTTCTGACAAACCAGAGTAGAAGGGAACTTCCTTTGTAAAATACATGGAAGTCTTATAGAATTCAAGATATGACATCCTCATTCAAAATCTCAATTATTCTCCAAAACCTCCCTGGTTTTGGTTCTGAACAGAGCCTTTTGGAAGTTGCTTAGTGTGGTTTCTGGTATATGTTCATACTTTACCTTACCAGGAAGAACATCATCTTAGCTGAAAGCTGCCTTGGTGGAGCTTGTGCAGTATCCGGTGGAGTCACTGTGAAGACAATTGCTGATTCAGCCTCCTGGTGTAGTCCATGGATAGAACAGGAAATCCTACTGCTTAAGGAAGCCTTGGAAGTTAAAGAGACAGAGCCAGGAGAAGCCCTGAGCTGAGAGTTGATTTCAAATATACTCTTAGCTTGATGCATTAAGCTTTGGATGATAAGAATCATCTAAAAACAATTTGAGAATGGGTTCCCCCCCCCCCTTCTTTTTTTTTTTCTGGATCCATGACTATGTAGACTGAAGCAGTTGAAATTGGAGAAGACTCATTCATGGGAAGGAAGTGGGGATATGGAGGCCAGTTTTGGAAATTCTGAGTTTGAAACACTGTGGACAGCCAAAATGGGTATGTTCACTATGTGCAATTTGATGTGTGGGTTTGGACCTTTAGCAAAAGTCCGGATCTAAGCCTTTTCCGCACATACGTGGCAGTCAATGGAACTTTTTTCCTGTGGGCTGTGGCAGGATGGTGGGGCCCTGTGGAGAGGTCAGTGGAGGTTCGCCTGGAACCTGTGTGATTAAGCTTGTGCTTGGGGGTAAAGGAGGCTGTGTGGTGAACCCAGTTCAGCAATCCAGACTTGCGTGTATCTGTGATCTATAGTAGGTGTCTGAATTCAGAAGGTGTATGCATGGCTTCAACTGTAAGAACCTTCTGAAGTTCAAATTCACAAGTATTGGGGATTTCCATATCATCATAGCTCATGTCACCATGATCACCAATAATGGAACACAAGCAAACAGCAAAGAAAGGTTTCCCACTGCTACCCCATCTGACACTGAAGCCAGTTCTGATGCCACAGTATTGCAGGCAGTGAAGAGTCCATTCCCTACTGTTTTAATGGAGATCAAAGTCAGATAGAATGGTGACTAAGCCAGTGTTGGGAAGAGACTTTCAAAGCAAAGACGGGGAAACATCAGAATGCTCCAGTGATCAGTTCAGACCTGGCAAACCTTATGCTAGTCACTCTTCTTATCAGCCTCCAGCTCTCCCTCCCCTCTGGCATTCCACTTTGCTGTTTCTCTCCCCTGGATTCACCAGAGCCTAGCTTCCATCACCTGCAGCATTTAAGTCTTAGGACTTTGGATCTATAGGTTATTTACAAAGCAATGGCAGAGACCAACATGTCCAAGCTTCACATGCAGAAGTGTGTCCTGTTTCACGTGTGCTCCATGTTATTTGTATCATAGCAGCATTGCATCCCCTGAAGCACCTTTCTCCCTTATAGTCTCTGCAGTCTCCAAGCCAAATTCTGGGGGAGAGACAGTTCTTGTCAAAAGGAACCAAGGAGGCTTCCTTATCAAAATTAGGACTACTTTTATTCATAAACAACTACATATATTGGATTAGGACTTGCCAATGAGGTGCCACGGTGCAATGAGCTTAAGTTGTTTTTGCAATTCAGGAAAGCTTGGGAGCATGCACACCTTAAAACAGAGCTGCAAAGGCTGTGTACATGAGTGGTAGTGGGTTTGTCTCATGTGTATGAAGCCCTGGGTTCCAGCTTGTACCTTGAAAAGCCACACACAGACCAAAACCAGGAGTATTGTCTGTTACCCAGCAATTAACTTTTCATGGATAAGTCTTCTGAAGTTCACCTTATGGCATGTATGCCTATGTGTTTAAGCAAACACATGTAACTATCAAACATTTACATAATACATACCATAGGGCCAAGTCAGTATTCCGTTGCTATGAAGAGACACCACAACCACAGAATCTCTTATAAAGGAAAGCATTTAGTTAAATTGGGATTTCCTTACACTTTCAGAAGAAACCATTATCCTCATAGCAAGCAATATGGTGGCATGCAGGCAAACTTGGTAGCTGAGAGTTCTGTATCAGGATTTGAAGGCAGCAGGAAGAGAGAAGTAGTTGAGAGTTACACATCCAGATCCTTGGACAGCAGGAAGAGGCTTTTGAAACTTCAAAGACGACCCCAAGTGGTCTTGACATACTTCCTCAAACAAGGCCACACCCACTTCAAAATGGCCACGCCCACTAATCCTTTCAAATAGTACCACTCCCTAGTGACCAAGCATTCAAATCTGTGAGCATATGGGGGCCATTATTTTTCAAACCACCACACCATCTTTTATTGAAGATGTTTTCTCATTTGGTATGACTGTGTGATTAGAGCTTCTTCGGTTGGTTTTGGTGCTAGGGATAGAAGCCTGGGCTTAGGCATGCTAAATGCATACTCCACCATGGGTTTATACCTCAAAGCCTTTTTGACATGTGAACAATCAGAGGCACATGATTTTGAGAGATCAAGAATGGCATGATAGACAGTTCCTTTATGGTTACATAGTCATAAAGGGTGGGTTGAGATTACAATCAGATAAGGCTCAGTGGTTGATAATTTTTACTAGAATGTTATACTAATTCTGTCTGTTTGGAATGTCCCCCTGCCTCACTGCAAATGAGAAACTTCAGCCATTGAATTCCAGAAATGTTTCTCCATTTAAGAAGTAGCTCAGTGTCTGCCTCTTGACCACCACTAATGATGGGCTGGATCCTTAATCACTGGTATAACTAACAAATGGGTGTTGTGGGACAAATATTTTTAAACTGACATTCCACTTACACGCTGGTGATCCCCAAGGCATGTTGATTCAGTATGAATGATGGTTATTTGAGCAGTTTCGATGCAGAAACCTATCCTTCTCTACCCGTGATTCCACTGAGCTGCCTGTATGCACAGAGGAACCATCCTGGACACAGTGGCTAATGTTGTCTTTTTCTGCATTATATTTTTTAGTAGATTAAAGATGGTCAAAAATCGGTTAAGAAGATGGCTCAGTGGGTCAGACACCTACCCTGCAAGCATGAGGGCCTGGGTTTGGATCCCCAACACCCAGGGGAAAGCTGAATTCACTGGTGTGTACCTGTAACCCCAAAGCTGAGGGAGTAGAAATAGGTAGATTCTAGGATCTTCTTAGCCAGACAGCCAAGCCAAACTGAGTTCATTGAGATACCCTGTCTCCAAGGAAAATGTGCAGAGTGATAGAGGCAGGAACTTGATGTTTACAACTGATCTGTGCACACATATGCCCACACAAGAGAGAGAGAGAGAGAGAGAGAGAGAGAGAGAGAGAGAGAGAGAGAGAGAGAGAGCTCTTTGTTGACCTTGCTGGCTTCTGTGATTGTTTTGATTTACAGAATTTGGCAGTAGTGAGCTAAGGGTAAGGATTATTTTTTTAAATACTTATTATTGCTTCTTTGTGAATTTCACATCATGCACCCTTACAACCTCCCCCCAAAAGAAAACAATCCACAAAACAATACAAAAAAGAAAAACTCACTGTGGAAGCTGCAGTGTGTCACAGTGTGTCTTACAGTATACCATTTTGTCTGAACATCTGTACTTGGAAATGTTCTTTGCAATGAGTCACTGTTCTGGTTCAAGGCCTCTGCTTCTGCTACACCATCAATACTGGATCCTCACTAAGACTTCTCTTGGATATCTTGTTGGTGCCCTGTAACAGATATCTCATAGGTTTGCATCTGTAGAAGTAGCTTTTTCATACACTCTAGCAGTTAGTAGATTGAATAGACATTGGGGTGGGCCAACTCAAAGCCCTAGATCTAGGCTTGGGTTGTAGTTGAATTGGTCAGCCTGCCAATTCTTTGAGCTCATCAAAGGCCAGCTCTCCTGCCATGCCTTGGTGAGGTGCAGAGTCAGCTCTTCCTGTAGCCAGTCTTCAAGGAGGGTCAGACAACTCTTTCATGTTTATGCCATAGAGGCCATTCCCCTGCTCCCTTCCCCCACTCTCCTGTTAGGGGCGTGGCCAGTTCTCCTGCACTCAAGCCCCAGATGTAGATACCCTTGAGTGGAGCTTTTCACTTCGTGGCTACTGGACATACCCATGGTAGACACTCATTTGAAAGAAACCACAGCTCCTAGTTCTAGCTCTGGAGGTGCTCTTGTCGGATCTACGCCCCGAGCCTTACTGTTAACATGGTGAGAGCTGTTAACTCCCTATGATCTTCTCTCGCATGTGCTCAGAACTAAGAAGAGATGCTAGTTTGAGGCTGATTTTAATGGTGCACCAGGCGAATAGAAGAAGCAAGCACGGGAGATCTAAGTATCCCAGCATTCAGGTTTCCTTGGAAATACAAGTATGAGGGTGGTTTATTAAGCCAATTAAACACTTATCAAAAATGAATAAATTAATAAAGTGAAAGTACATTTAGAATAAGACAGTTGCTTGACCAAGATACTGGTCTTTTGGAGATTCTGGTTCTCTGTTGGGATTCTTTCGAGTGACTTGCTTAGGCAGCCATGCACCATAATAGCCCTCTGAACCCTTCCCCATCAGAGTACCCTAGGCTATCCAGCCACAACCACTGCTCAGAGGAGCCTCACGCAGGCTGGAACTCTGACAGGAGAGCTTGCCTGGCTCTGCACAAGCTAGGGGTTATTTATTGTGAATCCATGAGTGGGTATGTGCCAGTGCATATGGTCAAGATTAATATAGCAATCTCCTATAGCTCTATAATCAGATATTTAGACCATTTCCATTCAATGTGAATGTTAAGTCTTTCACCTGCACGTTACTAGTTTCTTTCTGTTCTTCCTTTATCTCTTGTTTTCTGGGTACCTTTGAAATTTTTGAAAATTCTATTTTATCTCCATGCTTGTCTTAGCTCTTATTTCTCATTTTTAGTTTTCAAGTGAATGACATGCTGTTTCATATATATATATATATATATATATATATATAATCTCTTAAACTTATTGCCATGTGATTTTAAATGGTGTAGCATTATTCCATGCATGATATAATCATTTTGTTTTAAAGAGTTTAAATCAACTTCAAATTACATGTATGTATGTATGTATGTATGTATGTATGTATGTATGTATAGTGACAGGTGGGTATATACACATGAATACATTCTCCATGGAGTCCAGAAGAAGACTGACATTAGAGCCCTTTGGAATTGTAGCTGCAGGCAGTTATGGACTCCCTGGTTTAGGTGCTGAGAACCAAACTTGGGTCCTCCATAAGAGCAGACCATGCTCTTACCAGCTGGGCCATCCCTCCAGCCCCTGATGTGAGACTATGACTGCACTGTATTTTTTCAGCATTGCTATGTAAATTTACCTTTGTTTATGTATAATATATTACTGCAATTTCTGTTTTAGACAGGAAGTTATTTTTTAAATAATGTAAGTTAAGGAAGAATGGTTCCTTAGTTTGCTTTATTGCTACAATTTATTGTGGTTTCCATTTCCTTCTGTATATTATACAATTTTGACAGAATGACTTCCTCATATTTATCTTGTGTCCTGATGGCAATGTGAGGATTTATGAGTTAAGAATTAAGGAAGTGGGGAGGGCAGAAAGGAGGCCAACTGGCTTTACACAGAGCTCTGTATATATGAAATGAATAACCATGTGTTGTGTTGCTAACCAAATTTTATAGAAGTCTTAGGTGAGAGTCTTTATTAACCTAGGCCCTTTCTATTATAATGTGCATATTCATTTTTATTTAACTATTGTTTCAATCTCATGCTATGTATGTTGTTTGTGGTACATTTGCCCAGCTGTGGCCGGAGTATATCCATGGGATATCAGAGTATCCCTGAAGTGGGGAGAATTTGGTTCCGAAGGTTGAACCCATAGTCCCAACACTTGAGAGTGTTTGCAGAAGAGTTACTTAATAGGAGGGTAGAGAAAGGCAGGAAGGGGCCAGTCAGGAGCAAGACATCCTTCCTCTAGTCCCATCAGAGGCTCTTTAAACCTCGAAAGCAGTGTGGTAAGGTGAGGACTAAGCTCAACAACACATGAGCCTTCTGGGGAGAGGTTGTCAGAACCAAAGCATAACACATGTACAGTGAGTGTTACTCAGAGTATTTTTTTACAGATTTTGAGACTTGGGAGGATCTGGAGTATTCAGCTAGGCATTCCTCTATGTTCTTAAGTTTGTGCCTGAGATGCTCTAAAGATACTATTTCTTCTTTTGCCACCAAGGCAAGGAAGCTTAGGGTTAGAGCCAAGCAAATGCTACAAAGTCACAAATAAAGAACGAATTGGGGAAATAGTTGGACATGCCACTCTCTCTAAATTCTTCAGGGCATTTTCTACAATGTGTAACTCATAACGGAGCAAATAAATGCTTAGTGAATGAAAAATGATGAAGAATGAGGGGAGGGCATGCAAAAATACCGAGGGACAGAAGCAAGCAATAGATTGAAGATTACAGAGAGGAGACTAACAGGGTGAAGGGAAGTCTGCAGTTATATGGTATTTTTGGGAAAAAAAATGAGTTTCCTTTTCCATGCTTCCGGGACATGGGTTTTAATTTGTGGGAGTCATATGCTGCAGATGTTGCCATTCCTACTCTGGTCAGATCACCATGACAAAGGCACTGCCTGCTCTATAAATAGACAGTCAGATTGATTTCACATCCTGCTCTGGTTCTCCAACTGCTTGCCTGGTGTGACACCAAGATCGATGAGTGATTCCATCCACCGAGTGCACGGACGCTCCACGCTCTCCTCTGGAAGATGACAATCAGGCTCATTAAATTCAGCACAAAGCAGCTTCAAAGACTTTTGTCCTATCAGAGAAATTGAACCAGAGCCCATTACCAGAGGCATCAAAGGGAATGGATTTAAGCAGCCTTCAGCCCACACCTATTGTTAGAAAGACAATTTGGTATTTTTCTTTGCCTGCTGGGATCAGTGCTCCCTGCAACTTCAGCAGCCCGACCTGTTGTTAGGGAAAGTCAAGTATGGGAAGGCTGTTTGCTACAGGCTTACTGGGTTCCAGATACTGGGTCCAGTTCTGTATCTGAAATTCCGTCCCTCTGACTTCTCCCATTTATGGTTCCCCTGCCCCCACTTGAAATCATGGCCTGTTTTTCTTTAGTTGTTATTGTTCCATATCTATCTATCTATCTATCTATCTATCTATCTATCTATCTATCTATCTATCTACACACACACACACACACACACACACACACACACACACACACACACAAACTTCTTGGCCCATTTAGTGTTACTTGTATATTTTCAGGGCTGACCCTTTGATAAAGGCTAAACAACTGGAATGCTCTTCCCTGGGGAGGACTATTTCTCCTGTTCTCAGTTTTCCTCAGCAGCCTGTAGTTTTTGTCTATGGGAGGAGGTTCCTCCCCATCACTGAGTTCTTAACCATGGACAAGTCACTGGGTGATTCTGAAGCTCACTTTTTCTGGGGGAGTTTAAGACTAGACTCTGTTATGACAAACAGCCGGGTCACAGCCCTAGCTTGGCTACCTTATAACCTTTACCTACTTTTCCTAAGCCTTAGTTTTCTTGCCTGTGAGCCGTCAAGAGTACCATGTATCTATCAAGTTGCTGTAAGCACCTGATCCCTGTTTTCTAGGTCACATAGCAATGACAAGAATGGCAAGCTAATCTGACAGTGGTGTGAATTCCAAATGCCAGAATCACCTGGAAATGTACAAAATATACCCACCCCCCCTTAACTAAGAGTGTTAATAGTGCTTAATTATGGCATCTAATAATATATTTATCTATTTAATTCACATTTATCATAGATAAAAACAATGAGAAAGATGTCTATTTCATCAGCAACAACTGTCGATAATGACACCACCTTTCATTTGATGAGGCCAGCATCTACCTTTGCTTTAGGGTTTTCACACTGATACAAATGTTTAACACTACACAGATGTTAAGAACTGATGCCATTACTTCAAACCTGGCAAACTAGTAGAGAAGTAAGAGGGGATGGGTAGGGGGAGGCATTAAAACTGTTGTGCTAAAGAATATCAAGCCTTTGGATTCTCCTGTTATTCTGGATCCTGATCTTGTTTGGGAAGTTTCTTGATCTGAACACCTTGTTGCCAGTGTTCCAATATTGTGTTTACTTTGCTTCTAGAGCAGTCTCTGAACTTTTATTGAAAAATGGACAGATTATGGAAATGCTAGCAACGGAAGCTAAGTCCCATTTAGGGCAGGAAAACATGTCTCAAACCAGAGGCCTTGACACTTGATGCTGGGGTTCAGAGTGGAGTGTGGTCAAGTAGCAGCTGTCCAAATTTCAAGACCTGTCTGTGTCACACTAAACAATGTCCTAGTGGCAATCAAAAACAGACACACAAAAGACCTAGTAGGGCAGAAGGTAATAGATTTGTTCACAGGAGAATAAGGGCATGTTTTTTCTTTTCTACCATGCTGTGGGGCTCAGGGGTTTGCAGGAACTGTCTGACTATTTGCAATGTGAAGGTCACAAGGATTGGGGTACTGATTTTTGCATCATTCATCCTGTGAGGCTTCAACCTATAGCTGACAGATATAGAGGTACAGCAGGGAGCTTTGAGCAAGAAAGAGCCCTAACTGCCAAGAACTAAGGCAAAAATATGACTCTCGTTCTTTAAGGAGTGGAGCTTTCAGTGCCACAACCATGGGTAGAACTGGTTTGTGGAATGGCTCACTACCCAGTTCCTTCTTTCCTTAACTTGGGGAGGTAGTGACTGGGGTCATCATTGGCAAAGATGAATATCAGATGACATAGAGGTGACCAATACATTAATGCAGATGGGAGGAAAAGACTTGGGAAAACAAAGAAAAATGGCATGCTTAATCTTCACAGTCAACTTGTCTAGATTTAGACTTAAAAGATGCACCTCTGAGCGTCTCAGTCACGAGGGATTTCCACAGAGGCTAAGTTGAAGAAGAAAGTCTTACTCAGAAGCCCACAGGCTTAGGTCCTAGACTAAGTACACAGGAATAAAGGAGAGAGTGAATTGAGGACCACTTCATCTCTCTCTGCTTTCTGGCTACAGATGCACTGTTATCTAACCTGCCTCCTCTTCCTCCCAGTCCTCTGCCTTCCCACTATGATGGACTGTATCCTTAAACCAGGAGTCAAAGCAAACCCTTCCTTTAGTTGGTTGCTTTTGTTAGACATTTGGTCACAGCATCACCACAAGTAATGGATACAGCATATTGATTGTGTTTAACCAGGGAGGGATAGGTGTTAGCTCATCCAACATTCTTTAACTTGAACAACCTCCCATGGAAGTCACTACAGTCTTTAATTTCCAGATGCCCAGAAAGCTCAGTGAGTCACCGAGATCGTGCAAGTCCTGAGTAAAAGAGCCACACAATACAGCTGTGTCAGACCGGGATCTCTAATTTTATACTTTCTCTCAGACTTCCAGGATGGTATACTCTGGGTATGCATTAGCCCTGCAGTGTTTTTCATTTTCCTATATGCTATGCAGATTTCTTCCTCTACAGCACGGGTGGGTATTCTGATCATTCTTCTTTTCCAGATGTCTTTCTTTTACAAAATCTAGGAGTTGAAGAAGGGAGGGAGGAGAGGAAGGGAGGGGAGAGAGAGAGAGAGAGAGAGAGAGAGAGAGGGAGAGAGAGAGAGAGAGAGAGAGAGAGAGAGAGCATGTTATATACAAGTTTGCAAAGGTCCAGTTTCACATCTTTTCATTACTGATGTATGTCTTGTTCACACTAAGCAATAAGGATTGCTCTAGACACTTCAGGATGTGAGTCCTTGGTGCTAGAAAAACCAAAATGTAGCTCTGTGAACTTCTGTGGCTCTCCCAATGACCATAGTCCCATACTCAGGGCATTTGCATTTCTTCCCATTTGTATCAAATTTCCCACTTGTATGTAGTACATTGTCCTTGGTTAAAGAAAGTAAAACATGACACTCCTCATGATGTGACCTTCTTCAGAAAGATGTGAAAACTACATCAGGTCCATAGGACAAAGTTCCACTGGTAATGGTAGTCACTGCAGCATATAAGATCTCTAGCTTCCCATAAAGATGGGGTCCAGATGCTGGGCGTGGACTTTTTACTGTAACACATTCTCCTAGTTTTTCATTAAACCACAGAGATAAGATGATTCAGGGGAATTAGTGAAAGCAACCTCTGTGTCTGCTATGGCGCTTTAGAGACTATTAACTGTAGTTCTGAATGCAGTAGGATATGCCATGGGTGAAGGTCCAGATGGAGCAAATGGAGGAAAGGACAAGGCAAATGTGCCATGTTCGTACCCACCTCTTTCTCTTTTGCTCTCCCTTTTCTATCTGTATTGATGTGACTTGTTTTGCCCTCCAACACCTTCTCTGACATGATAAACTGAAACCACGAGTCAAAATAATATATACCCCCTCTCTTATGTTGTCTTCACTTCCCCCTCCCAGCAGTAATGACAAGTAATGAGACTAACATGAGGTGTGATTCAATTCTGATGTCATATTGACAGTCCATTGTATGTGGTTATAGAGATGCCCAGTGGTGTGTGCTGGAGTGTGTGCTGCTCTTCCAGAGGACCTGAGTACTGTTCCTAGTACATATGTCAAATGGATCACATGCCCATAATGACACATACATGTATATAAATAATTTAAAATAAAATAAATCTTATGAACATTCCATAGCTTTCTTTTTCACCACTCACCTGTTAATAGACATTTGGATTGCTTCCGGTTGTTTTAGTTCCTTCCTTGTCGCTGTGATAAAATAACCTGACAAAATCAACTTCCAGGACAAACGGATTTATTTTGACTTATAGTTCCAGATACAGTCCATCACAGTGGGATAGACACAGGAGCAGACAAGAAGTCAGCTGATCAAATTGTATCAGTGTTCAGGAATCTGAGGGTGAACAAGAAGTAGGGCAGACTGAAAATGCCTCAAGGCCAAGCCATAGTGACCCATATTCTCCAACAAAGGTCCACTCTACTCCTTGAAGGTTACAGAACCTCCACAAACACTGGTACCATCGGTGTAGGAGGTATTAAGACATATAAGTCTCTAGGGGGACATTTTACAAGTGACCTCTGCCACCAAGTTTTGATTATTATTATTAAAGTGTATTCGCATAGCAATCTTTGTGTAAACATATGATTTCATTTTATTTCTTAAACAAAACCTACAAGTCGAATTCCTGGTTTATATGATGGTAGATTTTTAATTTTTGCAAAAGCTGCCAAACACTTTTCCACAGCATGTGTGCCAGTTTGTACTTTCACCAGCAAAGTGTGAGAGTTCCAGGCGCACCGTGTCCTCATCACCAATGAAGACTGCCAGTCCTTTCATTTTGAGCCAATGTGATTAACAAACACATCCCTCAATGGTAATAAAACAGTAGCCACTGAGCTACTACTGCTCATCCCCAGAAAGACAAAACTAATGTTAAAACAAGACGTCCTGGCAAACAGTAACATGTGGTGTCAATGCATAATTGAGAACTCGATACTTCCTTTTAATTTGCTTTTTCTTCTGGAAAGAATATGAGTTCCAGGATCCAGTCTTGACAGTCACTGCCAGTTTCATGTGAGGCCTCGATCAAGTTAGTGAGCCTCCCCGGGTCGGGTCTCCTTTTCCCATCATTAAAACAGGCCACTATGTTTGTAATAGCATATTGCTAAGATCAATTTAGCTAATAGGAGTGAATTGAAGAATATGTATTAGGGATTAACTTACACAGCTCAGTGACTGAGCATCTATTTGGAATACTGAAGTCCTTGAGCATGAAGAGGAGGAAGAGGGAGAAACAAAGATGTCAGCTACCACTGGCCCTTGCTACAGGGCATCCAGGAGTCTGAGAATACCAGGGGGGCTCTTAAGGGGAACACAGTGGTGAGAAAGGGTATGCAGAGCTCTGGAACAACTCAGAAAAAAGAGGAAAGAATGAGGAGAAAGAGAAAGAAGAGGAGGAAGAGACAGAGAAGAAGGAAGAGAAGATAGCTCCCCTGTAGGCACTCTAGATGCTATATGGAGAGACAGATAAGCAAACAGGCCACTTGGGGTTGGTACCTATAAGTGCACACTTCTTGAGTCAGTAAACTGAGGCATCAGTGCAGGGCATAGATACAGGAGGCCCTTGACAGAAGATCATGCTAAGGCCTAGCATCTAAGAACGAGCATCATTCAGTTGTTACAGGATTCTGAGGACAAGACTCCAATCCCTGTAGATTTCAATCCTCAGGGAATAAGACTGAGAAGGAGACTCAGATTCTTGTGGAATTGGTTTTCTTTATTAATGGTGCCTAATGGCCTGTAATTAAGGCACAACTTGTTAGCTAAACCAACAATTACCATTTGTTTGAAGTGCAGAGAAAGGATAATGAATGACCTCATTCAGCAGTTTTTCCTTCTTCGATGACTTGAACAAGTGGTGTTGAGTTTCAGTGCCCCACAGCCTGTTCTCTCTTCTTTCAACTTTCTTTTTCTTGATTTCCTATTATCCTATTTTTCTTCTTCTATGTCCATGACACCTCTTCCTTTACTCATTACCTGTGTTTACACACACACACACACACACACACACACACACACAGACACACACAGACACACACACACACGCACACACGGTGGGGAGAGAGAGAGAGAATCTGAAATCTTCAGCTTATGTGGAATCAGTTCTTTCTACAAAACAGTTAAAGAAATATGTACTACATTTAAATTTGCCTCGCAGCTTTCAACACCATTTCATTCCTACCACAACTTCAGGGTCAGCATTAAAATGAGTTCACAAGGAGAGGTGGGTGAGGGCTGGTGGGCAGGAATGTATATCCAATAATGGGAAGTACTTGGATAGATGGCAAAACACTAGAGAAATGGGGCAGTCTGAACAGCTTAGTGTGAAGTAGATTTTATGTTGGCAAGAGTCATTGTGGGAGGGGTACGTGGAGAGTTAAGAGTCAAGCAAGATATAGGAGAGACTGTCTTGCAAGGAATTGGGAATCTGTGGCAGAGGTTTTTAGGTACACTCCTTCACAGTTGTCCTATTCTGCAAAGGCACACGCAAGTAGACCCCCAGGTTGTCAAGCTTTTCTGAGGCTACATAATTTCAGCACTGTTAAATAGGGGGCATTTTTGTCACATACACTCTGCAGGTAATTGTAACTAGGGTTAGGTAATTGTCTGCTCCTACACACTGAATGTTACGAATAGGAAAGAATGGCAAAAAATCGATATTTTGAGTGTTTATGGGGAGAAGACTAGAATTTCTTCACTTCTATGCATTCCATGAGAAGAAAATCATCACTAGTGTAGACATTGTTGGAAGTGGCTGGGCTACTGTTGAACTCAAGAAATGGTTAGAGAAGAAAACCAGGTGACTAGGCAAAGAATGGATGCCTCTGACTATTTCCCATGCTTTCCCTCCCTGAAGCTTTTTAAAGATCTCATCCATGCTCTATTAATAATCAACTGAACTTCAGTAGGATAGTCTATGCTAAACCTTTAATTGATGTGCTTATAAAAAGATAAAGAGAGGGGGAAATAGGCTCTATGGAGGCATAGTGAAGTATGGGGAAGGTGGTGTCTCCACTGGCCCATGCCAAGGCATCACTTTTCTCTAAGGAACCAGCCCCAGGACTGTATAGTATAGAATAAAGTTTATTCAGGGCATGGGGAAGGGAGTCAAGAGGGTAGTAGAGGCAGAAAAAGACAGTGTGTGTGTGTGTGTGTGTGTGTGTGTATGTATGTGTGTGTGTGTGTGTGTAAGAGAGAGAGAGGGAGGGAGAGGGGGAGGAGGAAGAGAAGGAGGAGGGAGGGGAGGAGGAGGAGGGAGGGGAGGAGGAGGAGAAGGAGGAGGAGGAGGAGGAGGAGGGGGAGGAGGGAGAAGTAGAGGAGTAAAGGCTGGCCAGGGGCACATGTAGAGAGGGGGGAAGAGAATGGGAAGAGAGCGAGGAAGGGAAGGCAACAACAAGAGCAAGAAAGCAAGAGAGAACAAGAGAGAGAGGAGGGGGCAAGCAGCCCCTTTAATAGTGAGTCAGGCATACCTGGCTGTTGCCAGGTAACCGTGGGGTGGAGCTTAGACAGAAGGCTAACAATGTTTGGAAGGAAGTTTATGTAGCTAGAGATAAAGTCATAGGAAGCTCATCACAATATGTGCTCAGTCTGAGTACTTCTTCAGTGTTGCTGAAATTCCAGAATAAACTACGCCTTTCTAGAGTGTGATGTATTATGAGAAAAAGAGAGGGACAAAGGAAGAGGGGAGGAAGTGAGCCAAAGGAAGAAAGAAAGAAAACTTTGAAATAAGCCCAGATCTTAGATCTGTCAGCTATTGATTAGCAGTGGTGGGTTTCCAACCTGTCTAATTTTACTTTTGCTTGCTTGTAGAATGAGGACATATGGATTCATTTTCGTATGTTAAGAAAGCTTTATAGCTATTCCATGTAATAGTATCAAATCGATAGTAGCATGCTATGATCAGTAGCCCATAATGAGTGCGCTTGGGCTTTTGTTTTGTTTTGTTTCTTTGTTTTTTTAGACTGAACTTTGTTACCCATCATCCTTAGTTGCAATATTGAAGCAGACAGGGCATGGCAGATCAGGTCTTCAACACTCATGTCAGGTTTCTCTGTTGGAGTCTCACACAGAACAACAGAATACACACAACTCCATAACATGGTCATAATATAATTCAATCACACAGACTACTGCTTCACCTTTGGCAGGTTCCACTTATTAGAAGTCAGTTACAAGTCCTCCTTACATGCAAGAGACCTTTGGCAAGGCCATACCTCACCAGGGGTACTCCCAGAATTCTGCCTCCCACTGCAGGTAAGGAGAGCTTTCGCCCAGAAAAAACTCCAGAAAAGACTGAAATTGCTTTACTGTCAGTGTGTCTATGCTCTCAAGTAATCCTCGATGCCCCTTTGTAAAGGCATACCGGAAGTCGTAAAGGATGATGAGCCAAGTTCAGAGGCTGAAGGGTGAGGTTAAGGATAAATGTGGTTCGGTAGAACTGTAAAATTCACATGAGATAAAGGCAGCTTGGAATAGCCATAAAAACAGACAGATCCATAGGTTAGAATAGAGGACCAGAAATAAGCTAACAAAGTTATATCCATGCAATTTTGACAAAAGGAGAAAAAATATGCAGTGGAAAAAGAAAAGATAACCCACTCAACAAATGGTGCAGGCAAACTAGGCACCCACCTGCAGAAGAATGAAATTAGATTCATATCTTTCACCTTGCATAAAATAGATTAAAATGTATCAAAAACCAAAAACTAAGACCAGAAATACTTCAACTGCTGGGTAAAACATCCAGAATATTCCATAAGACACTGTAATAAGTCCAGACTTTCTGAAAAGAAAGTCAGTGGCACCAAAATAGGCCCCCAAATCAACAGATGGGATGGCATGACATTAAAATGTGTCTGTGGAGCAAAGGAAACTGTCAGGAGAGAAAACAATCAGCATTATGGGAGCAAATCCTCACTAGCTGCACTTCAGACTAGAGGCAAATATCCAGAATTTACAAAGAACTGTAGGAGTTAAATAAGGGTGAAATGAAGCTGCCAACATAAAATGGGCTAATGAATTAAGTAGGCAGCTTTAAAAAAAATAAAAATGACCTTTTACAAAGTGGTCAATATCCTTGGTCAGCAGGGAAATGTAAATCAAATCTACTTTGGGATACCAAGTCACCCTAGCAGGATGGCTATGATCAAGGTAGATGGCAAGGAATGTTGGAGAGGGTGTGGACAGAGACAATCCCTTATTCACTGCTGGTTGCAGTGCAAATTAACACAGCCATTGTGGAAATCAGTTTGGAGGTTTCTCCAAAGTTAAAAATGGAACTACCACGTGACCCAGGTATTTCTTTCCAAGGTGTGTACCCAGAAGTCCACACCCTACCATAGAGATATTTGCACTCCTATGTTTAATGCTACCCCATGTATGATAAGGAAGTGGAACCGACCTAGACATCCTGCAGCCGATGAATAGATAATGAAAATGGGGTACAGATGCAAAGTGGAATATTATCTAGCTGTAAGAAAAACCAAATCACAATATTTACATGAAATGGATGAACTTAGAATGTATAACATTAAGCGAGGTGACCCCAAATCAGACCAAAATAACTGGACACTGTCATTTGTGGATCCTAGCCTACAATGTACACATGTGTAAGTGCAATGGTATAAGGGTGGGTGTCATATAAACTTTAGGAAGGAGGCTAAGACACGGTGCTAATTAGGTGATGAGGAATGACAGGAAGGACAGGGTGCAGGCAAAAGACACATAGATCTGATATAAAGCATTTTATCCCTAGTTGCAGGTCCATCACGGTTTTTCTTTTATTTTGTACAGTGGGTAAGTGAATAAAAATGCCATTGATAGTAAGGTGTAAGCATCGTTGTTTCAGAACAGACATTTTCACCATGAGACCTCCTCGGGAAGCACAGTTTGGGGTTGAGCAAATGTTTGGTGGCGCTTGTGCTTAAAATATCACTCCTGATTTTATTAGTGAGTTAATTAGGATGAAGTGATTTTATTATTCCTTTTCAAAACGTATATTTAAAAATAATAATGCTCTTAGAATGGGCAGTTTGAGAAGAGACTCCAAAAACCTTGACTGTGGTTGCAAGGAGTGTGGGACCATAAAATGATCCTTGCATGCTCAGGCAATCTGTTGGACCTTCCTTGACTCTCCAAGTTAGTGTGAAGAAAGTATGAAGATTCACTCCGTAAGGAAAGGTTAACTGTGCAGAGTGAAAATTTCACATCAAGGTTCCACAGGCAAATCTTAACTGGGCTTCTATCCAATGCTAGACAGACAGCAAGATGATGCTGTTTCCATTTTTGGTTGTAAAAATTGAGGTGCAGAGAAATGAAGGCTTCCCTCTCTCTGGGCTAGAACAGGAGCTGCGGCTGAGTCAAGTCCCTGTTCCACTGCCTGCAGATACCAGCTGATCCATCAGTGGCTATCAACAACCACCAAGTTGTTACCAGCACTTGCAGCCCAGGTTGTCTGCCTTCAAAGCTGAGTCCTGGTCCTCTCCGTTCATCCTTTCAATCACAGTCAGGAGCTCCCTGTTTCTTTGATCCGTATCCAATGATGCTGGGTGGCCAGCATTCTTTTCATCATTCCACATCAGCACTCTGAGTAGGAATGCTCTTGGCATGTCAGGAGAGGACTACACATTAGAAAATGGCTGTGAAGCTGCCACTGTGTCTTCTCCAAGGGTGATGGGGTGATGGAATGGGAAGGGCCTGTCTGGGAGGAGTGATAAAGCAACAGTAGAATCCCTAGAGCAAGACACACACCTTGAGTAAAAAATACATGGAGGCATGAAAGACACCAGCCAACCTACCATCTGAATGCTACATTTACTTTGAAAACATCATATCAAAAATATAATGAATTAAACAGATCATAACTTTACAACAGAATGTGACCCCACCCAGACTCGCCTGGCTTGCCTTACCCTGTTATCTGAAGAAAGAAAAGGAGAGCCCATACAGCAGACAAGTAAGAAAGGAGAAATACAGCTTTTCATCCTCCCTTCCCTCCAGGCTTCTGAGAGCAGCAATGAGGAGAACTAAGGGCCTCCTTGTTCGCTGACTATGAGCTCTGGCTAATGTTCCTCTTCAATCAGCTCGTAATTCTGTTTCACCTGCTGTGGAGGACTTGGTAGGTCTGTGCTCTCTTGCTCCAGCTTGCACTTGATAGGTGCTTTAGGACCTTGCTTTGGGGGCTCAGTGTTTGTAAAGGAGGGTTTTAGAAGAGGTGCTTCTTGAGGTTCTCCACTTCAGCCGCTCTAGGAGACTGGACCAGCAATTCCTGGATAACGTGCTTTGTCTTTTATTTGACCCAAAATATTGAATTCCAAATAAAACTTGTGCATGCATCAAGAGTTGGAATCTGTTATCCATTAGCCTCCCTGGTGCCTTTCCCTTCTTGTCAGAGACAGTGGTATTAAAGGCAAAGTAACTAGTTGTTCTCCCTGGTTCCAGAACTCAGGACCCACAAAGGATTGACAGAAATTTACTAACAGGAGCATAGCATTTTCATCTACCTCACAACTTGGTTTGCAATAAAGATAGTACCTGTTTAAGGGTCTATGGTTATGAGATATTCCTGAGAGGCAGTGTATGGACATTGTCTCGGTTAGGATTTCTATTGGTGTGAAGATACACCATGACTGCGGCGATTCTTATAAAGGAAAACATTCAACTGTGGGGCTGGCTTACAGATTCAGAGGTTTAGTCCATTATCCTCATGGCAGGAGGCATGGCAGCATCCAGGCCCACACGGTGCTGGAGAAGTAGCTGAGAATTTTATATGCAAATTGGCAGGAAAGAGGAAGGGAGTGAGACATGGGGCCTGGCTTGAGCATCTGAGACCTCAGAGCTTATCCCCAGTGACGCACTTCCTCCAACAAGGCCACACCTACTCCAAGGCCACACCTCCTAATGGTGCCACTCCCTATGGAGCTTCGGAGGTTATTGTCATTCAAACTACCACAGGTGGTAGGCTTCCACTCTTAGCTGGCTGTTTGAGGGTTTAGCTTATTTTTACCAGATGTAGAGTGCACAGCTTAGACCATTCAGAAGATGGCATCACACCAGCCACCATTAAAGAATATAACCCTGTTAACAAAATCATCTAACAGGGAAGAAGAGGTCTGCATGGTACCACAGGGGAAGCAGCTACAGGTTGCATCATCAATCCACTGCTGTTGGGGGATAAAGGGAGGCCTCTGCAATGGTAAAAGCTCCAAACCCTAGGAGAACATCCCTTGGAGTACAATGAAAGGCCTAAGGAGAACAAGACTTGCTGATGCTTTGGTGGGGCAGAGGAGATGGGGTATCTAGGAGCCTGCACTGTAAGTGGAGAAAAACTGTACAACAGAACCCGCTTTTGCACAGGAGAGGGTGCAGCTTCTGGAGAACATGGAAGACGAAGAAAAGCAAGTGAACCGAAAACATCTCAAGAGGAAACGAGAAAGGAGAAGATCCCAGACACTTTGCAGAGAAGACAGGAATGGAGTTTATACAGCCTATCCCCAGCACAGCCTCAAAAGGCAAAGTATGGAAAGGGTGGGGGGGCTGGAGCTGAGAGTTTATAATTCAATAACTGGCACACTAGGTATTTGACCTTGAGACAGTCACTTGACCTTCCTGGGTTCCCTTGGACCCAGCTGTAGGGCAGCAATGGCTGTGGAATTCTGCACAGGGCTGCTACAGAGAGGTAGTTAAGACAAGGACAACAGAAATCCTTAGAGCAGCTCTGAGCACAGTGGGATTGCTCAGTCAAGCTTATGTACATGATGGGGATCTCAGGCGCTCCTTAAATGTGCTAAGAGAGTCATGAAAAGTCAGTAAAACAATTATTTCTAAGTGTGTCTAGGAGGATGTTTAAGAAGAGACTATTATGACACTGGGTAGACTGAGCGATGAAGGCTGTGCTCAGCAATACGGTGTGTGTATGTGTGTGTGTGTGTGTGTGTGTGTGTGTGTGCATGCATGAGTGTATGTATATGGCTATGTATGCTTGCATGTATGCATGTATGAGTGTATGTGTGTGCTTGTATGTTCTGTTAGTTTTACATCTCTGGAGTTATACAATCTGTTATTATTTATACAAATGGAGGAAACAAATATACAGTTGCGTCAGTCCCACCAGAAGCACTGGGTTGGCGCTCCCTTCCATTGTGTGGCTGACTCTCTGAGGTGCCCGAAATGCCATCTTCCTATTGTTTTTTACATTGATGAGTGATGTTTGCAGAGCTGAGGCACTTGTGGGGGCCACTTGTCCGGCAGAAGTTCAAGTCTTTGTGTGTTCCATTGCAAAGACGCCTTCCTCCTACAGCAAGCACCATGCTGCTTCCCATGGGTCTAAAACACAAGTAAAAATCATTTCGACTTAACCACTCATAAAAAGATAAGGTAGGCTTTTCTCTCCTTAAGCCTGAATAAGCCCTGTAAAGTTAGAGAAAAACTCTTGTTTGTAATACCTGATGAAACTATTTTTTTTTTAAATTAACAAAATCAACCACTTTACAAAGCCATGCAAGTCAGGCAAGATAAAACAGAGACTAACACAAAGTCCTTCTTGATAAGCATGTTGCATACAACATACGTGTTCCTATAAACTATTACAAATGTGCTATAGCCACCACAAATATCACAGAGGAAATGGAGTTGCACTCACCTTACCCACCAGCAAGCAGCACATGTTCCCTAAAATAATAATAGTGTTATACTAATGTTTCGTGGGTAAGAGCGCCACAGGTGCCAGAATAAGTAAAGTGCTTTAGTCCACAAAGACTTGGGGTTTGTCTGGAACATAGATGCCAGAGGTGGACAGTCTGTGAGTCACTGTTATTGGAAGAAGGAGATTAAAACCAAACAAAGAAACAAACAATGAACAAAAACAAAACAAAACAAAAAAACAGATGTCTATGGATGAGAAAGGTAGAAGGTGATTGATGTACGATGTGCCTGTGTGAGTGATTTGTGTGATTTAATGAAGCTCTGGTCAGTTGTACACAGTTTGGGGGGCTAGATATATTCTAGTTTGAGAAATTCACATTTTCAAACCAGTATAATAAAATTGATTATTACTAAGTTCAGAACTTATCCAAGAGCTAGAAAATGGAAGAAGTGTGCACTAACCATAAGCGTGGATTAGGACATTAGGAGATTGCCTGTGTCCCCTAAGCTGGCACAGTGTGAAAGCAGGGTCCAGGTTTGTGAATCCCCTGTTTGCATTAAGAAATAGGTAGACAAATCAGGTATTAAAACACAGCATATCCCAATGGGGATCTATGGGAGGGAAATTGTTAGTTAATTTATCACACAGAGAGCGTCTTTCCTCTGCCGACCAAAGTCAGCTACATCCTTGGAGAAAATCCTGGTTTGTGGAGAGCATTGGCCACAGAAAGCATGTGTGGTGCCTTATGGTGGTAAATTCATTGCTTCCACTGTGAGGAAAGTATTTGGCGTTGCCTTTGAGACTTCTGCTGAGAGGAAGAAGTAGGTGTAGGAAGCACTGAGCGTACAAGGATACAAGGAAAGCAGTCCAGGGGACTTTCCCTAGACAAGGATGCTTCCCTGACTTCAGATAGGATGAGACATGTCTGTACTGAACTGGTCACTGTGGTTCCCTTTTTAACTTCTTCCCTAGGGATGTCCGGGCTCTGCTGCACACCAAGTGGGGAAGGTTGGAGCAAAGTCTGGATTGAGTGAGTCAGCAGGATCCTGATCCAACACTGTTGGGGGAGGGCAGGGGGTCTCCAAAAATTTCAGTGTTATAGCTCTTCAATATTATAGCTCTTTTAGAAAACAGCTCTCTTAGATGGTCTTCAACCGAACAGCTTGTGCTCACACCGTTTATTTGGGGTTAATCCAGGGCTATGTATATGAACCTTGGAAAGTGGGAAGAGGATCTTCTTAGGGTGAAGGTTCACTAGCTGAGGTTTACAGTCTTGGGCATACCTCTTTTGTTTGGAGAGCCATTCAAGAGATCAGGCAGAGAAGAAGCAGCCCAGCTAAGAACAGGGAATCCTCCATTTTTCGTTGAGTTCAGGAAAGCTGTTCGGACATGGTAGACTACAACCTTATCAGTAAGGTTCAACAGTCACCAGTTTCCAGTACTAAACTTTGCTTTAAATACTAACACAACAGAACGCACAGAGAAATATTTCTTTGGTCAGAGCACTCTCCCTTTGTAGGTACTGGAACCACAATGTCATATACTGCTTACCGGTCCCCACTATATTCTTGGCATCATGCAGATGCGTCCCCTCCGTGGACTGTGCAAAGCATCATTTGTAACAGCTGCTCTCGTCATTGGAGCACCCAGCTCTCTCGATCCCTGCCTGAGGGTTGCCATAGGGCAAAATTTGGGCCGATTTCATCTCAGCATCACAAGGACATAGCACAAGGTTTTCCAATGGACAGAGAGATGTGTGAGAAGTCAATGCCTAGAAGACAAGAGTTCAGGGCCCCCTGTTGGCCCTGGAGTCTAGGCCATGCCCTAGAAACAGGAACTTCGGATTGTTGGCTGAAAGTATTCTCATTAAATAAAAGTTATTTTCTTTGTATCAGTTAATCAGATAAAAGGATGTCCCCAATTACATGGCCAGTGAAAAATAAAAATTATAAGGGTGTTTTAATTGACAAAGAGAAAAGAGTAACTGTTGAAACAATAACAACGACAACAAACCCCAAAATGCTGGTTATGAACACAGTGATTTAGTATGAACCCCTGTGTCAAAGAACTGGCCTCTAGTTTACAACAGTCATTTCTGGGTTCTGAGCTTGGGGGGACTTTTGTTCTCATGATTACACCTTTAGGTCATTTTCCGAATTATCTGAAATAACCCCACGCTACTGTAAACACTGGGAAGAAATCACTTTAAGGACCACTCATTTCATCTGGTGTTTTTGTTGGTGTGTTTACTCAGTTGGGAATAGGATAACTCTGAAAGAAAGAAATGTAACTGCTGTTTTCTTTCCTTTGCCTGAAGAAGGACAAACTTTCCTTCTGTGTGGGACTCCGGGAATTCTCACAGTGAGCTAGTGGCCTCTGCAGCCTGGTGCCTGAGGGAGAACATCTTTATTCCTGGGTTTCTATTACAGACTAGAGGAGTCCCAGAACACCTCTCCACCCCTCCTCCTAGCCTGGATTTCTTTTCTCTAATTGTGGGGGGTTAGTTCTAAATGGTGCCTAGAGGGGCCACAAAATGAACACATTCCACAGTGAGTTAAATCAAGAATGACTTGCAATAGGCTTTGCTGGTCTCTGCAGTCTGTGGAAAACATTGGCTTTAAACTTTCATTTTTATATACTATATTTATATGTTTATACATATTTATTTCTATATTTATATATTGTTTCTCTATATCTATATTTTCCATTTATTTTTATTTTTGTTTTATTTAAATATATTTTTAAAAATAACCTTCACGGATATCTTTTTTATATATACTGATATAATCGGCATAAAATTCCAGGAGTAAAAATCTTGTCCAATGTCTGTGACTTTACTATATTTCACATTTTCAATTCAACTAAAAACAGAGAAAAATTTTATTTCACAACAGATTTGCATGTAATACAAAGCATAGTTTTTACAAATAAAATTTTATTGGGATATAACCAGGCTTACTCACTTTTATATTGTCCATGGCAGCTTTTGCCCTGCATCATGTGGTCTCTGTTGAAATGGTTGAGGGGCCAAATGGCCAGCAAGCCTGAACTGCTCTCTGCCCTAGTCTTGTGTGATTTGCTGTGGCATGCATGATTGGTGTTTACAAAATACTTTGGGTGTTTCTTTTTAGCTGAAGATGGGGTTATCTCACAGTTTATTGACAATGACCTTTAAGAACCCATACTCCTGCAACTCCTGGAACAGCCTAACATAGTTAGGAACCATATTACTTCTCCATCCCTCTTTTAATGTCTCAGTAACCTGTTGGACACTGATTTAGGATGTCCTAGATAATGGGTGACCATAGTTCGTGGGCCCTCAATGGCCACACAGAGTCTCATTCTTTACCATGACATTATTTCACATATGTACATTTAACTGAGAAAGAAAGCATACAAAGTAAAATTCTGAAAGTTAGGGCTTCTTAGCAATAAAGAGTAGCATGGTTATCTGGAAAATATATCTGGCCTTCATTCATCTGGAGTCTGTTATTTGGTTGATGTGTTAGGTGTTTGGCTGAAGAATTTATTCACTCAATAGCAGCAAGCATATCTTGACTGGTAGGTGCTACACCAGGCAGAAGGCTACAAGCAACCCAAGATCCCAACATTGAGGCATTCACGGCTGGGCCACCTCCCTACATAGTGTTTCCTTTACAAATCCAACTCCATGAGACCTACATATCCAGTATCCTGAGCTACCTGTATGTCCCTGGACTCACTAGGACCTACCTTCCCTTTGAGTTTACTTTTTTCCTTATGTGTGGATTGAGAGATCACAGAAAGCTGAATAATAGGCTCATGTCAGCACACTGTGAGGTTTTCTATGGTTCAGAAGCTATTAATTTGTTCTGGAGGAAAGGAAGTAAATGTCCTTGCAGGGTCAATCTTGTTCTAATAACAACATCTGGAGTGTCTGTGGGAAGAGTGAAAACATCTCATAAGTTATGGGGCTTCTATTTCATGATGTTAGACACACAGGAGTTAAGAAATGCAGGCCAGAGAATTTCTGCCTCCAGCGATGGTACTGTTCAGCACATACTGTTCACTCTGACAATCACCGGCCACATGTGACCAGGGAACAATTAAAATGAAGCTAATGTAGTGGCAGAAAAGTTAATCTGAAGCTGTCGTCACTTTCAATCAGCTTTAGCTTGAACAGCCACATGTGACTGGTGGCTACCTTACTTCCAGTGTGGCTCTAGGGGATTACTTGTTTAAATGTTTTTGTTATCATAACCAAGATTACAATATCTTTAAGTGAGGTGACCATTAAGCACATTTACAAACACAAGAGATGCTATGACTAGGATAATACCAGGGCTTAATTTCTTCAATTATATTTCCCATTTAGGCATCTTTTCTTATGAGGGCTTTCATTCTAATACAGTGTTAGACACTAACTTGGGCTGAGTGTCCAAAATTTAGAAAGGAGGAAAAAAAGAAGAAATAAAGAGGAACGGAAAGGACATGACTGGTCCTAGGTATGGTGGTGGAGAAAGTTTGCTATACATATGTGCAAAAGTATGGCCAGAGGCAGACACATCTGAGAGTCCAGAGTGATCATGATCCTAAACCATGTGGAGAGAAGGGGAAGGGAAGGGAAGGGAAGAGAGGAGAACCATGTATAGTAGCCAGGAGACCAAAGATACAAAGGGGAAGGGAGTGCTAGCCAAAATGTCTGGTTTATACAGGGAAAAGCCTCTGGAAGAAGGATGGCTCAATCCCTGGGCTGTAGAGTTCAGGGTATAGGGCAGAATATGCCAGCCATGCTCTGGAGCAAACTGGGACTGAGGGATACAGGGGGAACCTGGAGTTCCAAATCAACTTTGTTATATTAAATAGGCCCCTCAGCTGTTTGTCTGAGGTTCAAAATTTAACACTAAGGTCACTGCACCTCTGGCATGATACACTCTCTCAAAATAGCAGATTAATAAATTCTTTAATTACATTGGAAATACTCAAGTGAATATATTAAAAAACACTGGACATTCTTTCAAGAAAAAAAATGATATTGAAATCTTGATAATGGCAGGCATAATTATCTTAAGTACTGGGAAACCATTGATTAGAAAATTGGAGCTGAGGGAACCTGAGGTTGAGGCACAAGCTTCTCCTTCCACAGAGCATGTTAGGGTCTCGACAAGCTAGTGAACTGAGTAGGAAATGATCTTAGAATTATGGCCTGTCCTGTGATTATGGTTTTTTAAATTGAATAACTTCAGTCCCCACCACCCTCCATCCATGCCTAGACAAAAATAATTGGTGAAGTAAAAAAACATAATAGATACAACTGTGCAGGTTAACTGGAGTTCTGGTCAACCCCTCTCTTGTGACTACATTCACCGTGCTAAGTTTTCACATGCCTTCTACATCTAATAGACTCTACTATGTCTTCAAATGTATTCTGTCTTTGTGTATGTGTCCTCACTTTCCATTTTACATAAGGACCTAACTAAGTCTTATTGGAGTACATGGTCTCCTGACTCTACTATGACCTCATCATCATTTAGCTAGTTACAATGACCCGGGTTTCTAGAAATCTCACATTCTGAAGTTCTGGGGAGTCAGAATATGTGTGTTTCATCTAGAATATCTGGAGGGTGCAAAAGTAGGGATGGGAAGTCAGTACCAGAGTATTAATGGCTCCTCTTTATACAGTCATAAGTTACTTCAATGCTAGCATATTGACATAAACACCTCCCTCTGAGGGGTGTCCAAACATTTGACATTATAGCACAGAGTTGCCATCAATAGTCAGTTGAGTTAAAACCAATTAGAGGTTTATCAGTGGGGAGTTGGCTTAGTTGGTAAAAGGCAGTTGTTGTGCAACCATAAGAGTGTTCAGGCCTCCAGAAAAAAAGCTGGGTGTGGCTGTTAACATTTGTAAATCTATTGATGGTGACTCTGGAGTCAAAGACAGGTTTACTCTGGGAAGCTTGAGGGTCAGCTCACGGGGAAGACTACACTAGGAAGAGGACAGTAAGGGACTCTGTCCCAGAAGATAAAGGGGGTCTTAGTACTGGCACCTGAGGGTATCCTCTGACCTTCACATATACCTTGTGCATAGAGTGCATGTATATGAGTGACATACGGTTGCATCATACAAAAATCACAACCCCCTCACACATAATTCTTAGAATGATCTAAGTAAGTTTACAATGTTCTGTTGGGCAGCATTGGGGGCTCTCTTAGGCTGGATATAGCCCACACTTGAGGGTTTGTGCCCTTAGGTGGTCATTATAAGCTGTAGGCTTATCCCACAGCTCCAAGAATGCCACTGACAGGAGAGATAGATATTATCATGATTTTTAATGTAAAAACTAAAAAGAGTCTTATTTGGATGTCTCTTCTCCTCGAAATGGATGTCTATTTTCAAAATATTGCACTGGCAGCTTCGGCAGAAGCCATCTCTCGCCTGGAAAGGAAGAGCCGGGCCAACATATGCGCACAGATATCAATACAAGCCTGGAGTTATACATAAGCAGAGGGAGTTCTGAAGGGAAGCCGGGCAGCATGCCATGTAAGGAGCTCCCTCCTCGGGCTCTTCCCTTCGGAATATCTCTCGGCGTGCTCCGTGTATACAGCAACAGGACCAAAAGTCTTCTCTGTCTATTCTGAGAGCAGCTTGCCACTGGCAGATTCAGCTATTCCCTTGGTTTCAGAATTGATCCATGCTGCATGGCCTTCCTTTAAAACAGGGAACATAGCCATCTGGATTCTCTTTTATTGATAGTCAGAAGACCAACATGATGAATTCCACATAACAGTTGTTGAGAGGGGAGAGCTAGGATTGGATATCAACACTTTAGTGGGACTGCATGGTCCATGTCTTTTACATGCTCCGTGCCATTTCTTTTTGTTTTGCTTTGTCTTGTTTGGTTTTAATTAATTAATTAACATACTATGGGCTGCCCCTTCCCAGTCCCCTCTTACAGAGCACTTCCCCATCCCCCCTTCCCTTCTGAGAGGGAGTCCCCGTGGGACATCAAGTCTCTACAGGATTAGGTACAACTTCTCCCACTGAGGCCTAGCAAAGCAGCCCTCTGTTCCATATATGCCAGGCAACTTGAGCCAGCCCATGTATGCTCTTTGGTTGATGGCTCAGTCTTTGGGAGTTCCCAACGGTCTAGGATAGTTGACTCTGTTGGTTTTCCTGTGGGGTTGCCATCTACTTCAGGGCTTTCAATCCTTCCCCTAACTCTTCCATTGGGGTCCCTGACTGTGGGTTTCTGCATCTCTCTTGGTCAACTTCTGGTAGAGCCTCTCAGAAGACAGCAATGCTAGGCTCCTGTCTGCAAGCACAGCAGAGCATCACTAAGAGTGTCAAAGATTGGGACTTGCTCTTGGGATGGCTCTGTGACACTTCTAACCTTGGAAAGTATTTGAAATCTAAAAGCCAGAAAGGAAAGTTAATATATATATAATATATATATATATTATATATATATATATATATATATATATTATTAACCCTTGTAAAAGGTGACTGTCAGTAGGGTTAAGAACAATAAGGAGCTGGAAGGTCACTCAGTATTTGGGTTCTGCAAATCCCATTTAATCTTTTCAACTCTGTGGGGTGTTTACTTATTATCCATAGAGGAAATAAAGGCCAGGGTGGTTGATGATATAATTAACAAGTCCCCATGCCTTTTCTGTGACTGTTTCTTCCTTCTGTCCCTCCTACCCCCTTCCTTCCCCCTCCCCTCCCCCATGCCTCCTCCTCCTCCTCCTCCTCCTCCTCCTCCTCCTCCTCCTCCTCCTCCTCCTCCTCCTCCTCCTCCTCCTCCTCCTTCATGGATCTTCAAAGAAAGCTGATAGCTGATAGCAGCCATCCATTATGACACTTCTCAAGCTGTTTGTCCTCCAGGCCTGCCTATCCCAGCATTCCTAGAAGCTGGGTTTTTGCTGTTCTTTTTTTGTTTGGTCTTTTCTTTCTGGGTGAAGGTGGGCAGGAGAATCTTCTCTAGCTTAGCTGCCTTGCTGTGTACTTTCTCATTTGTGTGTGTGTGTGTGTGTGTGTGTGTGTGTGTGTGTGTGTGTGTGTGCATGCACTTGTAGGTGTCTGTGTTTTCCTGTGTGTGAAAATACATGTGTGTTTATGGGCAAGCTTGCATGAGTATATCCGGAGGCTAAAGATCACCCTTGATTGTCCTTCCTTGGGAGCACCTTACCTTTTGAGAGAAGGTCTCTCAGTGGAATTTGAAAGTTTGATTAGGATGAGAACTAGTGAGTCTCAGGGATATACTTTTCTCTTTTTCCCCACTCCTGAAACTGCAAGTGTGAGCTATAATGTCCAGTATTTTATGTGGTTGCAGCAGTCAGATTTGGGTACCCATGCCTGCATAACAGGCACTTTACTAACTGAGCTATGCCTACCACCTGTGGTGTAGTTCTTTAATCACTCAGTAATAGTTAAATTATAATCGCCTTCCAAATCCTATCCCTAAGCAACCAACATCAGTTGGCCTGACTGTGTTGGGCATGTCTCCATTCCACATTCTTACTGGCAGTAGATAGGAGGGAGAACAAAGACACCAGGCAGCCAGGACTTCTATCTCTTTAATCTTCCTTGTAAGGTTCTGAGTGTACAATGTTTCCCCTTAGAGTTAAGATCCACAGTCCTCAGAGACAATGATTTATGCAAGCAATCAGATGCTTTGTGTGGACTAAACCCCATGTGAGCCCCTGCTGGTGCTGTTCCTGATCTAGTCCTATGTAAATTATGCAGGTCTGAGATATTCTTCCCTAAGGTTATAGGCATGTGGAGGACAGAGACATCTCAAGTTGAGACTTGGTTTCAATTTTCAACCCCCTCCACTCATATACATTTTGGTTTTTCCCATGGAAGAGTGGTAGGTCCTTTCATAACTGCTATGTGCATGTATATGTGTGTGCATGTGTGCATAGGTGTACCTTGAAAATATTTTTGCCTTCATCAGGGAATGATGGTTCACAACTGTAATACCAGCACTGGAGGGGCTGACACAAGAGAATCGCAGAGAACTCAAAGCTAGCCTGAGCTACATGATAAGTTTAAGTCAATCCTAGGCAACTTATAGTACTTTATCTCCAACCCTCCCCAATAAATAAACCAGGAGGGGGTGAGGGAGAAGAAGAGGAGAAGGGATCTTTGGCAATAGAAGGGTAATAAATATGTCAAATCAAAATACCTTAAACACACACACAGTGAAACCTGTCATTTTGTAAGGTTTGTGTATGTTAATGAAAAGTTATGAAATAGTCTCTAGACAGACAATGACAGAGCATCCAAATGCAACGAGATGGTGTGGGGACATGGCAACCCAAGAAAAGACAAGAAATCTGAGTTGGTACTTGAGGTCTGGAAGGCCCATGAAGTAAATTCACCACAGAATTCACTGGCAGGAAGGTAAGAAAATTTCCTTTCTTAGAAACTGCTTTTAGTTTTCTCTTTCCACTGTTTTAAATGCATCATATTTCATCTGTAGCTTGACCCTATAGAGAACAGTATTTAAATGAATGCCACTGTAAGATATTTTATTAATTGGGTGGTTTCATTGAAGCATGCTTGATGACAGCAGGCACCCTGAATACACTGTTCTATGTATGTTTGATTTTCAAATTCAACATTTTCTTGAATAGGGTGAATAATTTCACATAGTTTTCTGCCTAAGAATGTTGATTCAATTTCCCAATTTATTTTTTTAATGGCTAAATAAACTTTGCAGGTACTTGGGGCATGAGACATGATGTTCTGATGTACCCATGTGTTGTGAGATGACTAATCAGGCTATGTACATATGTGGTGCTTTATATGTTTTCTATGTTAATACCTTAAACCTCCTTTATGTCCTTAAAAAAATTCCCCGCTAGAAAGTGGTGGCATACATGTTTATCCTAACACTCAGGAGGCAGCGGCAGGTGGATTTCTGTGAATTCAAGGCCAGCTTGGTCTATAGAACAAGTTCTAGGATAGCCAAGGATATACAGAGAAACTGCCCTGTGCACATGGGTATAGTCACATCTGGTAAAGCATGGGCGCACAAAGAAAGCTCTTCCTCTCCCCAAAGCCATCAAATGCCAATTGGAATATCTCCCTTTTCTAAAGCTGAGATATTTCTCATTGTTCATCCATGTCCTGTTTTCTTTGTTCTTTCATTGTCTATAGGCACATATTTGTTCCATGTTTTAGCTATTACCATAAATCTGAGGTAAACCTAGAAGTCAGGTGTCCATTCAATGTCCCAATTTTATATACTCTACACAAATATTTAGTAGTAAGATGTCTTTGTTACAAGGTGACTCTTAAGAAAATCATTTAAATCAAGCATTTGAAGGTCATTGCCATTCCAATGACTTCTAGCTATCTGGCACTATTTCCCATCAGAGCCTTGGCCACACAAATTCATGGCTGAGCAGAACATTTTCCTTCACCTGTGACATCTCGGGAGTCAGTATGACCTCGGATGTCAGGACACACATCATGTCCTGGAGATTGAGTTGCCTCACATCTGTCTTATGTCACTGATCGCACATTTGGTGCTAGGGTGTCACATCATGAAGAGGATGTGTCTGTCTTATGTGAGCACCTTTACCTGTCTACCCAGATCTTATATCATCAGCCTTGTAATCCACAAAATATGGCTCTGACAGGAAGTGGTTTTGAGTTCTTTTAAGTCTGGATATCTGTCTTCAAATGAGTATCAATTTATACATATCGCTGGGCATCACAGTCACTTTTTATTTATATTCTGCTTTTTTCAACTGACTAACTTGAGCTCTGTAATGTTTCTGAGATATATTGGTAGTCCTAAAATGTGTTATAGAATTTACCAATTATATAAGATAGGAACTGAGAAGGAGGAAAAGGTGGCACTGTGGCAGAGGTGTCCCAGCAAGTGAGGACACATGTCTCCAACCTGGTTTTCCCATCAACATCCTGATACAGACTTCTTCCAGGGCCTCAGTGATATTGACTCTAACTTTCTCTCTAAACCTCCCTATGCATTTTTTTATTTCATGTATTGCCACTCAGCCAATACTTAATGAGCACCAGGCCAGGAATGTATATATACTTAGATATTGTACCATTCAGCTCTGACCACAGAACTAGTAATTCAACAATTCAACATTGCAACTCCACTTCACTAATGAGGAAACCAGAGTTTGGCCAGGAAAAGCACAACCCTCAAACAGCAGTTATGAGTAGTATATATGTGGACCTCAAACCCAGTTCTACTTTCTGACCAGAAATAACCCCTTTAGTCTAACAATCATAGCTTCCTTCTCCAGGAAGAATGGCATCAGCATTTACTCTCTTGGTCTCTTATTTCTTTAAGTCTATGATCCAAGAAGTCATGAGAGTGTCATACTTAGAAGATTATGGTGGCTGGGAGGAGGTATGAGTGGGTTCTGACTGCTAAAAAGGTTCATATTAGCCAGATGGGTACACTCACTGAGATGGGGTGTGTGTGTGTGTGTGTGTGTGTGTGTGTGTGTGTGTGTGTGTGTGTGTATGTACTCTGTGTATATTCGTGAGTGTGTGCTTGTGTATAGATGTACATGTGTGTGTACAGTCTAGAGGTTGATGGTGATGATCTTCTTCTATTGCTCTCTATCTTACATTCTTAGAGAGGGTCTCGAGCTGATCCTGGGGTCATTAATTAGGCAAGGATGGCTGCCAATGAATCTTTGGGATTCTCCTGTCTTACAGGTGTGAGCCATTGCTACTGGCCTTTTTATTTGTGTTCTTGAGGATCCAATTCCGGTCTTCATGTATGGCAGTCATTGACTGAACCATATCTCTAGGGCAGAATGCGTTACATAATTTGCACATCTTGACATTCATTTACTGTTAATTTGTAAGTTCAGGTGAATAGGTCAGCTGTGGTCCTCATTCTCCTCTATCCTCATGAGACCATGCTACTATCTTTCCCATACAACCACACTATATTCCGTCCTGGCTGGCCAGGAATACAGTGCAGCCATCTCCAAGAACTTCTCACCTTACCATACCAATAAGCAAGGACATGTAATTTCAATATTCCTTGTCTTAGATTTAATTGCTGTGATGAGATACCATGATCAGCATGGCAACTCTTACAAAGGAAAGCATTAAATTAGGCTGGCTTATAGTTCAGAGGTTTAGTCAATCATTGGCAGGATTCAGGCCGACATGGAACCGAGGAGGTAGCTGAGAATTCTATATCCAGATTGGCATTTATCAGGAACAGAGTGCCATACTAGATCTTGCTTGAGATTCTGAGACTTCAAAGTCAGCCCTCAGTGATACTTTCTCCAACAAGGCCACACCTATTCCAACAAGGCCACACCTCCTAATAGTGCCGCTCTTTGAGCCTATGGGAGTCATTTACTTTCAAATCATCACATTCCTTTTCTTTGTATTCATTGGCCTCACCTACTGAAACTCCTCCTCCTGACTACCATCCCCTTTTACATATACATGGATAGGATCAATTCCATCACCTATCTTTGGCCTTTTCTAGATTGTTCCAGGAAGTCATTTCTAATGCACAGCTAGAGACAAGCACCACTCCAGAGAACAGATTAGACACAGCCTTTCTCCTCGTGCTCATAGCTTGCTGGTTTGGGGATCAGAGTGGACTATGGAATCTCATACTCTACTGAGCCAGGGTTGTTTTGTTATTTGGACTTATCAATGACTGCAACATATACCCCAGTGAAGCAGTTCAAAAGAAATGTTTATTGTGTATTGTTTTTGAGGTAGCTCAGTCTGTAGTCAGGCCGTGTCATTGTTTCTGCTGTTGGTGAGGCAGAGAATCTTGATGGGAAGAATAAGGAACAAGTTGCTCATTCACAGTAATCAGGAAGTAGAGTTGGGTGGGGGAGGGAGGAAAGACAATGAAGAGAAGAAGAAATAGGGAGATTGACTCAGGAAGGAGCAAAGATAATGTGATAACCTACAAATCTCTCCCCCCAGGGATCCATTTCTTCCAGTGAAACCCCACCTTTGTCTACTAGGAGCTTATCAACAGGTTAGCCAGCTAACCATGCCTGCAGGATCCAGTCAACCCTTACTGGTATTGTCAGCTGGAAACAAGCTTCAACACCTAAGCTGTGAGGGTTCCAAGACATAACAACATTGAACCTCGGAAAAGCCATATCTGAGTTAGCCTGAAATAGCTCATGTCTGTGACAGCCATTCAACTTTAACTCTGCTTGTAGCCTGAACCGTATCACAGACCTTTTTGTGTTTGCTTCCTTACACTCAAAGTGCCCACTTCAATACTTGCATTATGAAACTCTCAGAATTTTGCAGGAACATTAAAATAGATTTCTAAAATGGATAAAGCAACAAAACATTAGGTATTAGGTTTAGGCCCATTTTTCGATCGGCTTATTCTGGAATTATTGATCGTATCACATAAAAGGGGGGGGTGGGTGCTGAGTGCTCATCTCCTCAAGGACTTGCAGTTCCAGGAAAACAGACAAAACAAGACCATCTGTGTGAACACCAAGAATCTATGCAAAGTTCTGTGCTTTATAATACCTTGAATTTTTGTTTGATAAAAACGCCCTAAGAAGAAAGCAACAGAACGGAGAAGAAGGTTTATTCAGCTTACAGTTTCTGGCCATGCTCTATCATTGAGAAAAGCCAAGGCAGGAACCAAAAGGCAACTCAGCATACCATTTTGTTATTATTTACAGAATTATCTCTGACCAATGAACTTAATCACAGCCTAAGAAAAATGGTGGAAGCCATGGCGAACTTTGCTTGCTAGTTGATGGGCAGAATTATGCACAGCTAGCTTTCTTACACAGTTAAGGACAACCTCTGCTCAGGGATTGGCGCTGCTCATGACAGTCGTTCACAACATGCCCACTAGCCAATATGATCCGAGCAATACTTTCATTGAGATTCTCTTCCCAGATAATTCTAGGTTGTGTTTATCTGATAGTTAAAGGTAACCATGATGGAGGAATGGTAAGAATCTTGTCTGTTCTTTCATGTGAAACGCTTGTTTCTTTTGCAAAACCTTAATGTCCTCCTAAAGCTGAATCTCATGTTTGACATCTAGTGTGCCAAAAGAAAAGAACAGATGCTAAAATTAACTTCTCATCTTACCATCCCAATAAGCAAGGACATATAATTCCAATATTCCTTGTCTTAGATTTAATTGCTGTGATGAGATACCACGACCAGCATGGCAACTCTTATAAAGGAAAGCATTGAATTAGGCTGGCTTATAGTTCAGAGCTGTAGTCCATCACTGGCAGGATGCAGGCTGATATGGAGCTGGAGATGACAGGTGAAGATTAGCTATCGTGTTAGCTTTTCTTCTCATCAATATGAGGAAATAACTTGTGGAGATTTTAAGAAAGTGAAGAGCTGTTTGTTTTGCTCACGGTTTCAGAGGTGAGAGTTGAGATGTTGTAGCAGAGAACAAGAGCTCACACTATGGTGGACGGAAAGACAGAACAAAAGGAAATACAGAGAATGACCAGGGAAAGGGAGAGCCTTCAAAGTCCTACTTGACCCAACTGTGCCTCTCCACTTACCTTTACCCACATCCCAGTATGCTTTCAGGTAGATGCAGTAACTAATTCAGTCACTGTGTCAAAGTCCTAGGGATCTACTTACCTCTGGAAAATACCATACAGATACACTCAGAGGTGTGCTATCTAAACTGTCCAGCATTTTCCTCAAGCCAATCAAGTTGGAAATTAAAAGCAGCCTCAAAATCTAATGCTACAGAAGCTGTGTAGTGATTGTTACAATAGATCATGGGCAATGGGTACTGTCTTCACTTACAAAGGTTTTTAAAACTCACACATCTTAAGACACACAAGAGAAACAGAGCACGTGGGTGCCCATGAGATGATTAAATGTGTAATGAGATAATTTTGCCACAGTTTAGGCTTTAGTTGATATTGACTAAGAAGTGAAATACATCCGTTGATCAACTTAGCCCATGCTTTGGCCCATTGCTAGTGTTGTAATTAATAAAATAAATCAGGAATAAGAACTAAATCAATAGTGTCTGCTAAGTAATTTGGAGAAAGTGAATAAAGGAAGAGGGAGAGGAAGGTAAAAAAAATGAGAGAGTATTAAAGACAAGAAGAAATAGAAGAAGGAAGCATGAGAGAAAGTAAGCTGTCAGTGATGAGTAACCACGAAGTAATTGGATCAGAACGATGATGTGGTTATGAAGCCAGTGTTGGCTCTTCTCCAGATTCACTAGTTTTACAACGATTCCAGAAGGTTCCGCAAACATCAGGATTTAAAGGCACAGACCAAGACTTTCTGAGCAACATAAATGTTTAAAGAGAAATGAGAGATCAGAATCTATGGCTGATCTCATTGGTCAGCTAAGAGGAAAGGAGGAGAGGGAGAGAGGGAGAGGGAGAGAAGGGGAGAGAAGAGGGAGAGGGAGAGGGATCCAATTTTATACTATATGCAAAGAGTTAACTATGAGATATTAAGAAGTTGCTTCACGTGGTGAGAATCCCAGGTATTATTTATCCAATCCATATAGAAAGTCAAGTGTAGCCTCTTGGGGTACTAAGTAGAGTCTTGCCTTGAAGGTTTGAACTTCCCCTCAGTTCTTCCTCTCAATAGCTTTTGCCTGTCATTCCTTGCTGTTGTTTCCACTCAAATCAGTGAGATTCTTGATGTTAAGAGGTGAAAAAGACAAGGATGGGAGGAGTTCTGGGGTTCAGGTCAGGAGACCCAAGTTTAGTCTGAGTCTCATCACTGGTCCACATTTAACATGGTTTTGAACAGAGCCTTTCTCTCTTCTTGTCTTCTCAAAGAGTTCATTTGGAGAAACTGCCAAACAGAAAATACTACTATGAAGGCGCAGTGCCTCAGGCTTCTCGTTTATAATCATAGAAGACGTTAGCTCAAGAAATTTCACTTAAAAAGTTAACTCCGGTTGAACCATAGTAGTATTACATATTTCTGGTGGAAACTGAAAAACAGGAAAACGGGGGAGGGAAAAATAATCTGTCATTACAAGACAACCACTATTCATATTTCAGTGAATTTTTCTTCTAATAGTATTGGTTTGTATTTATTTCTAAACACAGTGGGAAGTATTCTGTGTATAATTTTTAGTTTCTTTTAAATTACTTATTAGTTTAAACAATATTCCTTGTCATCGAACAGTTTTGGGGAAAGACTTATTTTAGTAAAATCATAAAATTCTACTGTGGATTAACTATGACCAAATTGAACATTTTCCTAGTCAGGATCTCTTCTCAAAGCAAAATGTCTTCTTTGATGCTAAATGAGGCTAAAGTAACTCAGTACTTACATACAAGACAAATAGAACCTGACCTCTATCTCAGCTATCATGTAAGTGCTAACTCAAGATGAGCCATGGTTCTAGTTACAAGAAGCAAAGCACAATATTGCTCTTCTATTTTTATTAGGTTTTGGGTGTGCGTACAAAGGAATTGATTTCATCGTGGTGTCTTCATGCACATGTCATATTTGTTCTCACTTCTTCCCTCCCTCCTCCTGCCATGTGCTCCCTCCCTTTTTTCTTCCCTTTCCTAATCCAGGAAGGTCCTTCTCTGCTCCAGTTCTCACTTCCTTTCAGACTTCCCCTTCATGATGTTTCTTTATCCACAAACATAGACATATGCACACACTCACATACACACACATGTAATTACACATACATAACACATAAAAACACACATAAAAACAGTCATGTACGTAAATATGCACATGTAAACACACTCATATATACATGTAAACATGCAGGAATAAATATATAAATGCACATACACACATATAAACACATATATACATATAAATAGTACATAAAAACACTCATATATCCAAATAGAAACACATACATGTAAACACTCACACACACACATAAACACACATACATACCTGTGTAAACATACAAACACACATGTGTAAACATATAGGCATACACATGTAAACACATACACACATATAAAACACATACACCAATACACAAATATGAATACATACTTTAAATGTACATACACAGAAATGTAAACACACACTTGTAAAGGTGTAGGCACATACATGTAAGCACATATGCATATACACACATATACACATAAACACATTCATATAAACATACTAATTACACACATATGTAAACATACTCACATACAAACACATAAACACTCATACATAAGTAAATACACATGAAAACACATGTAAACACACTCATATACACACATGAATATACACATATACAAGCATGCAATTTTATTTTAAAATTAGATTTCACATATAAGAGAAATATTTAGTATCTGTTTCTGATCTTTTCTGCTATTTTAAACAGCTAATATTTTTATTAAAAAATCACAAATACCAAAAGACATTGCAAAAATCCCTTTAACAGTTAAATTTTAAGCCCCTCTTTTTATAGGAGTTCCTGTAAAGTGAACATCTGTGTCAAAAGGAACATCTGTGTTTTAGAAGACTGTAACATGATGCAAATGGGGAAGTTGGGTGTCTTCTGACATTGGTAAACATGAAGAAAGCAAGCCTTGGTTGGAATTCCATCGGAAGTGCATCAGATGCATTAGCTGCAGGGAACTTGCAATTGCAGCTTGAGGCATCTCTGATTCTCTCTCCTAGATCTGCTTCATTCTCATCCTTCAGAAATTCAAGTCCATGTATATAGCCACATTTTATTGATACCTGGGATAATCACTGATACCCCTCTCCCCTCTCCAGGTATCTCTGAGTGTATGTCCTTAGTATAGCCAATGTTATTTCTCACAGCAGTTGTAAGTTTGAGCCATGGTCTAATATATTCAGTTCATATGTCACCTCGACCAGTGTTGCACCTTTCCATGAAAAAAGAAAATAAATAGTCATTATATAACAGCACATGGAGGTAGGACTGATAGTCTAGTGACCTTCAATTAACTTTGCTTCTATGCTGATGTAGAAATAACTGGATATTAGAACCAGCTATGCTGCTGAGGAAGATGACAGAATACCGAGGTAGCCAGACAGGAGGATCCCAGAGGCTTGACCACTGCCAGCTTAGTCCCAAGTTCTCTCAAGGGGGAAAAGGCAAAGAGTAAATCAGGACACCTCTTCTGCTTTGGCATTTACACATTCATTCACAGATGTGCACGCAGTTTATATGCATGCAAAAATATAGACATACATCACACATATATATTCTACATATAGTACATGTATATGCATACAGAACACATGTACTACCCACACATATACATATGCACATATACTTCAAATACAGACATATACACATCTACAACACACAATATGCTATGCCCATATACAGAGCATATATACCACACAGAGCATATAACACACACACACACATAAACACACACACACACATGTACACCACACACATAAATTACATACATAAAGAGTATACATACTCTTCACACATATCCACACATATACCTGCCCACACTTAAAAATAAGTTTTAAAAGAAAATAAAATTCCAGAACTAAAAATATAATTCTAAAGTATAATGTTTTTATATCTGTAGCTTTAAATCATGCAAAGAGAAGAATTGAAAAATAATTCACATATTCACCCAGAGTAATATAAATATTCTCAGTCATGTTATATGGTGTTGACTTACATAGACTTCATTAAGCTATTACTGTATGGTGGAAACTTTAGGCACAGTCAGATCTAATTCTAGCAACAAATCTTATTAAAATGCCATTTTACAAATGGAAAAACAAAACCAACCTAGGGAAGCTTACATGATTTGCTTGAGGTTACAGACTAACTGGTACTGGGCACCCTGCCCCTAAAGTCGAGCTGTGCAGGGAGGCTGCCTCTGGCACTGGAGCCGTGCCTGGCATAGAGTATATGCTAAATAAATATTTGTTGAAAAATAAAGTAGAACTAGTTGACTCCAAAGCCCTATTATTCCCATGATGTCATCTGTCCTCTGTAAAATGCCCTTCTGAGTGACTGGGTAAAGTAACACTGTTCTGTGCTTCCACCAGGAACTAAGGACCAGGGAGATGAATTTGCTCCCTGGACTCTAATAGATGCTCCTACAGTCCTGCACATTCGGGCAGCACTAAATGGATTTGGCGAGTATTACAGTTTAATTGTCAAAAGAGAAATAGCACGTAAGGTGAGGAGGTAAAAGGAAGAGGAATAAAAGGGAACGAATGGGTGGTTGCCATGCTTCAAACATACGTGTGTGGATATCAAATAAAATATTTAATAAAATGTACAAAATATTTTGTTTTAGTTGTTCTATTTTTGTAATAAAATACCACGGGCAAAAGCAACTTAGAGATGAAAGCCTTTATTTTGTGAACTCTTCTGAAGAGAGAAAAGTCCATTATGATGAGAAGTTCTGGAAGCAGGCAGCAAGCATTGAGCAGGAACAGGAAGCTGAACAAGCCATCTGCACCATGAACACAGCAGGGAGGAAGTTGGAAGGGAGGCAAGGCTAGAAACTCTGAAAGCCTGCTTCCAATGACGTACTTCCTCCAGCAAGACTCCACATCCTAAAAGTTCCATAACATCCCCAAACAGAACCACAAACTAGGAACCAAGGGTTCAAATACAGGGGCTCATTGAGGACATTTTTGAGGCTGTGTTTCATGGGAAAATGTCTCACTGCGTCAAATGTTGTGGCTCAATTCATTCATGAAATCAGTGTCGGATTTGCAACGAGGACACCATGTGATTACATGTGCATGACTTTGGTATATTTGAGGAATGAAATAAGTTGTAGGAAACCTGTTGGCTTTGAAGACAGAATCAACTAAGTTAGAATTCTGACTTCAGGATCTACACTTCCTTAATTATACTTACCTGTAGAAGCTCCAAAAAAAGGAAGAGGTTCTGCATGAAATATATTTATCAAAGATCATGGCATGCCCAGGTATGCAGTAGATAAAACCTGTCGTTATTTTTGAAGAAAACACACAATGGCATGCATCAATCTTTGCATAGTTTTTATGTTGGCATATAACCAGGGTTGGTATTAAAATGAGCTGTGTTTCATATAAACACAAGTAAGCAAGCCCTGGAGAAGCCTTAATTCAGGGGCAGAGCAGGAACTCTTGCTCAGCTGTGTTTTAGTAGGAAGGCTCTCAGGAAGCTGACTGTCAGAGCTCTTAATTACATTTTTGCTAATTCAGTGTGATAGCTTCCCAGTTTAAAGCAACAGCTCCAGTCCAAGGCTTGGAGGATGAGGACTGGGGGTCCATCAATCATGTCATCTATAATGCAAAGAGGGAAATGCCATTTCCATCTTCCCCTGCCCAGATGTTGGGTTCCATAGGGCATCCGCACAACATTCTAGAAATCGACGTTTAAATGCTGCAAGCAAAGTGTCCTGATGTTGAACACAGCCTGTTAGAGCTGAAAGAGACCTCAGGGACAGCCTGGTCATTAGCTTGCTTATTAATGGATGCAGGCAGTAAATATAACCCAGAGCACAGAGCGTTAGCACTTAGCAGGAGCCAGGTGTTACACTAACCAGTTTCTGTCTCCAACCTCCCCTCCTTCAGCTACCCATCAACAGGGACTTCCATTGTCACATCTCCCTCTTGAAGACTGCCATTCAGAGAACCGAAGTTGACCTTGTTTTCTGTCCCAGGATGCTCCTACTATCAGACATAGTACAACTGGCCCATGCCCTGTACACACTGTAATAAGGGGGTTAGTGGCCCTGTGAGCAGGAAGGAAAAGGGGCAACTGAATAGGTCCTTGCTCTAGCCTGCCACTTGTGGACCATCATGTGAGTGAGCACTTCAGTGTTTTAAAATGACTAGGACCCACCCTGTTCTTATGTACTGGAGGGAAAGGTTATTTGATTCTTGGGGAAGAGGGATAGAGTTCTTGCTTCCCCTTGCTGCTGTGACTTCATTCATCTACAAATTATGATCAGCGCACTGGCCCTTACAGTGGCTCCTGTCCTTTAGGGTATCTGCTGATGAGCACTGGACCCTTTTTACCCTTCGAGATAATTCCCCCTCAAAATAGGATTTACAAAGCTAGTGAGTGTGTGAAGGTATGATAGAGGTGACTGGCCATTTCTAGAGATTTTATTCTTTTTGCAGCAAATCAGAACTTGCACATTCTCTCTCTCTCTCTCTCTCTCTCTCTCTCTCTCTCTCTCTCTCTCTCTCTCTCTCTCCAAACTGCTTCTGCACTGTGCCTTGTTATTCCTATGAAATGACAAGAGACCCAAATAATAAAGTAAACGTAAGGAGGATGAACAAGTATAAGTACAAGTATAAGATAGAGGTTGTATAGGGTGTATAGCAATGGTGTGCATATGGCATGTTAGTTTTGGAACTCTTGATTTGTAACTTGCACATATCTATTGTCATGGCTATGTCCCAGCCTCTCCCCTACAGAGCCCAATGTCTCCTTCTCCTAACCTCACTTTAAGAGGTCTGTCTCAGCTCTGAGCCCTCAGGGAGGAGGAGACTAGTCTGTCTCACCTGGGCCTCTCAAAGCCACACAACTACCTCCTGTCTCTCGGTTTAACGAGGAAAGCCCCAAGTCAGGAAGGCTGGTGCCAAGATTTTATGGAGGCCTTGAGCCAAGGGGCCTTACCAGGAATTCAACTAGCCCTGCCTCTCTCCCCTGAGATCTGCAAAAGGCAAACAGCACTGGTAAAACTAGAGAACAATTTCCCAAGCAGGAGACTGGGAACTTTTAACGAGCTAAGTGAGCCTGCCTGGTCCTCTGCTGGTCCTGCAGCCTGGCTAATTAGATCACTGATGTAAAGAGAGTTGACGGGCAGAAGACAGAGCAAAGCACCCTGGCGCAGAGGACCAGCCCTGCCAGATCGAGCAGGTAGTGAAAAGAATGATTTCTGCTAGGGTTCGAGATTTTCTGGAAAGGTCGTCTTCCATTTCACCTTTTCCCCCTTTTTCACACAGAGCCATGTCTCTGATCATGTTCAGGGCACAGTTTTTGATTATTCAATGACAAGCCGGGCATACAAAGCCTACAAGTATTATTGAGGGACAATAGAACGTATTCTCCATGATGTCACCAGTCATTTATTCTTGCCTCTTTTTTATTGTGTTTTCCCTGACCACGTCAGACTCCAGACTAGATTTCAAAGTACAGAATGACCTTGTTGGATACTCATGAGAGATAATCCACGAGTTATCAAATGATTCTGGAAGTAATGTGTGCAACTTTGAAGATCCATTATTATGGCTAAAAAGGAACAGGGTAGGGGTACGAGGGAAAGAGAAGGGAAGAGAATCATGCTAGCCTGGCTTTTATAAAACGAATTACATTTTGTTATAAAACAAAAAGTAGCAAGGTAAGGATTGCTAAATGATGATGGGTTATCTCGCTGTGTTGGAAGGCTATGAGCCAATGTCAATGCTTAAAAGACCTGCCAAAGTCTACCCATGACTCAGAACTGTAGATACGGGAGCTCTGACCTAAAGGCCTTCTTCAAACCAGAGAGACACTTTATTAGAAGCCAACTGTGATTCTGGAATCTACTAAGAGCTGGGTTTCTGTTGCTTATGCTCATTAGTCCATGTCTGTTTATTTTGTTTTGTTCTTTCTGTTACAGCAGTCCGCACTGACTATACAGGGTCCCAGAGAGCGCTGATGCGATTCTATTAGAACCTTTGCTCACAGGGAAACCTTTCACCTGTCCATGGTCTTCAGGTTCTAAAACTCACATCATTGATGCTTAACATATCATGCCTTTGCTTCACGCCAACTACACCTCTGCCCTTGCAACAGATTCCTGCTGGCAGAGAATTCTTTCCTCTTAATATTAGGCATGGTTGGGTGACGAGATGACTAATCAATTGGGAGAAGGTTAAGTTCGCTTGGCTTTGTATGGGATCAAAAGCTTTAAGAGCTGTGGCACTCTTCTAACTTGCCTCTTCTACTGTGACTGTAACGTGTTCCAGATGTGGCCCTGCTTTGGTCCTAATCCCAGAATGAGGAAGACACATGGAACGAAGTGAGACTGCTGTGGCCAGCACAGACTGAAAACAGTTGCTCTCAACTGTAACAGAAGCATGAACTTTTGCTGCTGATGAGGTGTTTCTTATGACCATCAAGGCAAACTGGTGCTCCATTGACACACACCATGCAGCTGCCTTTCCTACTCTCTGTCCCCAGTATTAATTCTGTCAGCCTTCCCCCATCTCCCCTCCATTTTACATTTTCAGCAGGATGTATTCTTTTCCCCCCCTCTCTCAAATGTCAATGCTTAACTCAGATAAAGGTTTTACAGGGTGTCCACCAGGCCCTTTGGTCCGGCCCATGGTTGACATGCCTGATTTCTGGTGCTTGTCTTCATCACTGTATTCACCAACAGAACCAGAAGAGTCTGCCTCTGCATGTGTCTCCTTAGACAGATGTTATAGACCAAAACATCATGTATCATTCACCATTCTCCACAGCAGGGGAGAGTGCTTAACAGTGAAACACATCTATCACAGAAATAAGAAAGGACCTGTGCAAACTCTGTGTAATCCTAGGAGAGAGTCTCCTCTCTGCCCTCAAAGACAGTGTTCTGAATAGGCTGGGCAAAGCGTCTGGCCCTGATTCTATCACAGGAGGCCCTACAACAGACATATAAATGTGAAGGACTCCATGGGAGGCTCCCCGTCAGGCACAAAGGATGCTGACCAGCAACTGCCTGGCATGTCTCTGTCTCCAGGTCTCTCTTCATCTCCAGTGCAGAAACACTGCTCTGACAACAAACACTCACCCCCTGGCAAAGAAAAATCAGGGATTGACTGGAAGGTAACTTCTACCTAGAACCCACAGGCCACCTCTGTCTCAGGTCACACCCGCCCACAAACACTCATCACAATGAAAAGACTGAGTGGAGGAAACTGCCACTCCAACATCAGAGAGGATTAAAAAATGTCTCTATGCAGTACAAAGCACACACCAGGCAGGTACTCTCCTGTCCTGTGATTTGAATTGGATTTATATTTGGTAATAATGTAACCAGTTAGATGGTGACATTTTGAAATGAATGATAGCTGGATTGGAATTCACATGAAAATTATTCATATACTCTCACTTTGCTTGTCTTCCCAGGCAAGACAGTGAGAAAACAGACACAGGTTTTCTTCCATGTTTTCATACCTCTGAGTGACAGAGATTCAAACGTTTGTTATTATGGAAGCGCAGAGAGGAAGTAATCAATTCTAACTTTGCCATCCAGCAAAGACTGGGTAGAACCAATAAATAGTGCAATTTATGGACAGACGAGTGAGGTAGTCAAGAACAGCCCTTACCTAAATACACATATGCATGTATGTGCACATCTACATATAACACGTGCACACATATAGATGTACATACATACATACATACATACTTATACAAGTACCCACACATATATATACATGTACACTCATATATGTATATGCATACACACATGTACATACATCACACATATACACACAGAAACATGTACACAGAAATACAATGCACACCATCATATGCATGCACACACACACACACACACACACACACACACACACACACACACACACAAATTCAGCTGAGTTGTGAGAATGTGCAGACTATTTCCAAGAGAAAAACATCTATGAACAAATGAATTTCTCTGGAGTTGTGGGCCAATTATGCCAGAGAAAATATCTGATAGGGAACATCTGATTTGATGTAGCTGGCTCATTAGAGAGTGTTTAGTGACTTCCCCCAATGTCATAGTCTTTGTTCATTTAAATTTCTCTGGGACTTAAAGATCAGTGGACAAAGATGGCTTCTTTGTTACAAGATACAGCAACATCTCCATCCTGTTTTCTGGTCAGTGACTGGACAGGGAGATCAGGGAGAGCTCTTGCCTAGTGGAAAGGGAAACAGTGTCTCTGTCTATTCTTTGCTGATGGTGTGTTATTGAACAAATATCTGCCGTCCAGCTTCCCTGCTGTGAGGGGAACAAAAAGAACACAATGCCAGTGAAATGGTGAAAGGAAAAAATAACAGCTCTCATCCATGGGATAGACAGGAGGCTGAGGACACCCATGTCCCCTGCTTGGAAAGCACGGGAGAAGTCAAATCTAAAAATTCCATGAAAATGGCCGTTGATAGGTTTACCTTAGCTTACGGTCTGGAAGTGAATTCTTAACCAAACAGTTTTTATGTCAAAATGGACCCTTTCAGAATGTCTTCTTGTTTTTAATTTTTGTGATATCCCTACTGCTGGTAGATAGGGGACAAATTTGAGAGGCTCAAAAATGAAAACTCTCTTCTGCTCTGTGCTCTCAAATAATGTTTCATTATTTGAAAAAAAGAAGAACTAAAGAACTGTATGCAATATCGTCTATGTTCGTATGAACCCGAAGTTTCAGAACCCAAATCTGATATTGTTGCTCTCTGGTTTTCCAGGTCAAAAAATTGAAAGGCAAGGTCAAAGCGTTCAGTCGCACGGCTTCTGCAGCTGCCGCCAGTTTTGTTCTTGTTTGCACTCTGAGTGTGCGTCACACTGTGCTCTCTTCCTTTCAAGTCTGCCATGCACCTGCATGCTTCTCTCTATTTGTACATCATGGTTGGTTCTTCCTGCATGACAGTCCCTAATCAGGGGCTACAGATTCTCAATGGAGTGACAGACGGAACCTGTGAATTGGGAGGGAAGTATTTCTTTTTCTGCCCGTGTCACCTGCACCAACTGACATCTGTCACTTCCTGCTGTTTCAGGTTCAGTGAACCTTCCAGATCAGCAATGTTAGCAGTCACTCAGAGCATGTCAGAAAGGGAGATCATAGATTATTTTTGGTATTACATTATGATTATACATGCCTCGAAATACTATCTCTGCCAAGCCGTGTTTGCAGGGAATGAACTCTTAGAAAGCTACCGGGAAAACAATTGCATTAAGGTGCATGGGACTGGGAGTGGGGCTCAGTGGTAAAGTGCTTACATGGTATGTGTAAGGCCTTGGGTCCTATCCCCCATCTCACATGCACACACACACACACACACACACACACACACACACACACACACACACACACAAAGAGAGAGAGAGACAGAGAGACAGAGACAGAGACAGAAGAGACAGACAGAGGCAAACAGAGGCAAACAGAGACAAAGACAGAGACAGAAAGATATATAGACAGAGATAGAGAAAGACAGCAACAAGGGACCGAGATACCCACATACACAGAGACAGACAGAGATAAAGAGACTTTCTAAGAAAGACGGAAGATCTACTGAAGAGAGGGAAGCTCCTTTGGAGAAGGAAGAAAGACATGTAAAAAAGTACGGTAGCTAGAGGGTTGGGGAAATGGCCAGGCAGTTAAGAACACCAGCTGCTCATGCAGAGACCCAGATTCAGTTCCCAATATATACACTTAGTGGCTCACAATGGCCTTTAACTCCAGCTCTAGGGAGTCTGATATCTTCCAGTTTCTTCTGACATTTGCACTCGTGCACATCGCCCCCCACGCAGACACTCATGCACATAACAACAAGTAAAATGTATCTTTTAAAAAATGACTTAGCTTTTTGTATTTTAACCTATTGTATTAATGTACATCATAATGTATGTACAATTTGTATATGGTATGCATATTATACATATATTAAAATTGTATATGATGTTAATATAACAATTCAAAACTATGTAAGGTTTCCTTTGTGTGTTTGGCCTTACACATTTAAATGCTGCATCATGTTTTCATGCCTACATCACTCTGCTGAGGAGTGTAGAGATTTTGTTAGACTGATTGAGAGCTTTTGGGTTTAGTCTATCACCTGGCACAGAGTAATTAATAAATATTTATAGAACCACTCAGAAGGAGAGCACTTCTGCTCGGCATTTAGGATGTGATTCCACGAAGCATCTCCTGTTGTAGATGTCTAGGGAAATGCCTGTCGCCTTTCACACCCTCCTCTGGATCCTCCTGTCCCCGATGCCTGGCACATAACAAGAACTAGCCCTTGCTTTCCGAGGTTGCTCTGACTGTGATGGGCTTCCTGTCTCTTTGGCTGTGAGTGAAGGCTCTCTACATTGGCTGAATAATGCATGCGTTTTCTGAATCTCAACCTCTATTCTCTCCTCCCGTGCTTGTATGACAGGCTGCACTTGGAATGCTCCAATTGCCTTCTCCTGTGAGTTGGAATCGCTGATCTTGAACCTGTCTGTTTTATTCAGTGTGATTTATCGATAGGTCATAAATCCTCCTTCCCACCCCCAATACACCATTATTTTCTCAAAGAAAACTGATGTGTTTCACATTTACCAGGCTCAGGTTAGAAATACTGAATAATTTGATTTTTGGTAAAAAAGACTGAGCTTATTTAACTGTTAGTCCCACCCACCAATGAATGTAAATAGAGGACAGAGATATCTTGCATACCCATTAAGTAGGCAATAAGGGCCTGCATTGAAGTAGTGACCTGGGGGGCAATGGGTGGATGTTGGCAACGTGGTCCATGGGAAGAAAGCTAGGAATATGGTAGAATGTGGAAAGCAATGCTACTTGCAAAAACTAAGAGAAATGTCTAGAGTGCAACAAACACACTGTGTTTGTCACCGTATGGCCATCATTACCAGAATAGGATTGCTCCTAATGGTGGAAGTAGAGGAGATGGGCCCGAGCCATTGTGAGAAAGAGACCTCAGTGAATTTGGAGTCAACTCCATGGAGAAATAAATAGGACAGGAATTCACCCACACATGCATCTTGACGAGCCAGGAATAAGCAGTGTGCTGAGCTTGCATTTCTGCATTTGTTTTACTACATAAAAAGAGACAGCCTAGATCCGAAGGGCCAAACAGAAACCAGCCTGGGAAGCACGTAGTGTTTTGTTCCCCCTCCACCTCCCAGCTGGGCCAGTGCCTCCTCTCTGAGAGGGGAGTAGCTCCCGATTTTCTCATTATGAGGGTCTGTCTTGTTAGCGTACAATCTTCTTTGTACCTCTTTATGCATATTATTAGCTTTCTTCTCCATGGACAACATTTGGGTACAATGCTCATCTTAATTTACTGTTTTCTACAACCTGCATAGCTATCGGTAAGCAGAAAATTGAGTGTAAATGTGGGCTAAAAATTAGCAAGTTGCTCTAGACATAAGTTAATAGAACTCATCTCTCTCCATCAAGTTAGTCCTGATGAAGTCTCTCCTTTTCACTCTTCTTGTTCCTCTGCCTCTGTCTGTCTGTCTGTCTGTCTGTCTCCCTCTCCCTCTCCCTCCCTCCCTCCCTCCCTCTCTCTCTCTCTCTCTCTCTCTCTCTCTCTCTCTCTCTCTCTCACACACACACACACACACACACACACACACACACACCAATAGCAACAACAACAACAACAACAACATCACAAGAATCAGACTGGGATGTTAGTGGGCATTTCACACCACAATGCATATTCCAGGAACACCCAGAAACTCCTAGTCTCTATTTTCTTCTTTGACTTGATTACATCCCAAGCAAGACTCCTTGAAGATATCTCTGTCTGAAGGCCATCTCCTTAGATGTCAAGGTGGCCTGGCAGCTTCAGCTCTGCTCTGCTTGTGGAAGATAAGTTATCAAGAAATTCAAAGGCAGTTAGGTTGCCCTGTGCAAAGCTTTGTCTGTGGTAAGTGTATTTGCCGTCACTCTTTAATCTGAATACACTTATCAGACTAACAGAAACAGCAGCCTTAGGGTTAGAGCCTTGGCTGATCAACAATGCAATGGTTTTACAAAAGGCTGTGTTAAGTTTATGTCTTTTTGTAACCGAAATCCCTTTAACTGCTACAAACCTTCTCCTAACCTTGAGACCTTTTAATCCTGCCTCCTTAAAACTACAGAACTTCAGATAAGTTAAAAAACTCATCAGTATTTAGCGCATCCATTAAGCCTAGGGATATTATATTTTTTAAAGAGGAACCATGCTACATCTTCACATGGCATTTATTTCAAACGCGCTGTTATGCTTCCCCTTCTATTTAAAGAAAGATGTCTAGCAATTATAATAACTTGACTCAAGAATCAAATATTTAGGGCAACAAACCATGTCTATTTCAGGCATTGCAGCTGACGTACATTCTTGGGACCTACAGGATAAACACAGTATTTCATTTCATGTTCCTAAAAAGGGAAATAGCCATGAGCAAAATGAAAAGGCTTTGTTTCCACACATGTGTGCAGCTAGCAGGAGCCTGGGCAGTGGAGCCAGGCTGTTAATACAGGTCTGACACAGCCTATGATTGAAGACATTTAAGAGGTTAACGTATTTCAGTCTCACACAGTGACTGAAAGAAGCGTATGTCTATAGAGTCATCGTACATTAGCAGAGCCTGTAATTATTAGCCTAATGGATCTTATCAAAACCAGCAAGAGCGAGGCAAGAAATGGATAATTACAGGGTGATCACAGGGAGATGTGTTTTCTCTCCCCAAAAGCTTTCCATCAGTATAATGACCGAAGTATCTGGGGCCCATTTGGTGGTGCATTAACCAGATGATGTGAGTGCTAAGTCACTTATTTAATTAGCTCTGTCCACCAAAGATTAGTGCAATAGAGATTCCCCTCACCCACCTCCCTTCCTCATAAAAACAGTTCTCCCTTATAGCGGAGAGTCCCTCCTCCTCTTAGAATAACCTTGTAAAGGTCATAATTTCAAAGATAATTTGTATAACTTTGTCAAATGAGTATCTAGTATTCCATCCATCCATCCATCCATCCATCCATCCATCCATCCATCCATCCAAAAACTCATACATCTAATTGTCATCCTACTCTCCAACTACATCCATCCATTCAACTGTATTTATCCATCCATTCTTCAATCAACTCAGTCATCCAATCTTAATCCATTCAGACATCTACATCCACCCATCTATCTCTCTCCATCTATCTAAAAACCAACCCATCCCTAAATCTAACTTCTTATGTCTTTTCAAAAATGTATCTGAGATGTCTGTAAAACTGATCATTAACTACAATTAAGTATCTTTAAAAAACAATCAAATGAAAAAACATAAAGGGACATATTTGTGAGAGAAAGACAGACACAGTAGAGTATAGTAAGTATATGTGAAAGAAAGTACCCAGTCTGTAATGTTACTTGAGGTTGTTCTTGTCTTGGTCTTTGTTCTTCCTATATATCAAAAGAAAGAAAAATATATACATGTTATATATGTCTTTCTTACACACACACACACACACACACACACACACACACATATATATATACATATATATGTATATATATGTATATTTCAAAATTAACTCTCTATTGTTAAGTCAAAAAGTGAACCCTTGACTGAGCAAAATTTTGTTTTCTGAATCAAATACTGTTCACCCAAGGTCTTCATGAGGAGGGCAATGACATGATGTAGATGCCACTGCCTATTGGCAGCCCACCTTGACACAAGGGCACATTTCCTGTGTCTGTTTCTTGTAATCCTTCTTGGTGGAGCCAGCAACCTACCACCCAGGTGAAAATGAACAAAGTCAATCGGATTGAACACCTAAACAAACATCTCTTAGCGCCTTTTGCTATTTCAACAGCTTAAGCAGCAACATAATATGCTTTCTAGAACTAGTTTGTTTTCTACCCCAATACTAAAGTCAGTTATCTGAGACAGTGCAAGGAGTTGAGTCACCTTGTGAATCCATGGAGATGAATGCCTGCCAGTTAATGTTTCTCAAACAAATTCATCCTTGTGTTGCAAAAGTCGTCATTCTTCTTTTTTCTTTTCTTTCCCCTGCTTGTTTAGACATTGCACTCTCTCAGAGTAACTGGAGGTTTAGAAACTGGGTGAAAAATACTCCATGGAGAAGCACTGGAGAAGCAGCGAAGCTCTGCCACTTGCTCCCAGTTCCTGCTTGTGCAAGAATGTTGTGTGGTTGACTTTGTGTCAGCCTGTCTGGGTCATGGCATTCAGATATGCTGCTGACAATTATTCCCAATGGTTGTATGACATGGTATAGGGTGGGATTTGTATTAAATCACTGAGCTTTGATTAGAGCTGGTGGCCCTCCATGTGTGAGTGGATTTCATATAGTTAGAGTAGAAAAAAAAAACTTGATCCCCACCCCTTTTCCCAGCAAAAAGGATTTATCAACAGATTGCTTCAGACCTTAGCTGTAGATTCCCTTGGCTTTTAGCATGCTGGTCTCTCCACATGCTTTGGACTCACTAAGCCTCTACAATCACTGTGAGCAATTCCTTGAAGTCATAGATGCTTGGTTTATTCTGAAGAACCATGATGGGCACACATGCATCCACTCACTGGTCACTGGGGCCATGGCTACATTCATGAGATCTTCCTGTAGCCATGCTAGCTACCACCCATTCAGAACCACACCACAGTAACTGCCATCACCCCATGCCCTCTAGTCCCCCGAAAGCCTTAATTGGGAATGCAGCAGATCTGCTTTAAACATAAGCACAGCTGACAGGGAAACTTGGTCCTGGAAAGCCCAGCTTCAGTAACCTTGATAACCAAATCATCTGGTTGTGCTCTTGTTTTCTTGCTCTGAGGCAAACTATGGTTGCTGAATCAAGCCAGATCTGAGGAGGCTTTGCACAAAAGTACAGAGTAACCTCTCAGAAGAGATAAGTAGGACCTGGGAGGGTAGTGGGGCCTACCAGGGGATGTTTAAGAGGGTGGAGAATAAACACTGGAGGCCTGCATGGGTTCTCTCCAACCCCCTAAGATAATGGGGACTAGTTAAGAATGTGAAACACAAACAACCTTCTGGAATTTTCCAGGGCACAGAGATATCAATTCCTCCCTGTTCAAAATTAGATTTTATATCTAGCAAAATGTACAATGATTACAGAAAACAGTCACAGCCTTGAATTTTTTTTTTTGCAGGCTGAAATTGACATTTGCTGCCAAATGTAGTGTTTCAGAGCACATGGCGACATGTCTACTGATGTTTAAATTACTTATATAAAATATAAATTTAAATGAGCACAATGAAGCAAGACACTTCAATGGGGTGGTAAATGCAAACTATAGTGGATCGACAATAACAGGAAAACCTAATGGATTCTGTGTCACAAGACTAGAGTTCAGTCCCATCTGTGGGACCTGTGCAGGACACTTTAGACAGGTCCAGAAATTGTCTTTGGTTACACACTTCATTGTAAAGTAGGAGGGTACGTATAAGTGTACTCAGGTGCTGTAAAGCTACAAAAGGGCATCAGATTCTATGGAACTGGATTTCAGGAGGTTGTGAGCAGTCCTGTAGGGTACTGGGAACCAAGCTTGGGTCACATGGAAGAACTGAGCCCTCTCCTCAGCCCCTTGGACATCAACTCAGCACCTCAGAGTTCTAATTTCTAATCAAAGAGGATGCCTCCCTCAGCCCATGGTGCCTTCCTCATTTTGTCTCACAGGTTAAACCACTTACACTGACAAGGAAGGCTGGAAGGGGGCAGCCAAGAACAAAACCACCCTGTTAGAGAGAAGAAATGGACCAACAGAAATTCTTAATTTTTCCCAACTTCCTATAATGATGTGTTATTTTATTCAGCAGAAAAATCCACATTGGAAAACAGTGCACACCTTTTAGCAGGCTCACCTGTCCGAAGAGTAAATAGAGGGATATGCCAGAGGTATTTATTTGGCTCTCGTCTCAGTGGCAAGTAGATGCTACTACCTTCAAACAAAGAGAGCAGAAGATGCAGTGGAAGTCCTAGCAGTCTATTCTCTGTTCATTTCAGCCTGCCCAAGCCATTGCAACATCTCAAAGTCCCATGCATTCCTACTCTTTGACAATCTTTCTGAGCTACCGTCAAGAGCCTTTTTTTTCCCTAACAGACCTGCAAGGTTGCTAGGCACATACAAGGATACAGAGAGATTCTACTTACTCAATACTTGTTTTGCTTAGTCTGTTTAAAAAAAAAAATTGCACCATATTCCATTTGATAATTGTGCAATGCAGGGTGGATACCTAAACTGGAAGTTAAGTAACTTTGAGCTCTAGGCACCTTTACAATTGAGACATCTATTTATACTCAAGTGGAAAATATTCCGTTGTTCTTGATTTAAAAAAAAATTGGGTAGAAAGCCAATGAAAATACACATGACTATTCTTTGCATACAGAGAACACTCACTGGAAAATTTTCATTCTGATCTTCTCAGGTGAGAAAAATGGAAGATGGATTGTTAAGAGTCTAGAGCCCTGAGACCATTACTAATCCACTTGGGATCCTCTATTGGTAGCCCCAGTAATGAAAATGCTTAGTGTGGGTTCAAATCTCAGTTCTGACATTCGCTGGTTCAATGAATGGGAGGAAATGACTTCACTCTCCTTAATGTAGTTTCCTTCATGGGAACTAACGTACTGACTTCAGGAACTACCTGGTTAGCTATAGAATAGTTGTAAAGGGCTGAGGCCAGGCTGGGCACATGATAGGTCATCTGTACACAACCCTATTCATTGGTTCCTATCTATTTCCCACCCTTCTCTCTCTGAAGCTGCTTTCTTACTTCATGTTTGTGTAGCAAACCTTGTTCCACCCCAGCACCCTGAGAAGACCTGAAACAAAAGCTGCGTGTGGAGTGTTCAAAGTCTACAGCAGCCCTACAGTGAAGAAGAATCAGATCCTCATGAACGCGGGTTATGGGGCGTGTTCACGGTGCCTTCAGAGTTTACAATTGTGTTTGAACTGTGCTCCCATGCAATGACACTTGGTGAATTAGTTCCCATACTTAGGAATGGGAGCCCTGTCCCTGACAATAAAGCCACGAGGACAGTGGGGTTATCTACTTAGTACTTATCCAACTCTGAGCTGGCATTGACCCCTTGTAAGTCTTCATTTTGTCAACTTACAAGACACGACTTACATCCCATGATCCTTGATTCTCTGTTCCAAGGGACAGATGGGCAGGGTAGGGAACAGGGTGAGGCCATGGAAGTTGATTAAATGCAGTTTGTCATGCATGAAATCCCCTGTAAATGCGAAGCTGTTCAGCTGCACTGTTACGCGCTCAGCATAAAGGAAGTAAGTTTGAACCATGTGTTATGCAGACTCCATACTGGCTCTCTGAATAAAACAGAAGCTGCTTTTCTTTTACATGAAGGAAAGCCAAACAAAAAGCTGATGGCCATCCTGGGGGTCCCTGTGGATATCCAAAGCACATGGCCTGGCTACAAATTCTACCCTTATCCAGTCCTGTGCCTGCCATCCACCTATCATTAGCACAGAAACTACACACACACACACACACACACACACACACACACACACACACACACACACACATCTCAAAGGGGCCAAGTACACACAGCACACTTTCCACAAGAAATAAGATAGGAACGAAGCTGAATTTAACATATACATCCAAGTCAGGAGCATCCGTGCTGCTGGATGGTCTCTTTTTCTAAAGCTGGCTCAGAGACAAGGGCAACTTTTAAAGTTACTGTTACAGAACAGAGGAGATCTGGGAGGAAGCCTTCATCAGATAATCCTGACCTCTTGAAATGGGATTTCCTGGTATCCTTCAGTACTGGGTGTCATTGAAACTCAGTTTTTATTCAGCAGCCATGTTTGTGCTTCCAGGAACAAGTGTGGGCTAGTGAGCTTACCAGGATCCACTGGAGAGGCCCATGGCCATGTAGCTATCCCTGGTGGATCTCAACAGGCCATAAAACAAAACAGAAAGTCATAAACCCAGGGGGATGCTGACAGGGCTGGCATGGAATTGAGTGGGAGGATAATCAGAAGGCTTATACATGTATATGCAATTGTCAAAGAACAAATCTAATAAAATTATGAATGTGTACACACATCCATATACATATTATGGAATGGCAACAGAACAAGTGCCTGGCATTGAAAATGTAAAATTGTGACCTGCTTACTTATGGCATCATTTTTATATGAAGGAAGGTTCTAATCATAGTAATGACCATCTTTATTTTTCCAATGAAGAGTATTAAGTTCTACTATTCATGACTCTGCCATTCATAAATACTAAGGAGATACTTGCCCCTTTCTCCATACCATTAATTTGCTTGTTGAATCCTTAAAATCTATCTATCAGTGAGCTTCATTTATATTTATTATTACTTTGGTTTTGTCCATTAGGTTACCTTCATGTGGCTTTTTGTATTCTTTTGGTACTTGATCGTGTGTGCATGTGTGTGTGTGTGTGTGTGTGTGTGTGTGTGTGTGTGTGTTATATGTTATATATGCACACATATGTGTGTATTTGTTAAGCATTTGTCTATATCCTATTACCACAGACTGCACTCAGCTCACTTTTCATCTTCCCTCTTCCACCCCCCACACTCACTCATTCCTTTATGTAGGTCTGATGTATTGAAGCATCTTATTAGGGACGAAAATTTCTATTTATTCAACTAGGATGCCAGTATTTCTGTGCCTTCTCTGCTGACACAGCAAAGGAGTAAATATAAACATGTAAGCATGTGCTTACATAAATATATCTCTAAATATTTCAACATCAAAGAAGTGTGTCGATCTTAAACTAAGAATGAATTTGTCCTGGGGTCCCCCAGCTGAATCTATTGCTGTATGTTTTATTCTAGTCCTTCGCTTAGTTTGTGGGTACATGCCCACTGCAACAGACAAGACCTGGCTCTTAACACCCACACTTCATCTACTAACTGTTCAGTTTGTTTATATTATGTACATTTTTACACACACACTCACACACACACACACACACACACACACACACACACACGCACAACTGAATTAGTAATGGGTCACTTAATTGATACATTCTATCAATAAGAGCACAGTCCTTCTACATCTTGCTCTGACCTGTAGGTTACAGTTTCCACTCATCTTTCTGCCTATTAGGGTAGATCCCCATACCCACCATATCCTCTGTGACTCTATTTTAAACACTTGAACTATAACTGGATTATTTTGTTACTGCCTGTATCTCATGGTAGAACTCAGAATGCTGAATGAACCTCCCACATGACTTTAATGATTGCTCATATCATTTCCTTCTTTTTGCTATAAATGTTGATGAGTTTTGACATGATCAGTGTCATATACCTACCAGTATCTTGTCATATATAATAACTTCAACAACCTAGAATATCCATGTGCTTAATTTCTTTGTTTCCTCCCTGTTCTGAGCCCTAAAACACCAAAGCCCCACAATTCTTGTATGTTCAGCCTACCCATTCTGTATATAAGTCACTATTCTTCCAGCAACAACATTTTATAGGGCTTTTTATTCATGCATTGGAGCTGAAGTTTTAAATTGGTTCTACTGAGACAAACAAAGATATTATTCCAAGTGCTAGAAGGCACGGAGAGTCCTTTATATACTAAGGAAAGTAAACTATGTTGAACATACTAATAATTACCAATACCTACTCATTAGTACAGATCTTAGGATAAACATTTAATTAAAATTAAAACTCTTATGGACTTCAGGTTATGTATCTTCATGCAATTGAGATGTTTTCTTAAACACTTGCAGGTCAAAAAATATTTGTAACAGATAACATATGCCAAGAACTGTAGCAATCAGTGCACGGATAATTTAACTCTTTAGGAAAGCATGTAAAGTCCTCTGTAAGTATAGTCTTGAATTTTGAGCCTCCGGGGTAATTTAAAAGCCACAACCCTGTTCATTTATCAATTTACTATACAATTGTTTATTACGAAAGATACACATCAACTGAAGCAAAATATTAACTGGTAAAAGACTTAAAATCTTTTTTAAACTTACATGTATTTGTTTATTTATTTACTATCTATTTACTGTTTTTGTTGATTGATTGATTGATTGTGTGTATGTGTGTGTGTATGTGTGCTCATGTACATGCTTGTGCACATGTGCATGACATGCAACCAGATGCAGAGGACAATCTCTTAGAGTCAATTCTCTCCTTCCATCATGGGGTCCTGAGAATGAACTCAGGTTGTCAGTCTTGGTGGCAAATGCCTTCACTCACTGAACTGTCACTTCTCAAATTCTAGCAAAGAAATTTTGTCTTACAAGTTTTATTCTGTGGTTCTGAAAGTTTTCAGAGCTGTAGAGGGGTCATAAAAAGAATAATGTTAGTCCTTTCCCATGAGGCAACTGTAACAGTTAAGGAAATTTTATCCATTATAAATATATGGTTAAGATACGTAGTTGTGAACTAACCTTACATTTACCATATATGTGAAGAGAGCAAGTTCTGACACACATGCCAACTAATGTTTCCCAGTATGAGCATCTTACAGGGCCAGTCCATGGGTCAGACCAGAAAATGCACATTGCTGTAACACTGAGCACTGAGTGACAGCGTGCAACTGATCTGCCCATGCTTTCATGATCTCAGATGTCCGCAGAGATTTCTCACCTGCGAACTAATGTTCTTCAGTCTTTTTCTTGACTCTTATGATGACAAGGAATAGCTGTGGTTTATTCGGAAGGAACAAGCAGACCCTGAATTGTACACAAGCAGTTTTATGTACCAATGCCACCAAGGACACACAGATCAAAATCTAGAAAACAAGAGGGTAAACACCTCAGAGATGTGCAACATCTCATCTGGCCTGTGGCTGAGGGCTGATAGCTGATGCTTTCCCCTCTAGCTCTACATCCTTTGTATTTGAAATGACTTTCCAAAATTAGTTATCCAATTCTCAAAACAAGAGGGAGAAAGAAATAAAATAATCAATTCTCTAAGCTAGAGGTTTATTGGTCCAGAGAGATTGCTCTTTTATTTAATCTGTCTACATGCTATTTCTCAGTTCTGTTGGTATGTGAATGATTCCCTCTTATGTCTAGTCTGATATGGAGGGCATTCTTCATGTTCCCCCTCCCTCCTTCCAACCTTCCCTTCTCCCCCCCTCGTTTGCTCTCTCCTTTCTTTTCTTTCCTCTCCTTTTCCTTCCTTCCTTCCTTCCTTCCTTCCTTCCTTCCTTCCTTCGTTCCTTCCTTCCTTTCTTCTCCTCCTCCCTCCCTCCTTCCTTTCATTTTATTATTTAACCTTCTTGCCATTAACACATAGTCTGGTAAAAATTGAAGACTTGTGCAAATATGAGTGGACAGAGTCACCAAGTATCATCTAAAGGGAGTCACCAGCCTGAATGCTCCCTGTACACAAAGGACAGTGCAGGATCCTACTGGAACTGCACTTCCTTGAAGGCAGGCAGATGGAGAGGTGATACTCACCATTTTCTTTTGTACTAAACCCACCTAGGAAAGGTTAATGCATCTTCACTGTGCCCTTCAAAACCCAAACTGAAAAAAATAAAACCCAGCTATAGTCACCTTCTATCTGGAAGGATCTAGAAACAAGAGATCAACATTCCTGCCCACTGATGTGAGGGGATACTCCATGCCTGACTGATTCATCATGGTGGCTGTTTCTGTCACCCTTGCCTGGCCATTAAAATGGTGATAGAAAACTCCTAAGACAAAACAGTCCCTCATCTTTGTAGGCTAGATGGAGGTCACATTCTGACTCTAGTGAAAGGGGATCCTTAGATAGATCTGGAGGAGGGACCCTAGAACAGGAGATATCAGAGGAACCTGCCTGGTGACATGGAAAGGCCCTGGCATACTTGTAGAGCCTGGGTTGGGCTCTTGGCTTACCCATGTCAGGAGAACTTGGGATGTATTCAGTACTTATATTGTTTCTCTTGGTGAAAAATTGCTAACAGCCCACCTGACACACAATATTTACATATGAGAGATTTGCACCCTCATAGAGTATAAGACTCCAAATTATGTGCCTCTTCCTTAGGGTAATAATAGCAATTCCTACCTGTGAAAGTTGCTGGGACCGAGTGCTCCGTGCAGGAAGTACTGCACACAATTCTTAAGGCCCAGGGCTCACCCAGGGAGGAGAAAGGTGTTATGATGACATTCCCCACATTGTCACTTCTGTATTTCAGCTCAGGTGGAATCTGGTTTAGTTATTGTTTTTCCCAAGTGTAGTCTAGAATCCTAAGGCTCTGCAAGGACAGAAACTCTGTTTGGAGCCTTCCTGAAATGCAAACAGTGTAAAGGTCACTGGCAGCGGCATCCAGGCATATTTACATGGGACTCATAAACTCTGGCAGAGACTTCTCCAGGAGATGCTGTCTCCAGGGTCATCTTCCTGAGGCTCCTGTGATCCATTTTTTTTTTCTTTTTTGGTGGCATCTGCCTCCTGAAAAGAAAATAGAGCTCATTGAAATTGTGAGATTGTTAAACAAGGCCAAAGATATGTGTGTGTGTGTGTGTGTGTGTGTGTGGTGTGTGGTGTGTGGTGTGTGTGTGTGGTGTGTGGTGTGTGTGTGGTGTGTGGTGTGTGTGTGTGTATGTGTGGTGTGGTGTGTGTATGTATGTGTGGTGTGGTATGGTGTGTGTGGTGTGTGTGTGTGTGTATGTGTGGTGTGGTGTGTGTGTGTGTGTGTATGTATGTGTGGTGTGTGGTATGTGTGTCTGTGTATGTGTGTGTGGTGTGTGTGTATGTGTGTGTATGTGTGTGTATGTGTGTATGTGTGTGTATGTATGTATGTATGTATGTATGTGTGTTGTGGTGTGTGAGTGTGTGTGTGTGTATGGTGTAACCATTATGGTATATGGAGTGTAGTGTGTGTGTGTGTGTGTGTGGTGTGTGGTGTGTGGTGTGTGGTGTGTGGTGTGTGTCTGTGTATGTGTGGTATGGTGTGTGTATGTATGTGTGGTGCGTGTGGTGTGTGGTATGTGTGTCTGTGTATGTGTGTGTGGTGTGTGGTGTGTGTGTATGTGTGTGTATGTATGTATGTATGTATGTAGATATGTGTGTGTTGTGGTGTGTGTGTGTGTGTGTGTGTGTGTGTGTGTGTGTGTGTGTGTAATCATTGGCAGCAGACCAGACTCACCAAAGCTCCCTCCAGAGCTCTTTTCTGGACTTGGGGTTCTAGGCCTTCTACACATACTCTCAAGGATACTCTGTCCTTGAGGTGTGAGAAAGGAGGATAAATTATACAATACCAAGTGCCTCCATACAAAAGAATGGGTGTTGATACCCAGACTTCTTGTGCTAACCCCTTTCTCCTACAGTTATATAAACATCACACCACTGAGGGTCAGAAAAATAAAGGGGGCTCTTTTTTTTATGAAGTAATATCTCTTTATTTCTCTTTATATCTCTGAAACATAGAGCAAAGTCAACTTTGAATGTTAGTTTTCTTTTGGAGTAGAGTTCTATTAGATGTAACTTAGGTACCAATTCCTGTACTCAGCAAGCTCACTGAGAAGCTAGAACACATTCATGCCCTTCGTCGGCTGCTTGACGTTACTTCATTGTAACTTTCTCCTCTCACATCTGGCATCAACAGACCTGTTCTCCAGCAGGAGGATTTGCCTTTTTGAGAAAGCCAGGTACTCAGACACACAGAGTACATGACTTTAGATGTTGGTTTCTTAAGCATTAAGCATAATGAGTCCGAGGCTCACCTGTGTTACTATTACCTTCGTGTAAGTGTTCTCCATTATGGTGGTCATTAGTATCCCACGGAACCAGTGTATGTTGCAGAAAATATATTGGTGCTAACAATGTATTCATCATAGTCCTCAAGGCCTATGATTGTGTCACCTTACACAGAAACGGGACTTTGCAGGATCCACATGAGGAGGGAGGGTCAGAGTCAGAAAGGAGTTGTAACAACAGAAGAAGAGATCAGAGTGGTGTGTTTTATAGATAAAGACTAGGGGCCAAAGAATGTAAAAGACTTCTAGGAAAATTAGAAAATTTGGAGAAAAGTGTTTGTTTGTTTGTTTTCCGATCTGTACTTTGCAGGAAGAATGCTGTCCTGAGAGCATTTTGGTTTCTAATTCCTGACCTCACAGCTGTGTACTGCTAAGTCTGTATGGCTCTAAGCTGCTAAGCTTGTGGTCACTGGTAGTAACTGTGGTCATGAACTGACTCAAGAACAACAGTTTGTGTTCTTATCCAGTGAAGGACATTTGGATTTTTTAAACCTTTGGCTAATTCTGGAGAGAGCTGCAATCAAAATTTAGTGTGTACCTCATGGGGTAAATGCCTACAGGCAGGGTTCCTGTATCTCTTGTGAAGTTTAACTTGTGGGCCCTGCCAAAATGTTTCCTAGTAAAACTGCCTGGCTGTATAGACTCCAAAGCAGCAAATGAGCATCTCAGATCCTTTCCAACTCATCAGCATATGGTATTGTATGTATATGCTTACAGACTGAATGGTGCCTTGTGCATGTCCCGGTGCTATATGACTGAGCTGGGTTGCCAGACCTTTTTTTCCCTATGTAAGACAAGTCTAGCCAATTTGTTCAAGTTGGCCATGGGCTCACTGTGTAAAGTGGGTTAGCTTTGAACTGATGACCCTCCTGCCTCAGCTTCTCCTGTAGCTGTGATGAAAGGCCTGTGCCACCAGGCTTGGCTCCCAATTGACTCGACATTTCTAATATGTGCACAAGTCATACCTACATACAGTTTGGTGTTGCTTTCTTCTGGCGACTGGCGCTGTGGAACATGTTTTAGCTCCTGTATTTCTTTGCTTACTCATGCATATCTTTGCTAACATGTGGGTGCATGTTTCGCCTAGGTTTTTAAATGTGGATGGTGTTCTTATTGTTGAGGGTTTGAGAATTATTGAACATTGAGGATTATATACACATAATCCTTGTTGGATGTCTGTAACCTTCAAATATTCTTAGTCTGTCTTTGTCTCTGTCCTTTTTTACAGAGAAATCCAATTTTTAAATGATCCAGTTAATTATGGTTTTCTTTAATGGGCTGTTTTGGGGGTTTTGTTTGAGCCCACTTGGAACTTTCATTCTATTCTAAAGATTTTTATAACTTGTGCTTCAATCACAGTTGGAACTATGATCGACTTTGAATCATTTTCCTAGAATAAGACGGCCTATTTATGACTAAGTTCATGGGTTTACATAAAGATGTCCACACCTCCTAATTGCTTTGAAAACACGTTCACCTTCTCCATTGAATCACTTTGCATCTTTGTCAAATATAGCTTAGCTGTACTTGCAGTCTATTTCTGGCTTCTGTGGTCCACTGCATTGATCTGTGTCTCCCGTTGCCAATATTATTATGGCAGCGTGACTACTGTAGCATTAGAATAATGTGTTGAAAATAAGTGCTGTAATCACTCCAACTTCATTCTTCCCCTAAATTGATGGCTAGCACCTTTGCATTTCCTTTTAAATTCAGGGGGCAGGGTGGGAGAATGTGCGTACACTAGAATAAGAACTAAAAACACACCTTCCGGGGTGTCCACATTTAGTGGTATTGCATTAAATTTAAATGCAAGTGGGCGTGGTCATTTGAATGAGAATGCCCACCATAGGCTCAGATATTTTGTTACTTGGTTATCAGTTGGTGGTGCTGTGTGGGTCAGAGTTGCGGAGGGGCGGAGGGTGCTTAGATGGTAGAAAGAAGTATATCCCTGGTGGCTGGCTTTTTGACTTTAATGCCTTGTTCCACTGCCAGTTCACTACTGCTGTTTCCTCCTGTGGCTTGAATGTATGTGTTTCCATCTTCCTCTCCCCACCACCAAGTCTGTCACTTGTGCCAGGCTTACCTGCCACGATGCACTCTTATCTCTCTGGATTGGTAAACCCAAATACACTTCCTCTCTAAGTTACCTGTGGTCATGTGCTTTACCACAGCCACAGAAATGGTTCCAATGCATGGTGTCTTCTTTTCTTTTTCTGCTGATTAAAGTTTTAGGTTATTATCCATCATGGTTGGGGAGGCACAGAAGCAGAGTTTGGGGATGTGGGTCACGTGGCATCTGTAATCACAGAAAGCAGTGAGGAATGCATGAATGGTAGTGAATAAGTTCCTTTTCTCCACTCTTATACAGGCTAGGAGCCCCCACCTGGGGGATGGTGCTACCCACAGGGGGACAATCTTCCCACTTCATGTAATTTAATCAAGTTAATCTCCCACAGATATCTTCAGGCACCCACTTTCTGGGCTGCTTTTCTTCCTTTTTAAAAGGGTGATAATTAACACATACTGTCACCTAGGCTGTAATCAGTAACTTGCATTTATCACTTCTTTTGTTGTGACAAAATACTCAAGAAAAACTAAGAAAGGCCACCTACCCTTCTCAAAATTTTAACCCAGAATTGTTCCTGTTTAAAGAAAATACAGGTGACAAAGAGTAGAGCAGAGACTGAAGGAAAGGCCATCCAGAGACTGCCCTACCTGGGGATCCATACCATCTACAGACACCAAAGGCAGACAATATTGCTGATGCCAAGAAGTGCTTGCTGACAAGAGTCTCATATGGCTGTCTTACTGATACAGAGGCAGATGCTTGCAGTCAACCATCTGACTGAGCACAGGGACACCAATGGAGGAGTCAGGAGAATGACTAAAGGAGCTGAAGGGGTTTGTAACCCCATAGGAAGAATAATCATACCAACCAACCTGACCCTTTAGGGATCCCAGGGACTAAACCACCAATGAAAGAATACACATGGAGGGACCCATGGTTCCAGCTGCATATGTAGCAGAGGATGGCCTTATCTGGCATCAATGGGAGGGGGGGTGTCCCTTGGTCCTGTGACAGCTTGATACCCCAACAGAGGAGAATGCTAGGGTAGTGAGGAGGGAGGGGGTTGGTCGGTGGGTGGGTGGAGGAGCATCCTCAGAGAAGCAAGGGGAGGGTGGTGGGATAGGGGGTTTTCAGAGGGGAAACCAGGAAGGGCAGAATAACATTTGAAATGTATATCAATAAAAATTTTTTTTAAAAGGAGGACTTATTTTGGCTTACTGTTTGTAGAGGTAGTCCATCATGGCAGACAAGGCATGGTGGTTGAAGCAGCTGGTTTCAGTGCAACTGTAGTTAGGAAGCCAAGAAATATGAACACTGATACGCAGCTCTCTCCTTATTTGGTCCTGGAACCCAGTCCATGGATGATGTTGCCCACATTTTGGATGCATTTTTATTTTTCTCTTTAGTTCAATATTCTCAAAACACTTTCACATACAAACCTGGAGATATTTCCCTGGTGATTTTAAATCCCGTCAACTCAACAATGGACATTAACCATCCATGAAGGATTGACACTTTTCAGGCATTGAGAATTGCTGCCCATGTCTCTCCAGTTGCTTAGTATTTGTACTACATTTTTAGCATAAAGAACACAGGTCGTGTACAAGATCTGCTGCATTTCTTTTCACAAAATGTTTATGTGCATGCCCATGCGTGTATTTGCATGTGTATACACGTGTGTGTGTGTGTGTGTGTGTGTGTGTGTGTGTGTGTGTGTGTAAGACATCAGATTCCCTGGTGCTATAGTGACAGGCAGTTACAAACACCTTGATATCAGTGCTGAGAACTGAATTTACATCTTCTAAAAGAGCAGTGAACTCCTGTAACCACTGGGCCATCTCTCCAGCCCAATGCCACATTTATTCCTGATTCATTTGTTAAAGTTGTACAAAATGGCTTAAAATAGTAACCATTCTGCTATTCTTAGGATAAACATGTTTTTATTTGTGCTGCACTTTTAAAAAGCATGTTACTGGATTTGTTTTAAAAAAATCTTTTTTGAGTTTATACTATCAAGGCTATTTAAATGGCTTTGTGATTTGTATCTTTTTATACTTCTTCTGGCATTGACATCAAGGTAACGTTGAACTTCTAAAAATAGCTGGAAAGTGTTCTTTTCTTTCTACTTTGGAAGAGATTTTATAGAACAGATATGATTCAGACTCTGAATATTGGGTAGTTGTTTTGTTTTAATCTGTTAACCATCTAATAATACTTTTTAGAGAATTCTGATTATCAGCTCAATCTTGGCCTTGTTTCAATTATTTTAGTCTTTTCTGAGAGTTGAGCTTCTATCTAGGTTGCTCAATATATGTAGTCAAAATTCTGTAGAGATATGCACACATACATCTTGTACACATGTCTATTATCAAGGGACACATATAACAGTAACACAGCTAACAGAGTTATGCATGTAAATAACATTTATGTAATGTGAGTTCATGCAAGCATATTATCCATTTGATGTATATGGACAACTTAATGACATTGACAATCTCTCTTTCTGTCTCCCTCTTGACCACTCCTTTCTTCTCCCTGTGTGTGTGTACTTGTGTATGTCTTGCTACCTTTAGAGCTGTTTTTTAGTCCTCTATCCACAGAGCTGTCTTTTTGCTTTATTATTTCTTTTCACTGCTTTCCTGGCTGTTCATGACCACCTCTTTGCTTGCCTTGTCTTTTTCTTGACCTTGCTTTCTCTTCTTTTAAATAAAGTCTTAGCTGACTGATTCAGAACTTGATTTCCTTCTGCAAGCTGTTTGATGCCACTAGCCTTTTAGAAGGCACCTTTTTTTTTTTTTTTTTTTTTTTGCATCCTACAACAGTGTGGGGTATTTTAATTTCAGTCTCATTCAACCAGAACTATTTTATTCAACTTGGGACTGTGCCTTGAATCTGTGTGCCTTGTGTGATTTCAGATTTTTATGGCTTTCATTCTCATTTTGGCACTGTTTTCCGATTCAATTTCTGATCTTTAACTAAATTGTGTACCCCCAAATGATCTAACTTTGGAGTGTTAGTTCAGCACCTCAAAATGTGATGGCTTTTGGAGACAGGGCTTTTAAGTGGTAATTAAGTTATGGGGTCATTAAAGCAGGCTCAATCCCGTATTGCTGCAGTCTTTACAATGACAGGGGATTAGGAGACACTTAACCCAGACAAAGGAAGGACCAGGGAGAGAAGAAGTGACAAACAAGGCAGCTGTCTGTGAACCAACCAGAGAGCTGGGCTTTACAAGAAACTCACCAGCACACTGACCTTGAGCTTCAAGCCTTGGAATAACAAACGTCTGTTGCTTAAGACCCCTAGTGTGCAGCATTTCATTATGGCAGCCCTGACAAAAGAAACATACAGTTCAGAAATGCACCTTATGGTATCTCATATTTCACATTTGTTGAAGTTTAATTCACAACCAAGGAAATGGTTTGTCGCATTTAATTTTCTGCATAACCTGATGCGTGTCTACCCAGTAGTAGGTAGAATAACTTTAAGGTCATTTTAATCCAGCTGTCTGGTGATGTCATTCAGCCCTTTGTATCCTGTCTCATTTTCTCTTGGTATGTTCATTGATTACTGAGAAAAGATTCTCAGAAACACGAACTGTTCCTTCAATTTGCATAGTCTGCCTTTTCCCGCCTGTTATAAGATACAAATCCATCCACTTAGGATGGTCATGATTGTTATTTTAGAGTGTCCCACTTTACCCTTCATCTCCATTGTTGTTCTGAAGCCCCCCTTTTTTTGATATTGATGTTTCCCACCCAGTCTTCTATCTATTGGTGATGATAGGTTCTATTTTTTTAAATGTTTCAATCTGCGAACTACCTGTTAGCTCTTTCCTCACTGTAGAACTGAAAAAGAGGGAAGCTTTAGGTTCTGGACAATTTTATAGACCTAGTCCATCATATCAGAGAGGGAGTTGTAGGGCAAGTGTCTCCCATTATGGGTCACAGAAAGCTGAAAAAGGAATACAAACAGGGGCTCTAGTGAAGTGAAGCGCCCATGACATGTTCCTACAATTTAATCCCTCCACTAGGTAACACCTACTGCTTCCTAGCTCCTAATAAGAGTACAGTATCATGTGTCCATTGGGAGATCAAACTGTGGGTAAGATTAGCTCTCAGAATTTAATCACCTCTCCCAAGCCCATCATCTGGCAATAAGATTCCCAGTACACAAAAGTTGCAGGGGGCAGGGGGAGGGCAGGTCACATTAAAACTACTTAGTATGCTTGAGATTGGTTTCTCATTTATAATGGTGGCTCCATGTAAGTCCTGCCCTTAGGAAGTCTGTCAGAGGCCATGCTGTCTCTCCATCTCGCCGCTCTTGTGCTAATCAGGACATTCCTTTGCTTTTAATTTAATTTTCATTGTGTGTATTTATGCAAATTTATAGGTCTGTAGGATCACAGACACGTGGGTACACAGAGCCAATTAGGGAATTCTCCTTAATTACTCTTCATTTTACTTTTTGAGACAGCATCACTCAGACTCTGGCGCTCATCAGTTCTGCCAGACTGGCTGGTCATTAATTCCAAGGCATTCTTCTGTCTCCACATCCCTAGAGTAGTGATCCAGAGTAGACACACCAATGTATTGGCATTTTTATGTAGGCACTGATGACTTGAACTCCGGTACTTATGCTTGTGTGGTAAGAACGTAATCAGCTCGCCTATCTCTGAAGCCCTGCTGTAGAATCTTCTCAGAAGCATCTTGAAGATGTGAAAATTCATTATTCTTATCATCACCATATATTATCATTATCCTATTCTTTATCCTTAGGCTCTAGGGAAGATCCCTGCCCATTTACTAATAAATAGTGGTACTATATCACCTTGTGTTGGGTGCCAGGACACAGAGTGAAGAGCTAAAGGTTCCTCTACTCAAAGAATAAACAGGCTGAGAAAGAAATTAGGGAAACTACCCCCTTCACCATAGTCACAAATAATACAAAATACCTTGGTGTGATTCTAACCAAGCAAGTGACAGATCTGTATGACAAAACCTTCCAGTCTCTGAGGAAATCAAAGATCTCAGAAAATGGAAAGATCTCTCATGCTCATGGATTGGTGGGATTAATATAGTAAAAATAACCATCTTGCCAAAAGCAATCTACAGATTCAATGCAATCTCCATCAAAATTCCAACTCAATTCTTCATAGAATTAGAAAGAGCAATTGGCAAACTCATTTGGAATAACACAAAACTCAGGAGAGCAATAACTCTCCTCAACAATAAACAAACTTCTCCAGGAATCACCATCCCTGACCTCAAGTTGTCTTACAGAGCAATAGTGATAAAAATTGTATGGTATTGGTACGGCAACAGGCAGCTAGATCAGTAGAATAAAATTGAAGACCCAGAAATGAACCCACAGACCTATGGTCACTTGATCTTTGACAAAGGAACTAAAACCACCCAGTGGGAAAAAAAAGATAGCATTTTCAACAAATGATGCTGGTTCAACTGGAGGTCCAAATGTAGAAGAATACAAATTGATCTGTTCTTATTACCTTGTACAAAGTTTAGGTCCAAGTGGATCAAGGACCTCCACACAAAACCAGATACACTGAAACTAATAGAAGAGAAAGTGGGGAAGAGCTTCTAACACCTAGGCACAGGGGAAACTTTCCTGAACAGAACACCAAAGGCTTATGCTCTAAGATCAAGAACAGGACCTCATAAAGTTGCAAAGCTTCTATAAGGCAAAGGACACTGTCTATAGGACAAACGAACAACCAACAGATTGGGAAAATATCTTTACCAATCCTACATCCAATAGAGGGCTAATATCCAATATATACAAAGAATTCAAGAAGTTAGACTCCAGAGAACTGAATAACCCTATTAAAAATGGGGTACAGAGCTAAACAGAATTCTCAACCGAGGAATAGCCATGAAGCACCTAAAGAAATGTTCAACTGCCTTAGTCATCAGAGAAATGTAAATCAAAACAACCATGAATTCTACCTCACACCAGTTAGAATGGCTAAAATCAGAAGCTCAGGGGACAGCAGATGCTGGCTAGGATGTGGAGAAAGAGGAACACTCCTCCATTGTTGGTGGGATTGAAAACTGGTAAAACTACTCTGGAAATTAGTCTGGTGGTTCCTGAGAAAATTGGACATAGTACTACCTGAGGACCCAGCTATACCTCTCCTCGGCATACACCCAAATGATGCTCCAAGATATATCAAGGATGCATGCTCCACTATGTTTATAGCAGCCTTATTTATAATAGCCAGAAGCTGGAAAGAACCCAGTTGTCCTTCAACAGAGGAATGAACACAGAAATTGTGGTACATTTACACAATGGAATACTAGTCAGCTAGTAAAAACAATGACTTCATGAAATTCTTAGGCAAATGGATGCAATTAGAAAATGTCATCCTGAGTGAGGTAACCCAATCACAAAAGAACACACATGATATATACTCACTGATAAGTGGATATTAGCCCAAAAGCTCGGAATACCTAAGATACAATTTAAAGACAACATGAAGCTCAAGAAGAAGAAAGACAAAAGTTTGGGTGCTTCAGCATTTCTTAGAAGGGGAAATAAAATATTCACAGGAGGAAATATGGAGACAAGGTGTGGAGCAGATACAGAAAAAAAGGCCATCCAGAGGCTGCCACACATGGGGATCCATCCCCCATGCAGTCAACAAACCCAGTCACTATTGGGGATGCCAAGAGGTGTATGTACACAGGACTCTGATATAGCTGTCTCCTGAGAGGCTCTGCCAGAGCCTGACAAATACAGAGGCAGATGTTTGCAGGCAACCACTGGACTGAGAATAGGATCCCCAATGTTGGAGTTAGAGAGAAAGGATTGAAAGCTGAAGGGGTTTGTATTCCACTAAGAACAACAACAATGTCAACCAACCAGACCCACCAGAGCTCCCAGGAACTGAAGTACCAACCAAAGGGACCTGTGGCTCCAGCTGCAAATGTAGCAGAGGATGGGCCTTGTTGGGCATCAACAGGAGGAGTGGTCCTTGCTCATGCCCCAGTATAGGAGAATACCAGGGTGGGGAGGTGGGAGGGAGTGGGTGGGTAGGAGAGAGTGGGTGCACAGTAGGGAGTAGATGGGAGTGGGTGGGTAGGTGGGGGAGCACCCTTATGGAGGCATGGGTTGGGGGAATAGGATGGGGAGGTTCCTGTAGGGGAGATATCATTTCAAATGTAAATAAAGATAATATCCAATAAAAAAGAAGACTTGACTGTTAGACTAAGGTGGAGTTTGAGGTTAATTAAGCAAGAAGGGTTCATGTTATACAGGTTAAATGATAAGACCCTTCAGATGTGGAAAAGATGTTTCCACGTGTCTGGAAGTGATTTGAGAAGCATCCTGAGACTTCTTTCTTTCATTTGCAGTGCGGAGGACAGAACTCAGGGCCTCATGGTAAATACTATTCTAAAACTAGGCTATATCTGGGGTCAGTGTGGGCCCCTAGAGCCATGATGTTTCCATAATGTTGTTCCCCAACATCCCTCTATGGATCCTTCTTACTGATCCATCCATGCAAAGATTGGCTTTCTGTTTTCACTATGCCAGGCCCCACTATCTTATTCTGATGCATGTGTAAGGGCAGCCATGCCCAGACCACCAGAGACTGGAGAACACTGCTGGGCTAAACATCAGTCTGTACTTGTGATTCTCCTGATATCTAGACTTTCAACATTTTCTTTATTTCCTTGCCATTGTAGCCATGTATAAAAATAAATAAAACTAAAAATAAATTCATTTAACTTTAATTTAATTTATTTTTATACTAAGAGTTCTTTTCTGAAGAGGTAGTGGTTTTAGCCCATATAGAACCTTGTGTATATAAACCAAACATCAGAATTAATTTACCAGGACACATGGTTTTCCTCTCCCTCGTCTCTCCCAACTAATTACAAACAGCAGAGAACATCTATTATCTGGTGAAGCTTCCATTTGAAAACAGAGAAGTGAAAAGAAAAAGAAACAGAAAAAATACAGGAGAAAGATCACAATGAGTAAGGCATTAGATTTAAAGCAGTCAAATGTCATGTCCAGTGTCCAGTGAGTGAACACATGTGAATCTGATGACACTACATGCGCATTTATCAAGGAATGAACTGCTACTCCAAAGCTCCAAAAACCATGGAATATCATCTTATGTATATGATGTCAGGGCTGGTATGGTAGTTTGATGAGTAAAGGTACTTAACCTCAAAATTAAGACACAAACTCTAGCCCTAGAAGCCATGTGATGGAAGCTCTTTGACTTCCATCCATGCGTCATGAACATGTGTCCTCCTCCACTCCAATAAAATTTGTTTGAAGAAACCTATGTTAATGACAGAATGTTGAAGAATAGTGAAAGGCTTGTGTTTGTAGCCACCACACTATGCACATTGGTTTCCTCTGTTGACATGTCACCCTTTCTCTGTGATGCTATGTAGTAGAACTACTGAATTTGCAGTGTGCGCACTCATTGAGAAGTGAGAGGAGCTACCTGCATGGCTGCTGAGAAGCAGGAAGTCCTGAGTTACTCAACATAAAAATAGTTATTGATTTTAAATATGAGAAGTGAAAGTCTTGAAGAGGTTAAACGACTTGCCCAATGAAAGCTGTTAGTACATTGATGGCTGTGCTGTTGAGTGGCTGGACACCAAGGCTTAAGCATTCAGGACCAGGAACCGAGGCTCCATTGTGACTTAAATGTACATTCCCATGGATATTGGGCTGCCAGGGTCTATTTCAGGAGAGTAAAACTGTTTTGATTTTTTGAAGAACATTTCTTTTTCAGTAACCTGGAAACATAATTAGTTTCTCTTTGAACTTCTTCACTCCTCAAGCCTCCCTGTTTCTAGACACTCTCCAGCTCCCAGATGGGAGACAGAAGTAGATAAATACATTTTTTCAAGGCCTATAAGATGATAATAAGTTTTCCTAGCTTAACTGAACAAATGCTTGTGGCCAGCCACTGTCAGGAGAAACTGCATAGGCAGATAACCAGGGTTTAAAATTCAGTCACTGTGGTTATTGTGGGGCCTCGAGCTAATAACATTACTTTTCTGTACAAAATGAAGGCTGAATTTAAAGGAGTGCAGAACACAATGAGGAGAGGCCCAGTGCATAGTAGAGGGTCTTATACACTGCTTAGTAATTTTATGCTTAACTCCTAATAATTTTACTCCATACACTGATAAAGGAAAAAATGGGCTGATCTTCATGTTTAAAATCAATAAAAGGCAAAAGTGCGCTGGGGATATATCTCAGAGGGTATAGTGCCTGTGTGTAAGATGCAGGAAATCATGAGTTTGATTGCAAGCATTACATAAAACCAGATGTGCTGTACAGGTATGTAGTGCCAGATGTGCTGTACAGGTATGTAGTGCTAGATGTGCTGGTACATGCATGCGCTGCCTACACTAGAGGTAAAGCAAGAAGGGGGAAACGTTTTTAAGGTCACCATTCTGTCACACAGTGAGTTTAAGGCAAAATAAATCATAAACAATATAAAGGAGATTAATTTTTTGGCATTCAAGAGTCACAAAGCATTAAGCCAGCACAAAGTTTAGCACAGTTAGATTCATAGCCCACCCTGCCTCAAGAAATCATGAGGAAAATTGCTTGACTCTGGTCAAATATTTGGAAAATGAGAGGGAGCAAGCCCAATCCTCTCTACCCTGCAGAAGTCCAATGGGCTAACAGGTGGATGTAATTTCAATATCAAAGGAGCGTGAAGTCAAGTTCCGGGGACATTTCTGAAGCATGCCAATTAGAAAGTAGACATAGATCTTATGATGAGAAGCTGTGGAGAAGTGAGGATCCACTTCCCTGGGGAAAGCAGTTAAATTCTGAGTTAGACATCAAGAAACTCAGGCAAGTCTCAACACACTCTGTCTCTACTTAATTCACCATTGCAAAAATAAATTGAGATTGAATAAATAAATGCCAACACCCCCCTGCCACTAGAGAAGTTCAAATAGGTGGATTAGTCATCTAATCTAAATGTTTGCCACAGGAAGACTGATTTTAAAAAATGTGACATCTCACTCCCTAGAATTGTGTCCTAGAAGACAAAGTCATAGACATTTTTCCTAGAAGACAAAGTCAATGGAGTCACTGCTGCATAAAGTGTAGAAATGAATTAATGGTTGAGCCCTTAACATTTATATCACCCAGTCTAAGGTTCAGAGAACATTGTGGAAGAGGGAGGGGAAAGAATGTGAGAGTCAGAGCTAGGGAGAAAGGCTGTACAAGGCTATCTTCAGGGCATGACACAGCCTTTGCAGACATAATCTCTCAGCAGCTGCTGTTTCCTGCACAAGACTGGGCCTGTCAACAGCCAATCACAGACTAGACCTAGGATGAGCTCCTGGAGCCCTAACTGTCTCTAGTGAATTATTGGCAACTGATGGATTCTGGGGGAAGATCAGGCACTGCTCTCAGCTGTCATTCCAACAGTGAACCAACCAGCTTCCTGAGGCTATTTCCAAATGTGTAGCCCCACAGAGAACGCTGAGTAAAATTAGTGGGTCACAAAACAGAGTAAATGTGGGAAGCAGACTTGGAGAGAGGGGGAGATCGCATAGAGGGACGGAGATAATATGCAGTAATGGGTGAGCGTAATCAGAATGTATTAGATGTATGTATGAGCTTGTCAAAATACAAATTTAATCAATTTCTATCTATAGCCATGGACACTGTTGCAATTTGGAACATTGATTAATGTATGTACTTCCAAGTATATCATGCTTAGCCAAAATGCACTAAAGCTTTAACCTAAATTCTTAGAATGAAATTAACAAGCAGCTGGTTGATTTTAACATCATCAGACATAGGACTCATAATTCCCCTGAAGAGAGGCAAGCTATGCCTTTTGTGGAGAGCAAAACACATACCAAATTAAGAGCAAACAAACAAAAATTAGAATTTAGCCTTCCATACTGGCTTGTTGTGTGTCACCTTTGCTAAAACTTCCACTCTCCCTAATACTAAAATGTAGACAAACACACTAGCCATGCAAGAATATTTTGAGATTGAATTAAAATACATCTGGGGTACTTTCTGGTACTGGTTTCTATAAGCAATAAGCATTATGTCTCTGTATATGTAATTATGTCCCCATCTTCTTAACCTGTTTATATTATATAGAGAAAAGCATATGAAAAGTCTATTTCTACCTCATTCAATAAGATTCCTGTTACTTATCAATAGTGCCTGACAGGCAAGGATCCATACACATTTGCCAAGCAAATGGGCAATATAGGGTAGAATCAAGAACAACAGCAAATAGCTCAGAGCTTGAACAGGGAGTGCAATTCCCTGATGGAATGCCTGCTAGCATATGTGAGGCCATAGGTTAAATTCCTGGTACAGTCACAAAACAAAACCCAGAGTAGGTACTGACCCCAGAGGTCTGGTCATAGTGACACTGGAGGCCTTTTGAGGATTCCAGTGATGGTTGTAGGTATACAAATGAGCATGTGGCTTTTGTATGTGATAGCCATCCTGAAAGCATGAAATTGTTACTGGGAAGGTCTTACCTTCTGGAATAGAGATGACTAGAGTGAAGACGGAGGATAATAGAAAATGTAGTTGAGGAAAATTAATTGTAGCATTTCATGTACCCAGGAGCACAATATATATGGAATTCAATCCTGTCACACTTCAAATAATTAGAGAAGTGTGTGAAGGTGTCCAACACAGAAATGTTAATGTTTGAAGATATGGGAATAATAATTACCCTGGTTTGATCACTGCACATTATATACACATATGCGTGTGTGTGTATGTGTGTGTATAGTACATATTGTGTGTGTGTATATAATATATATATACATAATGTGTATATGTATATTGTTATAATTTTGTACCTTGTGGATAGGTACTAATATTATATGTTAAGTGAAACATTTATAAATCAAAAAAAAAAAAAAAGAAAAAAATGGCTAGAAATGGAGTTCCATGGGGTATTTGCCATGAAGAGCAAAGCCTTGGGCTTAATCCTCTCTCCAGACTTTGCAAAAAACCAAACAAGTGAAGACTTTTAAAGGCAACACAAACAGATGGTTGTGAACCAGGTCTGGCATTGTCAGAAGCTTATCATGCCTATTGTTTCCTTTGAAGAGCTTAAGCTTGTTTGCAAGCACAAGGACTCAAGAACCCATCTTTAAAAAGCAGAGTGTGGGCTGTGCACTTGTCACTTTACCACTGGCAATCCAGAGATGGGCAGATCTCTGGTGGTCGACGATCATTCTCTCTAGTTTAACTGTTGAGTTTTAGGCAAGTGAGTGGCTCTGTCTCAAGAAGATGAACAATACCTAAGGAATGGCATCTGACATTTTTCTTTAGGACACACATAGACAGACAGATACACACACACACACACACACACACACACACACACACACACACACACCTTTGAGCTGACTCTTTGAATTTTTTTCTGTGACCAATTGTATTCTAGATGACATGCACATTTAAAATGGAAAGAATGAGACCACCTAATTTATGTGCTAATGAGGGCTTGTCTGTATTGCCATAAAGATACAACTAAAAACCCTAACCCAAGCACTTGCTCTTTTAAAGAGTCTGCAGGGCAGTGTCTTTGTAAATGGTTAGGATGTGTACAGGGCTTTCCTGGAGTATATATATGGTCAACAGACACACACTTCTATGGTACTTCACCTATGCAAGCAATTTCGGTCACTCCTAAGCAACAGTATTCTAGAAAATCAATCTTATTTGACACCACAAAAACAATTTGGCACCAGCATGCTCTACTGGATGTGCTGGTTCTACTGAATAAGGGCTCTGCTTTAGAATATGGCCATCTGGACTTGTCTCTGTCATTCAAAGGCTGAATTGTAGAATCATTAGCAAGTTGGGGAGTTGACTCTTAAGATCATTGCCACACAAGTTAAATCAAACAATATTGGGATATATAAGACCCCTGAAACTCAACCAATTAACCCAGGTACAAGGAAAATTTTTACTGTTTTACTCTGTCTAAATAGGACTGAATAAAAATTGAATGCGTGATTCAGAGTAGAACATCTATTTATTGGTTCTCTATTGAGTGATTATTTCTTAGGTAATACTATGTTAGAAGCTGGAAGAAAAGTAATGTGCCATTCAAGATCTTTGTCTACACCAAGTTCACAATCTAGGAGGAAGACAGGCAAGTAAACATACAACCACAAGAAAAGTGATCAGCTTTTGATAATTATACTGGGTGCTTACCATAGGCTAGAATTTATTCTAGCCTTTGAGCACACATTAACCTTACTTAATCATCAGTACTCTGAGGCACAGACAGATTAGGCAATTCACCAAAGCCACACTGAACATTAATGACATGTAGGTACAAATACCAGTCAATCTGTTTCTAGGCTGTTCAACCATAATTGCCATAATGCTTGTACAATGAAAATAGCATAAAGTAGAAATTTGGATGAAAAAGCATCATAGCAATTATATAATACTATATAGAAGCCAATAGTTAGCTCATTGCTTTTCAAATATCCCTCCAAAAAGAGTCATAGAATATTATTAGAATTTGAAAATGTCTTATCAAATATCTGCCTTCAGTGGATGAGGACATTGACTTGCAGAGAAGAGAGACAACACTGACTGTATCACTGACTCCTCATAACTCTGAGCAGAGAACCATGGTTCACCTCTAAGCCTAGGACTGTATTAAGCCACTTTTCAGAAGGTACCATGTCACCTGCACTGAGATCAAGGCTTGAAAAAGAGAAAAGTCAATGAACTCCAACCATCTAGTGATGGTGCCTGAGACATGTATTTATTTATTTATCCAACCTCCCACATTTTAGAACTACGCTGCAGGTTAGCACTCAGGACTCTTGGATATTGTCTCCTCCTATCACCTCTTTCTTACTTACCTGCGACTACAGACGTGCATCTATAAAATAGAAAGCAAGCCGTCTGAATCATTCATTCCATTCTAAAAAGTGGCTTTTTCAGATTTTTTTTGAAGTCAAAATATCTTTTTGAAAAGTGGTTTTTAAAACTTTTGATGTTTGATGTGTCTGTAAAACTGATAACTGCCAAGAACTTTTGTTTAATTAAATCTATGAATATTTCGTATTAGGATCAGGGGGAGAGTTGGGGGCAGATTGTGTGCAAAAGAACAAAAAAAAGTATTGATCAAAATGAGCTATTTAAGGTCCCTTTTCATGCTACTATACACAGTTTAAAACAATCAAAATACAGTTTTTGGTTTTTATTGTGTTCTCTCTGTGGACAGCATTCCTGGGCATGATAGACAAGATTCTTTTCTAATTTCTACATATATGTGTATGCACACGCAGACACACATGAAGGCACACACACACACACACTCACACTTTCTATCATAAATAGACTTTCTACTTAGGGAATGTCTCAGAGAGTGTATTTGTTCAAACATAACCTTTCTTCACAAATATCCTGATAATAAACTCCAAGGAATCGGAAGGAAATTTGCAAAATGGTCTTTGTACTTGAGGTCAAAAGTCTCACACTGCAAAAAGTGCAAATTAAGAAGAAACAAGAATGCCTTCCTAAACCACATTATCACATATCACTACCTACTGGGAGTCATCAGATTCTTTAAGGGATTGAAATCAGGGAATCTGTAGGTTTATCAGTGCCACAGTTTCACAGTAATTCCTACCAATTCCTTCTTCCTGTATCCTTCTGTTTAGGGGACATCTATGACCATTATCTTCACTCTGACTCTGAGTTGCTATAAGGATTCAGACATCATAGCTAGAGGGGCCTGTGCAGAGTGGTGGTAGGAGCCACAGAAGAACAAGGTGTTCTAAGACTTGGTGAAAAGTCATGTTATTATCATCTTGTTCCAGTCATCAGTACAACAAACCAAAGCTGTGACACTTGCAAGGGCTTCTATCTGTTCTCTGGAGAGGTAGACAAAACACAGAAAATAGCAGAGGTAAAAATATCCCAACTATCAGTGGAACAAAGCTTAAGCAACCCAGAACCATTTGTGACAGCTGGAAATGTCCCTTCTGAATCTGCTCTGCTCCACTGAAGAATAGAAGGTTGACCAGTAGTCCCTCCTGGCCAACAGTGTGTGTGTGTGTGTGTGTGTGTGTGTGTGTGTGTGTGTGTGTGTGTGTGTGTGTGTATATATATATATATATATATATATATATATATATATATATATATATATATATATGGGAAGCAAGGCATAGGCCTATCCTGGAGATTCTTATATAAGAAGACACAATGTTTTACATTAACACAAATTCTTTCAGTCACCTGAATCACAAGTGGATTTCAAAAATTCATCTAGAATACAGCCTTTTATTAAAAACTCATTTACATGTATGGGTTTCTGGGAAGAAAGGTCAGATTTTTCACTGCACTAAAAATAAAATAAAATAAACTAATCCTCCAGCACAGTAATTAATATATATCTATGTAATATATATCCAAATAATCAAATTACTTTTGTTGAGATGTAGAAGATTCAGAAATAAATAAGCAAAACCTTCATTTGGAGAAACTGCTTCTTTAGAAGAAAAGAATTGCAAGGGGGTGGTAAATCTGAAAAGTGGGTACAGGCAATACCTGGTTATGAGTTGATTCTTAATAACATTGTGACTTCAATCAGTTTAACCTCTTCATTTCTTTTGCTGCAATAATGCTATGTAAATTTCACAGAGGAATGAGTAGTGTTTAAAATAAAATAATACAAACTCTCAGTGCTGAGCCCTTAATAGGCAATCCTAAATCATAGCTAATTATTTTTTATTGTTACTATTACTGATATGCTGGGGTTGCCAGACAGACAGAGACTTTCTGACTTGAGCTTTTGGCGACAGTATTTAGAAAAAAAAATAATAATAACAGTGTCTGGCTAGAGGTCTGTGTCCTGAGTGTTCTGGCAATGTTGTTATTGGCTGTCCATGGCTGTTGTCTGTTGTTACCTTGAACTGTACTAAGATTAGAGTTTCTTGTAAATGGTGACTTAATTATTCATCAGAGTCTTTTTACAATGCTGGGCTGCTTTCCCTATTGTTAAGGAGGGGCCTGAGCTGCTGTTTAGGACAGGAACTAGAGTATTCCATTGTTCCTGTTCAGGGTTCAATCCCTTATCTCTGAAGGAAGAGTGCAGAGTGCAGGCTGACTCCTAAGTTTCAGGTGCCTTGTGTACACACACACACACACACACACACACACACACACACACACACACACACACACACTCTCTCCTAGAGGCCTTGTGCTGAGACCTGTGTGTGTTGGAAACAGGCCAGGCAAAGTTGAGTGACGTCAGTGGAGAGACATCAGAAAACTAATCTCTGATGGTCAAGGGGAAAAGCTGTAGCCAGCAAAGCAATGGAGGAGCAACAGATAGAGGGAATACTTGTTCTCTAGTTGGAAAGAAATGCCAGGGGATGATAAATCTGAAAAGTGGGGGGGTTACAACTGGCAGGTTGACTTGTTGTAGGATCAGGGTAGGTGCTCCGTCTGTGAGTCTCTGTGCTTTAGAGGGTCTTGTGCGGTTATGAAATTCTTTTTTACTTTCCCAGTGAGAGCTACTTTCTTTGCACAGCCTTGTGGGAGACCTAGACAAAGGTGGGGGTGGCTGGTGGAAATAACTTCCTCTGCTATGAATCTGAAATGATCAGGCCCAGCTCTCCTTTTCTCACATCTAGTGACAGGTTTCCTTTCTGCTTACCAGGGATGATGGGTATGTCAACCCGCTTCATGTTTAAGATCTATTGGTCCTGGCTCCTAAGAAGGGGAGAAAGGAGATGAAAGAAGGGAGGAGAGGGAGTAAAAAGGAAGGCCCCAGGAATGAGGGCAGGAAACATATCCTGGCTTGAAATGTAAAAGAAACAAGTTCTGATTGAAACGCTAGAATTGGCAGAGTTACTTTAATAGAGGTCTCATGTAGCCCAGGCTGGCCTCAAACTCTTACTACATAGTATGAATACTCTCCTGTTCCTAACACCCAAGTGCTGGAATTAATATCCTTACCATACTAGGTATGAGAGATTTTGAACAAATTTCAACTTCGTTGTCATTTGCCTTTCTTTCTGCTTTTAAATAACTGTGAAATGTGATGGTGCTCTCCTTTATTTAATTATGTTTATTTATTTCTATGTATATAGGTGTGTATGCTTGGTGTCTAACTCCTTGGGAGGCCAGAAGAAAGCATCAGCTCCCCTAAAGCAGGAGTTATAGGCAGTGTGAATTTGTATGTAACTGCTGGGAATTGAACCCATGTCCTCTGAGAAAGCAGCCAGTGCTCTTAAGCACAGAGACTTTTCCTCCAGCCTCTGCTTTGGAATTTGATCTTTTTTCTCTTTACATTTGATCTTAACCCAAAGGGCTAGAAGAAGTGCTCTCTTGTCTGCCAGTGAGTGGCTTTGGGGATAAAATGAGGTAATGTGTTATGATAAAACAGATAGGGTAAAGGTCCTTCTGAGTCAGTTTCTTGATTACATAGTAAATCATGGATCTCCTAATCCCATCATGCACGAGGTGTTTGCACCAAAGTGTAGTTTGGAGCAGAATGTGTCTGTGACTCAAGATCTCAGTATCCATTACACTGACCTCTACTGACCTTTGGCAGAGCCCCTGGGACATCCTCTCTTTGGTCTGTGCTCCCTCTGCCTTACTCAGCCCTCAACATCCGTCTTGCATGGCTCAGTAGCCATCCGTGGATCTCCAAACTAGTCTCTGTCTTCTGCTGACTTTCGCTAATGAGAAGTCCCCTTCCTCAGGTGGTTTTCCCAACGTTGCCCTCATGCTGAAGTCTTCCCCCGAGGTCTTCAGTCCAGTCAGGGGTAAATCCAGGTTTCCAGCACTCTACTACTCCTACCCCTCAACCTGAATGACACTCTTAAGTCTCTCTCCTGTCCCTTCTTACAGCAATCCTGACTGGCCCCAAATCATAGTCTCTGACTTCAGTGCAGGCACATTCTCAGCTCCCTGTTCCCATTTATCAGCCTGGAAAACCTCCCTAAGAATGACTGCAGAGGTCTCTTTCTCTCAGAAACCTGCTTTTCTCCTGTGGAGAATCCCCTGTGCTGCCGCTGTAGTGTTTTATTTAAAAAAACAAACAAACAACAACAAAAAAAACCCCAAACAAACAAAACACCAGGATATGTTTGGTAGAGTGTATGGTGAGGTGGGAGGGGTGCCTCTGCTGGTCCATGCTGAGGTATCCCTTCCCCCTGAGGTACAAAGCCATACAAAGCATACAGTGTAAAATAGAGTTTTTTAGGGCGTGGGGGGAGGAGAGTTGAGAAGAGAGGGGAGCGAGAAAGAGAAAGGGAGAGGGAGAGGGAGAGAGGGAGAGGAGGAGAGGGAGAGGGAGAGGGAGAGACGGAATGTGAAACAGAGATGGGGAGGGGGGGGGAGAAGGGAGAGGGACAGAAAGGTGCAGGAGCAGAGAGAGGGAGAAGGAGCCAAACAGCTCCTTTCATAGCAAGCCAGGCCTACCTGGCTGTTGCCAGGTAACTGTTGGGCGGAGCCTAGAATGAACGATAACAGTATCCAAGACCCCAGTGAGCCCAGCCTCCATATTTGTCCAGACTTCCTGCTTGGTGGGATTCCCAGCCTCACTTTGAGCAGAAACATGAATGAATGAATGAATGAATGAATGAATGAATGAATGAATGAACAAACGAACAAACTAACGATTGAATACATCTATGGAAGAGTCTCCCTCGCCTCTGCAATCTGCAGAGGTGATGTCTCCCCTGGGAGGAGCACTGACCAGCATGAGTCAGAAACTTAGTAACCTATTGATTTCCCCAGATGGCTCCCCACCTATTGATTTCCGTGGGCTTGCTGCAAGAGCTCCTTAGGTCAGTTTCTATCCGTCACTTCAGCCGCCCCGTTCTTTGCTATTATTATACTCTGAGATTGGAAGCGGCACTGGACTCACCCTACCCATTCAGCCCAGTATCCTGCAGGATGCTGGAGCCAGACCACTGTTCACCCTCAAACCAAGTGCCCTCCTTCCTGAATGTCACTGGCGTGGGGCTGGGGGCACAAAGGAGGCTAGTAGGAGCCAGAGTACAACAGTGTCCCTTGGAGGATGGGGATCTCCTCTCCTTCTCCATCCTATATCTGTCATAAAATCATTTAGACAGGCTGGGCCTCTTTTATACAAACAGACCCTGCTCACAGCAGGTGAGGCGGTTGTATTTGTCACCACCCCCTGCAGTTCTGTTCTTTTCCCTTTTTAAAATGCAGTCACCGCAATAAATTAAACTTTCATGGCTCCATTTCCTTCTTTCCTATTGCGGAACCCTGACATATTTCCTGAAGGAAATACTTTTGGGATCATAATTGAAACACAATCGTTCATAATGGAAGCAGGGAGGCCGAGTGTAATAGAGTTAGCTCTCCTTTCTCAGGGCAGACATGTTAATTACATTTTCTATTTCCGCTCATTACCTCGGAGCAGGTCTCTGTGGGCTGCCCTGTTTCTCCGATTCCTCCTTAGCTGAAGGCATCTGGAGAGGGCACGATGAAAGCCATGAGCTCCTTGGTAAAGGTCCACCTTTATTCGGCCAGGGTTCAGTTTCTTTGTGGCGACCAAAGGGTCCAGCACTGAGCTCTGAGTCATCTTCAGGGCTGGCCCTACTGAGCTTCCAGCTTCCGGAACTCAGCCTCCTGAGCCCAGACTCCATTCAGACATCCTTCCCTCTGAACATGCAGGGGGAGGGGGAGGGGGAGAGGAGACACAGGGGTGTCAGCATACTCAAGGGAGCTGCCTTAACACAGAAAACCTGCCACCTAGCATAACTTTCTTATCCTTTGTGGGTTTGTTCATGTGTATGTGGAGGCCAGGGGTGGACAATAGGTATCCTCCTCAATTGCTCTCCATCTTACATTTTTTTATGTGTGTGGGAGCTCAAGTCTTTGGACAAGCTAGATAAAGCCGGAAATCACATTGGGTTGAAAGCACGTTCATTAGCCATGGTGCGTCAAGTTCAGCACGCTCCACCTTGCTTACACGACCAGAAGAGAACCTGAAATGCAGAGCGAATGACATGGAGAGAGAAAGAGAATAAAGGAGAATGCAGGCTGGAGAGATGAGTTTGGACCCCAGCACCAACACAGCGCCAGGCTCAGAGACACTTCTGTAATAGCAGCACTGGGTAGTTCAGCAGGTGGATCCCTGAAGCCCACTGCCCAGCCGGCCTGACTAAATTAATGGGTTTCAGGTTCAGTGAAAGAACCTGTTTCAAAAAGTTCCACAGTGGCTTAGCGGTTAAGAGCATTCGTTGCTCTTGCAGAGGACCTGGGGTTCAGTTTCCCAGTACCTACATAGTAACTAACTAACACCCATGACTCCAATTCCAAGGAATTGGATGCCCTCTTCTGCCTTCTGGGGACAACGGGCACGCACATGGAGCATGTACAGACTCGAGCTCCCATCATCTCTTCATTCTGAGGTTAACTTCATAAAGTGGCCACAGGAGCTCTTGTAACACTGAACGTGAATGTGCTTTTCCTCACAAACATCTCTCTTCCTTTCTCACATGCTGCTTAGGGTAAGAGTCACAGTCATCTTTATTCCCGCACAGTGAGCTTTCCTTAGGCCGTTCTGGTTGGAGAGGAGAGTCTCCTTTCGGTGAAATCTGAGTGTGGTGGGTAGGAAGGAGAGGGGCACAGGGCATGAGCTGGGGATGCAAGTGGGTGTAATGGCAGGCTTTGGTGATTCTCCCTGTACTGAATGATTGAATGATTGAAGGAAGGAAGCAAACAAGCAAGCTTGGATTCTAAAACAAGGCAAAGGAAGGAGAAAGTCATGACATAACAGGGTCCCATTGCCTGTGTGCACTCCTGTGGGAATACCATAGCCGAGGATTGACTTTATCAGGGGACAGTGAAAAATGCTGTCCAAATGCTCCAGGGACATCTGTAGCAGAGCCTTCTTTCCCGTGTGGGGGTGAGGAAAGTAAAGGCCCAAGAAGAAACTGAATAGTACAAGCTAGAGAGTGTCAAACAGGCTCCAGGAGACAATTCTTACAGCTTTCTGACTTCCTTCCTGCTGTCACATAGGTGGCAGCTGCTCCTGCTCTCTGCAGCCTGTGCTGGATTCATCAGCCCACAACATCGTCGTCGTCGTCGTCGTCGTCATCATCATCATCATCATCACAACAATAATAATAATGATAACAACAACAACAACAACAATAATAATAATATAATACAAGGTTCAAATAAAGGACTCACAGGCTGCCCAGAACGATCTGAGGGTTTTTTTACTCTCCATATGGAGGAAAGGTTCTTCATACCCCAGATAATATGTTAAATTAGTAGAAATCGTTCTTTTTAGCAATTATTGTCTAGAACTGAGTAAGATGTAGATATTAATTGATGCAGCTTTTCTTTCATCTACTATTTTTGTATTATGGATACATTCTTGCAAATAATGAGCCAATTTTGCCTTGTTGAAGGAGACTTTTTTAAGCACAATTTGAGGTTTTAAAGGATGATTTCAAGTGAGGATTTCAAGGAGTCGCACAAGCCACATGAAGACAGTGTTCTCCTGTTGGTTGTTTGGGTAGATGGTGCATGTTTGAGGTCCCGTGTTGTTATGCAGGAAAGGGTGGGAACTCTCCTCCACCCTTCCCCTTCCTGCCCCACACTAGCTGAACAGGCAAGAGAAGGTCAGGGCTACTCATTCCAAAAGCTAGCAGGGACTAGGGTTTGCAAATCAGTGCTGCCCAGCAGGCTGGGCTTAAGCCAGCCACACAGTCAGAACTATACAAAAAGACGCTGAAGGAGATGGTTTAGGCTGGGCAGAGGTAGACATCTCAGTCTCTGAAAGCACAACTCAGAGGATGGGAGCTGAGCTCTATGAGAAAGCATTTGCCTAGCAGGTGCCAAGTCCGTGGGACTGAAGTGTAACACTTAATAATTAATATAGCTGTAGGATTGTGTGAATCACTTCTCAGTAAAGCTGATACAGTGTGACTAGCTGCCCAACCTCCATCCCCAGCACTTCTCTCAGAAGTGACCACCTCAAGCCTACTCAGGGACTGAGTGTCAGTGGCAGGTGGGAGGTGGAGGTTTAAGCACACATATCTTTTTAGCCACTTCCTACTGAGCTCTCTGGGGGTAGGGGATGGGCTGTAACATCTCAGGATCTCAGCACAGTTAAGGATGAAAAAGAATAGCATTTGATAATAGTTATCTCTCAGAGGGAAAGTCTGCCTAGATGGCTTCTAAGGAGGTCTAGAAAGATCGTACACAGTTGAGAACCTCGTGACTTGTTTGTGAAGTCCATGGAGCTTTCTGTTAGTCAGTTTGTTAACTTTCAGATCTTCTGAGAACCTTGGCCATGTCTGATGTTTGGTGACCTCCAATTCCTTAAAGAATGGACATGCAGAATTTGAATCTGATCATTATAACCATCCAGGGTCTCTTCCTCAGGCAATCTTAAATGCACTTAAGATGAGAAGCTCTGTGAAGGCCTTTCCTGCTGGGGAGATCTCTAGATACCACCCACGAATGAAAAACCTCAAGAAACATGTTAGTAGAGGCATGTGGAGAAAGAAATGTCATACAAACTCTCAAAGGAGTTCTAAAATCGAAATTAGAAGACTGAAAGGCAATCAGAGAATTGGTGGCTGGTGGAAGGCTTGATAATGGAAGACCCAGAGGTTGAAAAAGAGGAAGGAACTAGCCAGCTCAAAGCCACAAGGCAGAATGAAGCCACCAGAACAGATGTTAGACCCTGGTTTTCTGATGTGAAAGACAGGTGTCACGCTGTCTGTCTGGGCTTTATGTCTAAACGTAAGAACACAGATCAGAGAGAGATCTTTGCTGATTCAACTTCGTGCTTTGGCATGTAGATGCCACCCATCCCTCCCCCAGTAACTACTGCCATGTAAGGCATCTGGTTTGAGGTTCACCAATAACAGTTCCCGGGGCCACTAGTAAGTCAGTGGGTCCCAGGGCTGTCAAAAGAACTACCCATAGTCCAAAGAAAAGGAAGCAGATGATGGGGCTTGGGAATGTTTCAACTGTTCTCTGTAAGTGGTCGTTTGAAACATACAGGGACAAAAATACCATGGCAGTCATGGTTTGTTTTGTACCGAAAACTCTTCTTTTTTTTTTTTTTGGTTCTTTTTTTCGGAGCTGGGGACTGAACCCAGGGCCTTGCGCTTCCTAGGCAAGCGCTCTACCACTGAGCTAAATCCCCAACCCCTAACTCTTCATTTTTATAGGGCTTGGGATTCTCCTTCTCAAACTTGTGCTGCTCGGAAGCTCCATGCCTCTTGGTTGGCAGCGATGTGTTTTTCCTCCACTCTTTCCTGTTAGGCATTTCATTAAAGTGAAAGGAATTTCATGCCCAATTCTTCACCTCTAGCTCTGTGACTAAGTTTAGGTAAAGCTCAGCCTGGACAGGTTCTGCATTTCCACACAAACTGAACAAATCAGCCTCACTGTCCTATCCAATCACGATGTTCTCCTCCAGGGCAGGAGTTCTGCATGGCTGTCTACGCAGTAAAGAAGAACAAGAGCCAAGGCTCATGTTTTAGGGGAAGGCAAGGCTTTGTGGCTGGAGTCCCAGAATGGTATCTTGCTTCTACTGCGGGGAACCACGAAGGTTACTTTAACTATCTAAACGACACATTCCTCATCTTCAAAATTAAAGCCATGGACCCTTCTCAGGATGTTGCTTTGGAAAATGTGTAGAATATTCTTTAGCCCCTGGACCACAGTAGAATTTAATAAACATCAGTTATCATTTTTATAGACAGCTCACGGCATTCAGGACAGTATCATCAGGCAGCACCAATCTGGTCTCTAAAAGAATAGATGCATTAAACCCCATTCAAATTCGACAAGTTTACCTACAATGTTTTTAAACTCTCCACAAACAATGAAAGATGTGAGAGACTGAGGGAAAAGTGTCATAATTGAAACTTTTTCCCCAGATAATGTGTTGGGTATCTTTGACCATTAAGGTGAGTACACAATTACATTCTTATAGTGTTACTGGAAGCCAACACTGAAGCTAGAAACGATATGGTGTCCTGTGCCTTCATCATCTGTGAAGCTTCAGGACTGTGACACTTCCTGGCGGTATGTTCCGGACGGTATGTCCTGATGCTGCATTATGGGAGTCATTTTACCAATTCAACAACCCATTTCACAGGGAAAGAGAGTGAGGCCCAGCGTCAGAGTAATACTTCAGTCCCACATAGCTGGTGAGCTTGAGCCAAGTTCCAGTCCCAGGCCAGGGTGACTGCAGTGCTCTGCTGTTCTCTACAACACCACACTGCCTCCCACGGTTTCCCGAAATAGAATTAGTAAGCCCAGCGTGACTCACGGTCTTCCTCTACACAAAGTCATCTCAAAAATCTTTGGCTTGGTAACAACTTTGAAGGGTAACATGTCAAATAAGGATCCTCCCTTCTCTACAATGGGAGAATTTCTCTTGTGATATCCATCAAGAAACCAGAGGGCACTGGAACACATGCAGGCACTCAGAGTTGAATACATCTAGGGATGCTCACCGAGGTGGGAATGGCATGTAAGCCTACTGCTTTGGACCTCACTCTCCATACAGCTGATGGTACTTAGGCCCAGAGATATTTGTTAAGTGTTCTAGAAATATGCTCTGAACAGCACAGACCAAGCTGTGTAGAAGAATGTTCTAGGTCAGAGATGACAGATCCCAGGGCCATAACTGAAGGACTGAAAAAAAAATCACACCGCCAAACCACAAGACATTCAGCCTCAAAGATCCATTGCTAGCCCTCCAACTCACAGTGACAAGGTCTGCTCTTTCCACACTGTTCTCGTGCAGTTGAAAGGACGTGCTCTGAAGTTGTCGCCTCTTTGCTTTCTGTCCAGTCTCCTTGACAGAATGGAAAGATCAACTCGAAAGCCTGAATCGGTGAGAGAACGAGCAAAAACCTTAGCCTCTTTTTCACATCTAACCCTGTAAAGGAGGTGATCTAGTTTAATTTCTGTCACTGAGATAATGTTTCCTGAATAAAAGCGACTTAGAGAAAGAAGAGGTTTATTTTAATTTATAGTTCCAGGTTACGTTCAGCAATTTCAAAGAAGTCATGGAGGAAGGTGTATGAGTTGATTGGTCACACCACATGTGCAGTCAAAAGCAGGGAGAACTGAGCAAACTCGTATTTGCTTGTTCTCTTGGGGTCAGCTGTTACCTTTCTTCACTCTCACACAGTTCAGGGTCCAGCCCATGAAATAATGCCACCCATATCCAGAGTGGGTCTCCCCATATCAATTAGCAACCAAAGCCCTCTATGGATGTGGCTAGAGGCCAACCTGATCTATATAATTGTTCATGAAGTCTGTCTTCCCAGAAAATTCTAAGTTGTGTCAAGTTGACAATTAAAACTAACCAACAAAGAAACTTTGCCAGAATTAATCTCAGTGTGTCAGAGGAGGGGCTGGGGTGAATCATGCACTGAATTCTTCTGTATTATGGGCAAGTTGCCACAAAGGAGGAGAAGATTTTCTATGTGAAACTACTGAGAAGTGAGATTATTAGTTGCTTTTGACACAGAATTTCATCATTCAGCCCAAGCTGGCTTTGAACTCATGACCCATCTTCCTTGGCTTTCCAAGTGCTGAGATTCCAAGAGAAAATCAGTGTCCTGCTGAGTTGTAGGGTCTTACAGTTCATATCATATGGGATGGGTTTGTAGAAACTAAGTGGGAGAAATCTTCTGCGGGATGTGTTTCCAAGACTGAGTGCACTCTCCCATCCACTCACTGTTCAGTTGTCTACCAGGGCTCTTGGCCAGAGCTGCTTTTGTCTGAGTAAAGACAACTGGCTCCATTAGGTCAGCAGGCTACATGTGTGAATTCTTTCTTTCTCTAATCTTGCCTCTGACTGTGATATGGCCAACTGCTTGAGTTCCTGACTTTACCTCTCAGAAATGATGGACAATAACCTGGAACTGTAAATCAAATAAACCCTTACCTCATCTGTATTGCATCGGTCATGGTGCCTCGTCGCATGCGAATGAAAGGCACTAGGTGAAGGATTGCATGGCAGGTTTGAAAGGCTTGGAAGCACAGTGTATCCCTTCGGCTCAGAGTCTATTGGCTAGAATTTAGGCATGGAGTTGACACCTACAGTAGCACCTAACAGAGACCTTGGTGCAGGTGATCCACATGTGTCCAGGAAGGGAGAACAAACTGATATGGTGGTTTTGATAACCACTTGATAGTGTGTGTGATAATCATTCTTGTTTCTTAATGAATGCACAGGAATTTTCTGTTTGATTTCTATATTTTTGTACATATTTATGAAGCATAATGTGATATTTTGATTAATGTATACAATTTGGTGATAAGGCTAGTTAGCATATATATCACCTTAAGCTTCTTTCACTTATTTGAAATGAATCTATTAAAAATCCTTTCTCCTTACTATATACAAGGCATTAATAGTAATTATATTTGCCTTGTCCTGCTACAGAATACAAAGAGTTATTTGTTGTTTAAATGTAACATTGTACCTCTACTGAACTTGACACAATTTAGTCACCTGGGAAGAGTTTCTATTAAGGAATTATCTAGATCATCTTGGCCATGGAAATGATTGTTAATTGGCCCAGCCCATTGTGGATAGCACCATTCCCTAGGCTGGCCCCTGAACTGTGTGAATAAAGAAAACTGGCTCTGCTGAGCAAGGAGAATGCATGGGTGAATTCTTTGTCCTCTACTCTGGGCTGCAGCTGTAATATGGCCAACTTCCTGAGTTCCTGCCTTGACTTCCCAGAAATGATGAACCATAACCTGGAAAACTGTAAGCCAAATAAACCATTTCCTACTCTATATTGTTTTGGTCAGAGTATTTTAGCAACAGAAATGCAACTGTAACGGTTTCTCTTAATCAAATCTGTCTATGTCCCCTTCAATGTCTGGTCCCTACTTCTCAGCCCCCATGAAATTAACTTTTAAAAAACTTGTTTATATGAGTGACATCACAGGGTGTCTGTGTTTCTGCATATGGTTTATTTCACTGAGCAAAGCATTTTCTAGTTCCATTTATGTTGACAGCAATTTATTTGTATATACATTTTACTCATCTATCCAGCCATTGAGGAACATTGAGGTTTATTGCGTATCTTGGCTATTAGGAATCGTGCTAGAATGTGGACACCTTTGCCATTCTGATGTTTCTTCTTCATCTATATATCCAAGGCTACCATTACTGGATTGCACAGCACTTTTTCATTTTAGATTTTTTATTGGTTATTTTATTTATTTACATTTCAAATGTTATCCCCCTTCCCAGTTTCTCCTCCACAAGCCCCTATCTCCTCCTCCCTACCCCCTGCCTTTATGAGGGTGCTCCCACTCCTGCCTCAGCAGCTTAGGTTACCCCTAACCTGGGTCATCAAGCCTCCACCGGACCAAGGGACTTCCCTTCCACTGATGCCAGATGAGGCAATCCTCTGCTATACATATCCAGCTGGAGCCATGGGTACCCCTATGTACTCTTTGGTTGGTGGTTTAGTCCCTGGGAGCTTTGGGGGATTCTGGTTGGTTAATATTATTGTTCTTCCTATAGGGTTGTAAGCCCCTTCAGCTCCTATGATTCTTGCTCTACTTCCCCATTGGGGTCCCTGCACTCAGTCCAATGTTTGACTATGTACATCTGCATCTGTATTGGTCCAGCCCTGGCAGAGCCTCTCAGGGACCAGCTATACCAGGCTCCTGTCAGTAAGCACTTTTTGGCAGCAGCAATAGTGACTGGGTTTGGTGTCAGCAGATGTGATGGATCCTTAGGCGGGGCAGTGTCTGGATGGCCTTTCTTTCAGTCTCTGCTCCAAACTTTGTCCCTGCATTTCCTTTTGACAGGAGGAATTCTGGATTAATATTTTTGAGGTGGGTGCGTGGGTGGCCCCATCCCACAACTGGGTGCCATGCCTATCCACTGGATATGGTCTTTCAGGTTCTATCTTCCCTTTGTTGTGTATTTTGGCTAAAGTCTTCCCTGTTGGGTCCTGGGAACCTCTTGGGTCCCTGACATCTGGGACTTTCTAGTGGCTACTCCCAGGTACCCCACTGCTACACACCTACTTTTAAATTCTTGACCCTCTGTACTTCTCCCCCATCTCCTCCCATATCTGAATTGGCCCCCCTTTTCCCCTCCTCCTCCTCTCCTTCCCAGAGATTATTCTTTTCCCCCTACTGAGTAGAACTGTAGCATCCATCCTTTGGTGTGATCTTATTTTTTCGTGGGCTTCATATAGTCTGTGAGTTGTATTGTGGGTATTCTGGGCTTCTTTTTGGCTAATATCCACTTATCAGTGAGTATATACCATGTGTGTTCCTTTGTGACTGGGTTACCTTGGAATCTTGCTTTTCAGGTGTGTTAGGGTATGCAGGGCTTGATATGGTGGGAAAACTGGGTTCGAATGTTGTCAAGTAGCATTGGTTTCTGTTGCTTATGTTCTTGCATTTGCCTCTCACCATCTGTTTGTCTCTAGTGCTAACTGCCCTTGCTGTCTCTGACTAAAGCTTGTTTTTCCTGTAATCCTGGTTGTGTCAGAACTCCTCAGAGTCCAGCTGTTTCTGTGATTCTGGGATCCTGGGATCCTGAGATTCTGGGTGTATGAGAGCTCCTGGGAGTCAAGCTGCCTCTGGGATACTGAAATCCTGGTGTGACCAAGCTCCTGAGATCCTGTTGTGTCAGAGCTCCTGCGAGTCAAGCTTTCTCTGGGTGTTGCAGGAGTGGGTGGGGAGCCAGAGCCCTGGGTCTGCACTGGGCACAGGTGCAAGCTGGAAGGAACCTGTCAGGCCTCTGGCTGGGAGGGGGTTAATGATTCCCTGGTTCCTATGGAGTGTCCCAGTTATGCCAGGTGTTGGGAAAGGTTCTGTTGCCTCACCTGTGATCTTGAGTGTGTCAGAACTCCAGTGATCCTGGGTGTGTCTGATCTCCTAGGAGTCAAGCTTCCTCTGTGGTCCTGAGTGCATCAGAGCACCTGTGATCCTGGGCATTTCAGAGATTCTGGGAGTCGGGCTCCTTCTGGGTGTTGTGGGAGTGGGTGCAGAGCCGGCACCTCAGGTCTGCTCCAGGTGCAGATTCAAACCAGAAGGAACCCATGCCTCTGGCCGGATGGGGGCCTCTGCATCCCTGGATCCCCAGGGTCCTAGTTACTCCAGGTAGTGGGGCAGATGTTGTGGCCTCACTTGTGATCCTGGATAGAGCACCTAGCGTTTGAGCTTCTTTGTTGTAGGGTACAGAGCCAGTGCCCCAGGTCTGCTCCAGGCGAAGGTTCGAACCAGAATTTATTATAGAATTTGGGGACCTCCCATAATGTTTTTCATACAGCTAGTGTATATTTTCGTGAATAGTGTATAAAATTCCAACTTCACAATATAATGTCCACACTTTTATTCAAATGATGAAGAATGTTCTATTCTGTAGGATTGTAGCTTAAAGCTATGCAAGCCTTTAGTATCCCCTTTCAAAGCAGTTCATCAGGATCCTAGGAGTTTTCTTCTTATGTTCACCATTAGTACTACTGTCTCCAGCAATTTTTCTTGGTTTGTTAGACATTTCTTAATACAAAAGGGGATAATGCAATCTTGGTGCCATTTGTGTTTCTAATAGTATGCTTATTCAATGTGCTACAAAACTTTTGTCTGAAATTATATAACCTTAAATTACCTGGGAAGAGAGTTTCAACTTGAGAATTGCATCTATCAGATTTGCCTGTGAGCATGTCTGCAACACATTTTCTCAATTGCTCATTTCCATAGGAGGACCCATCCCATGTAGTCAGTGTCATCCCTAACCATATAGGCCTTGGATAGGTAAGAAAAAAGCTTAAGCAAAGCCAGGGGAGTAGACGGTAATCTGTGTTTCTCTATGGTCTCTGCTTTATTCCAACTTCTAGGTTCCTGTCTTGAGTTACTGCCCTAGGTTCCCTTAGTGATGTACCATAAGGTATAATCTGAAATAAATAAATCCATTTCTACCTAAGTTGGTTTCAGTCACTGTTTTATCCCAGCAGCAGAAATCTTTCTAGGACACTGTGTTCTGGTTCATATCTCTCTTCCCTCTGTCTCTCTAGGTTCTTTGTGAGAGTCTAACCAACGTCATCTCTGTCTGACTCTTGTTTAACCTGTGTTTTACTGTTTAGTTCATTTTAGGGGTCACAGAAATTCCAGACACCAAAGACAAAGAAATAAAGAAAACACAGGGGCTGTGTTAGAGAATCTTTGTTTTTTGCAGCCCATGTGCTGCCTAGTTGAGAAACTTAAAGACAAGTGATTAAAAATGGAGCTGACAAGTGTTATAATAAATGTGAGCACACAGACTAATGAGAACAGAGTGGGGGAAGAAAAGCAATTGTGCCTGGGGATGGTTTCAAAGCAGAAGCAATTTTTAAGATGAATTTTAAAGGATAAATAATGATTTCCAATGAAAACACATTATAGACAAATGCAAGCTCTCTGTGCAGTGCAATGATGAGATCAATAATGAGGACTTGAGCTTGGCTGTTGCTTTAGGAGTAGGAGAGCAGGGAGTGAGAAAATACAAATTTGAATTTAGATTTTGAACCCTGTGGTAGGAACATTTGCGTGCTGCACAGAGTTCTGTACTCTTCCCTTACAGCCCAGGAGGAATAACTGAGCAATAATTCGAACCTTGGTTTTTCAAGCTTGATCTCTGGTCACAATATCCATCTGTTCTTTCTTTCTCTACTTAGAAAATAAGTAAAATTCTATTTTGGGAAGTTAACAGAGAACACTTACCGCTTTGTTCAAAGTGTTCCTGTTTCCCTACCTCTCTCTTTTTATCCTTTGACTGTCTGCTAAGTGCTTATATAGTGCCAGGTTCTGAGACTACATGACAAGGTTTTCAATAAAGTCTCTGCCTTCAAAGAATCTGCCACCTCCTATAAGAGGTGTCGTTCTAGTGCCAACTGTATGCTTGACACAATCTAGAATCAGCCGGGAGATGAACCTCTTGGACTGCCTGTGGGGGATTATCTTGCCTATGGAGTTGGTATAGGAATATATGGGGGAGATCCTTGCCCTTGATGGGAGGTCCTGGACTTAGCACTAGCATCATTTGCTCACTGCTTTCTTCCAACTGTGGAAATAATGTGGCAGGATGCTTCAGGATCCCACAACCTTGACTTTCCACTGTGATGGACTGTACTGTGATGGACTTCCACTGTGTTGAACTATGAACTAGGTTGATGCCTTTCTGTCTTCATTTGCTTTTGTCCAAGTATTTTATCAAGAGCAACAAGCATAGAAACTAAGACAACCACAGTGCCAGTTGGGAGAATGAGGTACCTTGTTCAGTGTCTGGCAGACTAGAAGACATAAGAGATGGTGTTAATGAGGTTTTTTTAAATTTCTTCATTAAATTCCCAGCAATGAGAGATCCCTGTGAAGAGATCCTAATTGCTTTGTCCTCAGAGAAAGCAACTTCACTGGCTCCGCTCGTAAGTGACCATTTAGTCATTTGAATTGAGTGAATCCTTAAATGAAGGGATTCTTCTTCTTCTTTTTTTTATCTTTATTAACTTGAGTATTTCTTATTTACATTTTGATTGTTATTCCCCTTCCTGGTTTCCCTGCCAACATCCTCCTAACCCTCCTCCTCCCCTTCTACATGGGTGTTCCCCTCCCCATCCTACCCCCATTACCGCCCTCCCCCCAACAATCTAGTTCACTGGGGGTTCAGTCTTAGCAGGACCCAGGGCTTCCCCTTCCACTGGTGCTCTTACTAGGCTATTCATTGCTACCTATGAGGTCAGAGTCCAGGGTCAGTCCATGTATAGTCTTTAGGTAGTGGCTTAGTCCCTGGAAGCTCTGGTTGCTTGGCATTGTTGTTCATATGGGGTCTCGAGCCCCTTCAAGCTCTTCCAGTCCTTTCTCTGATTCCTTCAATGGGGGTCCTGTTCTCAGTTCAGTGGTTTGCTGCTGGCATTCGCCTCTGTATTTGCTGTATTCTGGCTGTGTCTCTCAGGAGAGATCTACATCCGGTTCCTGTCGGCCTGCACTTCTCTGCTTCATCCATCTTATCTAGTTTGGTGGCTGTATATGTATGGGCCACATGTGGGGCAGGCTCTGAGTGGGTGTTCAAATGAAGGGATTCTTAGTGTTATGGGGTGGACTGGGCTGGGGGGTGGTTGCCTTTTGGGTCAGTGATCCTTTATGTCCTTAGTCACTATATATTGTATTACTTTCCAAGAAGTCTGACCCAAGGAAGAATCACCTAGTGGTAGGATGGAAAACTTTCACTCCTTGGGAGTCACAAAAGTGCCAATTCATCATCCTGCCTCTTCCGTGTACCTGGATCCTCGGTTGCCTCTGGAAAGCAAAGATACTAAGATTTCAGTCTCCACTGTGCACTGGTCATGTCCTTTTGGTTTGCCAATGCATTGGTTTTGCAATTAAAGGCTGAATGGGCTGGAAAGGAAACCGTGAGTCTGACCTTGGAGGATGTCCTGTTCTCAACCCCACTGAGTCATCCAAGAATTTATGAGCCAGGTGAGAGATTTCCAGATGTGATGCAATGGTTCCCCAAACGTGACTTTGGGGAAAAGGGAGAAAAACAGTTAGCATCCATCTTCCTCTGTGGAAACATTTTATCAGACCTCCAGCCTCCGTAATGTTTTTTAATCTTATGAGCATTGCTCTAATGCTGGATTTTTTTTCTATTTTTCCATATAGAACACAGATTATATTTGCTCTTTATACTTTGAAATAAAACCCCTGCTCCTTGGGAGTAATGGCTCTATAGTATCTTGGCTCCGTGGAGCATCATGAGATCAATTGAACTCCTGTGCTTGTTGTTATGACCTTATGTGGTGACCCCATGTAGTGACCCTGTGTGCATGACCTTCTGTGTGGGTCCTAATTGTCTCAGTAGAAGGTGGAATCCCTAATCTCATTCCTTCTAAGAGTCACTATGCACCTATCAATGTTGGGAAATTGCTCCCCCATTTCATCCTGTTAATTTGTTAGTGGCCTATTCTTTAGCTCTTCTTTCCAAGGCCAGCCTGGACTATGCCATCCATGTACATTGATGTATCACAATTAAGGTTTTCTCTTGCATCTCAACACTCCTACTCTAGCCATGAAGGATTTCAATGTCTTTGTCTCAAGTTTGCAATGCATCTGAGACAGACTGCTAGACTTGCTATACAAATTCCCAGGATACTTAATTTTCCAGTTGGTGTTGACTCACCTGTCCTCAGACCTCACATTCCAGCATTCTCCATTCTTTCACCCATTCTCACGTCTCCAACAAGAGCCGTTTTCTTCATCATAGATGATGACAATTTTTTCTCACCCTTTTTTATAAGGATTATTCTTATTTCATTTTTATGTTCCAGGCATATTTTTGTTGCATAAAAAGTCCAGGCATCATTGGATTGATTTCTTTTGTATTTACGTGAGTGAAATTCACCAAATATTTAGATGGATGTCTTTCATCCATTTGGGAAACTTCTTGGCTCCTGTGAACTGTAGTGTGCTTCTCGTGATTCTTCTAAGACATCATGTCCATGCATATGTGCTTCTGATTTTAATGCACTGTAGGATTTTTTGTTTGATGTGGGTTCAGTTATTGTTATTGCTTTTTTCAGTTCTTGAGACAGGGTCTTACTATATAGGGTAGGCTGGCTTAGAGTTCCATATGGAGATGAAGCTTGCCTCAGACTCACAGAGACCACTGCCTCTGATGGGCGTACACCACTGTGCCCGTTCTTCCAAAGCTTCTTCGGCTCGGTCACTTCATCTATCTTCTCTCTACTCTAGCTCCATGTTTTCTGTCATACCCTATTTTGTATTGTGTTTTCTTTGGGCCTAATCTGACATATGACATAGATATTAGAGTCTAAATTTAGTATCTTTTACTGTTTTTTCATTCTCAAACAACCACTTTATTGGATTGCTGTAGATTTTGCGTCTCTGATGAGCCTCCCTATTAAAATAATTTCCCTGGGTTTTCTCTTTCCATCTAACTTAGAACCTTCTCTATTCCAGAATGAGAAAGGTGGCTGTTGGCCATAATTTGCTATCCTAGTAACTCTCCCTTCTCTGTAAAGTTAGAACAATTATTTCTTATTCTTCAGCTCTATGAAGCTTTTCAAACTTTTTTAGTTTTCTGTGGTCTTTTAGGTGTACATTTTGGTCTGCTGTGACCTATTTCCTCCTGTGTAGCCCTGGTTCCTCAGTATATCCTATGGTTATTATCTCACTGTCTTTGATTATTTTCTTGTCTCTGTTTAGAAAATGGAAAGGAAATTTTTATCCTTAATCAATTCAGTGTGTCTGAGGCTTGGAAGTCTCCAGGAAGGAGGGGTCTTTCAGTACTGACATCAGTGCAGTGCATAAGACCCATTGGCTACAGAGGTGTACCTTGATTTCATTTTATACACATATGCAAGAGACTCCAGTGAGCTGTTGGTACTGCAGATCCAAGATTCTAAAACCATCCTTCTGCAGTGCTCCATCTACCTCAGGCTTAGTTGAATCTGTTCTGTGATGCCTATTGTCCCACAATTCCTTAGGAACCTTGATCATAATCCATCTCATGATCTACTGGGATGCTCTGATTCTGGTTCAGACATATTGTAAGGTCCAAATCTTACTCATGTTTAGCCTTGCAGTATGATCTTGTTGGAGAATATGGTCCCATTTACATAATGGAGGAAATCATTTGCTTAAGTGTTATTTATGGAATTTACCAATTCAATACTTACTAAGCACCTACTGTGTTCCTGGTTTCTTGCTACATGCAAGAGACACAGAGAGAGGAAGGCTGCTGTTGTTGTCTTTATATGCTACACGGCAAAATGGGGAAGTGAGAGGAATGAATGACTCTCATGGGTACTTCTTACTTTCTTATGATTCAGAAAACACAATCTAAAGGACTGAGGAGATTGCTCAGTGGGTAAAGGTGCTTGCCACAGACTGCTGGCCTGAGTTCAATGCCCAGAACCCACATGTAGAAGTGGAAGGAAAGAACTAACTCCTATAAAGTGATCTGTGTGTCTCTCTGTCTGTCTATTTGTCTGTCTGTCCATTTGTTCCTCCCTCCTCTAACCCTCCCCCCTCAAGTGCTGTTTCTCTTCCTTTCCCCTTCCTGTCTCCTCAGTCTCTTTCCTTCCCTCTCTGTACTCCCTCCATCTCTCCTGCAGTAAATAAAAAAGAAAAAAAATTAAGGATTACAAATATGCTCCACATTTCTTAGCTAATACATTGTGGAAGGAGGCTCTCTGAGTGCAGATTGGGAGTTCTCAGGGTTGTAGCTCACAAGTGAGTCAAAACGAATTGACTTCAAAGGGAAAATGTCTCTTATAGAATTGTGTCATTTCTTTACAGCATTCTTCTTTCCATCACTTTAAAGTACTTCCTGCTGTTGTGCTAGAGTGACATTCTGAGAAAGAATTTTACAATGATAGAATGATCTTCTGTCTGCATTGTGCATAATGCAAATGCTAGTTTCTTGGCTTTTTTCCCCTCCCTATATCAATTTTTCTTATAGTTCTTTAAATTTGAACTTTTCTTCTTATCGCCCTCACTCAATATATCTTATGGTTTCCAGTTCCTCTATCCTCCTGGAAGCTCCCCCAACCCCACAATTCTGAATTCCTTCACTTCCTGTTTCTCAAGGGGAAACATGTTTCTAATGGATAATAATAAAATAAAATATGATAAAATAAAACCTAACACATTGGAGTTGATCAAGGCAAAGAGAAGGCACAAGAGTTAGAGAGCCACTTATTCAGAGCAAACACGCATATGAAACTCATAGACACATTGATTCTCCTGAGACCGTGATAAGGATAGATCTATCAAAGAACTGGGCTTCCTATTCTACTAAATACATTTTAACTTTAATAAACTTGAAGCTTATTATGTTTATAGAAGGTGACTACCACATTGGATAATAGCCATTAAAATTTTGAGTGAATACTCTTCTGTTAATATTAAAGATGCAATTTGATAACCAACTGAGCAAAGAAAAACAAGGTTCTTTTCCCCTCAGAATAAGATTCTTTCCATTAGCATCATGTCTTTCACAGGAAACAGCTTGATTTCCCATCTCCTCATCAGTTGGAGTGTCAAGGTATCTCTGTTCTCTTCAAGACCAGAGTATCAGAACCCTGTACCAAACTGAAAGCAAGAATACCTGTACACAGTCCTGCCTCTGAGCCCTGTGCTGGTGCTGTGTGAGGGTAAGGCTGTGGACTCACCCTTTTAATTATAGCCAGGAATATGAAAAAAAAAAGTACATAAGCCAAAGAGCTAGGCCCCCACCCTACAATGTCCCTAGGCGTCGCCACCTTTCTACTTATTAGAGAGACATATTGTGTCTTTTGTGTCTGTGGACTAGGACATCTATGAATGAGAAAACCCCCTTCCAAACAGCTACCCTGTACCTATCTCCCTCCATAGAAGCCTATTGTGGTTATATGTGTTTTTACGTTTCTGTCCTCCCCACTTTTCTATGTCTAGGAAAGCTATAATTTTGAGAGTAAATTGCGGGCCCACTCATACATGTATCATTTGTTTTTCCATATTCCGTGCTGATTTTCAACCATCCTTTCTTCCCTTCTCTACCCAGGCTCTTGACTCTGATCATTTCTGCTTTCCAGATTGAATGCCGGGCAGGCAGCCACAGGGATCCCGGGATATATAACTGCCCTGTGATAGGTGCCCTGGGTAGAGAAAAAAAAATGCTAGAGATAAACCTAGGTCCAAAGGTCACTTCATCGCTCTGGCAATCTTCTACTCTTTACTCTTAGTTTCCTAGTGGATGCTGAAATAATATTTCAGCCCATACCATTTCGGGCAAGCAGGACTGCTTTCCCATCCCCCCCATCATCTCTAATCATCCTGCATCTTTCTTCTCTTAGAGATTAGATGATGAGGTTGCAGTGAGACATCTGGCTGCAGCTTTGGATTACTGTGGCCCTCAAAAGCTCAGTAGTCTTTTCAATCTGCGATGTCTTATCCTGCTTTCATTCTCTGACGTCATCCATCATGGGGATATAGGACATAGTAATTTCAAGAAATAACTTGAGTCTTAAGGAAATTTTACTATAAGGCTTACCATAGTTTTTCTATTTATTATTAGTTATTACCAACTATTAGGTATTGTAGGATGATGTCATTATGCAGGTGAAGGCAGGTACAGGATAGAACGAGGCCTGTCATTGGACGAGAAGAAAGGATGGGTGGGAGAAAAGTTTTAGAGAGGAGAGGAGACCAGAATGAGGGGGAAAGCAGTCGAGAAAAGCGATGTGGAGGCAGACATAAATGATCCTCGCCATGCATCTCTACATAGAAACAGGTTATTATGAATGTTCTTAAGGGATGGATGTGTACAGGATTTTGTGTGTCTAGATGAGCAAACTATATCTTATCTAAGTGGGCAATTTACATCCTTATCAATTGGTTGTAAGTTAATTGTGTGGATGTATTGTACGTTGAGCATTTAACATATATATCTGGTTGTAGGGTTCCAGTTTGTTGAGTCATGAGTTAACTGGGTTGTTGGAAGTGTGAGCAGAATCTGTGGCAGGAAGCTGTCCTAGGTTATAGAATGCATGGGGCTGACCTGGCATGGGGCATAGGTCTTTTACCTCATCCTCCTCTTCCTTCTTCTCCTTCTCCTCTTCCTCCTCCCCAACTCCTCCTTTCCTTGGACTTGGCCTTTATGCCACTGAATACCTTGTATTCAGCATTAAATCCACAATGAAATTTTACCTGCAGCAATAGGACTTCAGCTTACAGAGAATTTTCAATTCTCTAAACTCATAAATCAATTTTCATACTCTTTCTTCCCTTCATTCTCTTATTCTCTCTTCATATGTGCACATGTATGTGTGTGTATGTATATATATAAAATATTGACTATATTTACAGAATTATATATAATCCTATATATCCTGTGTGTTGTGCTTAATTATATGTAATACTATATAATCTTATATTCTCATATATATTATATATCCCTTATTCTGGTGCTAAATCTTAACAGATAAGCCATATCACTTGATCCTCTCATTTGTTTAATTAAACACGTGGAATTATTTGTGGTTACTGGAATATGGCTTCAAAATGGCATAAGGCAACATGTTTATGTAGGGTCCAAGTCCATGGAAACCAGCCCCACGTAAAGAATCTAAGTGTTTTAAGCAAGAAGAACCTTCACTAAAAAGGAGGAGGGGCAGCTCAGTTTCTGGGTTGCTAGGAGATGAAGCACTAGTGAACACAGTTCCTTAAAGAACAAACAAACAAACAAACAAACACAAACAAACAAAAACAGTAACAAAACCAAAAAACTGAAACTAAGACTAAAGACCCCATCCCAGGCAGGCAGGCAGGTTCCAAGTCCTGTTTCTATCACTGTATGTGGTGACTGGGCGCTCACAATGACTGAGCTAATCTAGGATTGTCCACGGGAGCACAGCTGAAGGAATTCCATTTGCGCTTAAATGGAGTCCCTGGGTTTTACTAGAATGTGTCAAAGCACCACATATGCCAGAGCACCTAAATAATCTAGTTTGTTTTCTGGAAGATGTAGCTCACAAAAGAGGAATTGAGTGTGTGTGTGTGTGTGTGTGTGTGTGTGTGTGTGTGTGTGTGTGTGTAAAGGGGTGGGAGTGACTTTTGTGACTTTTACTCCTTATTTCTTTCTGCTCCTATTGTAGATAAATCATCTAGAGTCTCTAGTCTGGGAGATACACTGGGTCTCACCTTGGGTGTGACTAACAGGGTGCTATCTATTGCTTCGACTTTTGCTTGCTTTTATATGAGCCGTAGTGTTTTGAGGGATAACTGCTCAGAGGAAACTGACAGTTGAAGATGAAGGTCAGCTCCCAGAAGCTCTCTGTAGAATGTGATGATATCAGTCCACACCAGCAGAGCTGGGGGAGGATAGTGACAGCCAACTGACAGGGACGCTGATGCAGAAACCTCCCAGTAAAGATAGACTTGATATATGGGCAAAGAGAGCTGAGAATTGCTATGTGCCGATACCGCAGACCCTGGTAACAATCCAGTTGAAATGCCTGTACCTCTGGCCTGAGGACCATTTAACTTCGTGTCTGCACTCCTGCATCTGCATAGTCCTTCCTTCATGCAACTTGCTGCTTCCCCAGCCCCAACACAAAGCTCCTTGATTATCTTCCTTACACATCATTAAATCATGATCAGATCTAAAGATGATACCAAACTTCAGACTATGGTTTCTAATTTCTTCTACAGTGAAGCCCAAGTGTCAAGGCTTGATTAACTACCTTCTGAGCCCCTATCTGAGCTGGTGAACCCCCTCTGACCCTACCTTGTTCACCACTGTTTGCTGTCATGGCATAAGACGTAGTCTCACGAAGCTATCCAATATTTACCAAACAGACCTGTTTCTGTTCAGGAGATCCCTTCTCCTGTAACATCTTCCTCATCATCTTTGCCTGGTTCAAATTCTCTAATTTCAGTGAACTGTCATTGAGGTTTTCCTCAGTATAATCTGGAAGGCACTCTTTACGCTGCATGGGAAGGTGGCAGTTTGCAAAATCCTTACAGCTTGCACTATTAGACATCTGTATGCTCCATCCTTCTTTCTTCTGCTCGAACATTGAGGTTCTCATTTGAACCACAATTTGCCCACCCATTTATGGGGCCTAGTGTGGTGGCTCACACAATGTAATGTAGCTAAACAATGTTTAAAAATACCACCTAATACTGCATTCGAGAAATCTAGTGCGCTAATTTGAAGGTCCGTTTAGAAAAGAAAACGCCACTCTTTATTTTACAGCACATTAATACTGCCATCTTGTTTTTGTTTCTTTGTTTTTAAATCATGGCATGTTTATCTTTTATATTTACTTGAAGAGTTGTTTTAGACTATGAGTGACTATTTGTAACATCGTATTACTTATGTACTCTCAAAAGACAAAATAGTAAGGGTATCCTAAAACCATCTCATATTCAAAATTATTGGTCTAAAACAGTTTTATGATAATTGTTGTATAGTCCCCCCATAAATCATTATCCTCCAAGCCATCAAGAACTCAGTTGCTTTTTAATGTGTTTTTAAGCTAATTGCTCAGTGAGGCATCATTTTATGTTGGCAGATTAGTCTTCATATTTATTTGTTTGTGTTCTTATTATCACACAATTAATTACTTTATTGTGAATTTTTTATTTATGTATTTTGATCATTCTCATCCCCATTACCCTGTCTTGTCCCCTGACTCCTGCTGATCCCTTTTCTCTTTTCAAGGAGTCCTCCGTTTACTTTCCTGTCTCACTGTCCTCCCTCCCTCCCTTTCTCCTTCCCTCCTCCCTTCCTTCCTGATGATGCCGTGGGTTTAATAGGGATTATTTATTGCTGCACAGGTGAAGGGTTATTTACAGATACACAGGCTGCTTACTCACCACTATGTTACTAAGGAAGTTTTCTCCTCCCCCAGAGATACTTGAACATGCCCAAGGTGTCAGCAAATACTCTTCAGGGGCTGGAAGGATGGCTCAGCAGTTCAGAAGGCTTTTTGCCCTTCTCAGAATCCACACCGAGTCACTCACAAACTACCTATACCTTGAACTTTATTGGATCTGACACCTTCTTCTGGACTCCAGGGCAACTGCATGCACACACACACACACACACACACACACACACACACACACACAAACTTTTTTTTTTGCAAAACTCCAAAAATTAAAAAAAAAAACTTTCAGATGACTAGGATCTGTGTTTATTCCTCAAATAGTTCCTATGTAGTTGTCAATGTTACCATAGTTCTGGTACCAGCTTCCTGACTGCGTATAGAAGGGAACTCTGTGACAGACTGCCCAAAGACCACATTATAGCATAATAAACATAAAAAACTTAATTAGAAGCAGCAGGGGAAAGATTAGATTGACATATGCACAAATCACTTGTTTTTTTATTTTATCCCCCAAACTCAAGACAGAAGAAGAAAATCTCTTAAAAAAAAATGAAATCATACCAGTAGTGAAAAACAGGGCAGAGTAGTTTCATGTATACAGAAATTCATGAAATACATGTTTCTATGTAGGACAGACATTCTCAAGCCAGAGGAGCAGAGACCTCTATTAAACTCACATTTAAAGATCATAGCAAAAGGAGCCAGATGTGGTAGAATGGTAGAAAACACACACACACACACACACACATACACACACACACACAAATATGCACGCTCACGTGTGCACATTTGCAAGTGCATGAACTTGGGGAGCTGAGGCAGGAGGATTGGAAAGTCTAAACTAGTTTAGGCTACACCCAACAAATAAAAAATAAATAATTTAAAAGAAAGATAGAACTCACACCAAGGAGTAAAAAGTAGTTCGTGTAAAGAAAGAATTAGAAGGGTAGCTTTAAATAGGCAAGAGAGCAAAGACAGTCTCTTCCAAATAGGCACTTTTGATCTTAAACATTAACAGCAAGTAAGAATTAGTGGGGCAGAAATACAAGTAGAAGACTCCTTAGGCGAAAATTAACAAGCTAAGCGATTGAGTCATGAAATTCCTCTAGAGCACAGCACAATAGGAAGTGTGAGTCAATGAAGAAGAAATGTAAAGATATAAAGGAAATATCTACAGGATTCTGTATTCTTCAAGAAAGCATCGTGAGTGTGTGGCACATAGCAGAAGAAAATCAAAGCATGTTCTGTCTTTAGAATTGCAAATTCACAGAACTGTCAAAAGAGTGGAAGAAGGTCAACAAGCCTTCCACTGGTCCCATAATAGTGGGATTTGAGAGTCAGCTTAAAGCAGGGGGTTGTGGCAGAGACAGACACAGAGAGAACTCAAATTGCCATATCATTGGTTAAAGCTATTATTGTACTGAGATTGTCATTGGTGGCTCTGGCTGCTGATAGCAAATGAGAATTTAGGTTTAAAGTTCTAATAAATATAAGGAAGAACTAGAGAATTTATTTTCAGGAAAGAAATGAAATTACTCTTATATCCCGATGGTGTGCTTTTATACATAAAAGACCCTAAATATCCATTAGAAAATTCTAGAACTAATAAACATTTTCAGAATAATAAGAAGATATAAAGTCAGAATGTAGACAATGTTAGGTTTTCTATATACCAATAATGAATACTCTGAGGCTGAAACTGGGAAGATAATCTCACTTCCCTTAGCTTAAAAAATAAAATGACCAGAAAAAAAGATACTTGAGGTCATGAGGGATCTCTAAAAAAAAATCTCTAAAGAAATAAAAAAAACTAAAAAGATCACAAAGCTCCCATGCTCATGAATGGGAAGTCTTAATATAGCAAAATTACTGATTAAAATTCTAATGACATTCTTAAAGATATAGAAAAGGCAATCCTAGTATTCAAATAGAAGACCTAAGATGCCTATTAGCTAAAGCAATTCTCAGCAAAAAGAACATTGCTAGAGGTACCGCTGTCACCTATGACTTCAAGTTACAGTACAGAGTAGCAAGCACGACAGGAGACATGTAGATGAATGAGAGAAAATGAGAGATTCATAAATAAACCTATACAACCACACCAAAATATTTACACTGGACAAAAGAAAGTCCCTTGAACCAATGGGACTGGGAAAACTGGGTGCCTACATGTAGAGTAGTAATGGAACCAGATGCTCTCACTCCATGAAAGGCAATCCACCCTGTATCAGAAACATTAATGCAAGACTTGACATTCTTAAATGGTTAGAGAAAAAAAGGGAAATACTTCAGTCCAGTGGTTGGCTGTAAGTATCTGGTGTGTCTCAATCAGCTGCTGGTAAGTTGGGGGCCCCCATGGTTGAATTAGGGGAAGCATTGAAGAAGCTGAAGAGGAGGATAACCTCATAGGAAGACCAGCAGCCTCCACTAACCCAGACCCCAGGGAGCTCCCAGAGATTGATTCACCAACCAGGAGCATACACAGGCTAGACTGACACAAATATAGCAGAGGACAGCCTGATCTGCCCTCAGTGGGAGAAGATGCACTTAATCCTCAAAAGACTTGAGGCCCCAGGGAACGGGGAGGCCTGGTGAGGGGTGGGGAGGTGGGGAGCACCCTCTCAGAGGCAAGGGGGAGGAGGAATGGGATGTTCCAGAGGAATTGTTGTGGGGGGGACCTAAAGAGGAGGCCAATGGCTGGAATGTTAAGAAATAAAATAATTTTTTAAAAAGGGAAAAACACTTCCTGGTATAAACATTTGACAAGGACTCTCCCAAACGGCCTCAATTAGCTCAGGGAATAAAACTGAGAACTGGCAAATGGGATTGCATGAAGCTAAAAAGGTTCTGCACAGCAAAGGACACAGGTGCTTTGTGTCAAGTGAAAGACAGCTCAGGAAAGTTGCTAGCTACACAACTAAGACTGGATTCAATTCCCAGCACCAAAATAATGACTAGAAAGAGAAACACTCTTGAAAACGAAAACTTGCGAGGTAGAAAGAAAGGCCGTTGAAAGAGAAGGACGTGCAGATGCTGTGGACATATGTGAGACTGCTGAACCTCGCCTAGGATTAGATAAAGAAAACCCCTACTCCCCAACAGATTGCCAATTAATACAAAACAAAACACCAAAGCACAACTGGGCTACTATGCACAAGTGGAAGCACGCTGCTCACAGGATGCCTTTCTCCAGCATTCTCTTGCTATTGATCTGTGATAAAGCCTGGTGAAATTACTGGGATTGGAGAAGGGGCTTTCCTGGCTTATAAAATGTTATCTCCTGTTGTGAATGCCATGCCTTTAGTTTCCACTGAAAAGGAAAAAGAGAAACCTACTTTTAGATAGTCGAGCAAAACAAAGGACAGAGAAATCTCAAGATTACCAATTCAGCAGGCATACGAGTTAAAACCCAAGCAGACAGCGCAACACACACACAGGAGCATGTCTTCAGGATTTTAGAATTACCAAGTATCATCTTATATCTGAATTTTGAAACTATGAGACAAGACCTCATTCTAAGAAGCAAGAGGTAATTAAACAGCAGGAAAATTAATGGTCTCTTAAGTAGGGGTGTGGTCTGCTGCAATGGCCTGATCCAGACTGAGCCCACAGGCATTCAGCCATGGGTGAAGGACTGGCCCATGGACCCACTCCCCATCTCACCAAGGGATGCTAATGGCAGGTGAGGACTGTTGGGAGAGAGGATGTTGCTAAGGTACTCATGTTTCAATGGACAGCCTCACACCCAGGACCGTGTGAGCAGTTCCAGTTATGCACACTGGCTCACAAAACAGAAACAACAACAACAACAAAACAAAAATAATGAAAGAAATGAAAGTGGATGGGAGCTTAGTCGGAGGAATTGCAGCTGTGACTGGTGGATGGAGGGATGATGGGTGTGGCCAGAAGGCCTTTGTCTACATGTGTGAAATTGGCACAGAAGAATAAGAAACAATAAGCTATCAAATTAAGAAGTAAAAAATAAAGAATTTAGACAGGTACATTTTGAAATGGTGCTAGGCAGACCATAACAGTTGTAGAAATATCAGGGTAAATTTCAAACATACCAAAATAACATGATAGAATTCAGGATATACTAACCAACAAACACTCTTGAAACCGTTTCTGTTTAACTAGAGTCAGAATGTTGATGTTGGTGGTGTAAACAGGTTAAAACTCCTTCCAGTTTATGTAACTTAACTTCTGAGGAGGCAGGGTTGATGATGTTATAAAGTCTATCGCTTTCCTAAATGCTTGTAACAGGGATGAGAAATTTTCCCCCTTAAAAGTGATGCCAAAGTATAAACCTCTTTTAAGAATGAGCTTTAAGAAGCAGGGAGAGAGCTCAGTGGATAAGAGCACTTATGGTAGAAGTGAAAGGGTCCAAGTTCAAATGCCCAATATTTATATAAAAGTCAGGCATGGCTTTGCAGCCCTGTAATCCCAGCATTGGAAGATGGAGATGGGTGAACTCAGGGAAGTCACTGGCCAAGCAGTCTGGCAGAATGGTGAGCTTCAGGTTCAGTGAGAGACCCTACCTCAAAGAATAGGGTGGAGAGATAGCAGACTCCTGACTCTGATCCCTACGTGACCACACACACACACACACACACACACACACACACACACACAAAGATCCTATGCACACAAACACATACACATACATACACAAACAGAAACACACATACACACACATACACATAGACCCTACACACAAACACATATACTTAAACCCACTCACACACATATACACACAAAGATCCTATACACACATATGCATATCCATACACACACACATAAACACACACATACACACAGATCCTACACATACAAACACATATACTTAAACCCACTCACACACATATACACACAAAGATCCTACACCCAAACACATATACATATACACACTCAGGCACATATACATATACAAACACACACATTCACACACTCTACACACACACAAACACATACCCTGCACATACAGACACATGCACACACAAATAATACACTTATAAACACACAGAAGCATGAGGTTCACATGAAAAAATACAAGAGATCTGTGGAAAACATTAGAAGAATATAAGAAAATAAAACAATTATTGAACCAGAATCTCTGGTGTCATAATGATGCTAACTTTAAAAGGCCATGTATACTGTTTTCCAGAATTCCAATTAGGAAGAAGTGAAGGAGAGAATCTACAATGTTCTCTATCAAATATTCTTAACAGTCATACAAAATAATGACAAAGATCTAGTTAAAATCTGACAGAAGTAAAGGTAGAAGGCATTGTGCTTGTGATATGCTAACAAAATGCAATTAAAATGTCACAGTCTCTGGATAGGAATGGATTCAAGGACAGCTGAAAAGCCAGGCTGGAGGGACAGTTCTGGATTTAAGAGCACTTGCTACTCTTGTAGAGTACTTGAGTTCTGAGCACCTATATTGAGTGGCACACACTGTCTTCAACTTCAGCTTTAGGGGACCTGAGGTTTTCTGAACCCCATGAGCATAAGAACTCATACGAATACACACCATTAAAACGAAAGTATTCCTTAGTGCAGAAAAACATCCCTGAAAATAATATGACAGTCAGAGACTGTACTTTAACTTAGTTGAAATAATGCACCATGTAGTTTCAGCTACTGAATAACTATTTATTTTAAAATCTTTAAAAATTTAATTTAATTTAATTAATTTAAAATTAAATGACTATAAAATTAAAATTAAAACAACTATAAAAATTCAATAAAATAAGATCTATGGATAAAATCTAAATGTAGCAAGAACTTTGTAATAATGTCTTAAGACTTTCATTGAAATAAAGAGAAAGAGAGGAAGAAGAAAGGAAGGAAGGGAAAGAAAAAGCATTCCCACATTCAAAATGAACCATAGCAGCAGCTAACAGAAACCATGTAAATTCATGTATTAAAATTGGGGACAATGTAATGGTTCTATTGCATAAAGGATGAATTTCTGCAAGAGACAAAGGATATAAGCAAAGAAAAAGATCACACAATTCTAGAGGAGTAAAATGTAATTGTCAAGGATTGTGGTTCTAAAGATTCAATTTTCCAAGCCTTATACATATTTTATCTGATTTATCCGGATTTTATATTTTCATGGTGTTTTAAAACCTAAGCATTTTAAAGAATTAAAAAAAATGAGATTTTCATCTCAGCAATCTTTAACTTTGTAATTTTAACCATCAAGGCTATTGTGACAGAAAATTTAACATGGATGACTTCCTATGAATGATTTCCTGGGAATGCAACCCTAAGTGCAGAGATAACATGCGAAAGCTTCTTCTAGAATAGACGAATCTTCTCTGTCAGGTCACATGATATTCTCGGTTTGCTTTTGCTTTTCTGGTGATTTTCTTGCAGTCATACCATCTTCAGAGTGCTGAGTCTCTTTTGGACCCACTGCAAAACTCTTGTTCACATTATTGATACCTCTCCATTAAACAGTCTCTTTCCTATGAAGCTGACTGGGGGTAGAAATGTCAGTGACTCAGTTTCTCTCTTATATTTTTAACAACTTAACAACCTGGTACAATTTTTACAAAGTTTAAGTACATAACATATGTGTTAGTTGTATAGTCCTGTAAGATTGTTTGGGATGAGAAAGGGCATTTCCCTCTCATATTTATCGTGTGTGTGTGTGTGTGTGTGTGTGTGTGTGTGTGTGTATCTGTGTGTGTGTAGAAGCATACTACAGCACGTGTAGGAAGGTCGAAGGATAACTTATAGGAGTGGGTATTCTCCTTTGACCATGGGGGCTTCAGAGCTCAAAAAGGTCAGTTCCCAGGTTTGTCAGCAAATGCTTTTACAAAATGAGCCATCTCCTTAGTCCTGAGAATCTTTTGATAAGACATCCCTGTGAGGTTGAAGGATGCCCAAAGAGCTCAGTTTCCTGTACAATAGACAGAGACTCTATAATCAGAATGGGGAAGAACAGGAATCAGGGCAAAATGACATCATCTGATGACAACCAGCCCCTGCACATCTCTTGGTAACTTCCTTGTCAAGGTTGTCAAGGGCCTCTTGTTGGTCACTTCCAACAAGATGATAACTTATAAGAGAGAAGCTTGTATCTTTATCATTGGGCAAGTAACTTAACTTGAGTCAGCTGGACTCCCTCTCTTCTCTCTCCTAATTTTCCAGTCAGTTAAAGTCACCCAGAGTGAGTCACAGATGGCCTGATACTTTTTTCAGCTCTCTTGACTGTAAAAACAGAATCTTCATTCCGCTTCCCTCTTTAGTTGAGAATCACCTTCCCCGTGGGCGTTGCTCCCTTCTTTGAGGGAGTTTTCAGATGGTAGGGTTCTGGTTATCTAGGATTAATTCCTATTTGTCAAATCTTTCTTTAAGCTTGGTTGCTGAGCACAAAGTAGCCAGAGGCTGGTGTGCTCACTGGAGAGTGTGAATGGAGAGACCAGCGGGAGTGGGGTGTTGGGGGGATTTGTCTTCCTCCAACTGCTTTGCTTATGTCCCAGGGGCACCTAGCTGGGTCAGCCTGCCTCTCATCCCAACCTTCCCCAGGTGTCTTTTTTAAAGTACAAAGTTGTCACCTCAACTCCTTCATCTACCATCTTCTCTCTCTGTCACACCTTGTCCTCTTTTCTAAGCTTTTCTAATTTAATTTTTGCTTTGTACATAACCAATAGAAACAGACCCACTGTAATCCAATTAGATATTAAAATGTAAAAAATCCAAATAATAGTTTATAAACATCACACTTGGAAAGAACTTTCCTGAAAGTAATGTTACTAGTTAAAAAACTTGGCTCTTCCAACCATCACCAACACTATTTGAACCCTTGAATTAGTCTCTCTTTCTCATAAGTCAGGTGGCTAATGTGATAATATGTGGAATTCACCAAAGGGAGAACCTGTTTTACAGCCAGGCTTGGCTTAATGCAAAAGGCATGCATAACCTCTTCTAAAGCAACCACTCTGTCCTTCCCTGGATGCTCCCAAACTGTCCCGTGACCATGTGCTGCTTGCTACTCCATGTTTCAATTCAAAGAGAAAGTTCACTTTTTTTTTCCAGTTCCTGATAAAGCTAAGACATAAATGTGCAGAACTATACCAAGAAGCTAAAACTAACATGCAGAAACTCAACCGATGGGTTTAGAGTATGCTTCCTCAAGGTGAAAACCCTGCAATACTTCACTCTGGGCAAAGTGCTCGGCTGATTTGGAGAAAGTGAGAAGAGTCAGCTATTTTGGCTATTCCAACTGCAGAGATAGAAAGCTTCTGTCCCTGACATCGGTAAAGCCATTCACAGCCCAAAGGGCCGTGTTTTTATTGACATTGTATGTGTGTACCAGGCAGGCACATATGTGTTTGAAGTATAAGGGAAGCACACATGCTATGGAGTGCATGCCCATGTCAGAGGACAACCTCACCCTCCTCCACCTTTTTGACACAGAGTCTGTTGTTGACAGTTGCATGCACCAGGATATCTGGCCCCTTCTGTCTCATCATAGGATCACTGGAAGTGTAGAAGTGCAGGACTCCTGATTTAATGTGGGTCCTAAGTCCTCAAAGTCATGTCGTCAGGCTTGCTGGGCAAATAATCACTTTACTCATAAAGCCACCTGCCCATCCATGTTGCTATGGCCCACCCCAGAATGTGTCCCTAGGGGGCAGTTGGAGGGGTGCTCCTTTGAGTGCATATGAACATATGGGAGCCAGAGGCCACCTTTCTAGCATCATTCCTTGATGTCTTCCACCTTGTTTTTTGAGATGGGGTTCACTGGGGCATGGGTTTGGTGGATGAGCTAGACTGGCTGGCCCACCATGTCTGGCTTATTCCATGGCTTTTTCTTACATGGATCAGACTCAGGTCTTCACCCTTACGCTTTCTTCCCAGACTCACTCAGTAATCTCTGGTAAATGTTCAGTTCAACAGATTCCAGGTAGGACCTAGAAATCCGTATCTGTTGGAGTCTCAGGCCCTGCCGCTCTGGCCAATGCGGGAAACACTCATCCCTGAACATTTTCCCAAGGTGCTTAATACCAAGTGCCCAGCCACCCATCCCTTTTTCATAGAGGAATTTTAGAAACTATCACCATGTCAACTGTAGCATTTCTACTCACCTCCTAATCAGGTTGCTAAATGCTTTAAGAAACTGTTTACTGGGCTACATGGTTGAGAAGCAGTTTCAAACTCCAGGGGTCTTTGGTCCTCATTAATACTTAAATTTCTCTGAACCCAGAGGAAGGCAAGGCTTAACTGTGTAACAGAGAATCAAGTGGAAACAAACAGACCCATTCAGAGCGGTGGGAACATGCTAACACTCGCGTTAAATGTTAACTCCCTTTAAAAATAAAAATAACTCGGCGAGGGATCTCTGGTGGGGGAATAGATTGCTCTAGATTAGGCAAATTCTGTTGTTTCAGGTGGTTAACCTTGTTGTTCCAAACCCCAGCCTGGAGTTAAAAAACAAAACCACAAGCCTGAAGGTCAGTCCTCAGCACAGTAGTCTGAATGGGGCCCTATTAACAGTAACTAAATACCACGGACTTGGGACATTGGGCCCATGGCCCTTTGGCTTCTCAGAAGAACATAAAGATAGCTACACAGGGAACATGAGCACCTAGCTTGTTTTTCATGGGGAACTCCACAGAAATATCTCCCACAGGGGTATACTCATTTGACCTGCTGTCTCTTGGAAACTCATTCCTCGGGTCAAGTTTGTGATTGAGTCATGTGTGTGGCATTAGTTTCGGGCTATCCTTGGACAGGAACCTGACACAGGTACTTAGAAATGACTTTCCACAGTTCCTTCCTATTGGCTTCCCTGGTAGTTAGAACCACGGCTGGGTGAAATGTTACCTCAGCGAAGGACTTGCTCAACCATGTCACCGAAAGGCCAACAGAGTGAACGCTGTCACAGCTGATGTGTTGCTAAGTTGAGAAAATGATCATCATAGTGATGACTGCAGAGATGCCCGCTCTGGGAAATGTGATCAAGTCTCAGAGGACACGAACAGGCAAGAGGGCAGTGAAGAGAGGGAAGAAAGGCACCCAAAAGTTCAAGTCAATGTTCTAAGCAAGACAAACACCACTGCAATCTCTTACTGGCAGAAACAGGCATCCCGCTCTCAGGGACCTTGACCTTGGACATTATCACGGGTGTGTTACCTTTTCATGCATAGAGGTTCCATGGCACTTGGCTGTGTGTAGATCGAAAGCCATAGACCCACCACACTCCACCCAGCAGGAAGCACCTGGGCAGAGGTTTTAAAAGCTATCCTGGCAGTGTTTGCAGGTCATGTCTCAGATTGTTTGAGGCCACACGTTGGTATAGAAGCACTTAATGAGAACTTTCACTTCTGATGTCTCCAGTTATGGGGAATGAAAGAGTCAGAGACTGGACGAGAAAACAGAGACAGGGGATTAAGTTGTGGGGCTACATGAAACCTAAAGGATACAGTTGTTAGAGGTTGGAGCAATGGCCCAGCAATTAAGAACAGATTTTGCTCTTGCAGAGGACCTGGGTTCAGTTCCCAGCACTGACATGTGCTTCAAAGCCATTCATAACTGCAGTTTCAGGGGCTCTCATCCCCTCTTCTGACCTCTGCAGGTACCACACACACACATACACATGTGGTGCCCAGCCATAGATTCCGGCAAATACATAAAATTAAAAAATAAATACATCTTAGAGAATACAGTTGTAGCTATACTTGGCTTGAAGATCTGGGGAATGAATATGAAGATGTATATCAAATGATTATACATACTCATGTACACATACACACAGACACACACACAGACATACACACACAGACATACACACAGATAGATATATACACACATACACACAGACACACACACAGATAGACACACAGACACACACACATATAGACACACACACATAAACACACATACATATACATATACATAGACACACACAGACACACACAGACACACACAGACACACACACACATACACACATACACACACATACATACACACATACAGACACACACACAGACACACACATACAGACACACACACACATACACACACATACATACACAAATACAGACACACACACAGACACATACATACACACACACACATACACACACAGACACACACACATACACACAGACACACACAGACACACACATACACACATACACACACAAACACACACATACAGACACACACACAGACATACACGCACATACACACACACATACACACAGACACATACATACACACACATACAGACACACACACAGACATACACATACACACAGACACATACACACACAGACACATACACACACACAAACAGAGGGGAGGGGGAGGGGGAAGGGCAGGGAGAAATTTCTATAAGAACAAATGAAGAAAAGCATTAAAAATGGATACCAGAAATTATAAGAAAATTAGGGCAAGTGCAGTAGGACACAGCTGAAATCTTAACACTCTAGAGCCTGAAGTGGGAATGCCAAGGACAGCCAGAGCTCCGGGGGCGTACTCTGTGCTAGGTGGGGCTTTTCAGTGACAACTGTCTTGGCATCATCTCTACATCTGTGTGTAACTCCAGTAGCCTCATTCATTCACCATGTCATAATTAAGTGTAATTATTCCTTTGGTCTGCTGTCCGTCCCCTAACTGTGGAAGCAGACATTCGTTCACAGCTCCTTAGGAAAAGTCACACCCACTGGTCCATACCCTGAGACCCTGGAAGAAGTTTATTCACACCATAATTCTATTAAGCAGCTGAGCATGTGACATTAGGTCTATTGTTTCAGATGTATTCCATGGCTCTGACCCCCACAAAGCTCGGGAGAATTCGAAAATTCTAGAAATCAGGTCTCTTATGATTGTCTTACTGGGAAATGTGAATGAGTTAGTTGAGACAGGCTTGGAATCGTTCCATCTACCAGAAATTCAAATGCAGAGAATACCTTCTCAATTATTCATTCATCCCCTGATTTAATCAGTTGATAATCTCCGGGGAGAACTCTTTACAGGTACTGAGCTGGATGGGGAAATCAATAAGGCAGAGTCTCTTACAATTCTCCCTCGAAGAGCTATAGGAAAGTTCTGGAGAGAGCAGAAGCAGAACCACTTGCTGTGAATGATGAGCTTCCCCTGAGGTAAGGTTTGAGCTGAGTGTTATGGAATGGAAACAAGCTGGCTGCAGGCAGATATCGAGCAAGCGAGAGAGAGAGAGAGAGAGAGAGAGAGAGAGAGAGAGAGAGAGAGAGAGAGAGAGAGAGAGGGGTGGGGGGGAGCGCTGCAGGAAGTGGGGACTGCCAGGGCAAAAGGAAACATTTTTAAAATCTGAGTTTGCATTGGCAGGCTGTCCCATATATCAGCAGAAGGGATAGCTGTTCTTTCTTTCACGGAAGACATTTCCTAGGCTATTAACAGGCAGGGATCCTTCTAGGTCTGGATGTGAGCTCTCCCGAAGGACCGACACCCCCCCCCCACCAACCCCAGCCCCTGTCCAGGGATGTTTGCTTTGGTCTTTTGATCTTTACTAAAGCTCTTGAAAAGTCTGTGTGATTCCCATTAAATGTTGAGTTAGAGAAACACATGTGGATTAAATTCTTATCCAGGTGTCACATATAAGCATGTGGCGCGCTAAGGTGGAGAGACAGAGAGACAGAGAGAGAGAGAAAGAGAGAGAGAGAGAGAGAGAGAGAGAGAGAGAGAGAGAGAGAGAGAGAATGAGAATGGATGGATGGATGGATGGATGGATGGATGGATGGATGGATGGATGGATTGAAAGCCTAACTGTCCCCAGGCCCTCTGGAAAGCCCTCATGAGGTGCTGCTTTCTGGCTTTCAGAATGAGAAACTCTGACCCTGAGTCCAGGATGCTCACAGAATACCAATTTGGTTTGTTGAATCTGTTTAGTGGTAGAGTGAGGCTCGGAGGATAAAACTGTGCCTTCGGTGTTTCAATGACTGGTGAACCTAAAGTGGTTCTACATGACTAGAGCTGTGAGCTATTCTACGCCATTCTTCATCCTCAGCTTCCCTTGTAAGCAGCCCACCCCTTCTATAGCAGTGTGAAGTCAGCAGCTTAAGGAACCATTGTCTGTCAGATAAAGTGAACAGGAAGACAGTTTCAGAGGTCACTAAAGCCATCTCCAGCCCCTCACAGCTACAAACGGGTAGAATGACTACACGGATCCTAACTCCCCATTAACATTAACTGGGATCATGAAAAGCTTATCAACCATCTCACCCTTTCCCCCAGCCCTTGCAGTTACTCACACTTACCAACATCCACTAACAGCTGAGTGGATATTTACTGACACCAAGAGATTTTCTTTCCTGCCCATGGCCCTCAAGAATTCTGAATGGACTTGAAAATCATGGGCAGAGACCTCCTTAATACAAAGAAAAGGGAACAAAGTAGCTGTGAATGCTTGTTGCTGTCATGCTTGTTAGTTTGCAGGTGTAGAATATTTTCAATTAAATGAACAGAAATGTGTTTTCCAAGAAGCAGAGACATGTAAGCGAGTGGGAAGGAGACAGACACCTGGTCATCGTAACTATCTAAACACTCGCCTTCCATCTCTAAAGGGCATCTTTTTGTCTGCCAGAATCTGCTGCTCATAATGTAAGAGATTTGCTAGGGTGTCAACAGGCTCTTGGTTCCGAAGGAAATGAAATATACGGTCTCAGGTCAGTCAGACCAATCCTAGATCAGTGGCAGAGAGAAGAGACACAAAATGTTTTCTAGAGACTTGAGCCTCTTTGATAGATAACTGCCTGTCAACTGGGCTGGTAGTCTGCCCAGGGAGCTTGGTTCCGAGATCCTGTCTCTGCCTCCCCAAGCTGGAATTACAGGTGGGTTGTCAAGCTCACCTGGAGTTTACATGGGGTTCCAAACTATGATTTCCTTGCTTTGGGGACAAGCACTTTTAATTGCTGAGCCATCTCGCCAGCCCAAGATTCGTATTTTTTTTTATTAGAAAAATCCCTAAAACATTCAACCAGATGGTGGTCTTACTTGCTTCTCTTTCTTGACCTCTGAAGCGAGAAATCATAGCAGGAAATGCTTATTTCTGTTTTAACTATTGCTCTCAAAATGTACAAGTGTGACAACTGACTAAAACCAAAATAAATATAAAGGAGATTTAAACAATAGGCTTTTTCCTCTGGGTTCTTGGATATTAAATAGAATGGCAGGTGGGGGGAGGGGGGCAGAAACAATAAGAAAGGATGTTGGGAGAAAACAAAATATCCCATGTTTCCTGTTACATGTGGAATCATCTAGACCTAGAAAATGCGTACACATGCCATGAGAGCAGTCGTGGGGAGGGAAAGAGCCAGGGAGATGAGGGAAGGAGGGATGGAGGAGATGGAGAAGGACAATAGGAAAGGAGAATGCTCTATTTGTATAAAAATAAGCTAATGAAAATACCATACTTTATAAGTCAATTAAAATATAAATGCAAATAGATAACACAGAATGATGCAGAGTAATTTAGCCCCCCAAATATGAGTTGAGCAATTGAGTTGATAGAGCAATCCAGCTCAGGATCACACTTTCAGAACAACCTTGAAATAGACGCCATGTTTGGTTTCACTGTCATGACTCAGTATAACAAGGGTGAAGATTCACAGCTCCACAAACTCCAGTCTGGAGACCTGGATCCTGTAGCTGGGCATGTGAGGTATTTTAGTGTCACAGTGAGCATAACTGTGAGCAAACACACAGAGTGCTGTTTTAGAAAGTAGGTATCACAAACACTCTTACAGTTCAGCAACTGTGCCATGAGCATGTCATGATTGTGTAGAGAGCAGACACCACCCAAGCTCTTCGAGTGCTGCCATCTTGGTAGCATGCCGGGCTCCGTAATATGAACACCAACAACCCTAGGTTTGAGGATTGTCTCCAAAAATAGCTGTTCTGACTTTGGCAGGAAGGCCACTGAACCTCTTTGACCCTCATGTCTTCATCTATAGTTAGGGCAATGAGCTGCAAAGAGAAAAAAAAAAGGGGAAAGTCAACCCAGGGCTATCACAATAGATGAAAATCTCTGGGAAGAGCAGCCTCCAACAATGGGATAACCAATGGAATCCATTCAGTCTCTCTGTGTAGCTACGAGTAGCGGCAGAGAAGGCAATGTGTGATTATATGCCAGTAAAGATGAGAGAGAATGGCCAACTGGTTTGGAGTGCCGCCATCTAAAACTCCGTGATTTTTTTTAACTGGCTTTGATATTTTTCCCCTCAGGGAATAGATATGAAAGTAGAGTATGATTAACACTTACTATAAATTCTAAAAAGCAAGAGTAGTTGATGTTCTATCCAAGACATAAAATTTACTTGATTTTCAAAACAGGAAATGAAAAGTCTACAAGATAGATCACATAAACAGCACTTCCTAAAAGTAGTCAAGGTGGAAGACAGGCGCCCTCCTTCTGTTAGCTTCACAGAGGCACTGGCCAATGTAATGAAAATCAGCACATTTTTAGAAAGGAAGATTGCCTCACAAAAGAAATTCTATCAGCATGGTAGGTGTATATATAATTCCTTAAAATCTTCCAGTGCTCCTGCTACTGAAGAAAGAAAGCAATTTTGCTTGGAGCAACAAGAAGTATGCTGAATTGAAGTGAAGTTGCTTGGCAACAGATTAACTTATTTAAACTTTATTTCTGTCTTGACAAAGATGCCGCAAAAAGAACCGTGAAGACACCAGTAAGATCTTTAGGAACAGTAGCTTTAAGAATCCCCACAAAGTGCAAGACATGGTGTCAATAGCTAAAGGTGGAAGCTCACAGACTACATTTCCCAAGCTCCCTTGCAGACAGGAGTCTCTGTAGCATCTGTTAATAGAAAACAGTGAGCAAGTCAGAGCAGAGTTAGAAAGCCATTGCTTCTTGACAGTGTGGATCCTGTGGGTGTATGAGAGTTAAGGAGAATCCAGCCTCTAGTTTCCTAAGCAGCGGTAGCACCTATTCAGGAATTCCTGCCCTAGGCCCTGCACCATGCCTCTGAGAATGTTCTAGGAGGTCAGAAGCAGCAGCAGCAGCAGCCTGGATACCCAACCACAAGTGTTAGCACATCCTGATCACTGATCAGACCTGTTTTCCTTTTAATTCCTCTACCTCTTTATATGCCCTTTTGGTCTCCCTGCCCTTATAAGGTCTTCCCTACCATTAGCACCTCTATCTGAAACACCAAAAGATGTTTCTAAATGGATCCAGACTTATGAGAATCATCAAAGAGTTCATTTTCTCTTGTCAGAGCAGTGTGTTTTGGGAAGCTAGGAAGGGTTCTGTGATTACTAATTCAAAAGCCTTTCTCTCTATACAGATACGAATAGATACAGAGATGATCTTCAAGGTGAAGATACAGATAGAGACAAATCAACATTTCCTTCTGTCCTTCTCTGGGGAATACTGACTCCAGAGGTCCAAGGGAGCCTGATGACTGTGGTGAAGGGATGCTGCTGCTTGCTGTTGCTACTGGCTGAGTTCAACACATCTATTGAAGGACTTCAGATCTATATAAATCTATGGTGGTTCTGGAAAACCACCTCATTGTTAGGAGTATGGGGATAGATGGATCTCTAAGGAACCTAAAGTGAATTATGTCAAGAGGGGCATAGTTCCTATAGACTTTCATGGGGCCTCTGCTCACACTGAGACTCTGCCATTCAAAGGCACATGTAGCATTTGTCTGCTCTTTAGACTCAGTAGGAACTCAGCTCGCTTTGCACCCTGGCACCTTGTTTTGTGGTAAGTTTGGGCTGGGCCAGAGGCAAGATGTCTTCAGGTTCCGGCATTTCATCAGAACATTTGAGAAAGGACAAGAGAGGGTGACCCACACTCTGGAGGATAGGTTTAGGGTATAAAATGTTTTTGATCCAGAACCATTTTAGAAATCATAGCACCTAAGTCAATAGCTTGTGTGCCAAATAGGTCATAAAAAAAAGAGGAGGGGTGTTCCACATCTGACAGCCTTTGTAGCAGCAAAAGATCTGTTTTCATATAAAACCTATGTTCCAGATCATAATCTGTCGATTAGCATGTGGTCTTTGTTAATCCATTTAATGCTTTTTAGACGTGAGGAAATATCGGGGGCCTGTCGGTGATTTCTGGGAATCAAATGAAGTTTCACCTTTGCAGCGCTTTCTGTGCAGATCATCACAGTCTCTTCCCACACCCCCTTGGCTACATTCCCTTGTATTGGGACTTGCATCAATTGTAGGGCAGCAGTATTGTATCCATTGGCACTTTGTGTGTTGAACTGAGAAGGATGTCTGGCTGTGGCAGTTTGGGCTTACTGAGGTGAATTTATATATTTACTGACTTGCTAGAGATAACCATCCTCATGTAGGAATTACTCCTGGAAACAGACCACAAAATACATTTACCACCACGATCTAGGACTGTGTAGGTTGCAGAGAATAAGACTGGATCTTGAATGCCCAGAATCAGGAGCTAATCTGTGGAAAATCCCTCCCATCGTCAAACATGTAAAACACTAAGCAGATAATTTGAAACATAAGTCTCATCTTTCCAAGAATATACTTGATAATGCAGCATCTACAATTAGAATGTCCCACTTTTTTTTTATTCAGAAAGAAATCAGATGTGGTAGAGTTATGAGAATAGCTTTTCGGATTTCCTGCTAAGTTGATGAGAAATACCAACACTGGAAAAAGAGCCAACTCCCATTATGCCAGTACACCAGGGGCCATCGGGGCTGCTGACAAATACTGACTTGACAAAAAATTATAAGAATGACTTCTGTGCAAGAAAACATGGTATCTTCAAATCTTGTACCTTTTAATAAAGCAAATGTGGTAGCAGTTTTCCCCCAACCTGACATGACACTGCTGATGAAGAAATATGACAGAAGTTTTCTGAGCTATTAATAAAGAACCCAAGCAATTAAAGGAGAGGGAAGATTAAATTGTCTGTATTGTTTCTCTACAGAAGATTTGACAGAATTATTGTCATATTGCCTTAATTAGGGTTTCTATTGCTGCAAAGAAACACCATGACCAAAAACAATTTGGGAAGGAAGGGGTTTATTCAGCTTCTACTTCCACAGCACTGTTTCTCATCAATGGAAGCCAGAACAGGAACTCACAGGGCAGGGACTTGCAGGCAGGAGCTATTGCACATGCTACTGAGGAATGCTCCTTTCTGGGTTCATATTCATGGCTTGCTCACCCTGCATTCTCATGGAGGCCCAGGGATGGCCTCATCCATAAAAGGCTGGGTGGGGCCATCAACGAGTAATTAAGAAAATGCCTTACAGGCTTGCCCTCAGTCCAATCTCATAGAAGCATTTCTTAATTGAGGTTCCCTTCTTTCAGATGACTTTAGCTTTAGCTTGTGTCAAGTTGATCTAAAGCTGCCCGGAACACATATGAAGATGTGACCAAAGAGTATACATAGCATTTCTGATTTACTTTTGCATTATTTCTTCAAAACTCTCCTTTCCCTTAAAGATGTGTGTGTGTGTGTGTGTGTGTGTGTGTGTGTACAGAGGTCAGAAAAGGGCATCAAATTCGGTGGAGTTAGAGTTGTGAATCACATGCCATGGATACTAGGAAGTATCTCCTCACATCTCCCAAGACCTAGACCAGTGGATCTCAGCCCCTTTGAGGGTTGAATGACCTTTTCAGAGGTCATTCAGTTATTCTGCCTATCAGATATTTACATCACTAGGCATAGCAGTAGCAAAATTATAGTTATGAAGTAGCAACAAAAATAATTTTATGGCTGGTGTCACCACAGTACGAGGAACTATATTAAAGGGTCACACCAGTGGGAAGATTGAGAACCACTGACCTAGAGGATATTGGTGCTTGGAGTCCTTTGGCTGAACAAAGGAATGCATAAATTAATAGACACTACTTTGCTTTATATCACACACACATACTGATATGCAATTAAAATGATATTATTGGTGGACTTCTTGGCCCTGGGTAGTATGTCTATGCCACCTCTTCCAAGGTTAAGGGAACACAGTAGAAGAGGAGGCAGGGAAAAAAGTATGAGTTTTAGGATGTCCTGAGAAAGATGTCAAGACGTCTTCTGAATATGGCATCCACGATCTGACTGCAACTGTGGCTGTCTGCACAAGACCTGCAGAAGATTCAGCCAGACATTTCGTCATGAGTGGAAGAGAGATGCCCACTGTGTTCCAACCTTCCCTGAAGACTACTGGTAGTTAATGGTGGCTGGTGGAGTAGTTTCATCTTTTTTAATGGTGTGGCTACTGATATTGTCTATGCCCTAGTAAATAACATCCCACTCATTCTTATCCAAGAAACCTTAACTAAACTCAATTGGGTCACACATACATAGAAATATCAAAGCAGGAAGGGAACTTACTGGGAGGAAGAAGGGAGTTGGAGAGGAATAGAAAGGACAATGGGAGTAGAAATGACTAAAATTCATTATATACATTTGTGAAACTCTCAACAAATGGGATAAATAATAAATTTAAATGGACTTTAAAATATAATTTATTCATATAAAAGTTGGCCAATATTAACTGAGTAAATTGTGCTACCTATAGGCACACATGTTTTTCTTATTAATGTAATCTACTTAAACTCACTCAGAAAGGCAAACTTAGTGTTTCTAAAGTAGAATTGTTTTTGCCTGAGCTCATGCAGACAATCATTGGACCTTTTCCCAAGGTCAGCAAATAAGTTATCAAAATACATTAAGTTGCTTCTATTTCCGTATAAAACATCTACTGAGTATTTGAGGGAGGAACACAGAAGAAGGAACACAGATTTGGCAGCTCAAACAAAGCTGTGAGAGTTGCCAAATTTGCTTGAAAAGGTGAAAATCCATTTTATTGTTTTCTTTCTGGACAGTGATAACTCAGAGAGTATGTGTGAGTGGGAGGTAATTTTTATTAAAAAACAAACAAACAAACAACAAACCACAAAAACATCCTTGGTGTGACTAGAGCAATGGCTGCAAGTTTGAAGACCTGAGTTCGATCCCCTGGATTCCAGGGAGAAAGCAGCATATGGTAGCATGCTGCTGTACTCCCTTGCTGAGGAGGAAGAGACAGGCAAAGACCTGAGGCCACTGGCCAGCCAGCCAAGCTGATTTGGTGAGTTCCAAGTCAAGCTATCCTACCCCAAGAAACAAGGTGGTGACACCTGTGAAATGATATCTGAGGTTGATCTTTAGCTTCTGGATGCATGCATATAGTATTTGCATTCACACACACTCACACACACACACACACACACACACACACACACACACACACACACACACACCCTTCATTCCATTTTACCAAAGCCTTTATGCAGAAATGAAGCATGAAAAGGGGCTGTGTCGAAATCACAACTCCTTCTCAACTCCACATAAATTTCTCACTAACACACCACAGTGTTCATGGTCTTCCTTATGGACTTATGACATTCATTCCTATGCACTTTCTCAGAAACAACATGGAACCAAGGACTCAGGAACAAACAAACAAAAACAAACAAACAAAAAACACAAAAACATCCCTTGCCCATCCAGAGAGTGACTTGTAACTGTATTAATGAGCTACAGTCATATTCAGTGGGACCACCAAACACAGCTCTTCCTCTCATGAACTTGGACCAAGAACCATGTCATGCTTTCTTGAACCCATCTTTCCCACATGTCCATCTCCTCCTGGCTTCCCACACCATTCTGCTTCCCAGGGCTCCTTCCCATCCCCCTCATTCTTGAATTCTTAATGCACATCTCAAGGCCAGCCAAAGTATCACTCTTAGGAGATATTCTACTTGGACATCACTAGGCAGAAGTTGTTCCTCTGCATCTTCCTCCTCAGACAACAGCTCATCCAGCATCTTGGAATTTCTTCTTGCTGGTTGATAGCTTCACCATCAACTTAACTCTGAAAACTTTGGATCAGGAGAACTCATAACTTCTTTGAAGACCTTAGCACTTATGCCAAGTTCTCTCTATAAGAATGAAAAAATGAGTCTTGTAGAGAGACGAAAGATCTGTTTTTGGAGTCGAAAGCAATGGTAAGTCTGACTCTTGGTGTGGAGTGATAAGTGAAGATGCTTGGAGGACTGCATGAAAGTAGGAGCAATGAAAGCAAGAGAACGAGAGGATGGTCTGGATTGTCCCTGGGAGTGAATGGAGGGATCACCATGCACTTGGCACCAGATGGAGGAACTGGTAGCTGACCTGAAGAGTTCTTCTTAGGCAAGAGGATGATGTCAGGTTGTCATAGTAGGAAACCATATACAGGTGCAGGACATCTTCAATAACACAGTGTACTTTTCTAGCACTCAAACCTGCAGGTCTAAAGTCAAGGTTCTTCTTGGCTTCGGTATGGTCACTTCCTTGTGACATCTTTACAGGGACTTTCCACTCAATATGTTCATGTCTATTGTCTCTTCTTCTTCTCATGAGCATGCCAGACTTCTGAGAGCTCTGTTCAGAGGCCTTCATTTCCCCTTAATCATTTCCATAGGATATTATCACTACAACCACCCTAAAGGGTAGGACTTTAACATTTGGGCTTTAGAGAGAAGTAATTCATTCTCTAACAAGCCGGGCACTGACACTGGGAGAAAATCATGGGCCATTCCAGCCACTGCACTGTGTCAGGCTCCCAGGTAGCAGCATTGACAAGCTAATTTGCCAGACAGAGGCTGACACAAATGAGCAGCCCACAGTACCAAAGAGCACAGGTGCATCCACTTAGAAGATGCTTCTTGCCAGAGCAGGGCCCCCAGTATCGTCTAAAGAGACTGAAGATGGGCAGCTGTGCAGACAACAGATGGGACCAAATTAGTTGGGAGTTTGCCCTCCTAAGAACCCAGCAATACAGAGATAAACTCATCATATTTTTTCCCTCTGGTTCTGGGAGAAATCAGGACACAGATCTTCAGTCGTCAGACAGTGAACTTAAGATTCGTAAAGGTGTAGGTGCCAAGGGTTCTCATCAGAACATGTTTGGTCTGAGGATTCTAGGTCTGAGGAACCATAGAAGACATTCAATAAGGTAAGAACATGGTCCAGTCCTCTGATTTTTGTTTTTAAAATAAAAGAGATCATTACAAGCCCCCATCTCTGGGAATGGGGAGATGGATCAGCTAGTAAAGTCCTTGCCACATAAACTTAAAGACGTGAGGTTGGATCCTCCGAATCCAAGTAAAAACTGGGTGTGGTAGCATGCATCTGTAACTCCAGCTGTGTGGAGAGAGGGATGCAGAGATAGGAGGATCTCTGACTGGTCCAGTGAATTCTAGCTTCTGCAAGGGACCCTGTCTAAAAAAAGATAAGGTGGGTTACAGTTGCAGATGATATACTACTCTGACTCTACACATGCACACAGGTCCATGGGTACAGGCACACACCATAACCAAACCACAGAAACACACACACAAGACACAGACCATCTCACCAGCCCCCACACAAATCCCCACCCCTTCTGAACCAGCAATTGTTCCTAGTACTTGACACCGTAATCCCATGAACTATGGTTCTTTTTGAAAGTGAGTTGGCTCTGTTTTCGTGTTAGGTGAAGGGGATGAGAGTATACAAGGTCCCGTCAGGAGGAACATTGTAAATCAAAACTTTTCTCCTTGGCTCTTTGCCCTTTTGATTCACACATGTAGGACACCTTCTCCACACCTCTTACAAAATGCTCTTTTCTCTAGCGCTGCATCATTGAATCCTCTGATGCCTGCACCCCATGCCTGCTCAGGAGCTGCCCTGCTAGGTTGGGATGTAATGGCGGTTACAGATCTCCAGCTGTAGCTCTCTCTAAGAGGCACACTGGTTCACATTGTTCTCCCCAAGAGGTAAAGCAGACAGAGTGGGCCCAGGCATAATAAGACAGCCCATTGGAAACTGTTTCTGTGCTTACATCTAACCGACTTTTATCATAAATTAGAGATTTTGAAAAGAATGAGTCATAGAAAAAGAAGAAAGTAATAACCTGCTTCAGCAATCAGCATATTATATCCCCCTGGTGACTCATAACACCAGACACGAGTCAGGACAAACAGGGCTCCTGCCAGAAAGTGCAGTTAAAAATAAAAGCAAAAATAGGGACGGGGGTGGCTGGGAACTGTACCTGAAGCTTTCCTAGTCTTGGGTCCCCTGATGAAGGCCTTGGGGGGAAATTCTTGAAACCTTCACAGGAGGAAACAGACCTTATGGCTAAGACAAAGGGATTTCAGAGTCAAATCTTAGAGCAAAGAAGGGCACAGAAGTCTGGGGTGTGACTAACCCCTTGAAAGGATGATGGTCTGCAAGAAAGGCTTTCCCAAAGGAACTTTAGGACCACAGAGGCTGGGTTTTCACAGTAAAATGACCTTATGTCTGAATTCTGGCTTTCCTTAAACTGATGCAGCCTTTGGAGGGTCAGGGACTTCCCTGATTCTTAGTTTCTACATCTGCTAAAGGAAGATACTATAGCGATTTTGGTAAATGTCTCCAAAAGGTCTATGGTTCAAAACCATGGTCCCTAGTCTATGGTGCCTTGGGGAGGCAATAAAATTGTGACCTTGTAGAAGGACTTGAGGTTATTGGGAGCATGCTTGAATGTGAATATCAGCACTTCAGCTCTTCACGTGTCTCTCCTTGCTTCTCCACCACCATGAAGTAAATAACAAGCTGTGTCACATGCACTTGCTATGGAGTACTGTGCCACCACAGGCCCAAATCAGCCACTGACTGAGCTCTCTGAGACGATGTGCCAAATCTCTCCCTTTAAGTTACTGTTCTACTGTACTTTGTCACATTGAAGTATTCAGACATTATGAAGATGAGTTCATACACACATTCCTAAAAATAAGACTCGTGTTAAATAGTTCTTTACTTCAAAAAGGCAGATTAAAAACAAACCTAAAGAGGGTTTATCTAAATCCTTGATAAAGTGGGAGGGTTGTCTGCAGGGAAGGTCACATAATCACAGTTCCACAAGCATAGATTAAGCCAAGCTCACCACAGCTGTGCTTCCCTTAAATCTCTTATCACAGCTAAGGACTTTAAGGAGCCTAAGCTGGTCCAGAGTCCCTAAACAGGAGGGTTCTTTCCTTAGCCTCTTCCCACCCAATGCAGGTGGTACTTCCTGTGCTCCCTGGGAAGTCCCCCCTAGATACACCTCTAGGCAGACAACTTTGCTTTAAAGGCTGACTTCCACTTCCTGCTTCTAAGACAGAAACAAAATGCTTACTTTTTCAGATGCTTATTAAGTAGGAGTGCTCCTACCTTAAACAAAATCCTACGACACTTTAAATATACAACTTAAGGCCCTGACATAGTTTGTATGTAGAAAACAATTGACAAGCCTTTTCTTCTCCACTACCATAATTAATAGCTGCAGCCCGGTAACTGAGAGTAAACTAATTAGAGCAGACACTCCCCTCCGAGTCTTAAAGAAGGATGTCTACGAAGGAGCTAAAGTCTACTGTGTTAATGATTAGGGAAGAGCAAGACCCATGGGATGGCTCCTCTGACTCTTCCTTGGTTTCTTCACTTCACGTTTCCAAGAGAGGTGGGGAATGTGTCCTGGGGAGAGCGGGGACCCCAGGTCTCACAGTTTCATGGTCCTGAGCATTACCGTGAGATTGCATACTTTGGAGACAGACTTGCGTACATAGGTGAGTTAGTATTCTTTGTACTTCTTTGAAATTGAATACATCACACATGTCATCCACTGGCAGAGTGACTTTATAGGCCCAGAGTAGAGCTCTAATGGCAGGGGCTGGAAAGATATAGTTCAGTGTTAAGATGGCTAAGAACACTCAATGTTCTTGTAGAGGATCTGTGTTTGGCTCCCAGCACCCATAGGGTGGCTCATAACCTCCTGGAACTCTAGCTCCAAATGAAGATGATGCCCTCTCTAGCTTCTGCGGGCACCCCCACATGGGGCACTTCCTTACAGATACACATACATACACTTAAGTACAATAATAAATATAAACTTTTAAATTAAATAAAAAGTCAAGCCATAGGAATGAAGAAACTCACCTAGCAGTCTCCACAAGCTAACTGTCCCACAGTTGATTCAGGCTGTATCTCAGCATAACTGCAGGACCCAGGACTAAGATCTGCACTTTTTTTCTCAGGAGACACCCTCATGATCTTTGGGAACCTATTTCTGTGAATAGCTCCAGTAAGGAGCCAACCTGAAGCCAACACTCTTCCCTGACACTTCAGAAGTTTGTGTCTGAGGGTCATCATCACTGGTCTAGGGATAAAGGCCTAAGGATGTTGCATAGCCATTGTAGCAGTGGTCCCTGACCTCATGTGGCATACAGCACTCTCAAGCTCATCCATATGTCACGCCCCACCTCATTTTCACATAATACTGTTCATACGAGAAAAGTCCAAGACCCAGGATAACAGAGCAAAATCAATGTGATAATATGTATGCATGCATGTAATGTAATGTATGTATGTATGTATGTATGTATGTATGTATGTATGTATTATTCACTTTACATTCCTCTTACTGCCCACTTTCCAGTCACTCCCTCCCACAATTCTTTCCCCATCCCCTTCTCCTCTGAGCAGGTGGGGCCCCCCCCTGGGTATCCTCCCATCTGGTACTTCAAGTCTCTGTGAGGCTAGGTGCTTCCTCTTCCACCAAGGCCAGACAATGCAGCCCAGATAGAAAAAACATATCCCACAACAGCTTTTGGGCTAGCCCCTGTTCCAGTTGTTCAGGACTCATGTGAAGGTCAAGCTGAACAGCTGCTACAGATGTGCAGGAGGTCTTGGTTCAGCTGTGTTGTCTTTGGTTGGTGGTTCAGTCTCTGAGAGTCCCAAGGATCCATGATAGTTGGTTCTGTTGGTCTTCCTGTGGAGTTTTTTCCCCTTAGGGGCTGCAGTCCTTCCTCCTGTTCTTCCATAAGAGTCTCTAAGCTTCATCCACTGTTTGGCTGTGGGTGTCTGCATCTGTCCGAGTCAGCTGGTGGGTGGATCCTCTCAGAGGGCTGTCGTGCTAGACTCATATCTGTAAGCACAACAGAATATCATTAGTAGTGTCAGGGATTGGTGCTTGCCCATGGGATGGGTCTCAAGTTGGGCTGATTATTCCTTGCCCATTCCCTCAGTTTCTGGGCCATCCCAAAATCCCTGCATTTCTTATACACAGGATTAGTTTTGTGGGTGTGTTTTGTCAATATTGCTCCATTGGGGTTCCTGCCAGGCCATAGGAGGCAGCCTCCTCAAGGCTTCATATATCCAATGCTGTGAGGCACAGCTAAGGACACCCCCCCCATTGATTCTTGGGTACCTCCGCTATCTTAGGTCTCAGTTTCTTGCTGGAAATGCCTCCTATCCCCCCCCCACACACACACTGTCAGTTGTAGATTTCCATTCATTTTCACGGCCATCTGTCCTTCCCCTTGTCCCTCCTCACACCCAACCTCCAAACCACCAACTCCCCTCCCAATCCCCTCTCCCACCCAGTTCCCTTCCTCCATCTGCCTTCCAGATCATTCTGTTCCCCATTCCAAGTGAGACTCAAGCATCCTTGCTTGTGACTTCCTTCCTGTCCAGCCTTTCTGTGGAGTAGCATGGGCATCCTGTACTATGGTGAATATCCACTTATAAGGGTATGCATACCATGTATGTCCTTTTGGGACTGGATTGCCCCATTCAGGATAATATTCTCAAGATCCACTCATTTGGCTGCAAAATTCATGATGTTTTTCTTTTTCATAGCTGAATAGTAATCCATTTTCTTTGTCCATTCTTCAGTTGAGGGACATCTAGGTTGTTTCCAACTTCTATTACAAATAAAAGTGCTATGAGTATAGTTGGACAAGTGTCTTTTGGGGATGGTGGAGCATTGTTTGATTATATGCCCAGGTGTGGTATAGCTGGGTCTTGAGATAGAACTATTTCCAGTTTCCTAAGAAACCACCAAATCGATTTCCGAAGTGGTTGTACAGGTTTGGACTCCCGCCAGCAATGGAGGAATGTTACACTTGCTCCACATTCTCACCAGCATGTGCTATCATTCAAGTTTTTTTTTTTTAATTTCAGCTATTCTGACTGCTGAAGTTTGGAATCTCAGAGTTGTGATAGTTTATGATTTCCAGAAATGACCAGTTGTGGCAACATTTGACCTTCCACAATCTTGACATTAAAAAAAAATCAAAATATATTTACCTGTCCTGAAGCCCTGGAAAGCCTTGATGTATGTGCCGTTAAGGAGGAGGCAGAAGAGGCACTCGTGACTTAAGCATCCAGATTGGAATCTCTGCTGCATGTTGTGACACATTCTGTTGTTCCCATCTGCCTCACTTTGTTGAGAAACTCCCTTTGGAGCTCTGATCCACCATGGACGGAGCCCAGTTCTCATGAAGCTATCTGGATACATCCATGCTGGAAATGCCCTTGGGAGAGACCACAGTAGGCTATCAAAATGAGGATCCACTCACTCCAGTTCAGAAAGCTGGATCTTGCAGTGCTGCCAACACATAATAGAGGAAGCAGACAAGAGCTGGTGGTCCTAACTATACTGGACCATGAGAGGCCTGCAGAATTTCCCCACTGAGTGTAGATAAGTCGCAGAAGTGTGAAAATTTATACCAGGGGGATGATAGTAGTGGATTACCTTAAAATTAATAGCATGTTATACAGTAGACTACTGGAACTGCTTCTGCTACCTGCCTATGAGCTAGTACCTATAGATACTATGATACTTCACACCCCATAAGATACTATGGCAGGGGATTTTGGATATGTTAACTAGGGGACTATGGGACAAAGGGATAAGTCAAAATATAGGGAGGAGAAACTTTGAAGAGACATGGACCTCAGGGAGGCTGTCAGAGGAAAGTGAATAGGAAATGGGAAACCCACTATGGCAAGCTACAAGATCAGACTTGCCTTATACAAGGGTAAGCATCTCGGAAGCTATAGCATGGATGTGTGCCCAGGATGACCCAGAATCCATTTCAAGGTTAAATGTTGACAGTGCTAAGTAGCTGCTGAAAAGAGATAAATGAAGAACTAAGTAGAGATTGTAAAGGACCTACTATGTTTGGAAAAAATCTGTTCCTGTTCATAGCTTCCCCACAGTGGCAAACAATGTTGAAATTTAAAAAACAAAACAAACAACCTACTGGCTTCAGAACAGATATAAATTTCTTACAAAATCAAGAGAAAACATAAAGCAGAAGTGGAGGCGTGAGGATAAAACTCCTTTGTTAGGTCATGAGCAAATTCAAATGTTCCCTGATGTACCCTTTCAAATAGCCAAAGTCCTTGGGAAGATCTGAAGGGTTCAATGTACACTCTTTGACATTTGTAGTGTGTTTTCTGGTAATCTTGAGCTCATTGTCTAAAAGAATTTCCCAGTCGCCAGTCAAGAAGGGACTGTAGTGAAGAAGTTTCTGAGTATGGATGGTTTTGACTGAATGGAGCAAATAATAAATTGATTTACTGAAAGATCAGGACATTTGACCAGAGTTATATTAGCTGATACTGAAAATGGCGAAGATATTCCCACACCTCAATAGATTAAGAAAACTACACACTTTTGAACAAAGGCCTATATGATGGTTAAGCAGATAGAGGTACTCATTTCCAAACCTGATAACCTAAATTCCTTCCCTGAGACCCACACAGTAGAATGAAGAAGCAAATTGACTGCCCGAAATTGTCCTCTGACCTATACATGCCTATCATAGTACATGGACACATACCATGCATAGACACACACACACACACACACACACACACACACACACACACACACACACAGGCTTACCATGCATGTGTTTGTACATGCACACAATATACACACAAGAAATAGTAAAAATTAACATATTTTATTACAAGTATATGAATGTATGCTATACTTTCAAAGGAATGAAGAAAAATTCAGAGTGCTGTGCTATCTGAGAAATCTTTCCTAATTTCTAAAACTAATGAATGTCTATATTGGCTACTTTTGCCTCGGAAAAAATATCTAGTTAAATCCTTAGCCTATGTTTTTATTGCCTCTTGGGTCATTAATTCTTCTTTTTGTTATTTTCTTTTTTGTTATTGGATGTTAGAAGTTACAAAATGTTTTAACCCTCCCCAATATCAGACATTTTGTCCCATTCTATAAACTGATTTTCTTTCTGTTGGTCATCTCCTTTTAAGATTAATTTAATACATCTTGCCTATTCTGACTTTTGGTGTCAGATCTAAGAAATTATTGCCAGAATCAAGGTCAAGAAGTCCTTTTTCTGTGATTCTTTTATTAGGAGTGTTACAATTTTGGTTAAAATGCATTGAAGTCCTTAATCTGTTTTGAGGTGATTTTTGAATGACATAAAACATGAGGTTCAAACATGTCTTCTGCATGCTGAGATGCAGGTTCCTTGGCACTATTTGTAGGGATGGTTGTCTTTTCTACATTCTATGTTCTTAGAACTTCTTCTAAAATCTGTTCTTCCTGTGTGCTAGCAGCTTCCGGCTACTATGACAAAAGACAGAAGAGAATTAACTTAGACAAAAGGATGCTTGGTTGATCCTGTTGCACTGGGCTTGTGGTGACATGGCAAATCATTTTAGGACCCTACAGTGGAGGAAGACTGCTCACCTCAGGACAACTGGAAAATAAAGCATTGACCGAAGGATCCAGGATCCTCAGGAAATTATTTAGGGACATCATCTTACCCAATGTTATTCTACTTGGTCCTTTCTTGTAATGGTTTTACTCTCTCCCAATTACAGTGCACCAGGTTGATTACCAAGCCTTTGACTTACGTACTTTCAAGGAACATCCAAGGCCCTGCAGAACTGTATATATGTGAGTTAACACATAGGCTTTCTAGTCTGTGCCATATTTGCATGTGTGTGTGTGTGTGTGTGTGTGTGTGTGTGTGTGTGTGTGAGAGAGAGAGAGAGAGAGAGAGAGAGAGAGAGAGAGAGAGAGAGAGATTATAGTCTTACTTTAACTGTTATAATTTGTATTCTGTTTAGAAATAGGGAACTATTTGGAAAATGTGAATCAAACTGTGATGAACTATTATTACTTAACATCTGCTAGGCTCACTATTAACACACTTAAAAATACTTCATAATAGTGGGTATTTTAGGTATTGGTGAGAATGTGGAGAAAACCAGAGACTGTGCACTATTGAGAATGCAAAGTGATGTGGCCCAGTGAAAACTGAGAATATGACTATCACATAATCTAGAAATGTCAATTCTACATATCCAGAAGCATTTAAAACAACATCTCAAGAGATATTTGTATTTCTGCATTAACTGCAGCATTTTCCATAATGGCCAAAATAAGTGAATTGAAAAATTATGCGGCAGTGGATCCATGAACAAGTGAATATGATGTGATACTATATTTATATTGTACAAACTGAATAGCACAATTCTTTGTATCACCTGTGTAGCTTTGTTTTTGTTTTTTAAGAATTGACAATGTATTGCAGACCTAATTGCAGGAACACTGTGGACCTTGCCTGTATGGACACCCCTTTACAATTATTTTTTCTAAAAAAGAATGCCTGCCATTATTATTATATGTTTTCTGCATTTTTCTGTGCTGTGTAGGAATTGAAGCAATAAGTCACAATTTTTTAATCATACCATGGCTCTTCTATTTTGGGAGAATCCCCCTAATGGGGCTGTGGTTCTGAATTTATTGAGGGATCTACCTTATCTTACCTGGAACTCATTCAGAAGACAAGACTGTTGATGGAAAGCCCAAACACAATGTTATCATGGATCAAGGCTTTGGGTAGTCTTTGTGGCAGTGAGGGAAACCAGTATATTTCAAATTTGGGAATAAAGTATTGTGCCTGGATGGTGGATATTGAAAAATCATTTACTTTTCTTCCTAGAAGTATTCACTGCAGCATGTAGAGTCTAACGTGCCATTTTGGAATGGTTTCTTTTCTGGAGCAAGAGATGGAGTCTAATTACTTTCCTGTCTGGAAATTCTGTGGTAGTTTGCTGTGAACTTGATCTCATGCTCGCCATGGCCTAGAAATTGTATGGCAACATGATTCTGATGGGAAGAGATACCCAAGTTCTTTCAGCTGCCAAAGACCCAGAAGTTTAAGCTTTTCTAGTCCAATTAGAACTATGACTGGGTATAGCCCAAGAACTTCAGTCTTATCACTGACTGTTTGCAGCAAAGGGAGAGAAACTCAATTAAAATTATCAATTTGAGCCCAGTTATCATGAAAAGAGTTGACAGGGAAAGGAAATTATTTTAAAGTCACATTGTCTGGGTCAATTTGTACATAGCAATAGGTAAGTGGGATACGGAAGCAGCTTTAAAACTATAAAGAGGGAGTGTTAGATGCGGTAGCCACATCAGTCACAGCACCACACACTTAGCCAACCAGGAAGAATGATGGAGATCCAGGCAGAGAGAGTAGCAGTAAGTCAGAATAAAGCAAACCAAAGGACTCTGTACAAGCACAAGGATTAGAAAACCAGTATTCAGTAGTCATATTTGAATGTATTTTATGCAAAGCCAGACATGAAGGGCAAGTGATATGACTCTGAAATCAGTGCAACCTGAGGGAGGGTCACAGGGAACAGCGTGAAACAGGATGGAATCAAACCCCTCCGCTGTGAAATCTACCAGCATAAAAAGAAAAAAAAAGCTAACATACTGGACAAAACCAGTGCTGGGCAGATGATTCACCTGGGAAAGTGTGCTGGTCACACAAGCATGGTATAGTTTAGATTTTCAGCACCCACAAAAGCAAGCCAGCATGGCAGTGATAAGAGCCTGTAATTCTAGAACAGGAATGGGAATCAGAGGCAGAAAGATCCCTAGGATTTGATGGCCACCACTCTTGTCAAATCAAAGGACTCCAGGTTTAATGAAAGACTTTTTTTCTAAAAATAAAATGGTGACCCAGTGTTGAAGGCACCCAATACCACTCAAACATAAATCAACAGTCACACACACACAAAAACCACACAGATAAGCATGCACAGACAGACGAACATACACTACATGAATACACACACACAAAGAAACACACAAATATGCATGTGTACATACTCACATATGCACATACATGAACATGCATTAACACACATGAGTATGCATACATACATGCACACATATTAACATGCACATAAACACATACACACATGAACATGCACATATACTTATGCATACATGCAAGACATGCACATATACTCACACAAATGCACACATGCACACACTTGAATGTGTATGTATGTACATATACAGAAACATCCACATACATCCACATACATAATATTTTGAAGCTCAAATCTTGAAAACCGTACAATATGCAACACAATTTATTACTTTGAAGAAAATAATCTGGACCAGAAAGGCAAAAGAATTTAGAAACAGCAGACACATTTTCTCCATTCTATAAGCAGCTACATAGGGGATGAGGGGCCAGCTATGAGCAAAGTCTCTTTATAGGCTCCTTTTGGAACTGCATCCTGGGTAATACCAGGAAAGGTCTCAGCCTTAGTTGGAAACTCTTTCCATGACAATGACAGTCATTCTCAAAGTTGAGCAAGCCTGTTCCTGCTCTACCACCTTTTCCAGATGGTGAGGAATCAGAAACAGAGACAGAGATTGATCATAGCAGATGTTTATTTCTAATAACAAGAAACAACACATTGAAAAATAAGTCTTGATGTAGTTTGGTTATCCCTTGAGAAGAGGGAGTGTGGGAAGGCTCAAAAGAGGCAGCCCCAAGTGGCCTTTTCCCTGAAGCTCCTTGTTCAAACAATAAATTTCCCTCATGTTACCCAGTGCCGTCTGGGGAAAATGGGTGCCAGTCCAGCAGAGCCTAGGGCACTGGTAGTATACAGCTGTCAGGCCATGTCTATATTGCTAGAACAATCCAATATAAACATAATTTCCCCAGCCACATAAGAAAGATACACTTTGGAATACCCAGAATAAACCCAATTATGATAATAAAATTATACAAAATTGAACAGGAAACATCAACAAATCAGAGCAGTCAATTACCTCCAAGGCTTCTTATGAAAGTAGAGACATAAGAAAGAAACCAGTTCTGAAATGGACGAGAGACAGGCCGGGGAGAGAGGTAGAAGTTTTGTTAGTTGTTGGTATCTGAGAGGCATCAGAGGAATCTCAGGCTACCCTGAGCCATTGCAAAAGTTGGAAACCAGAAGAAATGCAGAAGAAGAAAAGGGAACCTGTGAAGGAGTCATGGAGAAGTTCCTCTGGAACAAATTTTCCATCCAGTAAAAGGGAGTGCTCCAATCCTACAAGATATTTTCTCAGAGTCACTGTATTAATAAAACAGTAAGTGATATCCTGACTTAATGACTTGTCATCCCAACTCCTGGAGAGACCAAGGCAGGAGCATCATAGTTCAAGACCTACCTGAGCTGCAAAGTGAGCTGGAAGGCAGCTCTAAGCAAGTTAGTGAGATCCCATATCACAGTAAGTAAAAAGGGAAATCGAGGCACAGGAGCCACTGGCCCAGCTGTGATGAAGAACTGACCGGCCTGACGTGTTTTAGACCCTGTGTTCTACCTTCAGCACTATGGAAAAGGTTGATAATAAGCTGGCATAAATTAAATCAGTTAGAGGGGAGTATCAAACATCGCAGCCTAGATTAAGTGAACCGTGGCTGAGAGCTGTGGTTACAGCCCAGTGATTTGCAGCAGTAGCCACACCAACCCAGCTATGGAATCAGCGCAAGCCAATGGCTGCATGCAAAGAAAATGTGGCACTTATACACATACACAGTGGATGACATTGCTCAAACATGAAAAACGAAACCTTGCCGTCATAGATGGAAACAGGGGCCTTCATATAAAGGGGGGCAAGCCAGGAACAGAATGACACAATTCATACGGTTTCACTCATGTAAGAGCTGCAGAAGTTAGTTAACCTCACGGACACAGAATGGAAATAGTTCCTCTACTAAAGTAAGGGTACAGAAAAGATAGTTAACAGTACAGAAATACCGACCATAAACTGCAGTCTAGTGTTCTCTAACACAGGGAAGTAGCTACAGTCAGAAACACTTTAGTATGGCTTTTAAAGTGTCAAGAAGAGAATATTCTGAATGCCCCCGACACAAAGAATCCTTAAATGTTTGAGAGAATGAGTGGGAAATTTATCCTTATTTGATCATCATATATTATATAGATATGTCAGAGTATTACATTGTAGTCAATAATGTGTGTAATTATTATGTGTCAATTAATGAACTGCTTCATAAAAAGCAATGTGGTGGATGAGCAGGAGAGGAGGACGCTAAATGGAATGAAGACTGGGTTGTGGCAGCAGAGACTAAGGTTACCAGGAGCCCACTGGGAAGCACAGAAAAGTGACTGAAGTTACAGAGACAGCAGAAGAAGGAAGTTACACATCACAGAAGCAGCATGCAGACACCCACATCCTTGGAATGGAGAGGAGGAAGTGATGGCTGAAGAGCCATCAGCTGCAGAGGAATAATTGCTGACCCTTCTGAGCCGAGAAACTTCCACATACTCACTGGAGAAGGCAGTGCACGAGACTGCTGACATGAATTCAAGCTCATTTCACTTTAGATGGGCTCATTGGGTTAACTTCCAAACTGTAAAAGAGATTCCTAGAATACTACAATTACTAGTTTTGGAGTTGGGAAGATGGTTTGGGGCATAAGGTGCTTACCTATATGAAGTAAGAACTAGAATTTGTATGGTCAGTTCCCACATAAAAGACTGAGCAGGGTAGTGCCCACCTGTAGTCTCACTGCTTGGGAGGCAGAGAGAGGAGATCCTAGAGCAAGCTGACTAGCTGGAGTAGCTGAATCAACAATTCTTAGAGTAGACAGCAAGATACCCTGCTTCTGACAAACAAAGGGTGAGCTCTAAAGATACCTGATGTTAATCTCTGGACTCCATACACATGTGCACACACAAATGCACCCACAACTGAATCACACACAGACACAGCACAGACACAAAGACACACACAAGCACAGACACACTCAGGCACAGACACACACACACACACACACACACATACACACATTCAGGCACAGATACACACACACTCAGGCACAGACACACACACACACATACACATTCAGGCACAGATACACACACACTCAGGCACAGACACACACACATACACACATTCAGGCACAGATACACACACACTCAGGCACAGACACACACACATACACATGCATACACACACACAGAGACACAAAGACACACACACACACTCAGGCACAGACACACACACACATACACACACTCAGGCACAGACACACACACATACACATGCATACACACATACACAGACACAAACAGACACACATGCACAGACACACAGACACACACATGCACTCATGCATGCACTGATACACACAGATACACACACATGCACACACACACATGCACACACATAGATACACACATTCACTCATGCACAGTCACATACAGGCACTCAGACACATGCAAACACACACATACGCACACATACTGCAGTTTTGTTCATGAACAGTGTATATATTTACTTGCTATCTCTGAAATGAAATCATGCTATATTATTCTGAAAACTTTATTTGTAGTCGAACTTTCTTCTTTGCTTATATCTACTTTTTCTTATTTTTCATTTCAATATGTGAATCATTTTAAGTGAAATGAAGTTTTCTTGTTGTCAAAAAATATTCACCATCGATACTTGCAGGCGATGTGTGCACCGATGAACTCTGTAAGTATCTTTGTGATCCCTCAAGGTGGATTGCGGTACACTAATAATCTTAGGGTCTGGGAGGCTAAGGCAATAGGACTTGGGAACATGGTGGGGAGGGAGCAGTCTATCTAAACAACATAGAAATAAGTAAAACTAAAAAGAAAACAGAAGGAGGGAGAGGGAGTGGGGAGAGAGGAGGAGATGGGAGGGGAAAGCAGAGAAGCTTTTAAAAAAACTCATTGGCATATAGAAAAATGCAAAAATAACCATAATATGCATTTATCCACCAGATTAATAATTACCAGCAATTGCAACCCCCACTGGATCATGGCGAGGGATGGAGAGGTCTTGCTTGATGCTCAAGTGCACAGCACCCAATGCTTATCCACCTCAGGCGATAATGGTTGAGGAACATGCTGAACCTCTGGTTCAGACAGATCACTATTTCCAGATGATTATCCCACACAGTTCAAATCAAGAAACACCAGAAATGCCCAATGGTTCCCCATCTTAAAATGACGCTGCATAAATGAAATCCACAGCAATCCCCAGGGGAGGGATGCTTTTCCTCACTATAAAGAACCTGTATTCCTGGGAATAAGTCTGTTGACAGAAAAGTTGCTTTATTTATTCTCAGAATCATGCGACCAATGTTTAGGTAGGGATCCACAGAATCGCCTTCTGTTGCAGTCTCACGGTTCCATCAGTGTCCTTATATGAGATCCTGTTCATTCCTGCACCATCACATTATATTTTTGCCGAGGATCTTTGCTAGCAGTTTATTGAGATTATTTTCCACAAGAATCAATTTTGGCATTTTCCTCTTCTTCACTTTGTTTTTCACTCTTTCAAATCAAATTTCAATCTTGCACATTACTTCTCCTTATGCTGTATTCAGTGTTGACAGAAAAGAGGGAAATTTGTGTTCACTGCTGCTCCAAATCAATATAGAGACACAAGGGAAAATCAACAAGCAAGAATCTTAGAGACATTTCACAGAGGATTTACAAATGGATATTCTGCATATGAGAAAGCCTGCAAAAAAAAGCCCAATCAAGATAGGAATCAAGAATATGAAGTAACTATAAATATTGATGGCAGAGATATGACTTTGCATGGCTCAGAAAACTTTATGCATCTATTAAAATCAAACATGCATATTTAACAACTGCACAATTTCACTTTTAAGACTATCTAAAATAATTACTCAGATATCTCAAAAGACAGATACAAGGTTATTCTTGGACATGACACAAATATTCTTAGTTTGCTGGGAATAATTGCTACTTTTTGCATTTCACACAATTGACAATGTGTCTGAGTATTTTGTTGTTGTTGTTGCTGTTGTTGTTTTGTTTTGCTTTTCAACTTGACATAAACTAGAGTTAGGAAGAAGTAACCTCACCTAGGAAAATTCCTCCACCAGATTGCCTGTCAACAAGTTTGTTGAGGCATTCTCTTGATTGATGATTGATAATTGATGTGGGAGAGCCCAGACCACCAGAGGTGGTGCTATATCTGGGTGGGTGGTCCTGGGTTGTGTAGCAAAGCAGCTGAACATGCCATGGGGAGCAAGCCAGTAAGCAGCATTCTTCCATGCTATTCCTTCCCTTACGTCCCTTGCTGTGAAACTTTGACCTGGGAAACAAGATGTATAAAACAAGAAAAGACTTTCTTCCACAAAGTGGTTTTAGTCAGGGTTTATTATGAGGATAGAAAGTAAACTAGGACACCATGAAATCCTCTGGTATCATGACCAAGTCTTACCCAACTGCAGCAAGAGACACCATGGGGAGACTGTGCTGGTTACTTGTATGTCAACTTGACACAGGCTAGAGTCATCTGAGAGGAGAGAACCCCAGTTGAGAAAATCCTCCAATAAGATTAGGTTTTAGGCAAGCTTGTAGAACTATTTCTCTCTGTCTCTCTCTCTCTGTCTCTCTCTCTCTCTCTCTCTCTCTCTCCTTTTTTTTTTTTTTTTTTTTTTTTTTTTTTTTTTTTTTGGAGCTGGGTACCGAACCCAGGGCCTTGCGCTTCCTAGGCAAGCACTCTACCACGTAGAACATTTTCTTAATTGATGAATGATGAGTCTTGCCTAATGTGGGTCTTGCCATCCCTGATCTGGCAGTCCTGGGTTCTATAAGAAAGCAGGCTTCTCAAGCCAGGAGAAGCAAGCCAGTAAGCTGTGCTCTTTCATTGCCTCTGCATCAGACCCTGGGTTCCTGCCCTGTTTGAGTTTCTGCTTTAACTTACCTCAATGATAGGTTGCCACCTGGAAATATAAGCTGAAATAAACCCTTTCCTACTCAACCTGCTTTTTGGTCATGGTCTTTTATCATAGCAATAGTAACCCTAAAACCAAGGTTCATTATTGAATGAACAGACAGAAAGAAAGGCCCCTTTTCTTAGAGTCCACAGAGTATCTTTATTTATATCAAGTTCCAGGAGCAAAGTAGTGATGAGGGTAGGAAAAGAGGTTATTTTTGGAAAGAAGGGCATTGACAACTGAAGTGGAACCCAGTCCCTTTTGGAAATGTCTCCTACTTCCTCCTGTTTCTGTGGCTAACATATTTATTCCATTAGACCTATTTATTAATCAAAAGAGTCATAGTCTTAAAACTCTATCCCTCTTCTTACATCTAACTGTTCAAAGGCTTTCCAAATGCCTTTATATGTGTATTCTTGGGTGATTTCCAGGGTCACAGTGGAATGACGTGAATTAAGACTTTAAAGCATAATAATTCAACTGAATTTCGCAGCTTGACATGGATTCTTCTGACTCTAATCGAGTCTTTCCTTGTTACTTACTCATAGCTTCACACTGCATCACTCTGTACATAACTTGCTCCCAAGATGAAGCTGATATCAGGTGAAACCATACAACCCATGAAATACCTACTCGTAACCAGGCATCACCCCCGGTTTCAGAGCAGCATGAACAATTCAGTGTTCAAAGAGTTAAGCCTAAGATGACTTGAGAGGTGATATAGTTCAAAGCCCTTGCCAATAACTCTGCATTTTGGGCCGTATGCGCCAAGTGAAATTTCCCTGTGTAAGAAAATGAATGAGGCAAATTACTGGTGATGTCATCAACGTGATCACTGCTAATGACTATTTTACTCTTGGGATTGCCTGGTGCCGCACTGGCAGGGGTGAGGGAGCTCATTTCTACAAATCTCTTTTGATTGTTTGTGAGGCATTTTGCATGTTGTAAAAGCTGAATGTCAGGAGATGATAGATAGATCAGGGCTTGAGTATAACGCAGGGGTGGGGGAAGGAAAGCGTGTTCTTTGCCCTTCTTTGGTGATTTCAAGGGCTTTGCTCCTGGTGATGTGTATTTAAACAATTATATTTTCTCTAAAATAAAAAGTGCAATCATTACTTAATATTATACTATGTGGTTTATTTCCAGAAGTGGGTTGAGAGTTTTAGAATTTGAGGGAAGTAGAAGACCTAATTTTAATGTGACATATCCTGGTCTAGATTTGTGATCATTGTCAATTGAGTGACTTATTACTCTAGAATTAGTGATTATCAAGAGTTCAGGCTTATGCTTGCTCCTACTTTACAAACCATCCTTTTGCTTTCTGCTGCATATAAGCATCTTCCTCTGGGGATGAGAAACACAAGAACTGGGATGGTAAGAAAAGTAAACAAGAGTCACATTGGTAGGTGGGGAGGAAAAGAAAGAAGCCAGCATGTGCAAAGATACTCAAACCATGGCCTGTTGAGAGTGGATATTGTTTGCACCGAGGCATTCTTTCCACCTAGACTGTCTGTTAGAGGTGAGTAACTTGACTGGGTCACAGCCCCATGACACTGACCTCCAAAAGTAGCTGGATGAAACATATCACCGTGTCACTGCAAAACATGATGCCTAGCTTCTGAAGTACCAAGGGCAGAGTCACTCATAGAACAGGAAACAACTGATAGGCAGCTGTGACAGTTAAGGGCAAAGCTAGCTTCAGAAAGTCATAGTGTTCAAGACGAAAAGGTAGTCCTTGGTTGTACTTTTGCTTCTGCCATCTTAAATTTGCCAATAACTTAATTTTTTTTAAAAAAAAATGTATGTGTATGGGTGCAAAGTCAAGTGTGTGTATGTAGGGAGTACTAGAAAGGGTGTCAAGTTCCCTGGAGTTGGACTTACAGGTACTAGGGTGCTGCTACATGTGAGTGCTAGGAACCCGGTTTGGGTACTCTGAAAGAACATTAAGTGTTCTTAAGCACCGAGCCACCACTTTCTAGAAATATATACGGTAGTGTTTTGCTTTGTGAGCCACCTTGGGATGGCTTCTCAGCAAATCAGACAGTGATGTTTTGAGGAAATAACACTGAAAACTGCAAGCTATGCAAGCTTATTTTGGGTGGCATGGATCAGGGTGAGCATTTTTCCTTTCTCCAAAGAGCAAGCAGGTAGATGTGACATAGTCATCCAAAATGGTTCAATACCCTGAAGTTTCCTGTATCCGAAGCTCTTCCTTTTAAAGGTTTGTTTAATGTTTAAAGATTGCATGCTTCCACGTGTGGTTATGTGCACACTAGTGCATGTGTTGACTGTGAAAGCCAGGAGAGGGCATTGGATCCCCTAGAACTGGAGTTATAGGTAGGAGCCACCTGACATTAAGTGCTGGGAGCAGAGCCCAGGTCCTTTGCCAAAGAATTGTGCATGCCTGTGCTAAGCCAACTTTCCAGTTTACTTCCAAAATTTCTATTTGAAGTTCTTGAAAGAAGGAAATCTCTGCTTGATAACCCATCAAGACTTAAGAACGATTGAAAATGGGAGAGGAACATTAGATACACTTATCAATTATGAAGTTCTGACCAATTTTCTGCCACTGAATGTCCCCCCACCAGTTCAATTGAGGCTATAAATATAGATCACAGTTTCATTACCAAGATTTTAAAATACCAAAGAGACAGAGAGGACAATTGTACCGGCACCTGGGAAATTCTAGAATCTTTACAAAGTGAAGAAAAGGAAGATCTCTATTGTCAAGCATATTTCCTCTGTCAAGTGCCATGATTGACATGATAAATATAGTGTTTCTTTTCATTTCCTCATGGCTTCAAGCAGAGTAGACTGTTATCATTTGCTCTGAATGAGAAAATGGATTCAGAAGGAGAGTGAATCAGACAGCTACACAGCTGATTCCTTCTAGTCTTGCTACCTGGAAACCTGGGGCTACTACTACAAAAACCTACCCTGGCTTTTCATGTTCATCTGGTCAACCTGTTATTGTTCTATTTTCCTTGTGTCATGTACCTCTCTACTCAAGCCTCTCCATCCCACTGAAACAGGAAAAGTGGGATTTGGGTAGATGAGTGGGTGTTTCAGTTCATGATGGTCATCTGTGCACAGTTCCCAACTAAGAGAGCTCAGAAGAGCAAAACAAAGAAAAGTGTAGATCTGGAAGGTGGCAAGGTGTGGGACCATGAAAGGCATCCTGGTCCCAGGTTGAGGAGGTTTGAAACCCCACTGAAAGGTTTGGTACACCTTTTGCCTGACTCCCAGGAAACCAGGCTTATCACTAGCCTGCAGCCCTCCATATTTGTGGCCATCAGTCCCATAAGGGAGATGCCCCAAGCCCCTCCATAGGTAGAGGACATGACCACAGGTCACACAGGGTTAAGACAGATCTCCATTAAAATGAGGTACCTAAAGGCCTGGAGGCTTAGCCAATCACCGTTTCTTCCCAGGCACTCCTTCTTGCAAAAAGGTATTTAATCTCAGGCCCACTCTGAGAAGTTGGGTATGGATTTATTCATCTGCTTTCCATGGTGACAATAAACACCTTAAAGCCATGGACTGCTTCTTTTCATCCATATCAGCCGTGGAGCACCAGAGAGAAGGTCTTTGCCTAGAGAGCTACCGTCTAATCTCCCAAAGAAAGCCTCCCTGTGCACCCAGTTGCAGCACCCACCAAGATCAAGCCTACCACTGTTCAACCAAGGACTACTATCCCCTCCCCTTGCGGGGCAGTTGGAGCTCACCCTCCTTCCCCTTCAGCCCTGGGTTAGATCCAGCCCCACAGGCCCCCACTCAGCTCTCAGCTCTTCTGCAGCATCCCTGCGGCATCCCAGCGGCACCTGGATGACCAAGAAGCTGACAACAAGACAGACCTCAGGCCCATTGCAGACCGGGGACCCCCGAGCCAGCTCCAGCTGTGTCCTGTGCCTCAGACTGTGGTTCCCCACCCCAGGAGTAGTGTCCTAAGGCTTCCCACAGCCCGACACCCACCCGGCAGTGGCATGGGTAAGCATGGTCAATCTTCCCGTGGACACTGGACATTGCCCTCTCCCCCAATAACCCTACAACAAGGTGTGATTCACATGCTAGTTACCTGATTGGAAACAGATGAACAAAACTAGATGTCATCTTATTTTCAGATAACAGACCTATCCTGTGAACAGACTATCTTGTGGCATTTCACAGATGATGAAAAGTACTGATACTGATGCCCAGTTATTAAAATGAAATAGATTTCACTAGTCCATGGTCATAGGCATAAAGATGCTACAAGAAGCTGGCCTTGGAGAGAGTTAAGACTGGCTGGTACCAAATCCTACCTTTGCTGTTTACCTAAGGTTTGTAACCTCAGCAGGGCGTTGTAAGAAATGAAACCTGGCAAATATGAGTGACAGAACCTCAGACAGAATACTAGATCTGAGAACTGGAGCTTCACTGTCCTTCATTAACACACACTCTCTCTCCTTGACTTCCACCCTGAAATCTGGTACCTTAGCCTTCATCATTTCCTGTCCATGACACTGTCCGAGCCCCTTAAAATGTGTCTTTGTTCCTTAATTCTTTCTTTAACTTATCAACTCTTCCGGTCTTTTAAACCAAAAATGTCAGTCATTCACCAGCTCAAAATCCTCCCCTGCTGGACACCCTCTGCTCCATCCAAAGAAGAATTATGAGGATACTCTGCAGAGGATTCAAGGCACAGTGACATCATCATGCCTTTCTGGGCTCACTGATAAATATCCTGCTGACTACCCACTGTTCTCTGTACAGGAAAGCATCTAACTGCTGCCTGGAGTTCTCCCTTCCACCTCAATTTCTTTGTCTATTAATATTCCACTCATAATCTATTCAGGACCTTTCAATGGATGGTTGCTGTGTCAGCTCTCATAGGTCAGGGTGTTTTTTTTTTTCCCTCTGTAAAGCCTCCTGTGGAGACTGCCTCTTCCAAGCTCTTCCTGTACTGCAACTGGGGCATTATTTAACTATAGCAACCACTGCTATAGTTAACAGCTTTCCTGTCAAATGTGTTTTGTGTCTTGACTGGATTCAGAACGTACATCTAGGGACCACTGCCCCTTGGCATAGCATTTCACTCCATACAGACTCTTGACCAATGCTTACTGACTAGATCAATCTGAAGTCATTCAGATTGGCCAGAGTAGATAGTTTCTCAGCCATATTCTACTGCTTATACAGTAATCAGGGCTGTATTTTCTTTTGTTTTATTTGTGAAGAGCTCAAGGCACAGATGCTAGGCAAGTACACCTAAGAAGCCATATCCCCAGACTGAGGTGTGTGTGTGTGTGTGTGTGTGTGTGTGTGTGTGTGTGTGTGTGTGTGTGTGTGTGTGGTGTACTGGTAATTATTCTGGGACTTATTGTAATCTATGGAGAACATTAGCACATTATCAAATCCATGATTTAATAGAAACTGAATGGCTCTGTGTTTCTATGGCAGAGATAGAACTCATCATTACAGAAGATGGAAAACATCTTAATTTCCATTCCAGATCTTCTTTAGATGTGACATCCCTAGAGATGTGACAGTCATATGTCTTATGAGGAAGGACTACCTCTCTTCCAGTTGTTGGTAGAAATGTGGGAGATATGCTCCACATGTTACCGCTTTTAGGTGTTCTCTGGGCAACAGAAAGCTACCTTGCTCAAGGTCACGTGTGTCTGAGAATAACCCCCACCCAGTGTCTGATTGAGAGCGTTGGAGTCTGGCTACTATGGCATAATATGCGAGAACTCCAACCATTTTAGCTCTAGTGCTTTCCCTAAGGCTGGCTAAATGTGAGGTTGACAGTAGGAGAGGGCATTGACATTGCAGAGCCATAAGGACAGTTAAATCTTTATTAATGTCAGATGGTGGTGTTAAATTATACAAGTCCAAGAATATATCATGATTTCAGCCAGTGGCAAGAATAAAGTGGCAGGCAAGAAGGCCTTAGTTACAGAGTCAGAAAGATGGTCAACATTAGAAAGTACCCCGTGCTTAAAATACATGGAAAGCCAATAAGGGCAGACCGTATTACATCACTAGATGGAACTGAGGATGCATGATAAGGTAGCTGAAAACAATGACCTCATTGAAAGAAATTCTGATTTTGAAGAGTTCTGTATCTGAGCCAGTGTTTATATTGAGAGCCCATTAAATAAAAACAGACAGAATGAAGAACCCTCACCAGAATGAAATATGCAGTGTGACTGTTCTTCCCCAAAAGGGCTAGTAGCCATTTACCCAAGTAACTTTATATGTAGTGAATAAGGATACTCAAACTGATATTGACACCAGGGCCCCAAGTCTGCACGGCCTCATGTTGGAGTATGGCCAAGCCGCGAGATGGATCCGATTAATGTCCAACTTAATCTATGTGCCTACAACTGTCTTTCTTTTTTCAAAAACTTTTGAAATTGCTCCTCCATAAAGCCAAAATAGTAAAACAAAAGCAACATTGCATTCTGTAGATTGTGAAAAATGGATATCATTCTTGGGGAATCTCCTTATCGAATCCCCATTTGGCTAATTAATCTAGTCTTACAGAAATCATTTCATATTTAGAGGGCAAAGCACTGCCATTAACCTTTCCAAATACACCTCCAACTAAAACTCTACCTTCTTGCTGATTTGGTAACTTAAATATAATGAATTTACTTGGTTTTCATACATTGTTTGTAGTTACACTATCATCATTTCTTTCTACTCCATCAGTCAAGAAGATCAAAACTAGTTCATCTGTAAATTTATTAGATAAAACAAGAATCCTAAAACTGTATCCAAGGGAGGTATTTATTCTCTTCTTCCTCAGCCTTGCCAACAAAATTGTTCAAAGAACCTTCAGCCACGTCTAACAACCCATAATACATTGCGTTGATCATTTGCATTGATCATCATCAGACAAAGCAGACTGGCACCACCTCATTAGCGATCTAAGCATCCCGTGCACAGATGGCAGTGGGCCGTGGGCCCTGCAGAGATTCTGAATTTACCACACTAGTCAAACATTTTAGACCCAGAGGTCAAGGCAATTCAGGATCTTATTTATACCACTCTTCTCTAATTTCAGTAAAAGGAAAAAAGAAAGCAAATATTCTCATGATTCTTGGGCCATAAATCTAAAATCAAGGTATTGCCAGGGACTTGCATGCTCCAGAGACTTCGTATAATGCCAATCTCTTGTCTCTTCCTGCTTCTGATGGCTACAGATAGTCCTTGACTTGTTACCTCATCACTATAATCCTTGTCTATGAGAGAACTTTGCTTTATTATTTCTGTTATTCCATTTCCCCTTTGTCCCTTAAACTTTAATTTACTTGTGCTTACTTATTTTTATGTGTATAAATGTTTTACCTGCATTAGACACATGTGCTATCTATATTCCTGATGCTGGAAGAGAAGCAAAAAGTGTTTATGAAACTCTGGAAGTGGAGTAATGGACCATTGGGATCTTTCATGAGGGTCCTGGAGACAGAACTCAAGACCTCAGCAAGAGTAATAAGTGCTCTTAATCTCTGAGCCATTCCTCTAGTCTTTCCACTTGTCATGAGACTCTCATGGTGAACATGGATAACTCAAGCCATTTTTTAAACTTCAAAATCCTTAATTTATTTATGTCTGGAATGACATATTTCTAAAGAGAGCAACATTTTTTTAAATTGTGAGTATCTTTTCCGGAACTACTATTCATTTTATAAAGAAATCCAAATAGAAAGCCAAACTACTCTGTTTTAGGATACATAGATTCACAGGCAGTAGTCTGGCCAATCAGAAAGAGCAAATATTGCTGATGGAAAAGAATTGTGGGTGGAATCCTATGAAGGGCATGTGTGCATTTGGAGTTATTGGGATTGATGGCAATGCTGACTTCACAGTTTTATGTCACGTAAAAGCATCCCCCCCCCGGAAGTGGCCCTGATCAATTAAACAGTGAAAATGTCAGTGAGCCCTGTGTGATGGTTGATTTCAACAGACATCTTGGCAGGGCTTAGAGTTACCTGGGAAAGGAGTGTCAACGAGAGACTGTCTAGATTAAGTCAACCTGTGAGTTTGTCTGTAGAAGATTTTCTTAAGAGGGTTCAGTGGGGTGTGGTTAATGTCGGGTGTGGACTGAAGGAAGAGGAGAGAGGGAGCCAAGCATATATATTGTCCTCTCTGTTTATTGACTTGGATGCTGAGCACGCCCTCAAGCTCCTACCACTATAACTTTCCTGTGTGATGCTCGGTAGCCTTAGCTGTAGGCTAGAATGAGCCCTTTTCCCTAAGGTGCTTTGGTGAGGTATTTTGTTGCAGAGGTGTGTAAAATATAACTAAGATAATATATCATAGCTCAGGAGTGACACAGGCATATGAAGCAAGCATAGCAACAGAGGTAGGATCATCCCCTTGACCAAACTTGTACTAAACCCGTGTTGGAATTGAGTATTTATGTTCGAAGCATAGAAACCCTGTGCTTCCAACAGAAGATTAGCTGGTCCATTCTCTCCTACCAACGCCTCAACTCTTTCTCAGAAAGATCGACTGATGGTTCAAGGCATGGAAGGAAGGTTGCAACCCAATCTTTGAAGGCTTACAGAAGTTTTCATCCATGGGCAATACTGAAGGCCTAATTGAGCTCACTGAACAGCAGTGATAGGAAGTGAGGAGCAGGAGGACAGTTATGGCAGAATGTTAGCAGATACCAGAACACCCAGTGCATCCAGCCTGAAAAATCTTCTCAATAGTAAACACATAGCCTCAGCGAGAGATAAGAGAGACGCACCCACGAGAGTTCCAAGGGGAATTTCAGTCTGTTCTCTATGCTCATGGCTTCTACAACTGCAAATACAACCCATCCAGGACAGAAGATATTCACCAGTAATAGTCTGTGTTAAATAAATGCATACTTTGATTTCTTATCATTCCACCAAGCAGTGTAACAATGTATGTACATAGTGTTATGTACATAGTGTTAAGTATTAGGTGTTAAGTATAACGATTTAAAGTATAGCGGCAGTGTGCACTGGTTTATGTGCAGATAGTAGGTTTTTGTTAGGACTTGGTCTTAGAATTTTAATCTCAAGGATCCTGTACATGTCAAAGGAGAGTTGTATTTTCAACCTGGACTTTAGACTGTGCATGCTATCAGCAGCACAGGACTACTATACTCCTTTTGAGATGTCCGCAACCTCAAAAAAGTCTCCCCTATCCCTCTTTTAAATAGAGAATTTTCAAAAAAGGGAAGAGATGAGTCAGCAAAAGTATGATAGTCATTAAAATTATAATTAAATCCAAGTAAGTCAGGAGGTGGTCATGTGATGTCTAAGAAAGTCTTATTCAAACACCATGCCTCACACTCAGGATACTGCCTTACTAGTAGTTGCCACAGATCAGACTCCAGACAAGGGAGGATCATGGTTTAGATGTGCCCACCTTTTTTTCCGGGAAAGAATCAGGGCTTGGAATAGAAAACACATGTAACAAAAGTGTTGACCTAGACAACACTAGGAAAACCATACAAAAATGCACTTAACTGTAACGCATCCCTAATCTGTGAGTAGACTGTCAACATCATAAGAAGCAGACTCTGTGTGTTTTTAAATCCAAGTATAGTTAAATCCAAGTTTTTTTTAAATCTAAGTATAATTAAAATAGTGGTGTGTTATAAGGTATGTTGTGAGGTCCAGACAGTGGGCACAAGTATGTTGGGGAAGGAGATAAGAAAGACAGGGGATTCTTCTAAAATGCATTACCAGTGACATTGTATGTCAGCTTTGGTGTTGGGGTATTGTTATGGATGCTCTTGTGTTTTCTCCAAGGCATTGTTCAATATTAGTTTCCTTTTCCACTTATGTGCCTTCCTGACTATAGGGTGAATTTCCGTGTTCTGTTTGACCAGGAAATGCTATATCCCCTTCCCCCCAGAGATGCTTGTGTTGGCTTCAGCTTTCACAGTCAGCATCACTCATGGCTCAGATGCTAATGGATGCAATGCTGGCTGTATTTTGTCTTCTATCACAGGGGCAGAATGTTCTGACATTTATTTGCAGACTAACTCCATCCCAATTCACTAATTTTTCTGACCTTCATGGTTTTTTTTGTTCTCTCTTTCCATAATTTTTCATTTAAAATTCTAATAATGACTGTATTTCTTAAATTATATTTTGATTTTGAAAGAAGCAAGCTAACAAACAAACATATAAATAGATGGGGCATTGAACCCTTAATACATTTCAAGATTCATCTTCTAATTGCTTCTCCTGTTGATCCTGGTTTGTCACCATGCTTCCCACTGGTGTATAAATTTACAAACATCATGCAAATGCATAATTTGTAATAAAACTGACTAATGAACATTAAAAGCCAATTATTCCTATACATCTGCTAGCTATGGCTAGCAATAACTATATATCTTTTAGATTTGTGGCCGTGTTTGCCTTAGTAGGATTTTAATCACTCGTTAATTTATGGATTTCAATATGAAGTACAGGCAGCCACAGTCCCCAAATTGCTTCCGTTTTATAAATCTGAGAGCAAGGGAACCTCAAAGTGCTTCACAGTGCTACATAGCCTTCTTTTTGAATCATTTCTTCATGCTACTGTCAGCTGGAGATGGAATCAGGCAAAACCTCTATAAAACACATTGCATGTAGATGATTTTATAGACTATTAATGAACCACTTTACCATTCGTTATAGGAACAGCCTGTGGTACTTTATTCTGATTGACAGCTTGGCTGGATCTAGAGTCACCTGGGAGATATGCCTTCTGCCCTGTCTGTGGGGCTTATCTCGATTAGATTAATTGAGGTGGAAAGACCCACCTTAACTGTAGGAGGCACCAATGCACTCCAACAAATGAGTGGGGCTCTGGGATAAATAAAAGGGAGAATGACAAGCTGAAAACTAGCCTTCACCTCTTGCTGCTTCCTGACCTTGGGTGCAATGCACACAGCTGTCTCAAGCTCCTGTCACCACACCTTCTCAGAGTTGGTGCATACATGCCGGAACTGTGAGTCTCGGCAAACCCTTTCTCTCTTAAGTTGCTTTTGTCAGAGTGTTACTTCACAACAGCTAGACGAGCAGCTAGTGTACACACTGAATCTATTTATGTCACTCTTCCATTTCTCAGTTGACTTCCAAGTAGCCTAATATTTCTGGAGTCAAGGTGCATGTATGTAGAAGGCACATAATGCTACATTTAGATGGAAGGACCCTGATGGCGGTCCAGTCCTTACTTGTAGAGTCATAGTACCATACTGTCTTTATACCCATACCTACCAAGGGAAACACATCTAATGGCAAAAGTGTGCTCCTATCGGAAGGGAGAAATTAGATGAATTACAATCTAGTCTCTGAAGTAGTTATCCGTAGCCATGGCAATAGGGAGCTTAAGATAGGGTCAGTGACAGACCTCCCAACTGTACTTCTGAGAAACCCCACATTATCCAAGAAAGTCAGAGCTTGTGAATGACCCTGTCCCAAAGAAACACATCTATTTGACTGAACATGAGGTCCTTGGCTCATGCATGGTGGCCACATGACCTCCACTATCCGGTGGCATAGGATCATTTTTTCCCTTTTACGCAACAGCCTGCTTTATGCTCCTCTGTCTTTGGTATCAGGGAGTCCAGATGCAGAAACAAAACCACTTGGTAGAATGAGTAATACCAGCAATAAATCTATCATGAAGCTAGCAGAAAATAGAGAGAATGTTCTGGATAGTGTAGTTCTACATGTTCCATACTTATATGAGCAAGATAAAAATACAGGTTGTTTCAAATATATGGAAGGTAGGGTGTAGAAAATAATCTAAGAGTGAGAGGTTGATATTGAGATGAGAACAATTTGATTCTGCAGATTATCATAAAATGAAGGTCTGCTACTCACTAGGTATTTAGCTCGTGGCACAGTTTAAGAAGAGAGGGTGATAGAACCCAGGTGAATACTAAGAAAGATCAAAGTGGGGCACACTTCTTGAGTGTGGAGTAATACCAGAATTATTTAGAAGTTACCTTGTATATGGAGACACAAGCACAAAATAATGGACACTATCCTGGGTTCCATGAGAGCGTTTGGACCCTTACAAAAGCCAGGATTCACCAATAATGAATCAGGTGAGGGTCTGCTTTAGAAAGCAAGTCATGTGATAGAATAAATGATGGGAATACATATATTCTGTGTCTCCATTTCTTGAGCATATCTTACTGCATAAAGTGAGATGGAGTTTGCACAGGTCCAGAGGTAGGTAGCATTTTAGAGTTGCTGCTAGAGTTTGGCAAAACATGTTTGAGCCATACTATAAAATCTAGAGTTAAAATATTCACTGATGGCAGTACAAATGAACTAACATGAAATAAATAAATGATGTAGTACAAAGGTCGGCAAACAACATCAAGGTCCAAATCTAGACCATTCCTATTGTAAACTGACCATGAGATAAGAATGGTTTTGTTTATTTTTATTTACATTTTTATATGTCTAAGAAGGAAACAAAAAGAATAAAAATTTATGACATAGGAAAGGTGTGTAAAAATCATATTTCATGTTCAACATCTTTAGTCATAAGGGAAATGCAAATCAAAACAACCCTGAGATTTCACCTCACACCAGTGAGAATGGCTAAGATCAAAAACTCAGGTGACAGCAGATGCTGGCGAGGATGTGGAGAAAGAGGAACACTCCTCCATTGTTGGTGGGATTGCAGACTGGTAAAACCATTCTGGAAATCAGTCTGGAGGTTCCTCAGAAAATTGGACATTGAACTGCCTGAGAATCCAGCTATACCTCTCTTGGGCATATACCCAAAAGATGCCTCAACATATAAAAGAGACACGTGCTCCACTATGTTCATCGCAGCCTTATTTATAATAGCCAGAAAATGGAAAGAACCCAGATGCCCTTCAACAGAGGAATGGATACAGAAAATGTGGTACATCTACACAATGGAATATTACTCAGCTATCAAAAACAACGACTTTATGAAATTCGTAGGCAAATGGTTGGAACTGGAAAATATCATCCTGAGTGAGCTAACCCAATCACAGAAAGACATACATGGTATGCACTCATTGATAAGTGGCTATTAGCCCAAGTGCTTGAATTACCCTAGATCCCTAGAACAAACGAAACTCAAGACGGATGATCAAAATGTGAATGCTTCACTCCTTCTTTAAATGAGGAAAAAGAATACCCTTGGCAGGGAAGGGAGAGGCAAAGATTAAAACAGAGACTGAAGGAACACCCATTCAGAGCCTGCCCCACATTTGGCCCATACATATACAGCCACCCAATTAGACAAGATGGATGAAGCAAAGAAGTGCAGACCGACAGGAGCCGGATGTAGATCGCTCCTGAGAGACACAGCCAGAATACAGCAAATACAGAGGCGAATGCCAGCAGCAAACCACTGAACTGAGAATAGGTCCCCTATTGAAGGAATCAGAGAAAGAACTGGAAGAGCTTGAAGGGGCTCGAGACCCCAAAAGTACAACAATGCCAAGCAACCAGAGCTTCCAGGGACTAAGCCACTACCTAAAGACTATACATGGACTGACCCTGGACTCTGACCCCATAGGTAGCAATGAATATCCTAGTAAGAGCACCAGTGGAAGGGGAAGCCCTGGGTCCTGCTAAGACTGAACCCCCAGTGAACTAGTCTATGGGGGGAGGGCGGCAATGGGGGGAGGGTTGGGAGGGGAACACCCATAAGGAAGGGGAGGGGGGAGGGGGATGTTTGCCCGGAAACCGGGAAAGGGAATAACACTCAAAATGTATATAAGAAATACTCAAGTTAATAAAAAAAAAAAATTGCCATCTTGCTGAAAGCAATCTACAGATTCAATGCAATCTCCATCAAAATTACAACTCAATTCTTCATAGAGTTACAAAGAGCAATTTGCATATTTGTTTGGAATAAAAAAAAACCTAGGAGAATGAAAAGTAAAAAAAAATCATATTTCAATGTCATTCGGTGTTTTGCTAGAATATAGGCTCGTGTTTCCTTGCTTACACATTAACTAAAGCTAATTTCAGAAAAGGATATCAGACACTGTGTGGCTATAAATCTTAACATTGCTACGTCTATTTACAGAGAGGACGGAAGGCAGGCCAGTTTCTGATGACGAGGACTCATTCCTCAACCTGCATTAGACAGGATAGACTTGTGCTTTCTCTTTAGTGACTTCTTTTGCCACTCATCTGTACATAGCCAGGTTCACTTGTCAGTGTTTGTGTTCCATTTTCAGTTTTTCCTTTCAGTCTTACTTGTTTCACTTTTTAAGCTATGCAAAATATTAACATAGTTGTAAAAGTCAGCTGTACATCAAACTATACCCTCCCCTCGGTGAGTGCCCATTCTCCATTGTGCATTTCACCCCTTTTCCAATCCACTGCCTTCCACCATGATCTTGCTTCTTTGTGTGAGGTACATAATGACGTAATTTCTTGTTTATCCTGTGTTTGTGTGTGTGTGTGTGTGTGTGTGTGTGTGTGTGTGTGTGTGTGTGTGTGAGAACTGGCACATAAATGCAATGTTTAAAATTTCCAGTTCATTTTTTTGCATAATGAATAGCAACTAAATCTCATGTTTCTTTTTTCAATTCCTGTTCATAAAACACTTAATATTCATTCAAATAAACATTTGTCTTTCACTTTTCTTGCTTCCCAGGTTCTTATTTGATGAATGCGTAATAGTTTATCTAACCAAACCCCTTGTTGTATGAATGTTTGATGCTAATATTCCACATTTGCAAACAATGCTACTGTGAATATATCATATATTTGTACTCTTGGGTGTCCAGTGTTTTTATTTTGAGCATAAAAACATTAGCTCAGGGGAGTTAAGTTCTTGATCAGTGAATAAACAGAGCTCTGAAGTGTACACCAGTGCAAAGAGAATCTTTCTTGGGGCTGGCACGATGGCTCCCTTAGTACATAGAGACGTTGCCACCTTGGAGCCTGGAAAGCAGCTTGCTTTATTCTCAGGTAACATAAGATAATGTCTACCTTACGGGAAACATAGAAATTGATTTTCTTATAGCACATTATAAAAGAATCATATTCTCTGGCCTTCAGTTTCTTTATTTGTGGTGCAGACCTACTATGTGTACAGCATCTACCCAGACAACTCTGTATTGTACATATGAGAAGTGGGATTCAGGAGACCCAGGCAGGAATGAAATTCATTCATTTCTGACCCAGGAGTCTTATTTCTTCTGGCAATATCAATGAAGTTTTAGCAGCAAAATTATTAAGATGCAAAGGGGGTAATATTTTAGACCTGTCTCATATCTCAGCATTTCAAGTCAGGCTCCCCCAGCCTTTGTTCTGGAGCCTGGTGGATGGTCTTGAGCATGTATTCTTTTCTGAAAGTTCCATAGCCAATATTTTCTCTCCTCTAAGAAGCCAGATGCCCCTTGCTCTCTATTACCTTTCGATGTGTCTATATTGCAAACCACAGCTTGAAAGGCAAAATTTCTTCTAAGAAATAACATCCTTTTGAAAACAGAGGACTGACTATATTTCTTCATGTATAAAATCTATCACAGGGCCATCATCTCCACAAAAATTTTCATTTTAAAACCAGAATAATATTTGGAGAAGAGAAATTAGCATGTGGTAACTTCAGTAAGCATTGCTATTGGATGCTCATAGAAGTCACCTAATGGAATTACCAAGCAGGCAAAGAAATTTAATTTTGTTGTAATTATTCCTCTGGGAAATAGAGGGAAGAGCTGTGTATGACCTTTCAAGGCCTTTCCTTGCGTGTTGTCATGAGAAAGGCTTTTAAAATCACTTGAAGAATCCATGGAGCAAGAGATTTACGTTGTCAAGACTGTAGTGAATGGAAACTTGTGGCTTAGGAACATATTTCTGGTGACAAATCTTATAAAGCCTGACGCAGCACTGCTCCTCAGCTCAGATGGAGCCAAGTTGAGGCAGCTGGAGGAAGGAAAGGGCAGCTCTGTGCAAGGGGAGATGTGACAGTGAGACAGACATGAGGAGACACGCATCTCTAAACGAGCAGACTATGACTGGCTTCGAAGATGATGACACTTTACCTATTTGCCTTATTATAAATTTAAGCATGATTTGATTTCTCCAGCTTAGCCAGTTACATTCTCTCTCTCTCTCTCTCTCTCTCTCTCTCTCTCTCTCTCTCTCTCTCTCTCTCTCTCTCTCTCTCCTACAATTCTTCTTTGGATTTTGTATTTATGACCATGGAGTCCTGAGTTATCTATAGCTCTCTTATTTGAACATAGTCTAAGTATGATGGACAGATAGCTCCTCCTTCCACATAAAACTATAGTTAGCAACTCTTGGCTTTTCAGCGGCTTAATATTATTTAACCACTGGTACACAGAGAAATCCATGTCTCATGAAATCCCTCACCTTTCTTCTGCATGAAAGGGTGGCTTGGAAATTTACTCTCTTTTGGCCACTGGGGATTTCAGAGCAGCTCACGCAGGGTCTGGAAGGATGGATTCAGAAACAACCAATGCATTCCTGGGAAGATTTACATGAAGTCTCTCTTCCCTCAGAGGCCCAAGCAAGAAGGCTTTCCAGGGCTGAATGGCCTCTTTGTGACAGTCCTCTGCCACCCCCCTGCCACAGGAGGATTTCTGTGGGCCTAAGGGAGCTCATGCTTTATAGTGTGTTTGGCTAATGTGAGAATCAAAGGCCTCCCAGGTGTTAACAGCGGCAGTGGTGTGGAAAGCCCCGGGTGCCACAGTCTGGTTCTGGTCTGTGCTGGTTTGTTTGCCTCTTTTGGCATTAGCTAACTCTCAGTTTCCTTTCACCTTTGGTTGGAATGAACTAGGGAGCTGAGGCAATGTTTCCCAGGGATTAGGATGTAAACCTGATCTCTCTGTAGCCTGGATCCCTTGCTTGGAAATTAGCTAGCTGAGCAAGTGTTCGGAAGGAGGTGGAGAAACATTCGCTCCTGGGAAACCACAGTGCTCTCCGTGCTTGTGTGATGCCTAAGAAGAAATCGTGCTGCATCGAGTCTGCTAATTAAAAACAAGGGTTTGTCTCTCCTCATCCGTGGTAATTAAGGCTTCTGCCTTGAGCCACCTGCACTGTGCAGTCCCCAAATGACTTGCTCTGCCCGGAAGCTGACGATCTTCAAGTTAAATGCTCTAAAGTGGTGACAAGCACTACCCTTCCAAGTCTCACCTCCAGACCAAGCCTGCTTACTTCTCTGAATAAACAAACGACATCACCAAATAATCATTTCATTATACCTTTTGAGGCAGAGTCTCTCACTGAAGCCACTGGTTCAGATTTCTGGTAGCCTAGATAGCCTGGAGAAGAGCAAGAAAGCCTGGGTTCTCCCATCTCTGCCCCACAGCTATGAGATCATAGTTATGAGCATCTGTGCTTGGAGTTTAAGTAGTTTCTAAGGATCAACTTCAGATTCTCATTCTTGCACACGATATCCATGGGTCTACCCCTGCAGCTTGATGACCTTAATATTTCCACTGTTAAATTCACAAACATCTGCACAGTAGACTCTGGCAAGGATACCTTCATGGTGACATGAAGAGGCCACTAGCAGTGGCATTTCAAGAATGTACTTCCAGGGAGAGGCAGCTTGCTTGTTCCTGCTGACTTACTGTGCCCTTTCCCCTGAGTCCCCACCCCCAAAGGGTGACTTCTGCCACCCCTTGACAAAGGCCACCACGTGATTTTCTTCCAGTCATATCTCAATTATTTTCCCCAACATGTTGCCCTTATAGGATGCAGATGGAAATCTTCATTGGCTTTTTTTTCAATTAATAGCATTTCACATAGAATAAGCTTTAAGAGGTCTGGGTTCTAGCTCCAAAATGACGTCAGAGACAAACCATAGGCCAGATCTGCAGGTTTTACATACCTCTGATTTGTTCACAGGGACTCAATCAGAGTAGCATGCAGCTCTCATCTGGGGGGGACCAGTTTTTTCCTCATTTGTTTATCAAGAGGTTGAAGCTAAGAGGAGCCAGATGCCCTTTGCAAGTGGGCACTTGACATTAGAAACATAGGCTCCAGCCTGGCTTTGTTTCCCTTGCTCCAGACTAGGACCTCCCCATTGCTATCTGCAAAGTATAAACAAGCTTTCTGTAATGTATGACAAGTATTACTGAAAGGGAGTGGTGGCGGTGGACTTCAAATCTCTGCAAATAGGGGAGGCGAGGGTGACCAGTACTTTTCAGAAAATGGACTTTCAACATGAGAGAGAGAGAGAGACAGAGACAGAGACAGAGACAGAGACAGAGAGACAGAGAGATGGAGAGAGAATAGTATGAGTAAGCTGAATCACACTAGCATTTCATCTTTATTCTTTACCAAGTCTACGGCAATTGTTCTTTTCATTATTTGATTATGAAAATGAATAATTTGGGGTGCCTAGTACACAGAATATAGCTGAGACAGACAAAATAAAAGACAAGGGAGTGACTCTTGTGGAGTGGGTTTTAGTCAAATCTAAAGAGGGTAGGTATTCGGAGCTTTAACTTAGGAATAATGTACTAATCTAGAGACATTGTGGTTTGAAGGGGCAATGTCCCCCACAGGCTTGTGTATTTGACTACTTGGATCCCAGCTGGCTGATGGTGCTATTTTAGGAGACTGTGGGACCTTTGGGAAGTGGTTCCTAACTGGGGAGGTGTGTCACAAGTGAGAGAGCCTTTGATGTTTGTTACATAACCCTCTTCTGGTTCCCCCTGCTTCCTGTTCCATATAGGAAAAGAGTCCTACCTCATTCTAAAACTGCCTGCTGCCATGCCTTCCCCCATGAGGGACTATATTTTTCCCAACAGTGAATCACAATACATTCCTCCTTCCAAGAGGTGATTTGTCAGAGTGATGAAAATAACTAATATAAAAGGATAAATATGATTAATGTGTTACTACAGTGAAACCAGGGATGGATCAGTAAACTGCTAGTACACAAGGGCAGGGTAGAGAACAGCATATAGGGTATAAAGGAGTCCAAAAATATCATAGTGGCTGTGATTGAAAGAATGAAGGATAGAATATGGGTTTTCCCATATATTTGAACTTTGGATATCAATTTTCAGATCAAGGGCAGATCATAAATGAAAACCTTTGAAAGTATGAGGACACAGGATCCAAGAGGCAATCTTTCCTCTAGAGTTATAAATGGAGACATTTTCTCTCCTCGTGGAGAGAAGATTTGAGCCAGCTGTCTAAAGAGCATCGTGGTCACTGTTGCTGTCCATCTGACCTAGTGAAGTCAGAAAGGGTTAAAACTGCTGCTTCAGAGTAGAGAGGATACTCATATGTCCGTTTATTGACTGACATGTGTCTCTAGTCCTACCAGGATTTTCTGTTTTTTTCCTCCAGATCTCAACTCTAAGGAGTTTTGTATCTTGTCAGAATGTGGACCATTATAGTTTTCAATCTCAAATCCACCCATAGGCCCTTATTCTGAAGCCTTGGTCACCAATCCCAGTACTGTTGGGAGGTGGGAGGCCTTTAAGATATGGAGGAAGTTAGCTCTTTGGAGGTGTTCCTTTGAAGAGAATATTGGAATCCTCTCTCTGCTTCTCTGTTACCATCAGACAAAGGTCTCTTCTGACATGTACTTTCACCATGAAGGGATGTCTCACCACAGGCCCCAAAACAATGCAGCCCAGTGACCACAGACTTAAACCATGTGCCAAAATAAATCACCTCCTTGATAGTTGGCTTTCTTGGGTATATTTTTTCCAAGGTGAAGGACAGCTAGACAATATTGAGTTTGTCCCTGAACAGTTTCTGGCCTGAAAGACATAGCTTGACACCCTCCATTTCATTAAATCCTTGAGCTCTCCATGCGAGGTGAGACACTGTTGATGGTGTCAAGGATACAAAGTGTGAGTGTTGTCCCTGTCATTTGGTGAATAACAGAAGCAAGCATATGGACTGCTCCTTAAACTCTCTCAGCTGTATTCTCCTCGTTGTGCCAAGACTAGATGGATGCTGGGAAGACCCACCTAAAATGGACGTGGAACAGGGCCTGGAGCTGGGGTGCTGTCCAATAAAGGGTGTCTTTCTGCCTGACTATCCAGACTTGCTGTCTGCAGGGAAGGGCTTTCAGGTCGGGAATGGAAGGACCTGTTCCACAAAGGCATCTCCGAGCTGGACTAACTCTAACAAATGCTGGATTGACAGGCTCCTGTTTCCATGGAACTTCCAGTGCTGACTGGGTTTGTGCAACAGGGTAATTAGTGTTTTCATTCTGTGTCTGTACCCCAAGGTGATTGCCTTTTATAGCAAAGTCCCCAATAAATGATTAATTAAGACTCTATAAAGTATGACTCTTGCAAGCCACTTATTACTCAAGTAGGAAACTGAAGTTTTCACGCTGGGTTTTGTTAAATCATGGCACACAGAACCCATTAATTTCTCCATTGAGTCTCAAAGCAGCTCATTTCTTCATCAGTGATGTGCCTGGACCGCAGTGGGCATTGGGGAAGGCAAAGTGAGAAAGGAAGGGATCTTAAGTGAAGGGATCGCTTAGTAACACTCTTAAACATTTACGATTTGCCCACTTCTGTGTGAGACAGCTGCTATTATTGTCCTCTTTCTATAATAAGAAAGAGGAGGCTCCTGCTTCTATGGATTGTATAAATAATTGACAATGTCACAGGACCAGCAAATATTGGAGCTTGGATTTGAAGCCAGGTACAGTTGGTGGCAAAGTGTTTCTTCTCCCTACTTACTCAGGGGCTAGCTCCAAAGAGTGATGAAAAATAGCCCATGTTTCTCATGGCTTCCATTCTTCTGAAATAAGAAGAGTGGAAGTAAAGCAGAGGTTGATCCCAGGCTATGAGTCCTAATGCTGAGAGGTGGAAGAAAATGTACGAGTATGGTTTGGGTAGATTATAGACGGGTTCATTTTTGAAAGGCAGACCACTAAGAGGAGGCAAGTTGGGTGCCAATTGTGGGTAAGTGCACTTCTGACCAGAAAAGCTGTCAATCCAAGAATGGGCCAGTTCTCAGACTCAATCAATCAACCAAAGCTCCCTCAAGCAGGAATTCATGGGCTGGCAGGTGGCTCATATGGTAATAGCCCCGGCTGCTAAGCCTTTGATGGTCTGAGTTTGTTTCCACAACTCACACGCTGGAGGGAAAGAGCCAACATCACACTGTAGGTTGTCCTGATCTCTACTCACAAGCTATGGAATATATGTGTGTACACACACACACACACACACACACACACACACACACACACACACACACACATTCACACAGGGAGAGACACAGAGACAGAGATACAGAGAGAGATGCACACACATACACATAGAGATATAGTGAGAGGAACACACAGAGACACATACACACACATATACACACCCACAGAGCAAGAGAGAGAGAGGGAGAGAGAGAGAGACAGAGACAGAGAGAGACAGAGAGAGATAGAGGGAGACAGAGAGACAGAGAGAGACAGAAACAAAGACTAAGTGAAATGTAATAAAATATTTTAAAGGTCCTTATGGCTGCTTAGTGTACCCAAAGGTCAAAATAAAGTTTTGTTTGTTTTCCGTGTTGCTAGGGATAAGACCCAGGATGTCTGCATCCTAGCACATTATCAGCATGCCTTTCTACCTCCAAATTCAACATGTTAAGGATGAGAAAGACCTATCGTCACAGCACTGGAGCTCATCCACATCAGCAATTCTCTCATTGGCCTGAATATTAGGTTTGACAGTGAAGTTTTAATAAATCACAATGTCTGTGATTTGCCCTTAAACATCTAGCTCATGGTGTATAAATTTCATGTATTTATGCATTTAAAAAAACTCCACAGATGAATCTAATATCCTGGCAGATTTGGAAGTCACTGGAGTGGAACACTCTTATTTTCCATAGACCTCATTGGCTCAGTCATAAATTAAAGGATGAGTCACAGGGTGTCACCTTTCTCTTTTACCTCTCTTAGTTTCAATGACCTTTTTCATTTCCTACCCCATCTCAGTGTCCTTTTCTCTCAACCATTTATGCCCGACTAGGATACAGTAATTCAACCTAAGATACCAACTCCTGGGATTTTCTAACTCAGAGAAGACTCTTAAAAAGAGGCATCAGTGGCTTTACAACAGCAAGGTCATGGGAGATCTATGAAGTCCTATGGAGGATTTCATAGGTTCCCACATAAGAAGATTAGAGCAGTTACAGTGGATAAAGGAAATGTACACAGGGAACCAACATCCCCTGGAGCATCACAGGGGGCTAGCATGCCTTTGGAAAACAACTTTCTGATTCTAAGGAGAATCATATCCTGGGCTTTTTGAATTACTTTATATTTTTCTTTCCTCTTGCCTACCCAAACTTACTTTATATTTATGTTGAAGAAGAATTCATTTCCTCCAGAAGTAAGATGACCTCACAAATCCTTGCTGACCAGGACAATACAAAGGTCCAAAAGGATCTCTGGCAAGTGGTTCTCCATTTGGTCCTCTATTCCTAAGATCTACACCAATACCAGTGAGTCACCACATATTCAACTCACCATGTGCCAGTTGCTACGTGCTAGACTGTAGCTCTTCAATTTTTGTCTTCCAGTTGGGATGGGAGAATATAGGGCCACAGTTGTGGGACCCTGAACACTGAACTTGGAGAGAGGGAAAACATAACCCTCATTTAATTGGAAGAAAGTACAAGCTCAGGGAAGATTTCCTATGGACTGTTAGGACTAGATAGAGGCTATGGTAGCATAGAAACACAGGAAAGGCCATCCAGGTAGGGGACCTACTGAGTCAAGGTGAAGAGGGGAAAGATGGGAACTGGAACGTGTGGAGAAATCACTAAGGCAGACATAGGAGCCCAGGAGAATCTTAGCTCAGGTTTAAGTTCCCTGTGTATAATTAGGTGGACAGATCTCCTCTCAGAGTCCCTCCTTCTTCAGCTGTAGGAAAGAATTGTGGGTAATCTTTTCCCATCTATTTTCCATAATTAAGCTCCTGAAAACTTCCCAGCCCACTATCCTGTGCAAAGTCCACAGTCACCAGTTATGTATTTCTAGTGACATTGACATCTCTCTTTAATGACACACCCAAATGACATCAACTTATCTTATACCAGCAAGTTAGTTAGTCCACAGGCCATTATAATGAACTGTATTCCACAAAACCAAAGGGAACGTGTATGTGCACGGGTGTGTGTGTGTGGGGGGGGTGTGTCTGTGTGTCTGTGTGTCTGTGTGTCTTTGTGTGTGTTTCTGTGTGTGATACTTGTGGTGGGGAGTGCTGCCTCCTCCTGGCTTTTGGTTACTTCTGGCCTGTCTGTGATGGACAGTGTCAGCCCGGGGTGAGCCAGTTGTGTCCTGGCAGGAGTTGCTCCATGCCTGACTTCAGCCGGTGGCCAAGGTACATGTAATTTGTCCACATGGCATGGTTAATAGCCCTTGGTTTATGGTTTCTCAAGAGTAGGTGGAAGGATCTCCAGTGTTGTTTTTCTTTGATTTCCTGACTTGTATTTCTCCTGGAAAATGTTTTAAAACTAATTTTGTGAAGAGTGCAATGCCAGGAGCATCTGGTGTGTACTGGTTCCTGACTCTGCTGTCACCCAGTGCCCTGCTCTATGCTTTTAACCCCGTGAATCACGTCACAGATAACACCATTGCCTGTATAAGCTCTAAAGGACACTGACAATTTATTCCTTGGCTACATGTTTATGACCACTTCATGACCAGAGCTATAAGGCTTTGAGTAGATGGGAAGAAGCTAACTTTGATTGGGTGCCATTGCTGTCCTTACCCAATGTTCTTCTCCATCATGTGAGATAAGGGACTTGATTAGCATTGCTATGCTTATCTCACAGATGAAAAATCTTTACATCTGCTTTTCAGGTCGATAATCTCAACCACCCTAGGTTTTGGATCAAGTGATGAGAAATGATCATCTTCTCGGTAGTCCCAGCCTTCAACCTGTGAACAGCTTTGATCGTTATTTTTCTTTCCTGTGTGTTTCTTACCCTTGGTGACACAGAACACACCCATCTTACTTTCCTTCTTACTCATTTAAGTAATTTGAAGAAAACTGCTTGTCTTTAATGAAAAATTGCTCTAGTAGGTTCTAAAGGCTGAAGGTAGAAACTTTTGAATACCCACCATCCACATACATCTCACACACACACACACACACACACACACACACACACACACACGCACAAACACACCAGTAAAGCATAAAGCTCTAGAGTATATTCATACACTTACACTAGAGATGGATCTCTATCAGTTTACAGAAAGTCAGGCAAGCCCATGCATTAAATCAGTCAATGGTAGATAATAGCAGAGTGTCTATTTGGGCAATGACTGCTCTTTGACACAGAACATAGCTTTCAAGCTTGCCTCCCCCATAAAGACCACTTACCTCTTTTCCTGGAGTCTATCCTGGTCCCCTTGTGTGGAGGTTGAATTGTGTAATTTCAAAAGACTTCCTGAAGCCCTAATCTCCAGTATCTTAGGCTGTGAGTGTAGTTGAAGATAGGGCATTTAAGTGGCAATTGAGAGAAAAATGAAGTCATTCTTGTTGGATCTAATCCCAGTGTTGATGTTCTTTTAAGGAAAGAAATTTTAGACACATAAGGGAGAGCTGAGAACACAAAGAGATACCAGGTATGTGTGTTCATGGGAAAATGGTTATGGAGCACTCTGATGAAACAACCTTGGAGAAATGTCAGGTGAAAGCAATCCACTGGCTCCTTCACCTTGGACTTCTGTCCTCCGGAAGTGTAAGAAAACAAACATGTGGTGTCTAAGTCACACAGTCTGTGACATTTTCTTACAGAAACCTGAGTGAACTCATACATCCTCTAGACAAACTTTCTCTCTAACCCCAAGTAGAAGTAATTTCTTCTCCATGGAATGCATATATTACACTTAGAAATGTTTCTCTTTCCTTTTGTCTGTCTTTCTGATTGTGTATGACTCCCCTTTTAGCTAAATGACCTTCCCCTATGCTTCCTGGTCTGTAATTAGATATACTTTAATCAATCAGGAAAATGTCTCATGGTTATTAAGTCCTCCACGGGGGTATGGGAAACATAGTAGGTGTTCAACCAATTCTGGTTCCTTTCTCACTGCTCCTCTGTCTCTTCTGAAACTCTCTGATCAGGATGTCTTTCGCAAAGGGCTGGAACCGACATCTGAAGGATAAAGTTCAGTCATCTCGTACTTCTAACAGTCTAAATTCTAATGCCAAGGTTTCAATGAGGTTAACTGCTTGTATAGAACTGTAATATTCTAGTTCCTTCTGGCTTGCTGTCCATCTTTGGCATTCTTTAGCTTATAGGAGCACTTGCCCAGTCTGCTTTTATCTTTACATGCATTCTACATCTGTCTATATTTTATCCCGGGATAAAGATGCCAAGCATGCCAGAGAGGAATCCATCATGGTGACCATTTCTCAACTCATTGCATCTGCAAGGAAGCTGTGTTCAGATGAGTCAGATTCTGAAGCAGTAATGGTTAATATCTACTTGTGCAGATTAATGTGGACTGGCTTAATATTCATTCCCAGTTGAATCTCGTTTTAAACAACCACCTTCCCAGGCACAGCTTAAATCTACATTGTATAATCATCATCTTCTTCCCCTTCCTCTTCCTCCTCTTCCTCCTCTTCTTCCTCCTCTTCCTCCTTTTCTTCTTCTTCTTCTTCTTCTTCTTCTTCTTCTTCTTCTTCTTCTTCTTCTTCTTCTTCTTCTTCTTCTTCTTCTTCTTCTTCCTTCTCCTCCTCTTTTTCCTCCTCCCCCTCCTCTCCCTCCTCCACCTCTTCCTCCTTCTCCTCCTCTTTTTCCTCCTCCCCCTTCTCTCCCACCTCCTCTTCTTCTCTGCCTCATCCTCCTCTCCTTCCCCTCTTCTTCTTCTCTGTCTCTCTCTGTGTTTCTCTCGCTCTTTGTCTCTGTCTTTATCTCTCTCTGTCTCTGATTTATACATGCATGTGCACATACATACACTCATACATGTATGAGTAGAGGCCAGAAGTCAATGTCCTATGTCTTCTTCTGTTGATCATTACCTTATTTTGAGGCAGGCTCTATTATTAAGCCCCATTGAGTGACAGCAGAATTAAGAACCAGTATAAACCACATGCTTCTGTCTTTAGATTCTACACAGAGCTAATCCCCCCCCCCAATCTGTCTCCCACTCCTGAGCTCTGGGATTCCAGATATTGGCCACCATGCCCAGCTTTTAAATGGGGATCCAAAAGCAGGCTCTCGTGCTTGTAGAGCAGGCAGTTTCCCCCTGTACCATCAAACCAGTTCCTTCATTGTGATCACCATGTAGTTCTTACTTGAGGGACTCAGAATATATTTATTTTGTTTTCCTTTTAATTCATTAACATGAAGAAAATGTCTCTTGTTTGAAGAACCCAGGCTCCTAGGTTTTCCATGACATGTATAGTGAGCCTGCTTGTTGGAATCACATAGGATGTTTTCCATCAAGCCTCCTGTGCTGTTGTAGAGCAATTTTATGTACCTGCCAGGAAGATACCAAGGCTCAGTCATATTGTCAAAGCATCCCAGATAACTCTGATGTACTCCAAAGGATGAGAACACTACTCTGGGATGCTGGGAGGCTGTCTCCCCTGTACCAATGAGAAAATGGACAGATGTTCTGCTATCAGGAGGCCTTAGAATCCATCACCTATGTCATGCTGGCATCCTAACACCAAAAGATTTCACATATGGGAAAACCATGTTTTAGCTTATATCATACATACCTTCCTCCGCTTTGAGTTTTAAACACATGTTTAGGAGACAATTCAAACCATCTCACTTCAACCCAGGGGCACTGAAGTCACAATTGGAGTGCTCTTATATAATAATCAGTTAATGCCCAGGATTCCAAATGGAAAGACCTGATTGGTCAGTCTGGAAGGTGAGGGTCTTGGTAGAAAGTCAGCTTTGAAACCGGAAATATCTAGAGAGTTCCAAACACATATTGCATGAGTAGAAAATTCCCCAGTCCCCAGCAACTGGATGATATAGAAGGTGTGCAATAGGAGTCGGCTTCAAGTCTGGACAAAAATGCAACACGTGGCTCAAGGCTGGGACTGGGTGCCAGTCTGGGTGCTAGCATCATTGATATTTGCTTTCCAGTCTAGGCCAACTCTACATCAGACTGACACCAAAAGATGGCAATGACTGCCCTGCTTCCCAGACTCCACTGCCCTTCTCACAGTGATTACTTTTTTGTTTAATTTTTTGAAAAAGAGTGATTCTTAATGCTTTTGGGTGGTATTATAAAAATGAGCTTCACCTGTGCTAAGACATATCCTAGCTGACTTCTATCCCAGTTTCCCATCTTGCTGGTTCCCTCAGACACCCTCATTTTTGCCTTAATTATACATGCACTCCATTTCCTGCTCCTGCTTTCCCCTCTCCTTCCATTTAGAAATCTTTCTCTACCCCAAACACACACACACACACACACACACACACACACACACACACACACACACACACGCACACACACACACACACACACACACACAGAGAGAGAGAGAGAGAGAGAGAGAGAGAGAGAGAGAGAGAGAGAGAGAGAGAGATTAGGTATTGCAATTCTGATCAATCCAATCAGAACCCAGAAAGTTGGTTTTTTGTTTTTTTGTTTTTTTGTTTTTTTGTTTTTTTGTGGCACAGGCTACTAACCTTTATTTATTTATTTTTTTATTAACTTGAGTATTTCTTATATACATTTCGAGTGTTATTCCCTTTCCCGGTTTCCGGGCAAACATCTCCCCTCCCCTTCCTTATGGGTGTCCCCCTCCCCACCCTCCCCCCATTGCGGCCTCCCCCCAACAATCTAGTTCACTGGGGGTTCAGTCTTAGCAGGACCCAGGGCTTCCCCTTCCACTGGTGCTCTTACTAGGATATTCATTGCTACCTATGGGGTCAGAGTCCAGGGTCAGTCCATGTATAGTCTTTGGGTAGTGGCTTAGTCCCTGGAAGCTCTGGTTGCTTGGCATTGTTGTACATATGGGGTCTCTAGCCCCTTCAAGCTCTTCCAGTTCTTTCTCTGATTCCTTCAACCGGGGTCCTATTCTCAGTTCAGTGGTTTGCTGCTGGCATTCGCCTCTGTGTTTGCTGTATTCTGGCTGTGTCTCTCAGGAGGGATCTACATCAGGCTCCTGTCAGCCTGCACTTCTTTGCTTCATCCATCTTGTCTAATTGGGTGGCTGTATATGTATGGGCCACATGTGGGGCAGGCTCTGAATGGGTGTTCCTTCTGTGTCTGTTTTAATCTTTGCCTCTCTATTCCCTGCCAAGGGTATTCTTGTTCCCCTTTTAAAGAAGGAGTGAAGCATTCACATTTTGATCATCCGTCTTGAGTTTCATGTGTTCTAGGCATCTAGGGTAATTCAAGCATTTGGGCTAATAGCCACTTATCAATGAGTGCATACCATGTGTGTTTTTCTGTGATTGGGTTACCTCACTCAGGATTATATTTTCCAGTTCCAACCATTTGCCTACGAATTTCATAAAGTCATTGTTTTTGATAGCTGAGTAATATTCCATTGTGTAGATGTACCACATTTTCTGTATCCATTCCTCTGTTGAAGGGCATCTGGATTCTTTCCAGCTTCGGGCTATTATAAATAAGGCTGCGATGAACATAGTGGAGCACGTGTCTTTTTTATATGTTGGGGCAAGAGAAAGTTTTCTCAGTAATCAATTTGTCAAGTCTCTGGAGAGATCGCAGAGTCTGGGCTAAACTTCTATAGCAGAGGTAAGAATGGTCCCTGAGAAGTATTAAGGTGAGACACAAGAGTAACATAAAGAAACAGTGACTGATTCCATAAGGATGAGGTCAGTGTCTGACAAGGGAGTGTCTGACATGGATGGTTTTGTAGATGGGGACTGCTTTGCTGGAGATGTGGAGAATCCAGGATTTGAGGTTGGTTTAATTGGATAGAGGTGAGTTAAATGTGCTGAGGGAGGCATCAAAGCAGCAGCAGGTATTAACAGTGGTTGGTTGTTATGAAAGGCTTGGGTCTTGTCCTATAATAAACACAATAGCCTTGAAAACAAACAACAAGTCTTCTAGGTAAGATAAGGCAGTTCCCCCATTGCTTGAACTGGTGCCTGCTCACCACCACTTCATTTTCACCCCCCAATAGGTGACAATACTAGGACATTCTTCCTCCCATTCTAGCATCTTGCATCCTCAGGGTTCATTGTCACAGAGTTAGCTGTGATACAGGACTTGGTATTTTGCTGGGACATGACCACAGTGAGGGTCTTACTTAATGCTGGCTTGTGTGGATGTGGGATGAGGTAGAGAAGAAAGGAAGGAAGATATGGACATGGGATGCAGTGACCTCTATGAATGCCTTCCAATGTGTATAGATGGCTGGAACAGGGAAGGAAATAGATATTTAGAAAAGATGTAAGCAGAGCCATGGGGACTGGTCTGAACTAAGCAGAACACTCAATCTCACATCTTGCCCTCGTTATCACAAAACACAGTGAAAACCAGGCCACCATGAGGGCTTCTCTAAGGATTGTTCATCTGCATTATCCTAGTATGAACTCTGGTGCTCTGGATAAAATCAAGGAAGCCAGTTAGGTTCGTATCCACTCAAGGATCCAGGCCTGCCTAGTCTTTGCTAGAAAAGTTTTCATTTATAAGCAAAGATACAAACATTTTAAATCCCACTTCCCTGTGCATGACTGAAAAAAAATCATGAGTAGAATGGAACTCCATGAATTCCATGTGAACACTCGTAGTAGGTCTCCAGAAGGATGATGACTAACAGAGCCATTTGCCTCTACAAGCTTCCCCAAGGCTGAAGGTTACCACTGATAAAACACAGATGCTATCTGATATTGTGTCTCTATTCAACCCTCAAAAAATTTTGTTAGGGTTTGTGACCTGCCTGGCCCAAGGTGACATAATCACCTGTGGCACAGAAATGAAGGGGCATTGGACAGTCCAAGGGCTGATCCATGCACAGTTGATTTCCAAAATTGCTATGTCTTCTCTCTTCTATTAACATGTAGTAGATCTGTAGCCTGTGCTACTTACTCTCAGGCCTGGCAGAGCAGCCAAGGGCTACCTTGAATGTTAGAGGGCATTATGTATGTCATTAAAAGGCATAAAAAGTATTATACCAGGTGCCAGGAATCTCACATTTAAATTTGAGCTTTGCTCTTTCTGTAAGTGCAACCCAGGTGGGGTGTAGCTCCCTGTGGACATTTCACCCTTCCACTGAATCAAATACTTGATTGTGAATTTCTATAATATTCAGCTGGCTGGTTTTGGTCTCATTGGTTTTAACTAGATAAGGAAGGAACTATCTAAACCCAGCCAAGAAGTGTACATATCCTTACGTTGGCTCGAAGTCATTCTTAGTATCCTTTTTATTTGGCTGTTTTTCCTTAAGTTTTAACAGCAGAATTCAATACTAATTCTGTTGGGTCAATACCATCACAACAACATTGTCAACTACTGAAAAGTAGGACTACCCTTTAAAAATTAACACTGTTGGGGATTTGGCCACTCTTTCATGCTTCTCCTTGAGCTGAGATGGGCAAAATATGGCAAACAATGACACTAGCCATGTCCATGGGGGAGATGTACAAGCCTCAATAAGGCCAGAAGACATCTGGCAATTTGAGTTAGGATATGTTTCTTCTGATCAGGCCATATAGAAATGGTGAAAGTTTGTGAGTTCAGTGTCCGACAGTTTAAACCATACCATAATTTTTTCACATGATCGTGCTTTTTATAGTTCTTTGTTCTTAGTTCTTCATATTTTGCTTAACTCTAATGCTAGGTGCTTCTCAAAAACATGAACATACAGAAATGAGGGCCATCCTGACTGAATCTTCCAAAATGCATGGCTTCTAAAAATCAGACTTCTCTAGATCCTGGTCAGAAACAGCAGCACAAAGGTATGCTCAGGTCTACCCTATCCATTCCGAACCACAGCACTGTGGGGCAGTGTCAGTGTGCAGAAGACTGATTGCTCCCAAGAACACTGCTTCCCTTGTTCAAGCTCCTTCCTTCCATAGCTTGGGTCTCTGCACTGAGTGTGCCCTAGGGAGGAGGATGGAGCATTTCTGCACAGGAGAGGATTCACTCCAATGCTTCAAGAGCAAGGCATCCTTCGTACTTTTCTTGCTGGGAAGGACAATTGGAAGCTCTGAGCCTAGATTTACTGGAAAAAGAGGTGTGGGAAAATCAGTTCCCATTTCATCTGTTTGAGTCTGGAAACTAGGGAAGCCTCCTGAGATAAGCATGGGGAATCTCAGCAGTCATTGTATGCATCCTCCCAACTGCCACGATCTGGTGACACAGTACTGAGGTAATTCTTCAAGAATGCCTGCAGATTAAATTCAACGTCAGCTTAAAGCACTAGGAGTCAAGGCTAATGATGGTAATGATGGCAATAATTCATAGAGTTACTTTGCAAAATATTTTCACTCATATTATCAGTTGATTAATGAGTGTTCTTTGTTTTAAGAGCAGTGATTTTATAGGAAAACACAGAAAAGGATATGTAGTACTGTGAGAACACAGTCCCGTCTTAGATCCCATCACTGGGAGCAGCCAGTATGTGATGTCATGCCTGTGACTTCAACTTATCTCCATGTCTGTTTTCTTAGGTTACAAATGAGCTATCTGTAAAGCCACAGGAGGGCCTGAAACAAAGGGGTTGGTTATAGAGGAGCTCATCAAATTGTAATGGAATCAGATCAGTTTATTTGCTCTTCATGCTTTCTCTTCCTTCTTTCCCAAGCCAAAAAGTATACATCCTTTTCCAAGCTCTTCCTTCGAGAAGGAAGAATGCTGTTAGACTACAACATAGTAATCCTCAGAATATTTTTGCTTCAAAGAGAGGAATTGACATAGCCTGTATTATAACATCGAATTTGCACGACCTGATTGTACAGGTTATATCCCATTGTCGTTTTTAAGCACAGTTGATTAATCATGTTATTTTCTTGCCTCCACTTTGAATTATATTTAACTCTTTACAAAAAATCTTTTATTAAAATCCTAAGATTTGAAGTCATTCATAAAAGTGCAATTTACTCCTCCGTGCCTCAAATCATACTATTTCGCTTATGAGCAATAAGAGAGCAAAGATTTGATCTTGACAGTGGGTCTTCCATTGACTGTGTGTCTACTGCACGCCAGGCTTCATGGTGAGCGGATCTCCTGTGCATCTGATTTTAATCTTCATAATACTGGTTCAAGGTAGAGGATGTAATATCTGTTCTAAAGATGATAATCTTGAAGCATGAGTTATTTAGTATTTTTCCCTTTTTGCCTTGTCCAGATAAAATAGGAAGCTATGCTAAGACTTGCATTCTATATGAGGCTAAATTCTCTCTTTTTCCTCCTGCCCATGCTTCTCCCCCATGCACACGGACATGATTGCTAAAAAGCACCACCTTCTCATTAGGCCTCCCTCACCTAGAGTTCCAGGTCATTGTGAGATGTCCATTTTCTCTGCTTGCAAAACTCTAGAGTATTCCATTTTCTTCAGTGACTTCAATAAAGTACCACAATAGTGTTATGTGTTTAATGGCTGATGGAACTGAATTCCATACAGAATGACTCATTCTCATGACCCAGATCAAGAAGGTTTGTTCTCAGAACATCCATAATAAAATTTTAGAGGGCCGAAGATCAAAAGAGAAGCAGGATTAAGCTTTCCTATCTGCCACCCCAATGCAGCTGGAGGCATGCAAGAGCAAGCATTGTGCCAACTGCAAATATACTTTGAATTATATTTGTCTTCTGTTTTTAATTACATCAGAGATTTATAGAAGGACCTGATATAGTGTGACCAGACACATGACTTCTTAATAATGGCAGGAAGCAATATACAGTAGAGGTTAACCTTCAGATTTTGAATTTGGATCTCCCAAGGCAAGTGACGAGCAGTGTGATACTCTGGTTCCTCATCACCTCCTTGGTCATTAGGGGAATGAAACAGAGAATCTTGGTAGAACAGTTGCTAAGCTGTGATGGTTGGTAGACTAAAAACATTAAACACATTTTCGGTATTAGGCTATTTTTGATTTAAGACTATCTGGGTGTAATATTATCATAAGCTGAGTTACTTCTGTGATTACATGGATCTAATATAATAGTATTTTATTTCTTAGCTCTATCAAGGTGGAAGAATGGAACGCCTAAAAATAAAAAATAAAAGTAAAGATTATTGTCCAGTGTTAACGGAGCATGACTTTAATCGCAGCATTCGGGAGGCAGACACAGGCGTATCTCTGAGGTCAAAACCAGCCTGATCTAAAGAGTGCATTCCAGGATACCCAGGGTTACTCAGAGAAGCCCTGTCTTGAAAAACAATGTAAATATGCAAATTATATGAAGCAAGGACACTTTTTGATGCTGAATATGAGACAATGAAAGCAGAGAGAAGGAAACAAAGGAAAAAGCTTTACAATTTTTCCAAGTATTATCTTGAGCCTGGTCACTGACTAGCACGAGGATACACAACAGTGCCAGAATGCCAAGTGAGAAAGGAAAGCATAGAGGAGAGGACAGAGTACCAAAGAGAGGCAAACAATGCAGAGTAGCAATCCTAGAGGAAGGAAAATTGACCTTGAGGTTTTCAGCATATTAATGATTAAGCCAGGAACAAAAGAAAACCATACACAGAGAGAGAGAGAGAAAGAGAGGGAGGGTAAGAGAGAGGGAGAGGGAGAGGGAAAGGGAGGAGAGGGGCAGGGGAGAGACAGAGAGACAGATATGTAGGTTTAGATTTTTCAAAACCTATTTTACTTCAACCTCCCTTCTAGCTCGCCAGCCAGCGATAGCAGAAAAAAGATGGTTAAGGGGACAAGGAGGATATAGACTTGTTTAGAAGTAGTTCTTTTAGGGCAATTTCAATCTTTGTTGTCAGGATACCAGCAATCCAGTCAAAAACATCAAACACAAATCAGTAGCAACCGTCCAGTCCAATTGGCAAACATAAAGCACAAATCAGTAGGAGCAGTTAGAGCCAGAAGAAACAGAGAGACCCACTAAATTGGCACGAGTCCATAAAAAAGGTGTCAAGAAGCAGCTGGGATACTATAAGAAGTTCTTTGGCATTTTTCTCCCTAAGAAGTCATGACAAAGATCAGTTAAGACCAGCAGAGCATTTTAAGGCCAACCAGTGGAAGAGCATCATTTGCTGTCTGTTGGATACTACTTATAGTCTTTCCAAACATCATTCACCCTCTTAAGTGTCCCCCTCAGCAAAATATCCTGTCATAAGACAACTGCCAGAAAAGAAAAAAAAAGACATAATACAACTGAATCTCCGAAGAAACCAGAAGTGTCTACTTCACAGAGAGATAGAGACAAAGGAAGGGAAGGAAAGGAGGGTAGGGAGAGGAGAGGAGAGGAGAGGAGAGGAGAGGAGAGAGAGAGAGAGAGAGAGAGAGAGAGAGAGAGAGAGAGAGAGAGAGAGAGAGAGACATGTGAATGCCAAAACACCTATGTGGAGGTCTAGGAATAGATTTTTATCCTTTGTCCTTTCTTTGAGGCAAGATCTCTTGTTTCTGCTGTTATGCTGTACTGCTGAGTATTGGCTCATAAACATCTAGCCGCTTATCCTGTCTCCTTAACCTCTATTTAGCTTCTTTAATATATATGTGTATATATATATGCATATATATATATAACATTTTTTATATTTTGAAAGTTCTTTTTTTTTTGTTCATTCATTTGCTTTTCTTCTTCTTTCTCTATACTGGGGATTGAACTATAGCTTCCTATGTATTAGCCAAGCACTATACCGTCGCGTTAAATCCACAGTCTTCTTTTAACTTCTTATTTTGATCCAAGGTCCCACTAAGTTGCTCACTGGCCCTGAACTCAGTGGCTCACATGGGCCTCGGATTTAATATCTGCTTGCTTCATCCTCCAAAATAGCTGGGATTGCAGAGTTACGTCTTCATATGCCTTTCTTGGGTGATTTTTTGGTTTGATGTACTATAAATGATGCCTCTATGCGCATTATAAAGCAAGTCTTCATCAGAGCATACTCTCTTTTTCCTTAGTAGTAGATACATGGGGGAAAGATGTGTTATATGGCAGACACATATTCACATTGCTGGAGCCTGCCAAACTGTCTTCAGAAGTGGCTCTGTCGCTTCATATCCTAGCTGTGGTACCAAAATCTTCATACCTCACCAGCACTCAGTAGCCATTCTTTTGAGTTTCAGCAATATCAGCAAGTGTGTCATAAGCCTCAATGTGTCCACACACAGATGACCCATGACTTGTCCACCTGTACTTATCTTATATGTGTACAGATATCTTCTTTGGTGGAGCATCTGCTCAAATATTTGCCCCACATTTATTTACTTAGTTTCTAAATTGAGTTGCTTGTTTTGGCGAGTTGCAAGGATGTGTTATATATTCTGGATGCAAGTATATCAGATATATGGTTTGCAAATATTTAGTTCTATTCTTCATGTTCTTTTCCTTTTTCTTAGCATTCTTAGTATTTTAAAGGGTGTCAGTTTTTGGCTTTGCTGTAGTCTAATTTTGCATTCATTCTTTTCTGGTTTTAATGTCACATCCTTGTATAACCCAAGCTCCAGGACATTTCTTCTAGGATATTAGAGTGTGGAAATTTATATTTAACCTTATCATCTACTTTGAGTTGTTTCTGCATATGGCAAAAGGCACAGGCCTGTCAGAACATGGTCTAAGAATGGACTCGTGTGTGGAAATTTCTGAGTGCAAGTAGGGTAATTTCAAGGAACTGAGACAAGAGTCTTGTGACCTCAGTTTTTTTCAAAAACATGAAATTGTTCTTGGATTATGCTTTTGTGCCCTTCCCGGGCATAGAAATGGGAGTGACTTTACTTCAGAATACTCATTGCAACGGGCTGTGGTTATTTCTTTGTATGTCCCTATGGAAAAACATGGTTTTAGCATGTGCAGCTCCTCTGCCAAATGCACTTTGTCCTGGTTATAGCACACTTTATTCATGTGACTCCTCTTAATCCTCAATATATAAATTGTCTGATGCTCTAAATACATCTGTCTAGTATGTGAGGTCATAGTCATTTGTTAGCATAATTCTCTCAGGTCATGACCCCCAGAGCAGTGAAACAAGTCTAAGGCTAGATATCACAGGTACCATAGCATCTCAGCATTTTATTTTCAAAAGATTATTCTTTTCTTCTGATTAATTTATCTCATCTTTTTATTTAAAAAACCTATAGTCAAAATGTATGTGGGTCAAATTCTGTATTCTTATACTCTGACAGTCTCTCTCTCTCTCTTTCTATATATATATATATATATATATATATATATATATATATATGTATATATATATGTATATATATGTATATGCTCTTTTAGCATATTGTCTCATAGCTTCAGTTAAATTCTTATTACTATCTGTATTCTTTTTCTTGGCATTATTGTTATAATTATAACTATTATTGTGAGTGTGTATGTGTGATCCAGTGTGTGTGTACCATGACATATGTATTGGGATTAGAGGACAACTTTCTTTTTTTAATTTTTCAAGACATAAATTTTTAATGAATTAATAAGATCCCATTGAGTCTCCACATTTTATGTTTAAAACTGGCAAACGATTAAGAGGATTCCTAAGCCCTAACCACATTTATTTGAGGGGTGTGTGTGTGTGTGTGTGTGTGTGTGTGTGTTTGTGTGTAAACATGACAAATGTTTATGTGTAGGTGTATATATACACATATGTGTACAGTAGTGAATCCAGAAAGCAACTTAGAATGACAGGGGTACTACCGTGTCAAATCTTACCTTATTCCTCTGAGGACAATTCCCTAAATGAAACTGACTTGATCAATGCTCATATCCAGTCCGAGAAATGTGTTGTGAGGACAACTTTCAGGAATAGATTCTCTTTCAGGAATAGATCCTTTCCTTCCATCTTGTTGAGTCAGTCTCTCTTGTTTCTGCTGGTCTGTCTACTGCAAGCTGACTGGTTCCCAAACTCCTTGGTAATTCCCTCCCATCCCATTGTCCTCCCATGTCCACTGTAGCGGTGCTGGGATGATAAATACAAGCCATCACTTCCAGCTTTCTGTGGTTTGAGGGATCAAACTGCAAATCATTGTGCTTGTGGGACAAGTGCTTTTGTGCTGTGAGTCATCTTGCTGACCCTCATAGCTACAAATTAAAAGTCAGCATCAGGAAGTAGTAGTCTCTCCCATGGTTTGCATTTCAAGCATGATTTGGTTGATATTAGTCCTGTGTGATTGCATAGGAATTTTAGAATTAATATATTGGTACTGTTAAAATGTTTTTTGGAATATTGATTGGGCCACACTAAAACTGTTAATATGGGAAACATTACATTTTAAGAATGATTCAAACACAAGAATATATTTTTACATTTTCTTTCATGTCTCCTGGTACCATAGCTTCTATATATTTTGTTGTTACTATTATAAAACTATCTTCACTATTCATAACAACGTCTTGTCTTCTCTCATCTACCTTTTTTGCTATTAACATGGCCAAAATAGGTTTATTTGAGTTTGTTTGTATGATGCATCCTTTTGTAACTTTTTATATGCAATCCATTTTTCATTTATGTATAGAATCAATGAAAATATTTATTTAATTTTACATTATGTATATGTGAGTATGCATGAATGTATGCATATACACCACATGCCTGTGGGTGCCCATGTAGCCCAGGGTGCATTGGATCTCCTGGAACTAGAGAGACAGGTGGTTGGACCGGCTCCCTGATATGGTGTTGGAAAGCAAACCCAAATTTTCTGTAAGCAGCAAGTTCTTTTAACCTCTGAGCTATCTCTACAGTTCTATAAGATAAAATGGTGATGGGCAACATATATTTGTGTATGTTTATATCCCTGCCTCATACTGGGGAGTCTCTCATGAAACTCAATGCCTTTATCGACATCATTTGGTTCACAGTCATCATCTTCTGCTTTAAAAAAGTCTGCTGCTCTTTCTATTTCTTTTTTGTTCACTCTTTATTCTTTCTCTGCTTATATTTAGCATCAGTTATATCTTAGGACAGCACAATTTCTCATTGGATATAAAAAGAAGAGGACGTGAAGTTGAGTAGGTAGGGAAGAGGAAAGGATCTGGGAGGAGCTGTGTGGGTGGGGAAGGTGTTGGGATCCGAGAAGAGCTACAAGAGAATGATATGATCAAAATATATTATTTTATAGTATCATATACATATATCATATAAAATATAATATACATCATGCATTAACATATTATAAATAATATATTGTCATACATAAGCAATATATAATGTATAACACAATATATAATATACAACATAGAATATATGGTATATAATATATGCTGGATGATATATGATACATAATATATAACATATATACATTACATGTCACATACCATATATCATGTATCATATATGTTATACAATATAAAGTAACTATATATTACACTTTATTTTATTCACTTTTATCTTTTGGGATAGGATCTCCTATAATCCAGCCTTGCCTTGAACTCCAAATGTAGTTAAAGATGACCTTAATCCTCCCACTTAGGTATCTCAAGTGCTGTGACCACAGGCGTGTACCAACATGCCTGAAAGTCTTTGATTGCACTTGACTTCTTCTGTCCTTATATTGGATCATTGTCTCATTGTCTCAGTAGTTTCTGGAGTATTTACACAGTCAGTCCAGAACCCTGTTATGCAAGTCACTTACAGCATAAAAGTGAGAATGCTGTGTGTTCCCATTTGTCTTCCTCAGACTTTATTTACTTTCCCGAGATACTGTTCCTCCCATGCTTTTTATTAGCAGTAAATTGTAAAGAGATGTTATAATTAAAAATATGAAGTTTCTTCTAGCAACCATTCCAGGGATTCTCTCCCTTTACCCAGACTCTTACTAGCATTTTTACTGCTTTATCCAACATGAGAGAATTTTTTAAAGTTTCCCAGAGACCATGTTTGCTGGTCATGAGATTTCCAGGTTCCAGCCTTTATATTTCTTATTGAAATATGTCTTTTATTATCTTTAATATTATCTGTGATGATGTACAACTATCTTCCAGTTTCTTAGATCTGTAGGTATATAGGTTGGTCAAATATTTGGTTGAAAATATTTGGGTTTTCTTCTCTTTCCTCTTTTTTCTTTATTGAGATATCAAATTATTTACTGGGCTACTTGAAATAACCTTAAAATTTCCCATTTCTTAAAATTTAGTTGCAAATCACACTTCTCTATCATTTTAAAAATTGTTATAAATTTAGATTACTAATCTTTTCCAAAATGTCTGTTCTCATCCAATATATTTTTTCTTAAAATATATTTTAATTAATTTTTGAGAATTTCTTACAAGGCATTTTGTACATATTTACCCCTTCCCAAATACCTTACCTCTCCTCCCCTCTCTTTCTACCCATGCTTGAGATTTCTTTTTTCATTTATCCAATATATTTCTCATCTAGCACATTGTAATTTTTACCCCTAGACATTCAATGTATATCTAAATCCAAACTCCCATGCCTCTGACATCACTTCTTGGCCATACGGAATAGATTTAGAACATTGGCTTAAATGTCTTTGTTTACAGCTTCTAACAAATGTGTCACTTCTAGATCCAAGTCTTGGAATGGCTGCCAGATACTGTAAATACTGCCACATGCTGGATTCTTTTCACTCTTGTAAATATTCCTTAGCTTTATTCTAGGATGCAGTTCAGTTATTTGAGAAAAGTTTAATTCATTTAAGTGTTTCCTGAATTATTACTGGGAAGATCATGAATAGTTCAGAGAGAACTATGCTCCTTCCCTGAGGTAGACCACTCCTGAAGATTCTGTCCAATGCCTAGGGAATCCTTATTCCAGAGTTTTCCAATCTGGTTGGTGAAAGAAGCACTAATTCTGGGTCCATGATGGGGGAGTTCTGGATATGATTCTATTTCCCCGTCTGTCTCCTCTCTCAAACATACTCATAATTCATAATTAATATAACAAGACCAAACTATTGCTACATTATGCATGCACATGAAATTAGTTATGATATGTCAATTAAATATGTACAACTGTATTTTGAAATTTTTTTGGCTATGTGAAGTGCACTATAACAAAAGGAAACACATTGCTATTGTTGATAGGGATGCCAGGGGACATGGGCACTTTTAAGGAATGATGGGCAGATTCATTATCTTGATGTGTTTGATGATTCCACAATAAATGTGTTGTTAGCATTAAATCAAGTTGTTTTAACTATGCTGAGTTTATTATAAACTGAAATAATTAGTACAGTTTTGAAGAACAAGTATAAAGGCCATCTCACAGATCGTATTTCCAAAGGACTTTGAAACCATGTTTTGATGAAATATTGATTAAAATTGCCCCAAAATAAGCCACAGGACATGCGTGTTAAACAGCTATGCTTGTTGTTCTGGTTGGCATAACAGCTACACAGCCTGGAGGAAAAGACATGACAGCTTGGCTCAATAGATCTCTGGCCTTCAGCATCCCGCCATTCTGAACTGTGCTGTCCATAGCTAGTTCACAGTGAGAGGAAAGGCAGCCTGTTCTGGTGCTCTGAATCACAGAGCACAGCTGTCTCTGGAAGTGTGCAGGTGGATTGGACGAGGGGCAGGACCCTACAAAAGCAAGATCATCACTGAACATACACAGCCATACCTAACTACAGAGCAAAGTGTAAGGCTCCATCTCCCTCCCACAGTCCAGGAGTCATCCTGTAATGGCCCAGACTATTATAGAGATGGGTGTGGGGTGGGTCAGAAACCTTAGCCCCGGGATGATGCTCTAACATTCTCACACTGTAGCAGAAGTAACACCAGGCTTTGGTACTTAGGTTGCTTCTCCTTATTCCTTTGTTCATTCCTCTATAGGGATTAAGTTAGGACCTTTGATACATGATTAGTCAAGGATAGAGACAGAGCAAAGTCTCCTGCTGGTTCTGTTTCAAACTTCTAGTTTCTGCCTCTCCTTCCATTCCTTCTCTTATTTCTTGTCTTTTTCTGCCTCCATTTAGGAGCTTAACATGATATCAGGACAAATAAAGACAGAAATGAAATATGTCTAGGTCATTACTGCAAGGGATGCCAAGCTAGTCTGTAACTTCTCTTCATCTACCATGGGGTTCCAGGGATTGAAGTCAGGTCATCAGGCTTAGTGGTAAGTGCCCTTACTCATGAGCTATCTCATCAGCCCTCAGCCCAGGGTTTAGATGTCATGAAGAAAGAAAAGGGTGATCTGAAAGTTTAAGATTGAAATGAACAGGATAGCCAGAGAAATCATAAATTGACATCTTCATCACCTTTCCAGTTAGCTCTAAGCAGGTGATATTTAGAATGTAATAGGCATACAGTAGACATGGTCTTTCCTTCCTTTACTCTTGATACAGGGAGGGAGATATGTGTTAGAGAGGAAGTATCAATAGATCTGTAAAAGCTCCTGTGATGCTAAAGAGACCATCTGGTTCATGCACTTCTGTGGACCCCAAGCTACCACTCTGCCTTGCTATAGGAAAGACTTGTGCATGTTAGAATGAGGAACACCAAAGTACATGTTTACAGAAGAGAAAACTTCTAAGGAAGCCTCACAATGAATCCTGAAGCAAATACAATTCTCACGGACCTCTTTGAGGGATCCCTGTGTAGGAGAAAGTGAAAAATAGACAGTTAGTTGAAGTTGGTTAGAATTCTAGTTGTGCCCTTACTAGATCAGCAGATTTTGGCAGGATGGTTGCCTTTTTATGTTTCTTTATTAAGGTGGAGAGTGACATCTGCGACCAAGGGCTGTCATAAAGATTGGGATAATTCGTAGATTTCTTTTGGTAAGATGGCCATTTTTACTGTATTAATCCTGCCAATACATGAGCATAGGAGATTTTTCCATCTTCTGAGATCTTTGATTTCTTTCTTCAGGGACTTGAAGTTCTTGTCATACAGGTCTTTCACTTGCTTGGTTAGAGTCACATCCAGTTACTTTATATTATTTGTGACTATTTTAAAGGGTGTCATTTCCCTAATTTTTCTCAGCCTGTTTATTCTTTGAGTAGAGAAAGGCTACTGATTTGTTTGAGTTAATTTTATATCCAGCCACTTTGCTTATTTATCAGGTTTAGGAGTTCTCTGGTAGAATTTTTGGGGTCACTTAAGAATACTATCACATCATCTGCAAATAGTAATATTTTGACTTCTTCCTTGCCAATTTGTATCCTTTTGACCTCTTTTTGTTATCTGACTGCTCTGGCTAGGACTTTGAATACTATATAGAATAGTAGGGAGAAAGTATACAGCCTTGATCTTAGTGGGATTGCTTCAAGTTTCTCTCCATTTAGTTTGATGTTGGTTACTGTATATTGCTTTTACTATGTTTACATATGGGCCTTGAATTCCTGATCTTTCCAAGGCATTCTTTCATGAAGGGGTTGTTTCATTCTGTCAAAGGCTTTTTCAGCATCTAATGAGATGGCCATGTGGATTTTTTCTTTGAGTTTATTTATATAGTGTATGTTGATGGATTTCCATATATAGAACTATCCCTGCATCCCTAGGATGAAGCCTATTTGATCATGGTGAATGATCGTTTTGATGTGTTCCTGGATTTGGATTGCAAACTACACATTCAATGCAATCCTGATCAAAATTCCTGCTCAATTCTTCATAGAGTTAGAAAGAGCAATTTGCAAAGTCATTAGGAAGAACAAAAATACCCAGGATAGTGAAAATTATTCTCAACAATAAAAGAACTTCTGAGGGAATCACCATCCCTGACCTCAAGCAGTATTACAAAGCAATAGTGATAAAAAAAACTGTATGGTATTGGTACAGAGACAGGTAGGTAGATCAATGGAATAGAATTGAAGACCCAGAAATGAACCGACAAACCTATGGTGACTTGATCTTTGACAAAGGAGCTAAAACCATCCAGTGTAAAAAAGACAGCATTTTCAAAAAATGGTGCTCATTCAACTGGTGGTCAGCATGTAGAAGAATGCAAATAGATCCATTCTTATCTCCTTGTACAAAGCTCAGGTCCAAGTAGATCAAGGACCTCCATATAAAACCAGATACACCAAAACTAATAGAATGTGGTGAAGAGCCTTGAATGCATAGGTACAAGGGAAAATTTCCTGAACAGAACACTAATGGCTTATGCTCTAAGATCAAGAATTGACAAATGGGACCTCATAAAATTGCAAAGCTTCTGTAAGGCAAAGGATGCTCTCAATATGGCAAAATGGCCACCAACAGATTGGGAAAAGTTCTTTATCAATCTTACATCTGATAGAGGACTAATATCAAATATATACAAAGAACTCAAGAAGTTAGACTCCAGAGAACCAAATAATGCTATTAAAAATGGGGTATAGAGGTACACAAAGAATTCTCAACTGAGGGATATGCAATGGCCATGAAACACCTAAAGAAATGTTCAACATCCTTACTTATCAGGGAAATGCAAATCAAAGTGACATTGAGATTCTACTTCACACCAGTCAGAATGGCTAAGATAAAAAAGTCTGGTAATAGCAGATGTTGGTGAGGATGTGGAGAAGGAAGAACACTCCTCCATTGCTGGTGGGATTGCAAGCTGGTACAACCACTGTGGAAATAAGTCTGGTGGTTCATCAGAAAATTGGACATAGTACTACCCAAGGACCTAGCTATACCACTCCTGGGCATATATCCAAAAGATGCTTCCAAATATAAAAAGGATACATGTTCCCCTATAGCAGCCATATTTATGATAGCCAGAAGCTGGGAAGAACTCAGATGTTCTTCAATAGAGGAATAGGTACCAAAAATATGGTACATTTACGCAATGGAGTACTACTCAGCTATTAATAACAATGACTTCATGAAATTCTTAGGCAAATGGATCAAACTAGAAATATCATCCTGAGTGAGGTAACCCACTCACAAAAAGAATATATATGGTATGCACTTACTGATAAGTAGATGTTAGCCCAAAAGCTCAGAATATTCAAGCTACAATTCACAGACCATATGAAGCTCAAGAAGGAGGACCAAAATGTGCATGCTTTAGTTCTTTTTTGAAGGGGGAATAAAATACTCACGGAGAGAATGTGGATGGGAGAAAAGGGAGACAAGATAAGGTATGGGAAGACGCAGTGATGACATCCAGAGGGCCAGGAATTTGAACAGAAGTGTATAGCAGTAAGGGATGAGGAATTGGGGGAAGCCACCAGCAAGTCCCAGATGCCAGGAAATCTAGAGTCTCCCAAGACCCAAGATGGATGCAATTAGCTGAAATGCCCAACAAAGGGGAGGGAGAACCTGTAGAGACCATATCCAGAAGTTAGGCAAGGTCTCCAGTTGGGGGATAGGGCCACCCACTCATCTTCAAATTTTTGCCCCAGAATGGCTCCTGTCTAAAGGCAATATGGGGAAAAAAGTTTGGGGTGATTCATGCACAGGCTTTGATATGGTGTCCAGTGAGTGAAATCCATTTTAACATACCCACTGCAAGAAGCCTACTATGTGTCCTTTTGTTGAAGTATGAGTGAGTCATTTCATGTGTAACTAGAATTATGACATTAAAATAGGTGACCAACTAAGAACAGATAAATGGTCCCTGAATTTAACCCAAGACAATGCCAGTCACCACCCTCACCCACCCAGCACCACATTCTTTGGTAAATCTGAGTTAGTTTACTTCTTAGTTTTTTTCAAGCAAAGGAATGTAACACAGCATTGTATTACTCAATGGATCATTAAAATAATTGAATAGAATATCAAGATGTTATTTCATCTAAAAAAATTATACTTTCACTTTTTAAAAGTTATGCAGTTAGTCAGACAGCTATTAAATCATGGAACCAGGATTCTAGCTGTAGGTTTTATGGTTTTATGAAGCTGTCCTAGGCAACAGTCTCAGATAAAGGACAAATTCAAGGCCAAATCTGGAAGCAGTTAACAAGGAAAAATGATGTAAGAAGATAACCAAGGATAAGGTCCTCTGAAGGTCTTGAAGTTTTCTTGGTAAAATATTGTTGCCACAGAACAACACTCTAGGCTTTGGCCTAAAATCCTCTGCTGTGCTGGCACAGAGCGAAGGTAGCCAGTGACAAGAGGCACCAAAGCCATTTTCTGGGTTTCTCATTTACCCATATTTTATTTAAATCTGTGTTTTATTCTCCTTTTATACTGCTGTGATACCAAGATGGTTATCCTATGAGAGACTCTTCCCAAGCATTTCATTCAACTACTAATACAGATCTCCAAAACCAGTTCTCAGCAATCATTCTTTCTGTAATTTGTATGACTCCTCTCTAAAGACGTGCACAGATTTCTTCTTCCATTGAATGTGGCCAGGCCCAGGTCATACTATTAGATGAATCCTTGGTGGTTCTATTGTCAACTGAACACAACGGAGAGTTACCTGGGATGAGCGAACAACACTGAAGTGTTGTTTGGACCAGATTGACTTGTAGTGAGGCCTATGAGGAATCATCTTGACTGATGAGTATGTTCCAGGGCCCAGCTCAGTGCACCATCCCTAGGCACACGGGTCTAGGCTGTATAAGAAAGATAGAAAGTATGAGGCACAGAGAGAGCTGCCAACCAGCTTCCTTAATGCTGTCTGCCTCAGGTTCCCACCTTGAGTTCCTGCCCTGACTTCCCTCAGTGATGCGCTGTTAGCTGGATAGTAAGTTGAAATAAGCCCTTCCCTCTCATAGTTTGCAGTGTTTAACACAGCAAAAGAAAAGTAACTAATGAATACCAGGAGATAGTTTTGTCAATACGTTTAAAATAACATTTTAAGAAGGGAGTTGGGGAGATGGCTCAATGGGTAGCCTTCACTGTTCAATACCCAGCACCCATTATGGCCACCAAACATGTGCCTTTAACCCCTAACACTGTGCAGGTAGAGTTAGGTGATTACTGGGACTTCATGGTTTTGAGACCATCTCCAGGATCAGTGACAGACATTGTCTCCTGGAAGTGAGACAGAGAGGGACAGAGTCAGACATAAGTCATTTTCTTCATGTACACAGGTGCTTATACACATGAACATACACGCACAGACAAACAGTTACACACACCCACACCCACACACATTTTCAAACAAATATTTTATAAAAAGTGATAAAGAAGTCTTGTCTCATCATACAATGTATCTTTTCCCTTCTTTTCCTCTTCTTTTTATTTTTCCTCCTGCTCCTTCCTAATTGCTAACACAAACTTCCTTGTCCTGAGTGAGAGACAAGGTGACACTGAATGCGGAGTGCCTTTCCTCCTGCAGAGCCCAAGCCACCCTGAAACAGATAATCATTTTACTTCAGCTTCCTAAATGTCTACTTCTAAAAGGAGAGGAAAGGCAAGCACTGGACATGTGTGTCCCTGGAAACGCTTTCTGAGCATGGCCAGGATGAACTTTCTCACTGCAAACCAGGAAAGTAGAATCTGGGTTCCCGCCTCCCCTGCCTGGATAATGGTCTCATGGAGAGTTTTGAGGAGTTCCGAGCCACTCTGTGGCTCCTCAGCCCAATGTGAGCTCTTAGCTGTGGTCTCTGTGGGGAAGTGGCCAAACCACAGTGACCTCACTGCATTTCTGTCCCTGTCCTCTATGACCTGGCTGTCCTTTGCAACACCTCTACCTCTCACAGAGTGTCCTGTGTTTGTCAGGGTGCCTTTGCAAGGAAGGATAACCCTGTTCAAGCTGCCTTTCCCTGGTTCTTGTGCAGGTGATTCAATGTGGGGCAATGGCAAGGGACTGGGGGCAAGTACAAGGTTAGAGCTGGGCCAGTTTTGTCCTTTACTCTGTCTCCAAGGGCATCCTGGCAGCAGCTTGTACTGTCTGCTCTGTGTCTCCAGCTTTGTGTGGTCTCAGCTTGTGCCTTGTTAGGAGGTTTGGCAAAAAACTTGTTCACCTCCATACTTTCTGCAATGATACAGTTCACAGCCACCAACTGTCCTGGATGCTTCTCAGTCTCTCCACTCCCCGAAACTCCAAAGGGATTATGTCTGTAGTTAGCCAGTGGCTAAGATGACTGTATTCATTTTCCCAGCATTATGATGAGCAGTCGAAGGCACGAAGTCCACCTCTCATCTCTGTTCACATTCATCTGAATGGATGTGTGATAAACCCTTGTCACTATTTGTCAAAAACTTAGTATTTGAGATCTAAGTCGACAAAAGTGACTGACACCCAGGAGGTCATTGTTCATTTTGAATGAAGTTCTTTACAAATATACCTAATCAATAGACTTCACTTTAAAAACTCACAGACTTATGCCTTCTCTTCATATTTCCTATGAAATACTATCATTTCCTTTGAAAGAAGAACTGGGAATCAGGTGCATCCCCAGAAGGCACCAGAAGGAGATGATGTGTGATCCTTGCTATGAACCTGTGCCAAGATTGCCACTGGTTCCATCTTGCGGATGTGGAAACTGAGGTTCTGAGATGTTGAGGAAGTACTCCCTCTTAGTTACTTTTCCGTTGTCGTAACAAACAAACCTGACCAAGGCGACTTTGTCAGAAAAGCATTTAGTTTGGGGCTCACAGTTCCAAAGGGTTAGAGCCCATGACTATCATGGCGGGAAACATGGTGGCAGGCCAGCAGGCACAGGGGGAACAATGAGAGCTTACCTTTAATCTACACGCACAAGACAGAGAAGCATGAGGCACAGAGATAGCTAACTGGATGGTATCTTTTGACAGTGACACAGTACCTCCAGTAAGGCCACACCTTCTAGTCTTTCCCCAAACAGTTCCGCCAGCTGGGGACCAATCAGCTATGGGGACAGTTCAAATTCAAACCACGAATACTCCAATTCCACATACTTAGCATATAGGTGACTCAGCATGTCATGTCTACACCTTTGAGGAACACCAGAATCAAGCACTGGCTAGAAACAGACTCTCCATAGAGGATCTAATCGAGCCAGTCAGATGGATCTTCTATTTTTAATGTAAACATCTGTCTGTAACAGTATCTCCTTGATTCTAATGGAGGCAACCTCTCAATTATACTTTTAGAAATATCTCAGGAAAACACAGACTCATATCTATATTCTGTCAGCTTATAGACACATCCCCAGAGCTTGGGCATCTGCTTAACACATAGCCAAGTACTACTAATAAATAAAATTCATTTATTAACTTGCTGAATTTTATATTCAAAGCCATTGGCATATACTGGGTAGTATGTAGACGGTCATCTGGTATCTAACAGTTTCAATCCCTCCAAAAGTTCCTCATCTTTTTATGGAGGAAATGCCAAGCCAGTGAGGCAATAAGACTTTCTAATGAAAGTGTTAGGGTGTTGTTGTAAAAATATAAAAATAATAAAGAGTAACGGTGTCTTTTACCCCGCTAGCTGTGCACCGCGGTGCCCCAAGATATCTGCTAGATATCTTGGCGGAAACACATCCCAGTCACGCACTTTCCTACACTCAAACTCTCCTTAAAAGAACACACAACACAATAATCTTAGATCCAATTGGTAAGATATAATTGCCTACTTAAACATACAAAGCCCGGTACCTTCCATCCCTTGAGAACATTAATAACAACCTGTAAATACACAGAGCAGAATCTTAATATCACCTGCCATCTTGTCCTGCCACAGCTTCTCCCCTCTCTCCGTCTCCAGTCTCTCTTCTAGTCTCCTCCTCTTCCTTCAAACTTCTCTCCGGCCCATCCTTCCTTCTCCTCCAATGACAGGCCTCCTTCTATCCTGTACCTGCCCCTCACCTGTGCTTTACACATTCAATGGGGAGGTGGTTCTGGTGAAGTCACCTGAGTCCTGAGTACCGTGACTAGGCAGCTGTCCTTGGGGCAGTGGAATTAGCATCAAAATACAGTAATTTCTGGGCAAACCACAACATTAGGGTATTTCATACATTGTTGTGTGTAGATTAAGAAGAAAACACTCGGTTCTGTCTTAAGAAAGGAAGTTAAAGACCCCAAGGAAATGGTCACGAGTACAAGCCCACACTGAACTTTTGAGTGTTTTCATGCTTGCCAGTGACCTGTCGCATGGGGGAAGCTTTGGGTACCATAATTGGGTGGAGTGTTATGGGCTTCTGAAATGAAAATGGCTAAGCAGTGCGTGACTTGGAGCATGAGCCTCACACACTGAGAGGTGTGACCAGAGATAAAGAAGATTAAGGAGGTGGGTAGGTGTGCTTTATTTACATTCAATCTTTGAATAAAGGAGACCGAGCTAGATTTAGGATTCTGCCAGGGGCATCTAAGCCCAAACACTGAGATGCTAAAAGCCACATCCACTTAACTTTCCCAGGAACTGGGAAGTAGAGAGGCCAAATTTCCCAGTCATTATTATTGAACTAGTTCACTGATGATTTCATACACATATATCATACATCCCGCTTACACCCTCATAGTCTGTAATCTCTCTCCATCCCTATCAATCCAGTTTCTTTAACATGTAGTTTTGCTATTTGATTCACCCAGTTTAACCAACACCATCTGTGCAAGCAGCGGATTGACTTTATCTACTGGAGCCTGGAGGGGTCATGAGGAGTGGGTGCACAATGGAAGACTTTCCTGATTCTGTCGGACAGGCACAGTTCGAGGGAGAGGGATGGGGTCATCTAGCCTCTCCTCTGGCTCTTGGTGGGCCCATTCTTATGCAGGTCCATTTAGACATCCTTGGCTGTTGAGGCTTCAAGATGGCGATGCCCACGTCTTAACACAGAGGGTGACATTTTGGAGCTTTTCTCCTCCTCCTCCAGCTCCTGTGTTCTTTCCTCCTTTCTCTTCTACAGTGTTTCCTGAATCTTAGAGGGGATATTTTAAATGCCTTTTGGGGCCAGGGCAGTGAGTAGCCAACCTTTACTTAGTTTCAATATCTAGTGCAGCCACGAGTCTCCATATTCACCATATTTCACTGGAAAGAGAAACCTCTTGGAGGTCAACTGAGAGTAGTAATTGTTTATGGGTATAAACATTCATATTTAAAAGCCAGCTCAACACTGTGTCAATTTAGCTTAACAACATAATTAAGAATAAGTCCCAATCCAATCGTCCCAGTTTGCGGTCCCCAGGCCCTACTTTAATACAAACCCACACAATCAACAAGCAAAGGCCACTTTGTTCTCAGCTCATCTTTAAGATTTATGTTTTCTTCTTACTTTGGAGCTGGGGGATGTGAAGCCTCACAGAGGTGAAATGACTTGTGTGGCACGACCCAGCTGGAGAACAGTTTCCCGTCACATGTGAAGCGAGTTGAGTGACTTAGGTTCTCTTGTTTAGCTGTTCTTTCCTCTGGCTGAGTCTGGACTATCCCTCCAGGAATGACAGTGAACAGAATTGTTTGGCCATCTACAACTACAAAACAGCTTAACGTCACCTCCTTCTCTTCTCTGCAGACAGAATGCGCAGTTCATGGCTCATATTAAATGCTATTGAGAGTGTCAGGGATGAACAGGCCAGCGACATGAAAAATGCAACTTGAACTTCACCCTCTCTCCTTTTAGCCCGAAATGCACATATTTGTGAGAAATCCACTTGGGTCTGGCTTGTCTTCATTTCCAAGAACCACTTTTTAAGTATAATTATTTCACATGGAAAACAATTGCTGTTCATTTGGGAGTTTTATAAAAAAATAAATAAAAATAGTGGTTCACTTATAATCCACAAACTCATTTTTGTTGTTTTAATTTGTAGGCGAAGGGGGCTGGAGAGATGACTCAGTGATTAAGAGTTCTTGCTGCTCTTGTGGTAAACCTGAATTATAGTCCCACAACCTATGCTGGGTGGCTGAGAAGCATCTGATACGTGTGTGTGTGTGTGTGTGTGTGTGGGGGTGTGTGTGTGTGTGTACGCGCGCGCGCACGCACGCGCATGTGCGCGCTTAAAGTAGTAGACAATGCACAAATGGCCATGGTTTTTGCTGAGCTACAAAACTGTTTAAAAAGGACCACAACACACAACATTAACGTCCAGGATGTCTTCTGTCCAGGTTGTCTTTGCATTCCTCTTCATTATCATAACATTTGACATAATTACACCTTGTAAATACCTCAAATTTGTAATGACATCCTCTCAGGAATTATTACTAATTATTGTACTTGGCATGACAAATTAAACATGTTGTTTGACGTAATTACACAAAATAATTCCAAATGCTAAGCATGCCTAGAAATAGCAATTAGCATAATTAAATAATAAGTGAGTATAAATTTTGATACCAATGCAGAGTCTCAAACTGAAGTATTAGATTCTAGAATGATTTCTTGAAGACTGGGCTACATGGTTCATAAAATTCCTCTTGAATCAAGAATGATGTCAGTAGCCTTCCTCTACACAAAAGAGAAACAAGCCGAGAAAGAAATTAGGGAAACGACACCCTTCATAATAGACCCAGATAATATAAAGTACTTTGGTGTGACTTTAACCAAGCAAGTAAAAGATCTGTACAATAAGAACTTCAAGACTCTGAAGAAAGAAATTGAAGAAGTCCTCAGAAGATGGATAGATTTTCCATGCTCATGGATTGGCAGGATTAATATAGTAAAAATGGCCATTTTACCAAAAGCGATCTACAGATTCAGTGCAATCCCCATCAAAATTCCAATCCAATTCTTCATAGAGTTAGATAGAACAATTTGCAAATTCATCTGGAATAACAAAAAACCCAGGATAGCTAAAACTATCCTCAACAATAAAAGGACTTCCAGGGGAATCACTATCCCTGAACTCAAGCAGTATTACAGAGCAATAGTGATAAAAACTGCATGGTACTGGTACAGAGACAGACAAATGGACCAATGCAATAGAATTGAAGACCCAGAAATGAACCCACACACTTGATTTTTGACCAAGGAGCCAAAACCATCCAATTGAAAAAGGAGCATTTTCAGCAAATGGTGCTGGTTCAACTGGAGGTCAGCATGTAGAAGAAAGCAGATTGATCCATTCTTATCACCCTGTACAAAGCTTAAGTCCAAGTGGATCAAGGACCTCCACATCAAACCAGATACACTCAAACTAATAGAAGAAAAAGTGGGGAAGGGTCTCAAACACATGGGCACTGGGGAAAATTTCCTGAACAGAACACCAATGGCTTATGCTCTAAGATCAAGAATCAACAAATGGGATCTCATAAAGCTGCAAAGCTTCTGTAAGGCAAAGAACACTGTTGTTAGGACAAAACGGCAACCAACAGATTGGGAAAAGATCTTTACCAATCCTACAACTGATAGAGTGCTTATATCCAAAATAAACAAAGAACTCAAGAAGTTAGACTGCAGGGAGACAAATAACCCCATTAAAAATGGGGTTCAGAGCTAAACAAAGAATTCGCAGCTGAGGAATGTTGAGTGGCTGAGAAGAACCTAAAGAAATGTTCAACATCTTTAGTCATAAGGGAAATGCAAATCAAAACAACCCTGAAATTCCACCTCACACCAGTGAGAATGGCTAAGATAAAAAACTCTGGCAACAGCAGATGCTGGCAAGGATGTGGAGAAAGAGGAACACTCCTCCATTGTTGGTGGGATTGCAGACTGGTACAACCATTCTGAAAATCAGTCTGGAGGTCCCTCAGAAAATTGGACATTGCACTACCTGAGGACCCAGCTATACCTCTCTTGGGCATATACCCAAAAGATGCCCCAACATATAACAAGGAGACATACTCCACTATGCTCACAGCAGCCTTATTTATAATAGCCAGAAGCTGGAAAGTATCCAGATGCCCTTCAACAGAGGAATGGATACAGAAAATATGGTACATCTACATAATGGAATACTACACAGCTATCAAAAACAATGACTTTATGAAATTCATAAGCAAATGGAGGGAACTGAAAAATATCATCCTGAGTGAGGTAATCCAATCGAAGAAAAATACACATGGTATGCACTCACTGATAAGTGGATATTAGCCCAAATGCTCGAATTACCCTAGATGCAAGGGTGCTTCACTCCTTCTTTAAAAGGGGAACAAGACTACACTTAGGAGGTGATAGGGAGGCAAAGTTTAGAACAGAGGCTGAAGGAACGCCCATTCAAAGCCTGCCCCATATGTGGCCCATACATATACAGCCACCAAACTAGATAAGATGGATGAAGCAAAGAAGTGCAGGCCGACAGGAACCGGATGTAGATCTCTCCTGAGAGACACAGCCAGGATATGGCAAATACATAGGTGAATGCCAGCAGCAAAACACTGAACTGAGAACAGGACCCCCGTTGAAGGAATCAGAGAAAGGACTAAAAGAGCTGACGGGACTTGAGATCCCATATGAACAAAAGTGTCAACCAACCAGAGCTTCCAGGGACTAAGCCACTACCCAAAGACTATACATGGACTGACCCTGGACTCCAACCTCATAGGTAGCAATGAATAGCCTAGTACGAGCACCAGTGGAAGGGGAAGCCCTTGGTATTGCCAAGGTTGGACCCTGAGTGAACGGGATTCTTGGGGGAAGGGCGGTAACGGGGAGAGGATGGGGAGGGGAACACCCATATAGAAAGGAGGGGGAGGGATTAGGGGGATGTTGGCCTGGAAACCGGGAAAGGGAATAACATTTGAAATGTAAATAAGAAATACCCAATTTAAATAAAGATGAAAAAAAGAGAGTGATGTAACATTTGCAATGGTTTGCTAAGTCCCAAACTAGGTAGGAGAATGTAAGAGCAGAGGAAACTGGGTTATATTATGGACAGTTTGGAATTAGTCAGGCTCCAGTGTGAAGGCCCTGCCTAGCCATGGCTTCCCGGGAAATATTCAAATAGCAATTGCTTCTTTAGGTACCATTTTCTTCTCTAAAAGGGATAACATCAGACTGCAGGCTTCACATAAGAGGGGGGCTTTATAGTAATTGGTACACTCTTAAATGAGTAGGATACAAGGAACACTAACTTCTTTTAGCCTTTCCTGTGAATCTGTCTTCTTTGCACCTCTCATTTAAGATTGTGTTGGCTGTAGACTCCTGGTGTTATAGCCACAAATCAGAGAAGAGTGGGTATGCATTGATGCATCTAGATGTTTAGGTCCTGAAGCAAAGAACTGGACTAGAGCCACATGGACAGTCATAGAGATAGAAACAGATTGCTCAGAATGAGAAAGGCATTCCCAACTCTAGGCTGGATGACAGACAGAGGGCTGGCAAAAGTCACAGGCTATAAGGCCTTGGACTACAAATGTCCAGAAATTCTGTAAGTCATCTCCTACCATTAGCTTTACAGATGTTTGGAGACCCCATGGTTTTTATTGTGCACGTTCTGTATTGTTAGGCATAGCCCATGGTGACAGATGTTTCCAGTATTTCTCTGCTACTTCTTTCTTTCATATGTCAATCACGATGGGTCTGGAACATCACTCTACAGCAACTTCTCCCTCTCACTAGACTTTGGAGTGAGCAAAAAATGCATTGTATAAAGTATGTTTTTAATCAGCCAAATGAACAATTCCAAAACGGGGAAGGGGTGGGGCTGACTAGCTCTTAGTGTCTAAGGCTGTTGAACGGAGACTTGGAGTTTTTGTGACTTGTCTGAGGTCAGCAACTAAGAGGTTGAATTTGAACTTGAATTAGAACTTGAAGTTGAAATAGAACTTGAGCTAAGAGGGCATGGAGAGACCTTTACTCGATGAGATCTGTCTTGGGGAGAGGGGCACTCCAGGGGTGTCTCTTGTCAGTGCTCCATCTACCTCTTGGAGTTTCAGGTCTCAGATCTCCAGTGAGCTGTCAGGGCTAGTGGAGGAGATAGCACTGGCTTTTAGATCTTGTGTCTAAAACACTGTGATAAAGTAACTTTAACAAAGAGAGTGACAATTGATCACACATCTCATCAGGGAAGAGCGACTGTCAAGCGTGCCCTGGCTGTTTTAGGTGACAGATGTTATTATGAAGTGGATGAGCCTTCTAGATGATTGCCCAGCCACAGAAGGGAGAGCTTCAAACATAGATACTGACTTCTACTCCTGAGAGGCCAGCTGAGGCAGTGACTGCACTCAACCCACAGACCTTGGTGCAAATGGGTCTCTGCAGGTAAAGCAGATCATCTCTATCTATCTTTACCTCTATCTCTGTCTCTATCTCTACCTTTATCTCTCCCTCTATCTCTATCTTATCATCTATATCTATATCTATGTCATCTATATCTATCTGTCCATCTATCATCTATACTATATCTATTCTCTCTCTCTCTCTCTCTCTCTCTCTCTCTCTCTCTCTCTCTCTCTCCCCCTCTCTCCCCCTCTCTCTGTGAGTGTGTGTGTGTGTGTGTGTGTGTGTGTGTGTGTGTGTTACATGCACAAGAGTGCTATGGTACCTGCTCCTGTATGAATGCACAGGATGGTGAAAGCAGAATTCTATTACTCCCCAACTTATTGCCTTGAGACAGGGTGTCTCATAGAATGCAAGTGAGAAGAGCACTTGGGATCTACTTATCTTTTCTCCGCCTCAGTGCCTGAACTGCAGTGTGCCTTGTATATCAGAACACAGGTCCCCATGAGCAAGAAATTATTCAGTGACCAGTCTCCCTAGCATAAGATGTGGTGATTTAACTTGTTTACTGTTAAACAGGTTTTCCTGGTGCCATTTTCTCTTGACAGACATGAGTACAAGTGCATTTATGTATGTGTGCCTGTGCATGTGCGTTTGTGTGTGTGTGTGTGTGTGTGTGTGTGTGTGTGTGTGTGTGTATGCTCATGCCTACAGGTGAATATGTAGTTATTGTTCCCAGGCTTCATGAACCTGGTAGACTAGGAGAGATGCAAAGATGCCTGCCCCTGCACTTGACTAAGAATTGACCTGATTAAGTTTCCTAATTTCTTGGAGTCTCACGCTATTCATCTACTACATGCAATGGATGGGCTGCTGCAGAACAGTCGTCATGGAGCTGTGGTTGCAATCCTTGCATGGAGCCTCAGGCTTCTCTTACGTCTTCATGCTTCAGTGCTCCTCTGCCCTTTGCCTTTTGGTTTTATTTCCTCTTAGGTACCAACCTTTAACCCACCACCTAAGTGAATGTGCTTAGTGTTTATTGCCTGTTCATTTCAGACACATAAGGTTCCTTCAGAAGTGTATTACATATCCCATGCAGCATTTTTCAAAAAAAAAATATAAAGCACCAAATGTTGAGGCAGAAAAATAAGATTGAGTTTGTCTTGACCTATTACATGATATCTGATCAGGGTCCAAAATCCCAAAGTTGTCCCATTCTGTGTTGAATGTAGAGGCTGTTAATTCAGGGTGGGAGAGGGAAAGAGGACAAGAAGGTATAAACTATGACACCATTGTGTATGTATGTCTAGTTCACAGCAAATGCAGAGGAGAGATGATGGGGAAAGGTGACAGGAACCCAGTAAAGACTTTTCTAAGCAGACAGTAGAGGTTTTACAAGGACCAATTAACAGCCTGAGGCAGGAATACAAGTCAAGTATGTGACTAAGCAGATGTGTGTGAACAGAGAACAGGTAGAGAAGGTCAGACAAGAGGAAGGGGGTGTTGAGAGGCAGAGCCTTGGAATGCATCCAGTCTCTGCAGTGGACACATTCAGACCCAGGAGCCACAGGAAGACTATGGGCTATCCATATGAACGGGGCTGTCCTTCATAGGCAAACCCTTGAAGAAGTTCCCTCCCATTCTCCACCAAAGAGAGAGATAAAGGAAATGGGATGTGGAGTTCTGTTATCTATTGAGATGGGGGTAAAGAAAAAGCAGTGCTTGTGAAAATTTATTGAAAGTAATCATGTTCTATGTTCTCCTTTACAAAACCTTGGGGGCATTAGTAGGAAGCAGGTGAGGAAAAAATCACTGAAAAGTTCAGGGAAAATAGCTGAAAGGGTCAGTGGAAATATAGATTAAAAATATTAGAGCTGTGGAGGAGCAGAGGGGCATGCTTTGATCCAAGAAAGCTTGGCACCCTGGCATCTTTGTCTTCATATTTTGCAAGCTCTCCACATTTAACCTCAGAGGGGATCACCTCTTCATGTGTGGCAGATTGGATTTTCTATATCATCTCATTCTCGGATGCATTAGCTTAAAGGAGTAAAGACGTGGTTATGAAGGTTCACTGTGTTCACAGTCATGTGGTTCCAGGATAATGGCTCTGTGGTAGCAGCAGTTTCATTTGACAGAGTAATGCTCACATCATGGTGACCATGAAAAGAAGATAAACAGAAGGAAAAGGAGCCTAGGGGCAGCACAAATCCTTCAAAGGCAAGCCAACTTGCTACAGCTTCTACTTTCCCAACAACGCCAGTACACTAAGAATCCACTGACTAAGTCATTGATTACATCAGAGCCCTCATGACTCCATGCCTTACCAAAGTCCTATCTATGAACATTTCACCGGGGCCCAAAACTTCAATACCTAAGTCTTTGGCAGAGATTCTTCATAACCAAACCAAGAATTATTCCCTGCTTTTAAAACCAGACAGAAAATTTCTAATTCAGTCCACTACTCCATATTAACCATAAAATTAAATTCCCACACAATTTTTTGGGTCAACCATTTTCTCCTTCTATACTCTTTCCTACCTTCTTACTCAGGTTAAAAGCCTCCTAAAGGCCAGGCTTTGTCAGATGTATCTTTGATATCTGGTATAGCACCCCTTCCTCACTCCTAACACATGTTTCAGCTGTTAGACATCTCCCCTATAGACATAACAGCTCCGTATGTTTTCAGTTCAGCCAAGAATCCAGCTAGAGACAGTGTAAGCATGAACATGAATGCTATTCAGAGTCCAGGTATTTAGTAACTTGCTCAAAATGGCTATAGGAAAATAGGGGGTGGGGCAGAACAAGTTTAGAGATTACTGGCTTATTTTTACTGGGCTTGCTAGCTTGAAAGAAACATGAGCATGTTTAGAGGGTAAAATAAACCTGTTAGAAAAAAATATATGACCCAAATGGATCAGAGAGCCAGGAGCAAACAGGATGCTAAGGAAGAAGATACAGAGGGGGCTCTTGAAGAAGAAAGTCCAGTATTCTGTACAGAATGTCAATTATCAAGCAGAGATTGCTAGAACAAGGGGAAGAGGAATGGAGTGTGAATTATTTACATATAGGAGAACACAAGCTTCCTTTAGCCTCAGGTTCAATGTCTGCCTGAGAACGTTAGATTTACCTCAAAACAGGGAAGACTGGAAGGAAGGGAAGGTAGGGATAAGAACCACCACACTATGCACATTAGAGTATTTGGTTATCATACTATTCAACATCTATGCTTGCAGTATTGGAAGACGTTAATGACTTTGAAGTCAAATTGTAATTGGTGCTCCATTCAGGACTGGACTAGAGATCTGTGCAACTCCATCCACTATATCTCTCCATTTAGTGTCCCTTTTCTTTTCCTCTTTTCCTATGCATTCCTGTCCTTTTCTCTCCTGCTATTAACACTTTGTTGTTATCGTTAATGAATTTTCTAATAACGTCCGCTGTTCTTCTATGTCTTATGAAGTCTTTGTTTAACTTTAAAAATAGCTAAGATTATTTTCTGCAACCAAAGGAAAATCGACACTAGGGAGATGGTTCAGTGGATAAGAGTGTTTTCACTGCAAGCTGGAAGACCTGAGTTCAGATGCCCAGAACCCACAGAAAAAGCTGCAAGGATCAACATGAATCTGCAATTGTCCCAGTATTGAAAAGCTGAGACATGAGGGATCCTTGGGAGCTCACTTCACAGCCAATCTAGGCCATCAGTGAGCTCCAAATTCAGTGACAGAAACTGAAAAATAAAATGGGTGGAGAATGATAGAAGGAGACACCTGCCACTGACTGACCTCTGCCTGCCTCTGGTGTGTGCACAAGCACGTGGTACAGATAGCACCAGGATGTGGGATGCAGCTTTCACTCACTGCCCTCTATGCTGGGCTGAGCTTTTGGGTGATGCAGCTGCCTGTGCATCACTGGTGCTACCGCAAGGAACCTGGATAAGCATTCTGATTCGCTATGCTAGACCTAAGAGGATCATTCCTTTGGTCTGACATCAGTGCCCTAACTGAAGTGAATAGGGTAGATGTTTCTCCGCATGTCCCCAGGAAACGTCATGGAAAAGGAACTGTGCCTGACCTATACTTCCTTCTTTCCTTCCCAGTAAAATATTATATGACCTATGTGAAGTCCTTCTGAGAACCTTGGGCTTTTCTGCTTTCTGGATCCTAGGCTTTTACTAACTTGTCACTAAAACGTATGACTGTGCGAGCATCCTATTTCCCTTTTGAACATGGGTTTGGCATGTGTTTGCTGAATGAATGAATGAATGAATGAATGAATGAATGAATGAGTCAGTCACTGACTCAATCAAGGCTGACCTTTAATTAAATGGACACTTATTTACTTTCTGCTCTGCTTTAGACTTTGTTGTGCTGGAAATTAGAATTAGAGCCTTTATAAATGTAAACGTGAAAAGCACTACATTGCTAAATAAATCCCTTTATAAAAATTCTATTTCTGTGGATGCTTTGTTCTGCCCATAGAAGTTTGGGATGGAAAGTTGAATGAGCAATCAGTATGACAGCCTCTGTGATTACTCCTATAATCTGCAGTGCCTAAGTGGTGGCCTTGGGGAGACTTCGAGTATATTTCCTTATTAGGAAATCATAGTAATTTCAGGAAAGGCACAAAGGAAATGTTTCTGCTGAGAAATAGCACTCTGTAACTAATGAGGGAAGGAAAAAAGTATGTACTTTGAAATCCCACATAGTAACACTATGCCTCAGAAGGAAATTATGTCTTCAGGAAACCCTAAGCTTGCACTTGGCCTAGTTGAACAGAAAGATCTTAACCCATCTGAGGATCTGGCCTTCTAGGACATGTGACACAGTCATGACCTGCAGCCCTTTTCCTCTTGTCAGTTGCACACATGGGTTTTCAATCCTCATAAGAGGTAGTGAGTTATTCCATATTCAGGAGCAAACGAAGCTGGGGTTTTCAAGTGATGTGTGATTTGTCTGAATATATAGTAGGGCCAAGACCTAAGCAAATATGGCTGCTTTTCTTGGTCTAGAGTGATTATCTTGTGAGTGTGATGGGTATGATATTATTTATATGATTTCCAAAAAATTTGAGATTCTTAAAACACTATGGAATAATTTCTCACCAACTGTGCTGAATAAAAGAATGATACAAGGGAATAAATTTGCCTCCTAATGTCCTGTTTTTAACTTGGAGGAAGATTCTAGTAATTGTTCTAAGTACATGGCATTTGACAAAATTGATACTTCAGTGAACCAGTCAAATAATTAATTCATCAATTACTGGTTCTTATAATTTTACTAAGGTTTGCATTTGCAAGGAATTTCTCTTGCAGTGGTTTTTATGTCTTCTGTGTTTTCTGGTCTCTTCCAGTGAAGGCAATGTAAAATCCTAGTATCAAGGTTCATTGGGCTAAAGCTAGAGAGATTATGGGAGGGGAACAGAATGAGTGACATGTGTCAGTGTATGATAATTCTGCTCGACCAGGGCAGAAGGTAAGTGCTAGAACGATTGTGAAGCACAGTCTTTGTGAGAATGGGTGATTGGATGTGTCTTTGTTGTTGTTTTTAAAATATGTCCTCCTATGTTTCCCTGACTGACCTGCAACATGTTATCTAGACCACCCTGGCCTCAATCTCTCAGAGATCCACTTGTCCCCATTTCCTGGATGTTGAGATTAAAGGTATCCTCCACCACACCCTGCTGGATCATTATGTCCTTTATGTACAACCACATTTCTGCTTCCTTTAAAGATAAGAATGTTGTGAATGTTACCCCCTCCCTGGAAACTACAAACTGGAAGGGAAGCACACACTTCAGAGATTTTGCTTTTGCTGTCCTATCAATCCTTCTGTCGTGGCCACAATTCTTTCCTTGTTATTACGCAGTCACCTTTTCTTGTTACTGAGAAAATCCTAAGCTCTGTTCATTGATAAACTCCTTGCCATTCCTATCTCATGAATATACCTAACAAGTCACCTTTACTCTAGTCATTGAGAATGTCCTGTTCAGATCTTAGTAATGCAACTAATCAGTGATTAAGGAAGATTGCAGTTGAGAGCTTTATCTAACGCATTCTGACAATATAATCCTAGTGTCCGGTCTGGGCATTAAAGATACAATGGTAAACAAACACAGTGTTTTTTGCCCTTTGGGGTTTCTCTAGCTAATAGGAAAGGCAAATATGTGAGAGGAAATACTATTTCATATGAAAGTGGCTATAGTAAATTAAGTGTGTGCTATAGTGAGCCTCAAGAGAATACAGAAAAGGGTAGTCAGGTAGATGAAGATATGTGGTCTCTTGTCTGATTACTATAAGCTCAATTTTCTTATTCATATCTCATAAATGATCACAGATTCATCTAGGTTTGGCTCCTTGCCTGACATATTCTGGGATCCAAGCTTGAAGGGGCAGACTCTGTCTGAAGCACGTGAGTCTCTTTCTAAAATACACAGAGGGCACAGAAGAGCACATGGTGGCCAGAAGTAGTCCTGTCACTTCTTCCTGTAGTAGTCAAATTGAGTCTCACACCCCAAACTGGGCTTAATTAATATTGTACAGAGAGTGGAATAAGGAGAAGCAACATAGACTAACGGGGGGCTGCCATTTACTGTGGCTGAGACATAAAGGGAAAGAAGAAACCCAGTATAGAGCAGAGAGTAGGTGACAGGTGACAGCACTAAGAACCTTGCATTTGACTTGAGGAACAACTAATTACAACAGGTATGAGGCTTTACCAAATCCATCTTCCTAAGGATTGAGACCTCAGTCTCATCTTAATACTTCCTAGAAACATCTAGAATAATCTTTGAACAACATTCTTGGTTGATTGTCAAGCCAACTTGTTCTAAATAGTCAGGTTGTGGAAAAGCAAACATGGTGTCTCTCTATGCATTAGTCTTATATAGCTGCTTAAAAAAAAAACTACCCAGCTGGAGAAACTGCTTCATATTTAGTGGCAAACATAGTCATCCCTCGGGAAAGAAAAACAAAAGAAAAATGGAGAGATGGTAAGAACCATTTAGAAAATATTTAATGATGCACATTAAAACCTGAATCTTTGGTACTGACACATCAAAATGTAGCTGGTTTTATTATCTTATCAGTAAACTGTTTTTATCTGTCCACTTGTATTTACTTTGTCAGATGATCAAACTAATATTGGGAGATTATTTCCCTGCCCCAGATCCACAGCTTCTCGTATTGAGGTCACACCAATCATTCTGTATGCATCGTCACATACTAGCCTCTGGCTAGTCTGCAATGGGCACCGACTGGATTCCCACCCAGCAAGACCAATCAAGACAAGCAGTGAAGAGCAATGTTGAATTCATTCACAAATAGTGGAACAAAGCCTGTCCTACTTTCAGTTGTGAAGTGGAGCTCCTGAGCTTCCATTTCTGGATGAGAAGAGTTAAGCCTGCCAACCGACTTTGTTTGATCTAGACATCAGGCATTCATGTGCTGATTTGATGGGACAGGGCAAACACACACTGCAGTCTATATCACTGCCCGGTGCTTGGCTTTTGCAGCACCAAGGGGAGTTCTTACATCCCTGGTGTTTCCTTGATTGGACTTCAAGCTCCACTCAGCTGCATCAGGTGCGATGAGTTCCAGACTGTGTTTCTGTCACTCTCATCGACGAGTAGGTTGCAAGAAGCAGGGTTACACAGATAGACGTATAAGAGCTAGATTACTGTTCATGACAAGCAAGGCATAGTGCTGAGGGGCAGGCTGGTCAGAGGAACCCAACACAGGCCATAGTGGTCAAAAGGTATAGCATCATATAGAGATGTAGAGATGAATTAATGGGAACTAATGGGTTCAGAAGAAAATTCACTGAGCAGCAAAGCCAGACAAGATGATCTGCAGAAGTTAGTATGTTGGGCTCCTGGGTTTTCACGCAGTTCTCCTGAGCTCAGAACTATATGCTGAAGACAGGATGGGGCTGTAGTGTCAAAAGAAGCTTTGAGTCAGAGAAGAACAAGTCATATAGCACAGCTCTGCCATGCATTTGCTCTGGGCTTTAGGGAAATGATTTGCCCATACTCAAATGGGCAAATGTTGACCTGGCAAGACTTGCTCAAGGGATGGTGGCTGGTGTGGCTATATGAAAGATGACAGTCTTGCCCAGTCATCCACTGTTGTTCAGGGTTTGTGCTTCTTACTGTCTTACCCTACATCACTATAGCACCCTTGTGGAGATGGAAGAACAAAATTTATGCTTTACTAAAAATTCAGCTATTATTATATTTTCTCTCTGAACATCTCTGTCCTCCTTTGATCCGAGATTGACAATCGAGGCTATTCTGAGAAGGACTAATTACAGAACACATCCGGTGAGTGCCCCTTTTTCGCCCACACACAGCTACTGGAGCTGCAATGTGACAAGCCAGCCTTGCCAAGTGGCCCAAACCTATGGCACCTGTGGGCAGTGGTTGCCCATGGCAACAGCAACGGGGAGTAGCTGTGAGGATAGAAGTCACAGTGTCTGTCTAGTTTTGCTTATGATTTCTCTCTCTCTCTCTCTCTCTCTCTCTCTCTCTCTCTCTCTCTCTCTCTCTCTGTGTGTGTGTGTGTGTGTGTGTGTGTGTGCGCATGTGTGCATGTGTGCATGTGCGTGTGCTCCCACTCATGTACATGTATGTGTATAGAGAAACATGAGATTAAAAGTGAGGGACTCAGGACAAGGTGATGGGGAAAAATGATATCTCTGCTTGTATTAATTTTAACATGCTACTTCTTAAAGGGAGAATTTTCAGCTCAGGAAGCTGCAGCTCCTTATTTACTGGCAAATGTAGCTATTCCTTGATATTCATGGGAGATGGGCTCCAAGAATCCCAAGGCTATCAAAATCCATTTAAGTTCAAATCATCTATAGAAAATAATATATTTGCATGGAACCCCTGTGTGCTCACTATAAAACTCAATGCAGTTTAACTGCTCTTTAAAAGATGTTTTGTATTCTGTTTTGTATGAAATTATGACAAGAAAATAAATTCTGCATATGCTCTGTATAGATGCCATTTTTTCTTGCTCAGTCCCCTTAGTCTGTGACTTGTTGAATTCATGGACATAGAGAGTTGACACCTTGTATTAGGTGACAGAGATCCTTACCTCATCTCAATCTATGTCACACACAGTAACCCCTTCGTGGGAAAGACTTCAGGTCGTATCTGTCATTTTAGGATGATGAATTTTGAAATAAAAAAAGACTCTGGAATTTAGCAGAAATGTAAGTTCACTGCAGGCAGATAAAGATACTTAACCATAAATCATCTCCAGGATGACAGAAATGGGACCAGAGGACAACAGCAGTTTGTCATCTCTGCCTCACAAGAGCCAACAGCGAGGGTAGGTGGAAGCTCATCAGTACAGTCTTCTGCAGAACAGCTTTGGGCACATTAAGGACCTATCACCAGCCTCTTACATTCCCAGGTCACCACAATTTTATCCATCAGATGGGATTAAATTTTAGTGTTTAGATTACTCTAAAGATTTGCTACAATTTACAAAGTCCCTAACACCATGCCTGCCATAACATGGCATGTAAAGGATGCAAATTACATACCTAGAAGGGAACACTCTTGGATGTACAGAGAACTAAGGACAGATAACATGCAGATGCTTTCACTAGCCTGTCCACAGGCTGTGCTGTCCCTGGTAGCCCTTTCCAGGCTTTGCCTGGCTACAGGAGGCTGCAGTTCAATCCTATTGCCTCTGGAGACACTCTTCCTAGTTTGTAAAATGGAGCCAAGGATGCCTCTGCCTTCAGGCTAAGACTCCTGAGGACTGGGGGGATTTGTTTCAAGGCATGTACACTACACTGAGCAATACCCTTGGTCAAGCAGAGAGAGAGAAAGAAAGAGAGAGAAGAAAAATGAGAGAAAAGAGGAGTGAGAGAGCTCAGATTGCCATATCATAGCTTCGAAGCTATTCTGGAAATTTCTTTTGCTCTCAGCAGCTAGTGGTGTGAGTTATGTGCCCAACTTCCCTCTCCATGCTAGGAATTTTATCTGGCTTGACCTTGTACAGATCTTGTGTATGCTGTCAAAATGCATTAATTTGTGCCACTGTTCTGTTGTGTCTAGAAAACAGTGATTGCTTAAAGTTATCCATTCCCTCCTTTATGAAGAACCTTGAGCCTTAAAGGAGGGGTGTGATATGTATGACCCATTCAGGGTGGAACACTCTACAGTTTCTTATTGTCTGCATTTTCAGCAGTTCAAGTCTCTATGCCAATAACATCTACTACAAGCAGCTTCTCTCAAGAGGGTTGAGAGATACTCTGACCTATGGGTATAGTGACAAGTCTAAGATACTTTAATACTATGTCCATTTAGCTGAATAATAGTATTAGGGTCTCCCCTAGAGCCTATGACTTACCTAGCCACATGTTCTTGACATCATAACCATGAACCTGATTATGAGAAAGCATCTTCTTAAAGCTCTTGGAATCTGATCAGTAGCTAAGAACTTGTTATCAGTTCCTCAGCTCAGGTCTGGAGTTACCCTATAGCATTCAGCCTGTCTGTAGTCTCTGACATACCATGTTGGCCTTCTGTTCTTCTGATCTTCTTCCTGGCTCTTGAAACAGACTCATGGGTGAGACATGCAAGCATTATGTGCATGCTTTGATGAGTGTTTCTATAATACAACGTGATAAGAGCTGAGGTACACTTCTGGAGTGTTTTTGGGAACAAGAGTTAGAGTGATGACCTTTATTAGAACAATTTGAGAAAAGCCAAAGTAGAATTTACTAAAAGGAAAGAAACAGAAGAAAAAGGTTATGTTCACACACACACACACACACACACACACACACACACACACACACACACACCGAGAGAGAGAGAGAGAGAGAGAGAGAGAGAGAGAGAGAGAGTTTCCAGTAGAGTCACATATGATGAAGAATATCAGAAAGGGTTTTTAATTTCAAAACAAGATTGCATTGCCTCTGCCTGAGCAAATATATGTCCAATCATACGTTAAATTACTATCATCATTATGTTTTTAACTGAAACATGTTTTATTGAAAGTACTCTAGGAGACAAGCACTTAAATGCATGCCTTCATGAAAAATGTAAAACAAAGCAGAAATTAGCGTGTCAGATTGTACTGTGCATGGGACCAATGCCAAGCTGTTTATCTCTTCTTCATTTACTCCCCAACTAAGTAAGAATAATCCCAAGGTCTGTCTCTTTACAGGCTCTGTCAAAGTTCCAGGTGATGGTATAGTGAAAGTCCAATGTGTGGTGCAGGATGGAGAATAACTATTCTCTCTGCAATACTGAACAGCCATGTTGAACCAGTGATACACTGCCCCAATGTGATTGCCGAGACACATACGCTATACGAAAACGTCCTTTGTCCCAATGCTAGTGGAACACCACTGCTTATTATAGAGCAGTCAATTATGCTATCTCCCCAAGCAGCAGAATCTTTCCAAAGAGCTTACTCCTCAATTGATTCCATAGTTATGCTTTGGCATGTAACCCCCTCATGTGTAACAGCATGCAAGCTCTCCTAAAGACATTCAATACTGAGATCAAATGGAAGTGGCCTATTTATATCCCAAGTTGAATGTGCACTCTTCAGTGGGGATTAGAAAGAACAGAGGTCCCAGGAATAAAGCTATGGTTCACATGAATTATAGCTTCTAATTGCCTAGGAAGGTGAGGTGCTCTTTCAAAGAAAATGCTAGACAGTGCCAGTCACTCACAGAAACATATCCACATGTGTGCAAAGACAAAGAAATGAGCGTTCACCATTTAATATTTATGCCTTGCAAACACTGAATGGAACATATGGCTAAAAAATTCAACTTCATTTTCTAAGATTCTTCCTACTAAACAATATTCTTAAAGCTGTCACAGTAATATTTGGGTGTGGGGAGAACAGAGGGTTACAGTATCTTGGGGAAAAGAGCTGTTCTATTCTCCTGATGGGTTTAGGATGCAGGCAGAGTGTTAGGCTGTGCTGATAGTAGGCCTATGTATAAAACAGAACAGAATGTTAAAATTTGATTGGACTATTGATCAACATTTCACACACACACATTCTCTGTTCTCTCTCTTTCTCTTCTGCTCCTCCCCTCTCTCCCTCCCTGCTTCCCTTCCCACTCGTTTTTTGGAGCTTTCAAGAAAGCTATTATGTTAAAGCTCATGCATAAAGCATTTCAGAGGCCAGGGCAGAAGGACTTCTGTGAGTTCTAGGCCAGCCAAGGCTGCATAGCAAGGCCTTGTCTCAAACACACACACACACACACACACACACACACACACGCACGCACGCACGCACGCACACACGCACGCACGCACACACACACACCATAAAGGAAGGAAGGAAGGAAGGAGGAAAGGAGGAAAGGAGGAAAGGAAGAAAGGAAGAAAGGGAGAAAGAAAGAAAGGAAGGAAGGAAGGAAGGAAGAAAGAAAAACTGGTTTCAGTTCACAAATTCAGATGGTTCAGTCCATGATGACATAGAAGCCATGAGGGAGTATGTCAGTTCACATCATGATGATCCGTGAAGCAATGAGGAGAATGCTTTCTGCCCTCCCCCACTCCCCATCTGCACAATAAATATAGTTAACAGTAGCCAACAATAGCCAGACCGTATGTTACATTTTCTCAAAGTTCCCTCTGCCAAGGTCATTAGTCTGTCACCCTAGCCTTCTATGAAATCTGTGGACAAGGATTAAATACAGACAAACTCCTTGCCAGAATATGCCAAGCATTGCTGGTCTCAGTTCTCAGTAGTGTCTTTGGTCTCATTTGAACTCTTCAAATGTTAGCACTCTCTTCTGTACTCTCTGATCCACCAAGATAGAAAGTGTATACCTGGTCAGTATTTTCCATGCCATGATAGACTGGGTCCTGTGAAACTGTAAGCCAAACAAATGCTTCATCCTCAAATTTGTCCACTGGCTATTTTGATCAGAGATGAAGATGGATACATGTGCTCTCTAAAAGAAAGAGAAAAAGTAAGTAAGAAAGAAAGAAGGAAAGAGAGAAAGAAAGAAAGAGAGAGAGAGAAAGAAAGAAGGAGAGAGAGAGAAAGAAAGAAAGAAAGGAAGGAAGGAAGGAAGGCAGGCAGGAAGGAAGGAAGGAAGGAAGAAAGGAAGGAAGGAAGAAAGAAGTCTTCTGCTGTTTGTTAAAAACATCTGAAGGACTGCTAAGGTAATGCTCATGCCATTCCAGATCCCACATCACACAATGTTTCTAGTCAATGCCTTCTCATAACCAAAGCATTTATAAATACTATAATGGGGAATGTTTGGGACTTGGTAACATATCATACATAGAATAGCTTTTCTCACTTGACCTTCACACCAAGCTGATGTAGAAGTACTTGAGACTGCTTTTTAGTACAAGTGCAGAGAGACTGGGCTTCAGAAAGATCCAGTGAACTAGAAAGAGGACTCCTCAGTGCCCCTGGGTCTTTCTTCTGCACCTTCATTCTCATCTCCTCTCATGTTCTCAATATCTCTTTATTTGTCTTCTGGGGTGCGTCCTTTCATTCCTAGCTCTCAACTCAGAAACTATCTCGTCAGAGAGACTTCTTGAATCTTCCTAAGGAAGCTCTGACTGTTTCTTTCTTTGACTTGTTTTGCTACAACTTAGAACACAGTAGCACCTTCTTGGTTTCTAGACTTGTCTTCCCTCAGTAGAACCAAATTCCCATGCACAAAGGATCCTGCGTTAATCGATTCTTTATCTCTGGCATCCTGGCAAAGGCACACATAGAACAGGGGTGTGGGAACATTTGCAGGCTTGGTCATTGCCTTTTGCATCTCTTCTGAACAGCTTCTTTGGGAGATTTAGTTGTGTCGTGCCTTCCAGGCTTCATGGCGTTCTCTGCTGTAATAAGGGAACGGAACAGGATACAGAGTTCGTGTTTCTGCTCTGTACAGACAGGAGGGGAATTGCTAATACTTTCAGATCTTCTAAAGAGGAAAATTAATTCTTTACTCAGGAACTTATCCCATTGTTTAGCCACACTGCCAGGAAATTCTTCTGCAGATTTGACCTAAATTTGTCCAGCTGTGGCTGAAACCAACTTTGTCTTGGGTGGTCCTCAGAGGGGACAGCTGGAAAAAGAGCTCTTTGTGTCAAATGACACAACTTCCCACCCAGACCATGAGAGTGGAAGTTTAATGCAAGCTGCTAGCCTCATGGGTTTCACAGCCTGAGAGGTGGCCAGACTTCTGTGGCTACAAATGCCCCAGAGGAGCCAGCTGATCTGGATTCAATTCCAGTTCTCGTCTGCTAGGTGAGCTGACCAAAGCCATCCTCTCTCTGGAAATATCATCTATCCATCAGTGGCATAAATAAGAACACCTAGGAGTTCTATTTTGTTCGTGTATTTAAATAAGAAAGCTGTAATTTATAAATTCAGTTTAGATAGATTATAAATAGAATTGATGATAGATAGATGATAGAGAGATAGAATAGAATCAATGATAGGTAGAGAGAGACAGAATAAAATAAACAGCCCAATAAAAACAACAAGCCCAAGCCTACGAACCCAACTTCTAGAAGCATTCTGTTAATCAGATTCTTCAATGTTACCTCATTACTTTTACAATTTCCCCCTTGCCCTCACCCAGCTTCGAGACCCCTTATGATCAGCTCAACATATTAATAAGAAATCACTTGTCAAATAGAGAGAGCTCCCAACATCCGTCACATTATGTCTTAAACCACCTGAGAGGGTTGGCAGATATCCTCTGAGTTGACTCACTTTAGGCTTTCAGTCTTCACAGCCCCATCACATTCCCTTAACTTTGGTTTGAGTCATTTCACCATCCCTGTCACTCCATCAAAAGTGTCACAGCAGCAGCTGGCAAGACAGAAGCAGAAAGAGCCCAGGCTTCAGACAGGCTGCCTTGCTCTGCTGTGGGTACAGGCGGTTATTACCCGCAGGAGAGCTAATCCAACTGTGAGGCATGCTTTAGTGTTTTCTTCTCAAATCAGCTTGTTTCCCAGATTTTACCTACGGGCATCCAGGCACGGAGAGAGTACTTAGTGCCAGAAGCCACCTCTGAATGCTGTGTAAATGGCAAATACAGCGTTTCCTGCTGGTTGATTTTATAGCAGCACCAGGCTTCTTGCCGTAACTATCAAACCAAAAGATGAGGACAACATGGAGAATCTCAAAGCTTAAGAGAACTTTCTTATTCTACTTACACAGCATCATGAGATTCTGAGCCCACAGGTGCATTTGGATTTTCTAGAAGAACAGAACAGATAGAATGTACATACCAAGAAAGACATACAGACATGTACACACACACACACACACACACACACACACACACACACGGGGGGGGGGTTATTTCCAGAATGCCTTCTAACCCATAGGTCCAACAAGGGCTGGCCGACTGCTTGAAGAGGCTAAAAACAGTAGCTTCTCCTACCCTGAAGCTTTTGCATCAACAATCTCAATCCAACACAGAAGTCCTCCAAGCTTCTTGGAAGGTTAGAAGCCTTCAGTACACGTTGGAAATGAAAGAAGCTGGATTCTGATGGCCACGGGGAGAGCAACAGTTGGGATAGGCACACCAAAGCAGTGGAATGTGAAGCAAGAGTGCAAATTTGAGTTTTCCTCACATCTGGGCTGCTCACTCCGGAAGAGTGTCTTGTGCCCTCAGTGAACCTCGAGGAGTCCTTGCTGTATCGTCCAGAGGCAGATGTCGTAGCTCTGGATTCTCATCTTTGTCTTCTCTCACTTAAGAAAATCGTGACCAGGGTCTTGTTTGCATCCTGTTGCTGCGATAAACACCATGACCAAAAGTAACCTGTGGAGGACAGGGTTTATATCAGCCTATAGGACGCATGCCATCACAGTGGAAAACCTAGGCAGGAGCTCAAGACAGGAACTTGGAGACCATGACCATGGAGGAGTGCTCTTCCTTGGCTTACTCCCTCTAGTGTCCTCATCTACCTTTCTTATGTACCCCAAAGCCACTCTTCAGGGGTGACGTTGAGCACAGTAGTCCAACAGTTAGCAATCAAGAAAACGCTCCCAGGGACATTCCCACAGACTAGACTGATGGAGGCAAATCCTCCATCTCAGGTATGTCTAGGTTTGTATTTAGTTGGCACAAAAGTAACTATGGCAACCAGCTTTAGGGACCTGCAATTGTCTTGGACCACGTGTGTAAGGCAGCTCTGTTGCAGTGCACCCAGCACACTGTGCTTTGCGTCTGGTGATTTGCTTTACTCTTGTTGCTTGGGTCCTTGCAGAAAAGAAAGGTCGTGGTCATGCTCACCACAGATCAGCTGACCCCTTAGCCTCATACTCCTAAGTGGGTTTGTAATAGACAACTTGAAGTTTAAACTGGAGTAGTCGAGATTCTGCTGGCTTTGGGTCAGATGGTGTCCTCCTCACCTCGGAGCACTTGCAAGGGTGACTTTGAGGAAGTCAGTTGATCTAACTAGGTCTGTGTTGTCAGCTACAAAACGAAGATATTAATGTACGCCCTGCCCTAACTTGTTTGACTGACATGTGAGATGAAATCTGAAAATGTGTTTTGTATGCTATGACATTTCATCCAAATGAGATAGGTATAGCACCCATTTTTAAGAAGAAAAAGTGTTTTTAATATAGTACAATTTGAAACACCATGAGCTTTTTTTCTTTCAACAAAATTTTCATTGGAATTGACATACTAAGAAATTTGGTAGTGACCCCAAAAGGCAGATATATGTCACGTGAAAGTTAGAATCATTTGTTCTCTGTACCACTTGTGTAGGGGTAAACATATATTGAACTCCTAGTATGTGTTAGGTCCAGTCTGCACTTGGAGAAGAGAGGCTTGAGATCCAGTTATCAATCAACTCGTAATCTATACAGAGACAAGGAAGTCCCCATGCAATTATAGTCACACTCTGAGTGAATGAGAGGCCATCAAATCCAGCCCAGGCTCAAGGAGATGCAGTTACCAGAAATATATAGAATTTCAATGAAGGAGAGCAAGGAAGAGCACTAGAAATGGAGGCAGGTGTGTATACAGACAGTGTGAAGCAAGAGAAGAGTTTGTGGCCTCAAAGAACTATAGAGCCCATGGGCAAATGGAATGTCAGGGCTGCGCAAAGAAAGGCACCTCAGTCAGCGTTTGTTTACTCTGAGATGAGAGGGATCCTGACTTGTGTTTCAGAAAGATCATCCTGAAGACAGCTTCAGTTTCATCAATCCTGGGACAAGCTAGAGGCTGGTCTTTGGATAGTTGGCTGTTCCATTGGAATCCTGAATTCAACCACTCTAACCTAAATCCCAGGATTTTGCTTCTGTATTCTTGAAGAGGTCCATAAACCTGAGCAAACTATTCTGTGATTAATGGTGGCACTCAACACATTATGTCTGTGACCTAAAATCCCAATCTTATGGGTGTTATTTTGGGGGGGTAAAGGTCTTTTCTGGCACAGTGTTTGGTTCTTAGAAGCTGTAGTTCGTTGCTGCTGCTGCTGTTTTCCACGGGGGCCTCAGTACAGTTGTAGGCAGCCTTCAAAGATGACCAGAGATAAAGAAACCAACGAGGAGGAGTATGACACGGCCACGAGAAAGAATATCCCGGGCATAGCTAAATTTCTCACATCCAGCTTCCAGAGTTATGAGAGAATAGATTAGGTATCTGCTGTTCTAGAACACTTCCTGTGTAGTCATTTAAGGCAATTCTGAGAAACTAACCAACAGCAAGTGAGCTTGTTTTGCTATTGCTGGAGTTAAGCACATGGGCAACCTTAAACACAAACGAATGTGTTTCTCTCTCTGGAGTCTGCATGTGTTAGCCCCTTAGGGTAAGCTCCAGTTCACTGGTTTGCTTGCGAAGTTCTGACCTCCAGGCTGCAGTGGCATGAGACAGCTGCCTCACTGCTTCAGCATGTGGTCTTAACAGGTCATGCCTATCAGAGCATAGCACTGAGATAGCAGAGGTCTTCTGACGAGGCACCAGGGACTCTGTATCCATGTCATGGGAAGAGTATCCTTAATGGATTAAATGTGCATGTGTCTAAGCATATGGGGGTGTTGCTTGTGTGTTTGTGTGGGTGTTTGTGTATGTTTAGTGAGTGTCTCTGTTACATGTGTCTGGGTGTACGCCACTTGTATTCCACTTCTTCTCTGTTGTATGTGTGTTTGTGTAGGTACAGATGCCTGTATATCTACTTTCAGCTCCTTCTTCATTGAGTATGTATTAGGGACATGCATGTCTGTCTACGTTCATTTCCTTCCAAGAGCCATTAATTAATTTGGAGCTCTGGTTGCACTCTGGAAGAAGTAAATAAAGAATAGCCATCAAGTAGAAAAATTGGAGTTAAGCATGCTTCAAGGTCAGGTGGAAGTTTTAGGAGAAATCACATCAGAGTCAGGTAGTGCCAAACAGGTTGAGGTTCAAGGTTCAAGCAAGATATTGATCCTGGCAGGAAGACTATGAGGAAGTCCCAACCTCTGTGTTAGCCTTGATGACACAGACAATGAAAACATATATAGTTTTATAAGTGATGCTAAATGAGAATTAAAATCTTTCTCCTATGGTTGCTTGGGACTTCCCAAACTGTTCAGTGCTCATTTTCTTGGAATTATAATAAGTAACTGACAATAGTATAAAGAAGTAGGATATTACCCCCTCATCTGAGGAAGTCACTTCATTGAAGGCATTTTTCTAAAACCTGGTTTATATCTTGCTTGGATCTAAAGCATATTTTTTTCCTTAGTGAGTAAATCAAACATATTTAAGGTTGTTTTTTAATAAAGCTTTTATATACAATTCCTAAATGCATCTGATACTTCTCACATTTTACTTAGGAACATGGTAGTACACATCTAAATGACATTAGTTCATCATTATACACGTTCAGTGGGCCTTTAGGGTCAGCCTTAGCTGCACATTCATCATCATGAGATGTTACCATTTAAGGCAGTGGTTTTCAACCTTCCTAATTCTGCGACCCTTTAATACAGTTCCTCCTGTTGTGGCAACCTCCAAACAATAAAATTGTTTTTGTTGTAATGTCATAGTCACAATTTTGCTACTGTTATGAATCCGAATGTAAATATCTGACATGCATGGTAACTGTTATGTGGTCCCCATATAGGAGTCATGGCTCACAGAGTGAGAACCACTGATCTAAACCTTCAGATACATGGACTTCCTTACTGCAGGACCACATTATGCTTCTTTCTAATTTTCATAGAGATCAAATAATCCTTGTCCCTTTTCACCATATGCCTCCTTGTTCCATCAGTGTTCCTAGTGACCCTTTAATGCCCAGACTGCAGAGAATCATTCAAGACTGTGTGCACTAATTTAGAGCTAAACACAATGGTTCCTGACTAATTTAAGAGTAGGTGATCTCTGAGTTTAAGAGAACTATAGGAATATTGGTTCCAAGGCCACAGTGGCTCTGCTTTTTGTTCTGGCCAATGACATCTTTATGCTGACTGTAGCCCTCTAGAACATTCAGAAGGTAAACTAATCTTGAGAAAAGCCAAACTGGTAGAAAAATTACTCCAAACATGGAACTCACAGACATCTGAATGCTTCTCCCCATGAACTTGAGTCACTGAGCTGAAGATTCTACAGTGTGCCAATTTACTAGAGCTCGATTCAGTGCTTTGATAAGTCTCAACAGAGTACTCCTCTGCAGTCTCCTGGAGGAGATGCATGAGCACTGAGGCAAGCAAAAGCAAATATTCCATAATTCATGGTGTGCTCTCTCCCAGAAAACTTTTCTATTAAGAATTTGATTAACAGTCTAACCATATTCACTGCGCAGAAGGATGGGTTTTTGAGATGTGGGGAAATGCACATACTTCCCAAGAGAAATCAAAAAAGGTTTTCCCAGGACTTTTCCTTGCCTGAGATTCGTTAATCTGGAAATGAGAATGACAAGGCCAGCTATATTCTCTCCTTGCTTGCTTCTATCAGGGAGTACTTCTTAAGGAGCCTGGATGAGATGATCATTATGTGTGTTCAGCTAGTTGCTTCCCTAAGTGAGAGAGACAGCCTGGTGTGTGCATCGAGCAACTGGGACATCCTGAAATTTATACCAGCTCTTCCCTGTACAGATGGTGTGTCTCACCACGACTGAGCTCTCGTTTTATAGCTGGGAGAATGAATCCAGGCAAATTGTGCGTGTTACCAACTCACAGCAAATACACAATAAACAGCAGCTGCTTTTAGGCTCCGAATAAGACAAATTTCCCCCAGCTGAAACTCAGTTTTAAAGAAGGCAATTAGATCTCCCTCTAAATGCCTATGTGGGATAATCCTGACATTTGTTGAGCCCTGTTGGTGTGGCAACCACTAACTAAGCTCACATGAGACTCATAAGATATGTAGTGGGGTGAATAGGGCCGCTGGAAAGTCATGCCCATGTCCAATTCTAATCATTTCTTTAAAAGGCTGTTTGGAAGTATACTTATATTAGGGGTCTTGAAATGAAAAGTTCAACCTGGACTAGGTGTATTCCTAGTTGATAAATGGGTTGATGAAATAAAGAGACAGTTGTCATAAGATGAAACACAAATGGACAAAAACATATGGAAAAATATTCAGTTTCAATAGCTACCAGAAAATTATAAATAAGACCTACATAGAGCTTTCATCTTATCCCAGTCACAATGAGAGTCATTAAAAAGACAACAGCAAGCGCTGGAAGATGTAGATGAACAGGAGCCTTGAACACTGCTACTGTGTGTGCAAACTAGTCTAGATACAATGAAAGCATCAGCAAACTGAAAGTGATCCAGTTCTACCTCCGGAAGGACTTGACATCAACCTGTCACAGAAATATATTATGACTTAAATGGGATTCACAGTAGCTAAATCACAGAACCAACGTAAAAGACAACAGATAAAGAGATGAGAGAAATATGGTACTTACACACAGTCAAACTTTGCCTATCATCAATGATAAGGAAGTTCTGCTGTTTCAGGAAATTAGATGTTACTGTAGATAATCATGAGTGAATTAAGCCAGTCTCAGAAAGACAAATATTTTATGCTTTCTCTTGTTGTGGTTTCTAGATTTTCTACTGATACATAAAATCATGTGTGTTCAGGCTACATGAAAGTATAGAAGTAAATTCATCCAGGAGGACCAAAAGGACCCAGCAGGAAGCAGGGAAGGGAAACAGGAAAAGGAACACACACTAGGAAAAAATTCATCTTGCTGTATGCACACATGTAAATATATATATATATATTAAATACCCTCATGACACAGAAAAACTAAGGAGTATGCCATTCAAGGCTGAAGGCAGAGGTTGGGGTGGTAGGCTTTGGGCTCAGGGGTATGGAGAGCAAGGACTGGATTTGCTCCTATAGCCACAAAGAGGGAACATTCCCTCTGGATTTCAGATTGGTGACCTCCAGAAGTAAGAGAGAATATGTTCTATCCTTTTGTGGTGCTAATTCACATCATCTGGGAATACCCTTATTCTGCAGGGATCATACCAAGTTATAGCTTATTAAAATGTTCATCTTGTCAAAATTCAGGGATACATATAAAATCCAATCAGAGCATTAAAAGTCCCACCAACAAGAATTCATCTAGGTCGAATGCATATGGTCATTTTGAACTTTAGCAGTCAGGAAACATGAGTTTTCTTTAATTGAATCCAGCCCTATAAAAGATAATAGATGGAAAACTCCAACACAAGGAGGGAAAATACACCCTAGAAAAAGCAAGAAAGTAATCTTTGTTCAACTAACTGAAAAGACACACAAACATAATTCCACCTCTAACAACAAGAATAACAGGAAATAACAATCATTGCTCCCTAGTATCTCTGGACATCAATGGACTCAATTTCCCAATTAAAAAAAAAGGAATAACTGATTGGATATATAAACAGGACCCAGCATTTTGCTGCATACAGGAAACTCACCTCAATGACAAAAACAGACACTTCCTCAGAGTAAAAGGCTGGAAAATTTTTTTCAAAGATACAAGCTGAAGTAGCCATTCTAATATTGAATAAAATCCACTCTCAACCAAAAGTTATTTTATATATAAATTTCATACTCATCAAAGGAAAAATTTACCAAGTTGAACTCTCAATTCTGAATATCTATGCTCCAAATGCAAGGCAACCACAGTCATAAAAGAAACTTTACAAAAGCTCAAAGCACACATTTCACCTCATACAATAACTGCACTATCATCAATGAACAGATCATGGAAAGAGAAACTAAACAGAGACACAGTAAAACTAACAGAAGTTATGAGCCAAATGGATTTAACAGTTAACTATAGAACTTTTCATCCTGAAACAAAAGAATATCCATTCTTCTCAGCACCTCATAACACCTTCTCCGAAACTGACCATATAATTGGTCACAAAACAGGCCTCAACAGATACAGGAAGTTAGAAATAATCCCATGTCGCCTATCCGATCACCATGGACTAAGGTTGGTCTTCAATAACAACAAAAATGACAGAAAGCCCATATATACATGGAAGCTGAACAATGTTCTACTCAATGATGACTTAATCAAGGAAGAAATAAAGAAATAAAGACTTTTTAGAATTTAATGAAAATGAAGGCACAACATAGGCAAACTTATGGGACACAATGAAAGCAGTGCTAAGAGAAAAACTCATAGCTCTGAGTGTCTCCAAAAAGAAACTGGAGAGAGCATATCCTAGTAGCTTGACAGCACACCTAAAAGCTCAAGAACAAAAAGAAGCAAATATACCCAAGAGGAGTAGACTGAAGGAAATAATCAAACTGAGGGCTGAAATCAACCAAGTAGAAACAAAAAGAACTGTACAAAGAATCAACAAAACAGGAGCTGGTTCTTTGAGCAAATCAATAGGATAGATAAACCCTTAGCCAGACTAACTAGAGGACACAGAAAGTATCCAAATTAGAAATCAGAAATGAAAAGGGAGACATAACAACAGAAACTGAGGAGATACAAAAAATCATCAGATCCTAGTACAAAAGCATATACTCAACAAAACTGGAAAATCTAGATGAAATGGACAATTTCCTAGACAGATACCAGGTACCAAAGTTAAAACAGGATTAGATAAACCATGTACACAGTCCCATAACACCTAAAGAAATAGAAGCAGTCATTAAAAATCTCCCAAACAAAAAAAGCCAAGGATCAGATAGGTTTAGTGCAGAATTCTATCAGACCTTCATAGAAGACCCAATACCAATACTCTCCAAACTATTCTACAAAATAGAAACAGAATGAACACTGCCCAACTCATTCTATGAAGTCACAATTAAACTTATACCTAAATCAAACAAAGATCCAAAAAAAAAGAAAACTTCAGACCAATTTCCCTTATGAATATCGATTCAAAAGTACTCAATAAAATTCTCACAAAACGAATTCAAGAACACATCAAAACGATCATCCATCATGACCAAGTAGACTTCCTCCCAAGGATGCAGGTATAGTTCAATATATGGAAATCCATCACCATAATCCACTACATAAACAAACTGAAAGATAAAAACCACATGTATCTCATTTGATGCTGAGAAAGCATTTAACAAAATTTAACACATGTTCATGATAAAAATCTTGGAACAATAAGGAATTCAAGGCCCGCACCTAAGCACAGTAAAAGCAATATACAGCAAACCACTAGCCAACATCAAGCTAAATGGAGAGAAATTGAAACAATCCCAGTAAAATCCGGGACTAGACAAGGCTGCCCACTTTCTCCCTACCTATTCAATATAGTACTTGAAGTCCTAGCCAGAGCAATTAGACAACAAAAAGAGGTCAAAGCGATACAAATTGGAAAGGAAGAAGTCAAAATCTATCTATTTGCAGATCTACAATCATCTACTTAAGTGACCTCAAAATTTCCACCAAAGAATTCCCACAACTGTTAAACAACAAGTGGCTGGATATAAAATTAACTCAAACAAATCAGTAGCCTTCCTCAACTCAAAGGATAAACTGTCTGAGAAAGAAATAAGGGGAATGACACCTTTTACAATAGTCACAAACAATATAAAATACCTTGGTGTGACTCTAACCAATTAAGTGAAAGATTTGTATGACAAGAACTTCAAGTCTCTGAAAAAAGAAATCCAAGAAAATCTCAGAACATGGAAAGATCTCCCATGCTCATGGATTGGCAAGATTAATATAGTAAAAAAAATGGCCATCTTGCCAAAAACAATCTACAGATTCAATGCAATCCCTGTCAAAATCCCAAGTCAATTCTTCATAGAGTTAGAAAGAGGAATTTGCAAACTCATTTGGAATAACAAAAAAACCCAAGATATAGAAAACTATTCTCAACAATAAAAGAACTTCTGGGGTAATCACATTCCCTTCCTCCAGCTGTATTATAGAAAAACAGTGATTAAAAAAAACTATATGGTACTGGTACAAGGACAGGCAGATAGATTAGTGGCATAGAGCTGAAGACACAAAAATGAACCCACATACCTATGGTTACTTGATCTTTGACAAAGGAGCTAAAACCATCCAGTGGGAAAAAGGCAGCATTTTCAACAAATGGTATTAGTTCAACTGGAGGTCAGAATGTAGAAGAATGCAAATTGATCCATTCTTATCACCTTTTACAAACCTCAAGTCCAAATGGATCAAAGACATACACATAAAACCAGATACATTGAAACGAACAGAAGAGAAAGTGGGGAAAAGCCTTGAACACATGGGTGCAGGGGAGAATTTCCTGACCACAACACCAATGGGTTAGGCTCTAAGATCAAGAATTGACAAATGGGATCTCATAAAATTGCAAAGCTTCTGTAAGACAAAGGACACTGTCATTAGGACTAAATGGCAACCAACAGATCTTTACCAATCCTATATCTGGGCTAATATCAAAAATATACAAAGAACTCAAGATGTTAGACTCCAGAGAATCACATAACCCTATTAAAAATGGACTACAGAGCTAAACAAAGAATTCTCAACTGAGGAATATCAAATGGCAAATAAGCACCTAAAAAAAAATGTTCAACATTCTTAATCATCAGGGAAATGCAGATCAGAACGTCTCTGAGATTCCACCTCATACCAGTTAGAATGGCTAAGACCAAAACTCAGGTGACAGCAGATGCTGGCGAGGATGTGAAGAAAAAGAAACACTCCTCCATTGTTGGTGGGATTGCAAGCTGGTACAACTACTCTGAAAATCAGTTTGGTGGTTTCTCAGAAAATTAGACATAGTACTTACCATCTGAGGACTCAGCTATACCACTCGCGGGCATATAACCAAAAGATGCTCCAATATATAACAAGGAAAAGGACACATGCTCCATTATGTTCATAGCAGCCTTATTCATAATAGCCAGAAGCTGGAAAGAACCCAGATGTCCTCCAACAGTGGAATGGATACAGAAAATGTGCTATGTTTACACAAAGGAATACTACTCAGCTATTAAAAACAATGACAGGGGCTGGGGATTTAGCTCAGTGGTAGAGCGCTTGCCTATGAAGCGCAAGGCCCTGGGTTCGGTCCCCAGCTCCGAAAAAAAGAACCAAAAAAATATTTTTAAAAAAGGGGCTGGGGATTTAGCTCTGTGGTAGAGCGCTTGCCTAGGAAGCGCAAGGCCCGGGGTTCGGTCCCCAGCTCCGAAGAAAAGAACCAAAAAAAAATGACTTCATAAAATTCTTAGGCAAATGGATGGAACTAAAAAATATTATCCTGAGTGAGGTAACATAGTCACAAAAGAACACATGTGGTACGCACTTGCTGATAAGTGGATATTAGCCCAAAAGCCTGGATTCCCCAAGATGCAATTCACAAACCACTTGAAGTTCAAGAAGAATGACAAAAAGTGTGGATGCTTCAGTTCTTCTTAGAAGGGGTGACAAAAATACTCAACAGGAAGAAATATGGAGACAGAATGTGGAGAAATGACTGAAGGAAAGGCCATCCAGAGACTGCCCCACCTTGGGGATCGATCCCATATACAGACACCAAACTCAGACACTATTGTGGATGCCAGGAAGTGCATGCTGACAGGAGCCTGATATAGCTGTCTCCTGAGAAGCTCTGCCAGATCCTGACAAATACATAGGCGGATGTTCACAGCTAACCATTGAAAATGGAGGATTTAGAAAAAGGACTAAAGTAGTTGAAGGGGTTTGAAACCCCATAAGAACAACAATATCAACCAACCAGACCCAATCCCCAGAGCTCTCAGGGACTAAACCATCATCCCAAGAATACACAGGGATGGTCCTGTCTCCATCTGCATATGTAGCTAAGGATGACCTTGTCAGGCATCAATGAGAGAAGAGGCCCTTGGAGAGGTCCAGTCAAGGCCCAATGCCCCAGTGTAGGGGAATGTCAGGACAGGACAGGAAGGTGAAAGGGAGAGGGTGGGTGAGGGAGTACCCTCATAGAATCAGGGGGAGGGGGAGGAGATAGCGGGTTTCTGGAGGGGAAACTGAGAAAGGGGATAACATTTAAAATGTAAGTAAAAAATATAAAAAAAAAAAACTAAAAAAATATGCTGGGCTATCCTGTACAAAAAGTGCCTGCATTTCACATCTACTGGTAGCTGACAAAGTGCTTCCACCTACATACGCTGCCAATTTCCAGCCTGGAAGGCAGGTACAACCACCTCCACTTCTTAAAGGGAAGCATGGCAGAGCCTGATATAGCTGTCTCCTGAGTGGCTCTGGTAGAGCCTGACAAATACATAGGCGGATGTTCACAGCCAACCATTGAACTGAGAACAGGGTCCCCTATGGAGGAGCCTTATAAAAAGAGGCATTAGATCCAACTGTGAACCCAGGCTCTTCTCGAGACAAGATTGCTGGTGGGTGATATGCAGGTACAATGACATGCTAGCATAATCTATTTTCAGCCTCCATGAACTAGGA